>NW_027507787.1:52625090-53225090 GCF_037356315.1 Lithobates pipiens | reverse complement strand
CTATAAACAAAAATAGAGCGACAATTTTGAAAAAAACGCATTATTTTTTACTTTTTGTTATAATAAATATCCCCCAAAAATATATAAAAAAACATTTTTTTCCCTCAGTTTAGGCCGATACGTATTCTTCTATATATTTTTGGTAAAAAAAATCGCAATAAGCGATTATTGATTGGTTTGCGCAAAAGTTATAGCGTTTACAAAATAGGGATAGTTTTATAGCATTTTTATTAATAATTTTTTATTCTTTTTTTTTTTACTAGTAATGGCGGCGATCAGCGATTTTTATTGTGACTGCGACATTGTGGGGGACCCATCGGACATTTTTGACACATTTTTGGGACCATTGTCATTTATACAGTAATCACTGCTATATAAATGCAGTGATTCCTGTGTAAATGACACTGGCAGTGAAAGGGTTAACCAGTGGGTGGCAGTGTAGGGGTTAAGTGTTCCTAGGGGAGTGTTACTAACTGTGGGGGGGTTGGGCTTTCATTTAGTGTACACTGATCTCTGCTCCAATCACATGGAGCAGAGATCAGCGTCACTAGTTGCTAGGCAGAATAGACAAATGTTGTTTACACAGCATTTGCTCTATTCGGCTGCTCCGTGAGATGATCGCGGGGATGCCCGCGGCGATCGAGTCCGCGGGTCCCGCGACCGGACTCACGGGGGTCCCGACCAGCGCGGGAGCGCGCCGCCGGCGGCGCGCTCCCGATGGCAGGGCGGCATCGAATATTGGACGTACCTGTACGCCAATATGCCTGCCCGTGCCATTCTGTCGACGTACATCGTCGTGCGCTGGTCGGGAAGTGGTTAAGTATGCCCTAGGGGTATACACACTTTGCATTTTCTCTTAACCTAGTCAAATTGCAGAACACTTTCCATTTATTTAGAAAATGCAAAGTGTCCCCTGAATTGCACCTGTGCCAAGCAAGTAACCTCCTGTATTCACAATGCAGCAAGCCATGGATCAAGGAAGCTTGTGGAGACTGTGATTTTCAGCTTCCAGGGGGATTCCACAGGCATGGCACATAAGTACAACCCCAGTTCCAATGATTTGCAAATATCATAAGCCCATATTTTATTCACAATAGAAAATGTAAAACATTTTAAATGTTTAAACTGAGAAAATGTACCATTTATATAATAAATAATACATAAATGTGATAATAAATAATTGGAGCTGGAAGAACATTTTGCAAATAATTAGGTTAATTGGCAACAAATAAGTAACTTTGTATGTGTATAAAAAGAGAATCTTAGAGAGTCAGATGTAAAGAAGGACAGAGGTTCACCAATCTGTGTCTAAAAATTGTCAAACAATTTCAGAATAATGTTTGTCAACATAAAATGCAAAGACCTAAAATATATCATCATCTACAGTACATAATATCATCAAAACATTCAAAGAATCTAGAGAAATCTCAGAAAGGCACAAGGCCAAAACCAAATATTGGATGCCCATGATCTTCAGGCCCTGCATTAAAAACAGGCATAATTCTGGACATCACTACATGGGCTCAGGAATACTTTTAAAAAAAATCACTGTTTGTGAGCATAGTTTACTGTGTCATCCACAAATACAAGATAAAGCTCTGCCATGCAAATAATAAGCCACATCTGAACATGATCTAGAAACGCTGCCATCTACTCTGTGCCAAAGCTCATTTAACCGGTTCCCGACCGGCGCACGCCGATGTATGTCTGCAGAATGGCACGGGCAGGCATATTGGCGTACAGGTACGTCCAATCTTCAATGCCACCCTGCCATTGTGAGCGCGCCACCGGCGGCACGCTCGCGTGCCGGTCAGGACCCCCATGAATCCAGTCGCGGGTCCCGCGGACTCGATCGCCGCGGGCATACCCGCAATCGTCTCACGGGACGGCTGAATGGAGGAAATGCCATGTAAACAGCATTTCCCCATTCTGCCTAGCAACTAGTGACGCTGATCTCTGCTCCATGTGATTGGAGCAGAGATCAGTGTTCACTAAATGAAAGCCCAGCCCCCCCACAGTTAGTAACACACCCCTAGGAACACTTAACCCCTACACTGCCACCCACTGGTTAACCCCTTCATTGCCAGTGTCATTTACACAGGAATCACTGCATTTATATAGCAGTGATTACTGTATAAATGACAATGGTCCCAAAAATGTGTCAAAAATGTCCGATGTGTCCGCCGCAATGTCGCAGTCACAATAAAAATCGCTGATCGCCGCCATTACTAGTAAAAAAAAAAAATTATTAATAAAAATGCCATAAAACTATCCCTATTTTGTAAACACTATAACTTTTGCGTAAACCAATCAATAATCGCTTATTTTTTTTTACCAAAAATATGTAGAAGAATACATATCGGCCTAAACTGAGGGAAAAAAAAAGTTTTTTTATATATTTTTGGGGGATATTTATTATAACAAAAAGTAAAAAAATAATGCGTTTTTTTCAAAATTGTCACTCTATTTTTGTTTATAGCGCAAAAAATAAAAACCGCAGGGGTGATCAAATACCACCAAAAGAAAGCTCTATTTGTGGGAAAAAAGGACGTCAATTTTGTTTGGGAGCCACTTCGCACGACCGCGCAATTGTCAGTTAAAGCGACGCAGTGCCGAATCGCAAAAAGTGGTCTGGTCTTTGACCAGCAAAATGGTCCGGTCTGTAAGTGGTTAAAATGGTCTGCTGCAAAGTGGAAAACTGTTCTGTGATCAAATGAAATAAAATTTGACATTCTTTTTTTGGCTCTTGGGCTCTGCATTCTTTGGACTAAAGAGGAGAGGGACTTTTTCAAAAGCCTGCATCTCTGATGGTATGGGGGTGCATTACTGCATATGGAATAGGCAGCTTGCACATCTGGAAAGGCACCATCAATGATGAAAGATATACGCATGTTGTAGAGCAGCATATACTCCCATCCAGACACCGTCATTTTTTTTTTTTTACGGAAAGCCTTGGATATTACAATAGGACAATGCTAAACCGCATATTGCCTCTATGACAACAAAATGGCTTTGGTGTCAATGAGTCCACGTGCTTAACTGGCCTGCCTGCAGTCCAGACCTTTCATTAAAAATATTTGTCTCATCTTGAATTGAAAAGTACAACAAAACGACCTGGGATAGTTGGGTGGTTAGAATCCTATATCAGGCAAGAATGGGACAACACAGCTCTCAACACAGCTCTCCCAAACCTCCAGAAACTGGTCTCTTCAATTCCCAGACATTTACAGAATGCTGTTAAAAGAAGAGGTCATGCGACACTGTGATAAACATGGCCCTGTCCCAATGTTTTCAAGATGTGTTGCTTCCATTCATTTCCAAATTACCTTATTTTTTGAAGTCCGCTCTCTGCTGATGTCACAGAAGTCAGCATTGGCACTGCGTCATCACAACAATAAAGTCTGAATCTGCCAAGTGCCTGGACTGACACCCGGCTTAGCCTCCCAGCGAGCTGCTGAGAGCCTGAGCTGGGTGCCCCCCATTCCCTCCACAGCCCAGCGCTCAAATGAGCGAGGAAGGGGCAGAGCAGAGAGCTGTGACTGACAGTCTGCAGCTCTCTGTTCAGGGAGCTCTGAAAACCGAGCAATCAGTGGTGTTCAATCACTCAGTTCTCAGTGCAGAGATGCCAGGGGACAGATGCGGCATTGGACTGATGCTGCATTCACCTAGGTATGATTCAGAGAAAAAAAAAACCCTTTACTTCACTTTTAAGTACACTCATGTGAATGAGGCCTTACTCTCTCTTGGTCAGCAAGATCAATAGAGGGCTGAATGTCCCCAGAGTGTACACAGCATTAAAGAACTTCTATTCTCATTTTAAAATTCAATTTAATCCCAAAGGAGACAAAGTGCATATAGCACTTGCTCCTGTTCGGATCAGTGGCTCTTTTAGAGATTAAAAACCCCACTTTTTCTGTCTCTAGCACCACCCCATTCTTAAACCCAAATTAGGGGCATTCCTGTAGAGGAAGGTACACCAAGCACTGAGCCCCACCCCCTCTATAAGAAATACACGCACACAGCCCTGGCTAATGGATCACACAGCCCGAGCTGTGCAATGTTTAACTTTTATGAATGAACGATCAGTGCTGTCGGGACAGGAGCTTTGCATTGCTGATTGTTCATTTGCATATATTTTTAAAGATCACACAGCTCTGTAGGTCTGTGTGATCCATCAACCAGGGCTGTGTACATTTACAAGTGTGCAAGCAACGGCAGATAGACACAAAGCAAAGCAGACTGTGTGATCTATTGTAAATGACAGCCCTGGTCTCCACAGTGGTCCCTGCTGCCAGAAACCAGAATTGTCAAACACAAAGCAATCGCCTTCCTACAGGGGCGGACTGACAACTCATGGGGCCCCCGGGCAATAGGAGAAGATTATTGGGCCCCTGGGCAATAGGAGATAATGGGGGGCCCCCCATGCAATAGGAGGTTATGGGGCCCCTAGGCAATAGATTATGGGGCCACACAGTATAAACACACACACACACATACAGTATACATACACAGACACACAATATACACACACAGTATACACACACAGAATACACATACACACACTGAAAAGGTACTGGAGAGGAGGGGCAGCTATAATCTTGTAATTTTTTTTACATATTGTCCTTGGTTTTATTGAGTCTGGAAACCCTGATGGGGCCCCTTAGTGGCATGGAGCCCTCGGGCAGTGCCCAAGTGCCCTAATGGTCAGTCCACCCCTGCCTTCCTAGCAGCGTTTTCGGATAGGGAAAACTGCCCAACCACACTGCTTAGCAACAGCAGGATAAATTCCAATGAGACCAACAAATGCATGTACTTGGTCCATAAAGGGTTAAATAAAAGTTTACAAAGTCTAGTAAGGCCTACTATTTAAAGATAACCCTTCCTCACACTATTTAAAAATGAAAAAGTTTTACATACATATATTTAAAATGTTTAAAAAACTGAAAAGAAGAGAGGTAGGTGAGTGGTTGGGGGGGGGGGGTGTTAAACTGCAACTCGATCGCTTGCTTTTACCACCCCCAGGCTGCCCATGTGGACGAGCCTTTTAGAAATAGACTATATATATATATATATATATATATATATATATATATATATATATATATATATATATACTTATACTTTGAATATATAGAATTTTCCTTTGAAAACCAAAATGTCATTGATTGTTGGGTGTAAAGTAACACATCCACTATAACATTAGTTGTTATGCACAAGACCAGCATGTTGAG
Organism: Lithobates pipiens; assembly: GCF_037356315.1. Taxonomy (NCBI): domain Eukaryota; kingdom Metazoa; phylum Chordata; class Amphibia; order Anura; family Ranidae; genus Lithobates; species Lithobates pipiens. Next base: position 53,219,859 of record NW_027507787.1, on the reverse strand, counting down.
CCTATGGACTTTACATGTAGTTTACTGTAGAATTGACGCTATTGGCAAACGTAACGAGTAATGCAGTCATCTGCATACCATTCATCTTATATGTACTTTACTCACCTAATTGAATTCAATTTGCACTTATGCATAATGGAACAGAGTCAATCACATGAAAATGGATGTGAGAATATGGAGAATTGGTGCCACCTACAGACAGAATGAATAACAGTGTGAGAAAACACTACAAGCAGCATCATTGCTTTCTCATTAAGGGTCAGGAAAAAAAGAAACAAGCAAAAGAGATTGCTGAGCATAGAGGTATTGATGTGAAATGCAAGCAAATTAGCTCTTTAGAGTTAATGTTGTTGTGTATTATTTCTTACAGCATTTTCTGTTATTTATGGCGTCATAGAATAAGCATCAATTCTCAAGGATATATCCATGCAGAATTTCCATTACAGTGTATTATTTGCTAATTTTAATGGTCAAAATGATTTTCCAATTCATTAAAAGATTTATCACACAGACCACATGAATCTACCTGTGGTATTTTTGCATTTTTGTAAAATCTTATTCATAAAGATTATTTTACCGTCTTATTAAAAAAAAATAAAAAATCTAGCTTCAGACTGAAAAAGTGTATATTAAGGCAAAATTGAAAAAATAAATAAATAAATAAATAAATCAGTGCATTTCTGCAATGCTTGCACATTTTCCAATGATTTTCCAATGATTTTAAAAACACAGCAAATATAGAAAAAAATTGTGTCGATCGGCCGGAAATCCAGTGAGTCACTAAATTCTTCAATGCCGCCCTGCCATCGTATGCAATGTTGGTTCTGCTGCGCTGTGGATGATGCCCTATCTGGGTGTTTGTGTTTTTATTTGAAAATCTTCAGTAAAAACATGATTAAAGATCCTGCTGCACTAAAATCTCAAGTAGTGTTCTCTGTGCTGCTTGTGTTCTCCACTGCTGGATTGCAAAATGCCTCCCCCTCTCCTCATCTCTGTATCATGGGAGGGGTGTGTTCTGTAGTCTATCAGAGGAGAACTCAACTGGGTCTGAGCCAAGAAAAACAAAAAATCTAAGCATTCATTTTCTTACTCTCTTCCTCCATGACACATAGCTTGCTTGAGTATTAAAGCCGAATTAAACTAAAAAAGAAAAAAAAAACACTGATAGATATGGTTTTTATGATAGAAGAGACCCTAGTTATCTCTTCTGTTATAAATACATCTCCCTGCTTGTCAGTGGTAATGTACACTGAGCCATGCATTCACAGCTATTTATGGCATTTCTCCACCATGATGAAGTGGCTCCCATGTACATGCCTAGCAGTGATGCCATCGCAGCCCAGCCAGGGGCAGGCCCATCCATTAAGGGCGCATGGTTGCAGCCTTGCCTTTCCATTGTGCCACCCCCTATTCAAGTGTCTGGCCCCATTCAGGATGTCAGGCACATGAATTACAGCGGCGGGGGTTTTTTAACCACTTCAGCCCCGGATCATTTTGCTGGTCAAAGACCAGACCACTTTTTGCGATTCGGCACTGCGTCGCTTTAACTGACAATTGCGCGGTCCTGTGACATGGCTCCCCAACAAAATTGACAACCTTTTTTTTCCCACAAATAGACCTTTCTTTTGGTGTTATTTGATCATCCCTGCGGTTTTTATTTTTTGCGCTATAAACAAAAATAGAGCGACAATTTTGAAAAAAAAACATTATTTTTTTACTTTTTGTTATAATAAATATCCCCCTAAAATATATAAAAAAACATATTTTTCCCTCAGTTTAGGCTGATATGTATTCTTCTACATATTTTTGGTTAAAAAAATCGCAATAAGCGATTATTGATTGGTTTGCGCAAAAGTTATAGCGTTTACAAAATAGGGGATAGTTTTATGGCATTTTTATTAATATTTTTTTTTTACTAGTAATGGCGGCGATCAGCAATTTTTATTGTGACTGCGACATTATGGCGGACACATCGGACATTTTTGACACATTTTTGGGACCATTGTCATTTATACATCAATCACTGCTATATAAATGCAGTGATTCCTGTGTAAATGACACTGGCAGTGAAGGGGTTAACCAGTGGGTGGCAGTGTTCCTAGGGATGTGTTACTAACTGTTGGGGGCTGGGCTTTAATTTAGTGAACACTGATCTCTGCTCCAATCACATGGAGCAGAGATCAGCGTCACTAGTTGCTAGGCAGAACGGGGAAATGCTGTGTACAACTGCATTTCCTCATTCAGCCGCCCCGTGAGACGATCGCGGGTATGCCCGTGGCGATCAAGTCCGTGGGACCCACGACCGGACTCACGGGGGTCCCGACCAGCATGCGAGCATGCCGCCAGCGCCGCGCTCGCGATGGCAGGGCGGCATTAAAGATTGGACGTACCTGCCCGTGCCATTCTGCCACGTACATCGGCGTGCGCTGGTCGGGAACCGGTTAAGCAGCTGATTAAAGCCAGAGGAATTGCGCTCAGAGCCCACCCAGTTGTGTTAGAATGGCAAATGAAAATTTACATGAGTGTGAGATGCGTTTCCAATTGGCCAAAAGGAAAAGTGTTCTGATAGGCAGCTGAGGAGGAGACGGAATCCGCCGAGCAGGGAAAATGAAATGCCCTCTCGTGATGCCCACGGAAGAAAGCCGGGGAAGCAGCCCATGGTTGAGGTAAGTGCACCAACCCACTGGACCGACCTGACCACCTGACCCAACCTGGGGGGGGGGGCTGGGGTAGCGGGTGCACTGCTTGCGCCCCCCCTCCCCCCAAAAGAATTACCACCACCCACTGAGCCCAGCCATTCCAAAGCTAACCCAGAATGAAGACCAGTGCAGCGCTGGAGGGTTTTGTTTGACAGGTAAGTTTACCAGTCTACCATAATGTGCAAACATGCTGTGCAGAAATATAGAGAGGAGTTCATTTCACTGTCACCTTTCCCATTCAGAGAAAGGTGACAGAGTTTTTTGAAAGGAGCCACCCCCCATGTTTCCCTGTCCATAACTGATTTTTTATTTTTTTGCTGAATGAGTTATATTAACAATTTTTAAGGAAAATTTTCTTATATTGTAATTGTACCAGTAAACACAAATATGATGAGCCGGTGGCAGAGCATACCCATGTTATAAGGACAGTCCCTCTACCAGCTATGCTGGACCCCTCAGAGGTTATAATGCAATTACGGACATTCTGAAAGTCAGCATTTGCCTCGGATTATGGAATCATTTTTAGAAAGTTGTAGGTCCAGCTGTATTGTTATCCAAACATAACCCTTGTACATCACCTGAATTGCGGTTATCAGCATACAAAAAGTCCATGTAGCATTTTGATTTAAAGTGCTTCTGAAGGCTGAATGTTCTTTAACTTAATTCATTCTCTGCATTAAGGTGAAAACCCTTCTGGGTGCAGCTCCCCACTCAGACCCCCTTTATACTTACCCGAGCCTGATCTCAATCCAGTGATGTGCAGTAGAGCAGTGTCCTCAAAGGCTCAGAGACAGCAGCAGGAGCCATTGGCTCTCACTGCTGTAAATCACAGCCAGTGAGGAGAGAGCGGATGGCAGGGCCAAGCTGCGCTCTCTGTCTATGGACAAACAGAGTCGGCTCAGGAACGAGCCTGCACAGGTGCCCAAATAACAAGTAGGTGTGCCAGTGAAAAGGAGAATTGGGGCTTCTCTGTGCAAACCATTGCACAGAGCAGGTAAGTATAATATGTTTGTTATTACCCCAAAAATGTGGGTTTACAATCACTTTAAGTAATGCAAAGCACTTTCAAGGGTAAGTTCACCCTAGGGAACATGTTACATGTTCTACCTGTTTTCTCATTCATTTATAGAGTTCTGTGAATGAATCAACTACAAGCATCGATATGTACAGAAGCAAACATAGCTCAATGCCGGTTTCCTCATTCCATCTCCACTGACACACCTCTAGGTGCTGGCCCTGTCCATCACAGGTTCCAAATGGCAAAGAAAATATGGTTGGCCGCACGTCTAGTCAAAATTATCTTAATTGTATCATGTTCATAAAAGAAATTCCAAAATATAAATGTGGGGGAACAGCATCACTAGCTCCTTTGCGTCTGTTGGCTTGTAGTTCACAATAAACTATCATGGTGCTGTGGAGCACTCTGGTAGTTCATTGATTCTTCCTGTCAGTGTGAAACTGCCTGCCCATAGGATGTAAGGGCAGACAACTTATGCCCCGTACACCTGATCGGACATTGATCGGACATTCTGACAACAAAATCCATGGATTTTTTCCGACGGATGTTGGCTCAAACTTGTCTTGCATACACACGGTTACACAAAGTTGGTCGGAGATTGTAAATGCCAAAAACGCGGTGATGTACAACACATACGACGAGCTGAGAAAAATGAAGTTCAATAGCCAGTGTGGCTCTTCTGCTTGATTCCGAGCATACTTGAAACTTTGTGCGTCGGAATTGTGTACACAGGATCAGACTTTCCGACAACGGATTTTGTTGTCAGAAAATTTGAGATCCAGATCTCAAATTTTGTGTGACGGAAATTCCGATGGAAAATGTCCAATGGAGCCTACACACGGTCGGAATTTCCGACAAAAAGCTCCCATTGAATATTTCCCCTTAGAAAATCCGACCGTGTGTACGAGGCGTTACACTGACAGTCTGCAGGACATGGAACCAGTGATCCGCTGATCGCTGATGCAATGCTTTCCAAGCTCCTAGAAAAAGAAAAATGACAAATGCCCATTTTTTTACCTGCAAAATAATAAAAAAAAAAAAACGTTTTTTTACCTGCAAAATAAAAAAAAATCAGTTTATTAATTTTTTTTTTAAAGGGTGAACTTATCCCTTAAATGTGTAGGTAACAATAAAGTTGCACTGACATCGCTGAGCATTATGAACACATTATGCCAATTTCCCACTGCCTTTACAATTATACTTGCTAGAGTTCTTCTTTAGCTGTTAAAGCCAAACTCTAGGAAATCCAAAAGTAATCCCTTGAAGTGTGGCTGCACCCACACTGCAGTGTGGAGTGTTCTGTGGTCCTGTCGTAGGGTCACAACGCTGGTCCTATATAGATACAATACAGTGAGTGAGGGTTGTCACCCTAGAACAAAAGGTGGGCTACTGGCAGCATTATCATTATTTTTTTTATCTTGGTGTTAGATACACTTTAAATGTTTTTATTTATTTTTAGGGCTGAAAGTTGCTTGCCAAGAACTGTGCTGTCCATTGTGCTTTTCTCAGCTTGATATTTTTATGAATATCCCAGGTTTCCTTTAAATAGGGGTACATGGTATTAAAATGTACACAGTGTTTACCAAGCAAGGCATAAGTATTCATGTTAATCTATAATCAACAACTTAAAAGCACTCGCTAAACAAGGAACCAATTATACATTCAGTAATTCCCACATTATTACAAGCAGAGAATTCATAATGCAATCATATGCATATGCAATGTCACGCATGGTGAGAGCAGCAGCAGGTTACATAGTTAGACTGAAAAAAAGACACAAGTCCATCAAGGTCAACCAATAGAAAAAAATAAATACATCAAAAACCTACTTATACAAAACCCTATACCAACAGTTGATCCAGAAAAAGGTTAAAAAAAACACCCTAGTGAAGCTTGGTTTATTTTACACCTACAGGGGAAAAATCCTTATTGACCCCCTATGACAATTGGAAGTTTCTTAGATAAGCAATTTAGTGTTATTATTTATATATATATAAAATCATATACAGTATCTCACAAAAGTGAGTACACCCCTCACATTTTTGTAAATATTTTATTATATCTTTTCATGTGACAACGCTGAAGAAATTACACTTTGCTACAATGTAAAGTATTGAGTGTACAGCTTGTATAACAGTGTAAATGTGCTGTCCCCTCAAAATAATTTGAAAGTGAAACACAGCTATTAATATCTAAACTGCTGGCAACAAAAGTGAGTACACCCCTAAGTGAAAATGTCCAAATGGGGCCCAATTAACCATTTTCCCTCCCCGGTGTCATGTGATTCGTTATGGCGCGTACACACGACCAGACTTTTCGACAGACTAGGTCCGACGGTCTTCCGGACAGACTTTCGGCAGAGGCTGACGGACTTTCAGCCGAGGTCTGACTGACTTTCTGAACGTTTTGAACGTGATGATGTAAATGGGACTAAACAAGGAAGTTCAATAGCCAGTAGCCAATAGCTGCCCTTGCGTCGTATTTGGTCCGTCGGACTAGCACATAGACAAACAGTTTTCAAGATTATTAGTCTGTCGGACTTGAGTCTGTCGGATAGATTTGAAAAAAAATTTATGTCTAGGTCCGTCTGACTTTTGGGGAAAAAAGGTCTGCTGGGGCCCACACACGATCTAATTGTCCGACGGATTCCGGTCTGCCGGAAAGTCCAATCGTGTGTACGCAGCATTAGTGTTACAAGGTCTCAGGTGTGCATGGGGAGCAGATGTGTTAAATTTGGTGTTATCGCTCTCACTCTCTCACACTGGTCACTGAAAGTTCAGCATGGCACCTCATAGCAAAGAACTCTCTGAGGATCTGAAAAAAAAATTGTTGCTCTACATAAAAATGGCCTAGGCTATAAGAAGATTGTCAAGACCCTGAAACTAAACTGCAGCACGGTGGCCAAGACCATACAGCGGTTTAACAGGACAGGTTCCACTCAGAACAGGCCTTACCATGGTCAACTAAAAAAGTTGAGTGCACATGCTCAGAGTCATATCCAGAGGTTTTCTTTGGGAAATAGGCATATGAGTGCTGCCAGCATTTCTGCAGAGGTTGAAGGGGTGGGGGATCAGCCTGTCAGTGCTCAGACCATATATAGCACACTGCATCAAATTGGTCTGCATGGCTGAAGGAAGCCACTTCTAAAGATAATGCACAAGAAAGATTGCAAACAATTTGCTGAAGACAAGCAAACTAAGGACATGGATTACTGGAACCATGTCCGGTGGTCTGATGAGATGAGATCATTATGAAGGAGTGGAAGAGGACTTCAATGGCAACCTGAGAAGCTCTGGTGAACTCCATGCCCAAGAGGGTTAAGGCAATGCAGGAAAATAATGGTAGCCACATAAAATATGGACACTTTGGGGCACATTTTGGACATTCTCACTTTTGTTGCCAGCGGTTTAGACATTAATGGCTGTGTGTTCAGTTATTTTGAGGGGACAGCAAATATACACTGTTATACAAGCTGCACACTCACTACTTTACATTGTACATGACACCAGGAGGGAAAATGGTTAATTGGGCCCAATTTAGACATTTTCACTTAGGGGTGTACTCACTTTTGTTGCCAGCAGTTTAGACATTAATAGCTGTGTTTCACTTTCAAATTATTTCGAGGGGACAGCACATTTACACTGTTATACAAGCTATACACTCACTACTTTGCATTTTAGCAAAGTGTAATTTCTTCAGTGTTGTCACATGAAAAGATATAATGAAATATTTATGAAAATGTGAAGGGTGTACTTACTTTTGTGAGATACTGTAATGTACTGTGCAATCAGACACAGATTCAGTTTTTTTTTAAACAATCTACTGAGCTGGCTAGAACTATTTCCTGTGGAAGTCTGTTCCCCATTTTCATAGCTCTTACTGTCAAGAAGCCTTTCCTTATGTGGAGGTTAAACCTCTCTCCCTCCAGAGGTAAAGGGCTCCCTCTTGTAATTTGCAATGGCCTTAAAGTAGTTGTAAATCCTTACATATACTCAGTGAAGTTACTGGCTTCATGTGATACATTGATGTCTTTTCCCCACATTCATTCAAAGTGCAGAATTTGCACAGGATCTCTTAGCTATGAAAAGCAGGGGGCAGCAAGCTGAAGTTGCATCAGTGAGGAGATCTCTGAGAGCTAATTGGAGGGAAGGGTGTCAGAGCTTGGCTCAGCCCTTCCTTCTCAAAGTTGGCCACCGTTTTGGCTTGTCTATCCTTTCCAGTTCCTGAACTCTGGCTATGTTTTGACTATGTTTACTCTTTTTACCTTTTTTATTATTATTAAACAAGTGTGATTTAACTGTACTTCTGTCTCAGTCTGATTCATGGTTTCTGACAGTAGGCGAAGACCATGAATTCAGAAAATGCAGTCAATCCACTTGATGATAATATTTTTTCCAGATTGGATGAGCAGCATCACCACATGGATCAGTTTTCCATGGCATTACAAACACTCATGAGTCAAAAGTAGGTTTCGTTATATCTTTGCTTCCTGAGAGCCTTGGCCTGGGCAAACTCTCTATGGGAGACACAAAAACCTATTGTCTTGAGTTACCCTGAGATTGTGACTTCTTTTAAAAGGGTATTTGAGGTTCCCGCATGCTCCGCTTCTGCTGCCAAGTGCCTCATGTCCATCAAACAAAGTATGAGAACCGTTGCCAATTATGCCATTGAATTACGTACTTTGGCAGCAGAGGTTGCTCGGAACAATGAGGCCGTCGTGGCTGCTTTTTCTCATGGTCTCTTGGATACCATCAAGAATGAGATAGCAGCCCGAGATATACCCACTGAGCTGGAGAAGTTGATCACGTTTGCCATCCTCATTGACTCCAGACTCAGAGAAAGACTCCCTTTTAAGGAGCGCTTGAGGAAGCCTCCTATACATTGGTCTCCGAACTTTGCAGTCCCACCCTTGGCTCCCTCACCTCCCATGCCTCCTGGTACCGAGTCGGTTAGTGAAGATGAACCCATGCACTTGGGCTTCACGCGTCTCTCTACGGATGAGAGAACTCTTAGGAGAAGGGAAAGACTGTGCCTTTATTGTGGCCAGGCAGGTCACCTACCTGTCCAGGGAATGCCCGAACCTTGAGGTCTTGTCACGAACAGACCTTAGTTGGCATTGTTTTGTCCTCAGTTATCCAGAAGGATAAACCCCTGGTTTTGGTTACCCTTTCTTGGGCTGAGTCGCCCGTCGAGATACTGGCTCCAATTGGCTCTGAGGCTGCAGGCCTGTTCATTGATGCTGCCTTTGTATCGAAGCACTCAATTCTGCTGCAGCTGCGTGACACTCCACTTGCTATTGAGGCTCTTGATGGGAGAACTCTACAGCCTGCCCATGTGACTCATGAGACTGTTCCGTTGTCAATGACCATAGGTGCTCTTCACCATGAGATAATCCAATTTCCTCACCTAGGTTTCCGTTGGTTATTGGTTATCCTTGGTTACAGAGGCACAACCCCTCTTTTGATTGGCTCCATGCTGAGGTTCTCTCCTGGTCGCCACAATGCAGTAAGACATGCTTCCAGAAGGTAGCCAGGGTCCTGTGCACCTCTTCACTCTCCTCCCTGCCAAAGGAGTACCACAATTTTAGAGATGTCTTTGACAAGGGTCAAGCCAGTAGTTTGCCTCCACTCCGGTCGTATGATTGAGCAATTGACCTTTAACCTGGTGCCATACCCCCTCGTGGCTGGGTTTACCCTTTGTCAGTCTTGGAGGATAAGGCCATGGAGGAATATGTTGCAGACACACTTTCTCGAGGTTTCATGTTTCTTTGTGAAGAAGAAGAGTGGTGAACTGAGACCTTGTATTGATTATAGGGGTCTCAATCATTTTAAGATTAAGAAAGCCTATCCAATTCCGTTGATTACGGAGTTATTTGACCGCCTCAAGGAAGCAACGTTTTCATGAAGCTTGATTTGAGAGGGGCATACAACCTCGTGAGGATTAAGGATTAAGGACAGCGACGAGAGGAAAATTGCGTTTAATACCAGAACAGGCCATTATGAGTACCTCGTAATGCCTTTTGGCCTTTGTAACGCTTCGGCAGTTTTGCAGGAATTCATTAACGATATCCTCCGAGATTTGTTGCAGTTATGTGTAGTGGTTTATCTCAACGATATCCTCATATTTTCCAAGTCCCTGGAGAGCCACCAAACATATGTCTGTCGTGTGTTTCAGAAACTAAGAGAGAACAATCTCTATTGTAAATTGGAGAAGTGCGAATTCCATCATGAACAGGTTAAATTCCTGGTTTATGTAATTTCCACTGCTGGTTTTTTGATGGATCCAGAGAAACTTTCAACAGTCCTACAGTGGCCCGACCTGTGAGTTTACATCCTCTGCCACATTTTCTTGGCTTTGCCAACTATTAATACGTTTATTTGTAACTTCTCGTCTCTGGTCAAGCCCCTGACTGATATGACCAGAAAGGACGGTAACCCACAGAGTTGGTCTCTGGAGTCCATTAAGGCCTTTGAGAGTCTCAAGACTGTCTTTGCTTCTGCTCCTGTGTTGGCACATCCTGATCCTACGTTACCTTTTATCGATGGAGGTTAATGCTTTTGAGACTGGTCTTGGTGCCCTTCTGTCTCAACGTCCTACCTCTGAGAGCACTATGCATCCTTGTGGCTACTTTTCCAAGAAATTGTCACCTGTGAAATGCAGTTACGAGATTGGTGACAGAGAGCTGTTAACGATCCTTTTAGCCCTGAAAGAATGGAGACATCTCCTCTAAGGTACCACTGTGCCGGTTCTCATTCTTACCGACCATAAGAATCTCACATTCTTGTCTGAGGCTAAACGCCTCTCTCCCAGAAGGGCTCTTTTCTTGTCTAGTTTCAATTACATTGTCTTATTCTTACCCGGTACTAAGAATGTAAGGGCTGACACTTGGTCACGACAGTTTTCCTCCACTTCCAAGATTGAGTCGGTTCTGGTTCCTGTGATTCCTCCTGATCATATTCTGGCTACGGTTCGCACCAGTCTCAATTCTCCTTTGGGTGACAAAATTCTTGCTGCTCAGGTCCATGCTGCTCCTGAGAAACCTTGTGACCGCTGCTTTTTCCCAGAGATTCTCTGTACTGCTGTGCTCGAGACTTACCATTCTCCCAAGGCTGCTGGCCACCCTGGGAAGAATCAACTCTTTTGGGCCATTTCGCAACAATTCTGGTGGCCTGGTCTATGTGCTGATGTAACCACCTTTGTGGCTGCCTGTTCCATTTGTGTTCAGAGTAAGACTCCACAACACCTTCCAGTGGGCCTCCTACAACCCATACCCAATGGAGAGAGGCCCTGTACCCACCTGCCTATGGATTTCATTGTGGAGTTACCCAACTCCCAGGGCAACACAGTAATCCTTATGGTAGTTGACCAGTTCTCGAAAATGTCCCATTGTATTCCACTTAAGAAGTTGCCCACTTCAAAGGAACTGGCTTCGATTTTTGCCCGGGAGATCTTTTGCTTACAGGGGTAGTCTGAATTCAGCTTGCTTTCTCCTCTGCGTATCACCTGCAGTCTAATGGAGCCGTAGAACAAGCCAATCAGTCCTTGGAGCAAGACCATCATAACAACTATTCAGACCTCTTACTGTGGGCAGAGTTTGCTCACAATAGTGCCTTGAATTCTGCTTCCCAATTGTCCCCGTTTATGGCCAACTATAGTTTCCAACCTTCCATGTTGCCTGACTCATTTGTTCTGCAGAGTATTCCTGCATTAGAGGAGCATCTTCGTGGTATTCGTTCTATTTGGGCACAAGTCCAGGAGGCTTTGCGACATGCTAATCATAGGTACAAATTCCAGGATTGACCCAGTGGCTTACGCATTAGACCTTCCTTCTAATATACGTATCTCGAATGTATTTCATGTCTCCTTATTAAAACCTTTGGTCAGCAACTGCTTTAGCACCTCAGTGCCTCGTCGTGACCCTGTACAGGTTGAGAACCATGAGGAGTACAAAGTACAGTCCATTGTTGACACCCCCATAGGTTCCATGGACACATACAGTACCTGGATAGTAGATATTCACAGCATCATTTAGGTTCTCTCACCACTTACCACCAGAGCTCCGGTTCAAAGCACCAGACCCTCCATCTGGCTTTGTACACATCAGTTCTCCCTTCACAGTGGAGCTTGCTGGATCCATGAGGTATTTACCACTGCAGCATTGCTTTATACAGCCTGTCTATATCCTACTGCTTTACAAGGTACTGCCATAGTGGTGATCAAGTTGCACAGCCGTTCCATTCATGCAAGGAGATTGTAACTATTGACAATTGTCAAATCTACCATATGTTTTTAATAAACTGACATATGATTTTATCCTACTGACGTCATCTAAGAATTTGCCCACACGGCATGGTTCCAATCAGCTTTTCTAGTTGTGGTTGTTTTTGGAGAACAAAATAGGTAAATATGAAGAAAAAGTCATACGGGTACAGGTAAGACCCCTTCACCTATTCATTACTAACAAGTTTATAAAGCAGGGGTAGGGGGTCCCCTTTAAATTGAACAACTTTACACCAAGTCACCTAGTGGACTATGTATGTATTTAATCACCTCTTTACTCATAGCCAAGGTAATTCATGCCTCTTTATCAGTTTGGTTGCTCTTCTCTTAACTTTCTCCAGTTCCCCAATCTCTTTTTTGTGAACTGGTGCCCAAAACTGAACTTCTAATTTAAGATGAGGTCTTACTAATGATTTATCAACTGAAAAAATAACGTCTCTCTGGAGTCTATACATGTTTTAATACAAGACTATTCTGCTCAATTCAGAAACTGCAGCTTGTCATTGCATTCTGTTATTAAGTCTATAATCTACCAAAACACCCAGATCCTTCTCCATTGTGGGCTCCTCAGTTGTATCCCCCTTAAATGAATGGCATCTCTAGTCATATAGTGAGGTTATAGAAAATGTCAGACCAGCACACTATCTACAGTAGAACACTAACTATAAAAATATGTCATTGCTTTCCCAAGGCGAGGATCAACCCTATGCATTTTCATGTGATATGAGATATAATTTAACTTCTTGCCAACCACCCCATGTACATTTACTGTGGGGTGGTGGCTCCTCTGTGCAAAATCACATACAGGTACATGATTTCTGCATTGCATACGTGCACTCCCAGCAACCCACTCCCGCTGTGACTGGACCTGGCGATTATTCCCGACAGAGGCAGAACTGTGGTCTGCCTATGTAAGCAAGGCAGATCGCTGTTCTGTTAGAAGGAAAGAGAGAGATCTTGTGTTTCTGCTAAGCAGGAACACGGATCTCTGTCTTCCCACAGTTAAAGCAGTTACCCACGCAGTTATAAAGCACTCCCTAGGAACACATTTAACCCTTTAATTGCCCTTGATGTTGAACTTTACCCTACCAGTGTCATTAGTACAGTGACAGTGCATATTTTTTAGCACTGATCACTGTATTGATGTCGCTGGTCCCCAAAAGTGTCAATTAGTGTCCAATTTGCCCACCGCAATGTCACAGTCACACTATAAGATGCTGATCACTGGCATTACTAGTAAAAAAATAAATAAACAAAATTTCCATAAAAATATCCCATAGTTCGTAGACGCTATAACGTTTGCACAGACCATACAATAAACGCTTATTGGGACTTTTTATCAAAAATATGTAGCAGAATACATATTGGCCTAACTTGATGAAGAAATTAGATTTTTAAATTTTTTTTATTGGATATGTTTTATAGCAGACTGCGCAATTGTCAGTTAAAGTAATGCAGTGCCATATCGCAAAAAAATGCCTGGTCATGAAGGGGCGTAAACCTTCCAGAGCCCCCCCTTCCCCAAAGCACCCCCCTATGTTGAGGGCACACGTCCTGGTACGGCTCAGAAGGGGGGGGCGCTCGCTCGTCCCCACCCCCTTTCCTGGCCGGCCGGGTAGCGTGCTCGGATAAGGGTCTGATATTGACCTGGGGGGGGGACCCCCACGCCATTTTTTGCGGCGTAGGGATTTCCCTTTTAGTCCATACCAGGTGATGGGGCCAGCGATGCTTCCTTTGCTGGTCTCGGCTACCTGGAGCCACACTCAAAATGAGCGGACTTTTCTCCAGGCGGGAAAAATCCATTCATTTCAAAACTATGGCAGACTGGCACACACACGGCCATATTGTCCGCCGAAATGCGAGTCCGGAGGCAGATTGATGTGCAAAACTCCAATCTTAGTCCGCCAGACTTTTGGGTAAAAAAGGTCAGCCAGAGCCTACACACGGACGGATTGTCCACTTTTCCACTGGATTGTTTGATCGTGTGTACGCGGCATTTGACTAGGAGATTATGGCACCACATCAGCAAGTACTCATACTGCCCCTGAATGTGAACTCTCACCATGGACTTCAAGGCTTTACTGTCGTTGAACTCTTAACCTCAGAAGTGGCTCTATTTGTCTCCAGGTGCCACACAGTGGTAATTTCTTGTTAGAATCTATAACACAAATAAGACTCTTCCACTTCACTTGCTCCCTGAGTCAGCAGTGTTGGAATTGGCCCGAATCACGGATGCGATTGCCCTTAAAGTGAGAAACATAGTGCTTCAAGAGTTTCATGTTCATCAATACATTGTACGACTGGAAATGACTCTGACAGGAATGAACAGAGAGTGGATAGTAAAGCCACTCACCACTGAGGAACTGACACCTACTCTGTTAAAAGCAATAAGGCATCTATTGAATAAGCGATTGGATATATTTTGACAGGGGGGGCATTACCTGGACTGTAGAAATGGGACTGAACACAAGATACCCACAAGGGAGCCCTGCCATTCAGGAGAGATATGGAAGCATAACCCCACCCCTATTTTAAACAGATGCCAGAACAGATAATGCAACAAGGGGTCATTGAAGAGTGTAAGAGACAATGGGCTGCTCCCATTGTCTTGATGATGATAAGGACTGTACCCTCTGCTTTTGTGTGAACTATAGGCATCTGAATGCCATTACCATGAGGGGCACCTATCTTCTTCCCCAGATTGAGGAACCTGAAGCTCAATTCCAAGAAGTGCTATTTATTTAGGGATGAGACTGAGTTCCTAGGAAATGTCATTCCTATTAGGCATCAGATGTCATTAGGTGTACTCCCTAATCCAGAGAAAGCAAAGGCCATAGGGAAATTGAGGCCCCAACAACCATGAACAGTCAAAAATAATTCAGAACTTTTCTTGGACTGGTAGAATTTTATCTGCGTTTAAAGCATTACACCCATCACTCTCCCCTGATTCATGCACCAGAAACAGGGCCACATGAAAATTGAATGGTGATTGAAACAAGTGACATTTGACTTCTTGAAGCAGCACTTGATGTTGGCTACTGTGCAGGCCATTGCTGACTTCTGTTCTGAATACAAATCTACGCCAGCACTCAGGACCTCTGGGCTTTAATTTCACAAGTAAAAGGTGGCAGGAGAGGGTCAATGCCTATGCCAGTCAAACTCTAAATATGACTGAGAGACTGAGAGGAACCCTGCAAACAGCTCCTTCAAGCTGAAGCTATTGGCCTTGGCGTGGGTAGTCACCAAATCTTTTGCAGAGAACCTGATAGGAGTCAAGTTTTAGGTCTAGACAGATAACAATTTGTTGGTGCATCTCCAAGCAGCTAAACTTGGTGCTCAAGTAGAACACTAAGCAGTCCATCTGTGGAAGTTTGAATATTCCTTGCATTATCACACAAAAAAGAGCAACAGATTGGAAATTATTCTTTCGCACTACCAACTAGCCTAACTTCACTAAGATGTGGACGAAGATGTGGAAAAGATCCCTGACCTGACTGGAGGAAGGCCTAAGTGTGGGCCTTAGTGAACCTCATCATATACTGGAAAAGTATAACTGGGCAGAGACAGATTTAGAGGATCCTGTGGTTGCCCTTCTAATAGAGGTGATATGGTTAGGTTGGTGGCCCAATCCCAAAAAGAAATTGAAGCTACTACCAGAACTGTTGAGTGAGTGGTCCTATCTCATCCTGAAAGATGGTATACTGTACTGGAGAAGAACATTCCCTAATGACTCACCAGTAACCTGGCAGATTTTGATGACAAGGACCCAGGCCCTCTCTAGGCCAGAAAGAATACATATAGAAGCAGGGTTTCCACAAAACATTTTCCTGGTTCAAGAAACAATATGCATTATTCCCATTGCACACATTTCTGGAGTAAGCAAGAAGGAAACAGTGCTTCAAGATAGCATCCAAAAATTGTATTAGTCCCAGTGATAAAGTGCAACGTGTCGGAGTCACACTGGATCCCTGCATCAGGCATGTAATAGGAACATAATGCAGTGCATTTAAAGTACCATCCACCAATCAATCCTGCAGTATAAAGAACCACCACCTGACATCTGACATTATTAATCCTAACAAATGTATCAAAAAGATTAATAGTAAATAAATAGTAAATACCCTTGCCTCTTCCCAAGCCTATGCAAATGATTAATAATAAATATGGGGTCCTAAATATGGCGGGTACTCAAATCATGTCCATATCCCAGGCATTCACACCCCACGCATTCGGTCAGATGCATCTGTCAGATGAGCCTGATCAAAGAGGTTCGTGAGCATCCCCCAAGTCTGGCATTACCTTGGCTAAGTGACTGGACTATCATCTAATAGGAGCCTAATATGCAACTTACAGTCGCCTGGACCATGCAAGAGACAAGCAATGTATGTAGGTCTTTTCTAGTTGGTTGAAAAAGTCTCAGTGTCATAGAGTTCTGGGGCCCAGATTCCACCTCTGACTTGGAACACATCTGCCCCACTGGACGAACTGACCATTGACTTTTTTACACTTGACACGTCAGAAGATGGATACCATGACATTCTAGTTATGGTAAACCACTGTAACATGTATGCAGTGGCAGTACTGACCTGGGACAAGAATACCAAACCACCATCCAGATGTTGTGGGAGAACTTCTGCTCTACTTTTGGCAGTAGAAGATAAATTTAAACCAGGCATCCTGTTTTGAAAGTTCTTCCAAAGATGGTGCCACACACTAGACTCTAAGAAACAAAACCACTATCCACTGACATGCCTGAAGACACAATGCCTCTTGTTCCAGAAAATGGTATAGAGACTCAATGCCTGAGGACCTCTAGAGACCTAACTTTGGAAGGCTCCTTGTAAACTTTGTGTGGGATGAAGTTGAATGCTCTGCAAAGTTGTCAGAGACAGCAAATTTAAGTGGGGTGGAATGTAGAGGAGCGATCACATACTCCCTATGCTCAGATGTAGGTGCAGGTGCCCTTCAACCCCCTTTTTGCACAACTCCTTGGGTGCCTGGACATGTCTAGTTAGTATAAATTCCTCTGTTTGACTCCATCAGCTGCTGAGAGCAGTCTCGCCTGATTAAACAGAGGTAGCTGGCCAAGTGACCCACAACCAGGTGGGAGCACCCCCACCACCATTGTAAAAACATACAGTAGTTGGGTCTCCAGGTCTACTGTATGTTGGAGCTCTTCCATTGTTACCAGGGTACTTCAGTTCCAATAGGATGGCCCATTGTCCTTGGATCCATTCAGCTGTTCACCTGTGTTAGCAGAGCTACCCTGGACTTCACTGTGAAGGATACTGTTTATGAAGATAATCATTAGAACTGCGACGATGAAGTAGTTATCCTCAGCTAGTCTCTGTTGTTATTGGTCTGTTGAGTTTTATAGAGACCGTTCTATGCAGCGACATTACTCAGTCACAGAGACAATGAAGTGAAGAGTCCACATTTGTTCAGCTTTCATCAGACTCTGAAGTGTATGCCTGCTCTTTGCCATCCTGGACATGGTTTTCATCATCCTGCAGTGTATGTTTGTTCTTTGCCATGCTAAACCTGTTTTGAATTATTCTGCAGTATATACATGTACTTTGCCATTCTGAATCTACATTATTGGTTCCAACTTTGCACCTGTTTAGTGAACTGCAAGTTACAATTACTCTGTCTGTCTGATCATTTTGCTGATTACCTATTCTGTTATGATAAAGAATCCTTTCTGAATACCAACATGTAAGGAAATGGATTTACCAATCATTACCTGATAGCTTAAAGTATACCTGCACTTTGATAAAACAAGGTATGCTGTACATCAGGCAGCAAAAGTGTAGCATGACCCCCTAGAGGACTGCTGAATATTACCTGCTCATCTGCCATGACTAAGTGAACCTTCCAACCCACCTGACACTCTGGGTTCAGACATCCTTTTAGCACAGTGTGGCAATAATCAAACAACTCAGTGTAATTAGGTTCTAGAGATATTTTACTTGAACCAAATAAAAGGAGAAGTTGTTACAAAGACACAATCCGTAATATGTGGCAGGTGACATGGCAAGTGACAATCCACAATGTGTGGCAGGTGACGTGGCAAGTGACAATCCGTAATATGTGGCAAGCGGCGTGGCAATTGACATTCCACAATGTGTGGCAGGTGACATGGCAAGTGACAATCTGTAATGTGTGACAAGTGACAATCCACAATGTGTGGCAGGTGATGTGGCAAGTGACATTCCGCATTTAGTGACAAGTGACGTGGCAAGTGACAATCCACATTTGGTGACAAGTGACGTGGCAAGTGACAATCCGCATTTGGTGGAAGGCGCAAGTGACACCCTCACTCATGGTGCTGTAATGATTGAAGCACCAATACCAGTCATTTCCCATATAAATTGCCCCCAAAAAAACATATTTTATAGCAGTGCCCCTCTCGAGACAAGACTCTGGATCCGCCCCTGATGCAAAGTGTCTCAATATGATGGAGGCAAAGAATGGATAAAGGTCGAGCAATTTGCCCTCTCACCATGATCAGACCGTTCTGATGTCCTCCGAACAGAAACTTGTGCAGCGGATCTGCTGTCTCAATCTCCCCACGTGAAGCTGCTACACACAACGACAGGCAGGCAACTGTAGTGGTACGGGAAAGGATTTCCAACAAAGCTAGACCCCTCAGGCCACAGGTTAGAAGTACGACTCCGCGTGGTAGGCCGCAACCTCTCTCTCTCTCTCTCTCTCTCTCTCTCTCTGTCTCTCTGTCTCTCTCTGTTGCACAAAGAGGTCCATCTTGCGTCAGGCCCAGGAGGAAGAGAGCGTCCACGCGGGCTTTGGTTGCTTTTATAGGTACTC
Organism: Lithobates pipiens; assembly: GCF_037356315.1. Classification (NCBI taxonomy): domain Eukaryota; kingdom Metazoa; phylum Chordata; class Amphibia; order Anura; family Ranidae; genus Lithobates; species Lithobates pipiens. The sequence goes on along the minus strand of NW_027507787.1, from coordinate 53,201,037 downwards.
CCAGCAATCTTCAGATTGCAGCAAGGAACCCTGGGATATATAGTCCTAGCACACAATCGTGCAAAGCAATTATCTGATGGGGGAACTATTCGTCCCATAATCCTTTTATTGGGCACACAAATATTATGCCACAGGATATATTGATCACTAGAGAGACAGGTGATACCCAGCATTGCTATAAGGTACAGTGCTTTATGTTTGTAGTCCATACTGCTACATCCCCCCCCCCCCCACTTGAAAGTCTTTGGTCCCTAAAGACAAAGCACAACCTGGAATCACTTTACTGCATTGTAAAAGCTAAACAATTAACCATCTAATAGACTAGAAGTTGCAACAGCTAATAATTGACTCAGTGAAGGGTCCTCTGATAACAAATTATATACATCAACAGGAGAAGAAGTGATATGAAGTTTATGACAGGCCAATAATAAATTAGTGGCCCACCCAGTGGTGTCAGGGGGTGGATCAAGGTAATCCTTTACCAAAGACTCAGTAAAAAAGGCATATGCTTGACTGGGACGTTGAGTAGTAGGTATGGGTTCATCTGAATTTTCTCCAAGAGTGTCATAAGTCCATCTCTTTGGGGGGCATATCTTTTGTCTCAACTGAGAATGTACATCTTCCAGTGACTCTGGTTCCTGTTCTGTTTCCCAAAAACTGCATCCAGCTTCCGGTTCAGGTTCTATTATGGTCTCTGGTTCTACTTCGAGCTCTAGTTCTACTTCAGGCCCTGGGACTGTCTCTCTCTCTGTTGTTTTAGTAGGAGGGATGAGAGTATCAGCCGTATCAGCTACTTCACGGAGTTTCAGCTTGACCTCCTCATTTCCCTCAAGTGGGTAGAGAAGTACAGGTGGATAGGCTTTCCTGATCTTAGGCCTCAACACTGAGGACTGATATGTCTCTGAGCACAGGGCTGAGGGTACTCAAACAGCCTCTGAAATGGGCAGCAAATGGTTTTGATGCAGAGTCTTGAGGGGGCCAGTCTTCCCTTCTGGCCGAATCTGATACACAGGGAGTCCAGGTAGTAATTTGAAAACAATGTAGGATTGGGAATGCCATCTATCAGCCAGCTTATGTTTCCCTGGCACCCCTAGATTACGCAACAACACTCGATCCCCAGGCTGCAGATCCTGGACCCTCAATTTGAGATCAAACTTTTTTTATTCCTTTGTTCGCTAATGGTGGAGGCTTCCTTGGTTTTTTCAAAAGCCACCTTTAAGTTCTTCCCAAGCCTGTCAAAATATCCCTTTTAGGAGGCTTGAGAGGTGTGATCTATTGATGTTCCGAATGCTAAGTCTACAGGTAAGTGAGCCTCTTTGCTGAACATCAATCTATAGGGGAAATACCCGGTAGAATAATTTGAGGTACTATTGTAGGCATGAACTATTACAACGATATGGTCTCCCCCATGCTGTTTCTTCTCTAAGGGTCCCAGCATGTTCAAAAGAGTGCGGTTAAAACGCTCAGGTTGTGGATTCACTTGGGGATGGTAAGGAGTCATAATGGATTTATTTATGTTTAAGCCCTTGTACACACGGTCGGACATTTCGATGGACAATGTCTGATAGGACCGTGTTGTCAGATAATCCGACAGTGTGTGGGCTCCATCGGACTGTTTCCGTCGGAATCAATAATTTATTGTTTTCTTTTTTAATCTACAGGAGGTTGTTTGGTGTTGGTGCCCCTTGTTATTCATTTGACTTTGTATTTTTGAAATGTACCTGCCTACTCACAAATAAACTGTCCTTTTTGAAGTAAGACACATAGGCAAGTATTTCTTCAACCAAAAAAAAACCTTTATTTAGGTGTCAGTAACAAATAAAGAGGGAGGCAGCGCTGGAGAAACTGGGGAGATTAGCGAAGCCTTTGGCCCCCAGTGCACACATCAACTATTTAAAAGCAAAAATTGGCGGCCTGAGGAGTACATGTCTGAGGGAGAGCAGTCTGGTCTTGAAGTCCAAGAAATCCGGAACAGCAGCAGATGACATCTATGTTTCCAGGCTGTGGTCCTACAAGAGGCTGCATCTTCTGTCAGACCAGACTGAACCCAGGTTATCACACTCTGGTCTTCCTTCCACACTTCCTTCCAGGCTGTGGCTGTGGTGCTGGAAGTGTGGCAGAAAGAGGAGGAGGAGGAGGGGCATGGGTCAAATCACACAAGTGTGTTTCTTGTGTGATTTGGCCCAACAGTCCCTTGTTGAGGGTGTTGATGATTAGCTCCTCACAAAAGATCTGTTGCCCCTCCTCCATTTGCTGGAGTTTGCATGCAGCCAAGGCGGCAAAGGCCTCTTGATATGTGGGGGTGGCTTTGAGGACCGCTGAAGCCTCCCCGATGAGCTTCAGAGCTGACTCCTCCACATTCCCCCCCCTTTCTGGCCCTTTTGCGTGGAAGGCGGAGGGGAGGGACCTGTGATTCAGTCAGGCTCTTCCGCCTGCCCACCGCTTGGCTGCCACTTACCCCTGCCTCCTCCTGGCTGCCACTTTCCACAGCCACCTCCTGGCTGCTGCATTCCACACCCTCCTCTTCCTGGCTGAGGTCTTCCTGTGTATGAAAAAGGGACATAGTTTTAGTTTTTGGTTCATCAAACACACACACAATTTTCAGTTCAAGACTGTTGCAAATTGTTAACAAGACTATCATTCTGAGCCCAGCATTTTTCATTCTTGGCCCAAAGGTTTTGGCCACTACTGTCCATTGATATGTGAAACACTTTCTAAAATCAGCAATTAGAGAGCAAAAATCCAGTTAACATCATTCATTTTTACTCCCAAAATATGTATCCATATCAAGCTGGGCTCCTCCAGTTCTTCCTGAGTGGAAGGCCCAGGTTGGGCGTTGGAAGACTCAGCAGGTGTGGAATGTAGCGTAGAAGGACGTGTGGAAGGAAGGGTAATGAGGGATTCCCTGACCTCAGCCTGGTCTGACAGAAAATGCATCCTGTCATAATACCACAGCCTGGGGACATAAACGTCATCTTCTGCAGCTCCAGTTTGCATGGACTTCAGCACCTTCTTCCGCTCCCTCAGATATGTACTCCTGAGGCCACCAATTTTCGTTCTTAAATAGTTGATGTCTGCCCTGGGGACCACCGGCTTCACAAACTCAACCAGTTTCTCCATCGCTGCCTGCCTCTTTAATTTGTTACTGTAATGTGGATGCGTAGTTTGCCACAGGCAGGGCAGCTACCTGTACATATCGATGAACAGAGGGAGAAAACTGTGGTCATTAAACCCATCCATAATCTCTGCAAGAGACAACACAAGAAAAACCCTAATGTCAGGCTAAACTCGACTAAATCTTGTCCCAATGCAGGCCTCAATCTAGAAGCAGTATAAGCTAGTGATGTGCCAAGTTAAAAATTGCACCTTTGTTTTCACGATCGGCCCGTCAGCTTCTCCCTCTGTTCACAGATCATACGTACGGCACACGCATGTTGCGTTTTATCTACAGTGCACGAGTGAAACTCCGCCCGCCCCTGGCGTTCTTTCTAGACTATTCCCCGCCCCTTCTCTTTTGGCGCAGTGGGGAGAGCACATGGCGGAGACACAGCAGGTGCTCACTAATAATAGTTCCACTAACGAGGAGGAGGGCGAGGAAAGCCCGGGGCCTGAAACGTCCCGATTCTGGAGGAGAAGATTTAAGGCCTCAAATATGTCTTTTGGAGAGATGTTGGAGATGGTGGACATAGTGAAGAGGAACGACTATGATGGGAAGTATGGACCTTACCCAAACCCAAATATCAGAAAGGCCAAGATCATGACTAAAGTTATGAAGAGTCTTCAGAAGAATTTTGGGGTACGACGATCCAAGGATCAACTGAGAAAACGCTAGTCAGACCTGAAACTGAGGGAGCACAATCAGCACAGAAGGATCAAGTGAGTTCTTCAAAAAAGTAAGTAGTTGTTGTGTGTTCATATTATTATTATTGCTTGCATACTGCTCCATGTGCTTTGATTTAATGTTGTACAGTTTAAAATGGCCACTTTCATGTTCATGGGTTCATTCGTTCGTACTAAACATTGTTCGTTAGCCCACTCCAAAAAGTAAGTATTCCAGCTTTCGAAGGTGTCAAAAATAATGTTTTGACCTTTGAACTCTGCCAAAAAACACAATTGTACGACACTTCCAAGCAATGTTTCATATTCCTATTTCTGCCCTCTGTATGCTAAGTATTTCTTTTTTACATTCTCATAGGGGAGAGAAGACTCGGGACACCAGGGACCCCACACCTCCCAAAGAAGGGGAAATACCAACACCAGAAGCAGAGGAGGAAGGAGAGATTGTTGAAGTTGGCCAAATTGTCACCACAACAGGTGAGTGTCGGAGACCACAGCTTCCGGTAAGCTAATCAATGTATGTATGCATATTTATAATACATGGTGTGTTTTTTTTTTTTTAGGTATTGTGGAAGAAGAATCACATTTTACCAGTGAAAGTGCCCAGATCCTCATTGGGGAGATAATGGGGTGCGATCGTGATTTAGAGAATATATAGAAAAACATCAATGATGTTAAACAGAAAATGAAGAACATATCTATTGATAAAAGCAGTATATAAAATTCGCAATGGGGGGATATCCAGTAAACAATACGCTAGTGCTTTATTAATTTTAAAAAAATTCCTCTAATATTTATATCTAAGATTTTTTCCAGGAATTTTTAATAATTTCTTTCCTTTCCCCTCCGATTATATTAAATGTATTTTTATTTGGATTTTTATTTTCCCCTTATAATTATATACAGTGGTGTGAAAAAGTGTTTGCCCCCTTCCTAATTTCCTGTTCCTTTGCATGTTTGTCACACTTAAGTGATTCGGAACATCAAACCAATTTAAACAATAGTCAAGGACAACACAAGTAAACACAAAATGCAATTTGTAAATGAAGGTGTTTATTATTAAAGGTGAAAAAAAATCCAAACCATCATGGCCCTGTGTGAAAAAGTTATTGCCCCTAAACCTAATAACTGGTTGGGCCACCCTTAGCAGCAACAACTGCAACTAAGCGTTTGCGATAACGTGCAATGAGGCTTTTACAGCGTCCTGGAGGAATTTTGGCCCACTCATCTTTGCAGAATTGTCCTAATTCAGTTACATTAGAGGGTTTTCGAGCATGAACGGCCTTTTTAAGGTCATACCACAACATCTCAATAGGATTCAGGTAAGGACTTTGGCTAGGCCACTCCAAAGTCTTTATTTTGTTTTTCTTCAGCCATTCGGTGGTGGAGTTGCTGGTGTGTTTAGGATCATTGTCCTGCTGCAGAACCCAAGTTCGTTTCAGCTTGAGTACACGAACAGATGGTCGGACATTCTCCTTCAGGATCTCTTGGTAGACAGCAGAATTCATAGTTCCTTTTATCACGGCAAGTCTTCCATGTCCTGAAGCAGCAAAACAGCCCCAGACCATCACACTACCACCACCATATTTTACTGTTGGTATAATGTTCTTTTTATGAAATGCAGTGTTCCTTCTACGCCAGATATACTTGGACACACACCTTCCAAAGAGTTCCACTTTTGTCTCATCGGTCCACAGAATGTTGTCCCAAAAATCTTGGGGATCATCAAGATGTGTTGTGGAGAAATTGAGACGAGCTTTGATGTTCTTTTTGCTCAGCAGTGGTTTTCTCCTTGGAACTCTGCCATGCAGGCCATTTTTGCCCAGTCTTTTCCTGATGGTGGAGGCATGAACGCTGACCTTAACTGAGGCAAGTGAGGCTTGCAGTTCCTTGGACGTTGTTGTGGGGTCTTTTGTGACCTCTTGGATGAGTCGTCGCTGCGCTCTTGGGGTAATTTTGGGCGGCCGGCCACTCCTGGGAAGGTTCACCACTGTTCCATGTCTTCGCCATTTGTGGATAATGGCTCTCACTGTGGTTCGCTGGATTCCCAAAGCTTTGGAAATGGCTTTATAACCCTTTCCAGACTGATAGATCTCAATTACTTTCTTTCTCAATTGTTCCTGAATTTCTTTGGGTCTCGATGATGTCTCGATGACAGGGCATGATGTGTAGCTTTTAAGGATCTTCTGGTGGACCTTACTGTGTCAAGCAGCTCCTATTTAAGTGATGCCTTGATTGTGAACAGGTGTGGCAATAATCAGGCCTGGGTGTGGCTAGAGAAATTGAACTCAGGTGTGGACAACCACAGTTATAGTATGTTTTAACAAGGGGGGCAATCACTTTTTCACACAGGGCCATGATGGTTTGGATTTTTTTTCACCTTTAATAATAAACACCTTCATTTACAAATTGCATTTTGTGTTTACTTGTGTTGTCCTTGACTATTGTTTAAATTGGTTTGATGTTCCGAAACACTTAAGTGTGACAAACATGCAAAGGAACAGGAAATGAGGAAGGGGGCAAACACTTTTTCACACCACTGTATATACCTATTGGTATATACATACACATATCTATTAATATATTTTTCATATTTTAACGGTTTATTCAGTGCCACATAACTCAATACGTCCCTTAACTAGCAATCTTGCTTGTTTTATCTGTGTTCACATTTCTTTATTTATATTTACATATGTAAAACGGTCCTTTATATACAGTATGTTCACTAACCATTCTGTGACATATAACTAACCATATCAATGGCGTCGGCCGCATTTCCTGTTTAATGGATAGATGGGCGGGTGCCTTCTATCCATTTCTGGGTTTTAAAACACAATAAGTATGCCAGACACCCAAAAAAATGGCCGTGGTGCCCTGTCCGGCGACATTATCAACAACAAAATGGCCGCCGGCTGACTTCCGGGTCTCCATAATAATGGCTGCCATATACTAGCACTGTTTAAGCTATTTAAGGACACTTCCTACTGTTGTGTTTATCCCCTGATGAAGTCATGTGACCCGTGACGAACACGCGTCGGGACACAGCAACCAGGAAGTGACGTAGACCGAGCCCGCAGCTCGTTTATACACTGTTTGTACAGACTGTTTGTTTGTGAGTATTTTTAAACTGTTTTAATAACAATAAACCTGTTGAAGCATCTTACACTATGGAGTATTCTTCCTCATACTCTGCTTAAACCCATGTATATGCCATACCACTGAGGAACCCTGACTGCAATACCACAGAGGAAACCCCCTTAAAGGGACCATATCATTGGTCAGGACCTGGGCACCCCACATTAAAGGGAAAATTCCGCTAAAGGATCCCAAAAAGCTCTCTATATATACGCTGTTACCTTACAGCAGTAAGGTAGGGGACATCCATTACTGGTATATACGGGACCACCAAGGCCACATCCCCTTCCACCAGCAACACTGCCCTTCCCATTGCAACAGCTCCACATCGTATATCTTGTTGAAGAAGTCACATCCTATGCGATTTTGAGAATAATCGCAGCACTTTGCACTGAAAACTGACTTTTTGTCTGATACACTTATATTTTTTGTCACTGAATTATTACTTATGTTTGAAGGTTTGCCTATGTGCACCACAGCAGAACACCTGCACTTTATGCGATTTTAGGATCGCAACACGCTGCACTTTTGAATGTTATATTGTGTTTTTTCTTCTTTTTTCTTGTTTTTATTATTTCACGGTTTTATGTTGTAGATTTTACACTAATAGCAACAAACATTATTGTTTTATCAGCCACAGCGGCACATTGGAATATTTGCACTTTTATGCGACTACAGGATCGCAACACGTTGCACTTTGGATTTTATATGAATTTTCACTATTTTATGTATTTATGTTGTGGACTATTAGTAGAAATGAGTGTTGCTGTTTAAACTAGTCACATAGACATACCCAGACCTGTATTGTTTACTGGATATCCCCCCATTGCGAATTTTATATACTGCTTTTATCAATAGATATATCCTCCTTGTGTACAGCGCACCACTACCCTTCTTACTCATTATTCCCCGGGGTTCAGATATTTCCCTTTCAGTGTGTGCAGCAGTACCCTATCTCCCTCTATTTCCCTGATGTGGCGCAGGAATACTTATTTTCCACAGAAAATGAAGAACATCGTTGATGTTTTGGGGAGAGTCTGAAACACCCCAAACTAGCTAGCATAGTTTTTTATTTTTCCGAAAAAGTTTTATATTTTTCAAAATGCCAAATTTGGAAGATGCACACAGTGTGTCAACATGTACTATCTCCCATCATGGGGGATCAATGTACGTGTTTTGTGGGTGCAACCTCTTCCTTGCTACTAAAGTGGCTGAGACAAAGGGGTTGCACCCCCAAAACATGTACATTGATACCCAATAATGGAAGATAGCACATGTTGACATTAGGCATGGGATCAGGAGGAAACTGGCCTACCCAATGATGGGAGATAGCACATGTTGACATTAGGCATGGGATCAGGAGGAAACTGACATTAGGCATGGGATCAGGAGGAAACTGGCCACTTTTGGATTCTCAATGTGTGTGCATCTTCCAAATTTGGCTTTTCCAGGGGTGACACCCCATCTAATGAAGGCAATATCAGCACAGTTTGTACATACTCATGTCTGATATTGTCTTCACTTTTCAAAGTTGAACTTTGTAAGTTCCTGTATACTGTATGTTATGCTTTGATACATGCCTGTTTACACAAAAATGCCAAGTTATAAAAATGTTACCCAAAATAATGTTTTATATACACTAAATATGTTGGTTTGTTGTAAAACCCTTTTCTAAACGCACATGTGAATGTGCTTTGAGTAAAAAGTGAAATTATCAACAATGTGTGGCTTCCTGTCAGGTCACCTTGAGGCGAGGTGACAGATGCACTCCGTAGGGATCAAGAGTGCACCGCAAGGTTGTGGACCCTAAGGCTGACTGCTGCGGATGGGAGACAGATCCCACCGAGGTTAGAGCGTAAGATTCCCTGGGGCGCGGAGTCTAAGAGCCAGCAGGTGTTCACCAGAGCCTCTAGTGGTGAGGATGGACTTGGCTGCAACTGGCTCCAGGTCGCGACCCCCAGGGTCCCCTAGCTCGCACCCACAGTAGGCAACAGGAGAATAGGGATAGTGAGGGATAAAGCCGAAGGTCGGGGCAATAAGCAGACAGGAATAGTCAGGGACACGCCAATAGGTCAGGATCACAGGCAAACAGGGATAGTCAAGGACACGCCAAAGTCGGTAACGGAATACCAGAAGAGCACACGGCAGGTAACAGGAAGCTAAACACACAAAAGAATACACAATGGTTGATCAGCAGGGTTGGCCTGCAGTGCACAGGTTAATATAGAGTTCTCTGATACGAGCTAGGGTGGAGTCATGCCAGAGGATGGATTACAAAAGCAGTCAGGTGAGGGTCGGCTGGTCTCTAGAGATGAACACATGGAAACAGGTAAGCAGACAAACTCTATTGCATAACCATGACACTTCCTTTTTCAATGCGCAAAAGCAGTATTTGTAGTAAAGTTGTTGGTTTCTGTGGCAATGGGTGTTATTTACTAAAGGCAAATCCACTTTGCACTCCAAGTGCAGTTTCAGGTGCACTTTTGCAGTGCACTTGTAGTGCATATTGGATGTGCCTTTAGTAAATAACACCCACAGTGATGTTCACATTTCCCCAATCACAACATTTTCCTGACCCCACATATGTCTGCCATGGTGCTGAAAATGAGCAATATTTTTGTCAGTAATGCACTACATACATTATCAACAAAACAAGGTGTGTGTGTGTAGCAGACCCACAACATAATAAGATTATCTGAAGAAGAGACTGTCACCTCATCTTGCTCAGCACTTGGGTTTGCACTGTTGTTAAAAAAGGCCCCAAAAAAAACAGCAAAAATACCTATGAGACACTTAAAACAAAGCCAAGCAGTAAATGAAAACAAAGATTATTGGAGTTTCAAAGAAAAATGTATTAAAATAATGCCTCTCAGACATTGTCTGGCATATCAATGGCCCCCCTACCCAAAAAGTATTCCATGTATCGGTTTCTGACCTCGCGGGCGCTTTGGGGGGGCAAGCCAGGACGAGCAGCCTCAAGGGCCGTGAGGTTGTCATTTTCCGGCAAGTCTGCATCTGGGCCAACTGAGACCACATAGTGAGCTGAATGTTTTTTCAAAATATTGTGCAGAACACAGCAGGCAAGCACAATGTGATTTAGTTTATATTCCGCCATGTGTATTGGCGTCAAAAATAGGCGGAACCAGCTTGCCATTATTCCAAAAGTGTTCTCCACTACTCTTCTGGCTCTGGCCAGCCGGAAATTAAAGATCATCTGATCCGGGGTGAGGGTCCTCATTGGGAAAGGCCGCATCAGATGGTTTGCCAGAGCAAACGCCTCATCCACGACGAAAATGAATGGGAGTCCTTCCAGATTCTCCTCTGGAGGTGGCAAGCCCAGACTGCCACTCTGGAGACACCAGTAGAATTCTGTCCATGCGAACACTCCACCATCCGACATCCGGCCATTTTGCCCCACGTCCACATAAAAGAAGTCATAGGTCACTGACACCACCGCCAACATCACGATACTATTAAACCCCTTGTAATTATAATAGTACGACCCCAAGTTGGGGGGTGGGACGATGCAGACGTGTTTCCCATCAATTGCACCTCCACAATTGGGAAAGTGCCAATGGCTGGCAAAGTGGGAGGCCACAGTCTGCCATTCCTGTGGCGTTGAAGGAAACTGTGGAGTGAAACAAGAAAAAAAATAGTAATTTTGCACATCAACATTGAAAGCAGATTAGACACAAACATTTTTGGTCAATATCAGTATAACATTTTGGGAAATTAGTATTTAAAGCCTAAAGTATAAAGTCCCCTTATCAGACTCATCACCCCCCCCCCCCATCCCCACCATCTGATGGGCCATTGCAAAAAATGGGGGGGGATGTTTTGGACAGGTAATCCTCTCCACTTCATTGAGAGCTGAATGCAGAAATAATGTGTGATACTTTGGCCAGCCCCTCCTTACACTATTGGCAGCCCACCGGACAGGTAAGAAGTGTCATAATACCAAAACAAGGAAGCACATTTTGACATTCTGCTATTACCTATCAAGATAATAATAGGAGAAAAAAAACTTTAAACTGTCGCATTTGAAAGTATTGAGGCAGGCCCTTGCACTACATGCTTTGGTGAATTTGTCCATAAATCTGACCAGAAAAAAAGGTAGGTATAGTGTGTATTGGGTTTGGCAAAGTCAGCAGATAGAGGAGCAGTTGGGGGGAGGGGGGTTCCTAATGAGTTTGGCCCAACCAAAAAAAAAAACTGGCACTCTGCATGAATTTAAGCACACACATAACATTTGTACACATTTTAGGGGGTGTTTAGGGGAAAGCAATACTATGGAACTGACAAAATACATTGCTAAGTGACTAGACTATAGGTTTATGGGCCCAGAAGAGCATGCTGGGGAAGTTAGTGAAGGCAAAAATGCATGAAGGACAAAAAAGGAACTTGAAAAGCTTCCAGCATGCATGAGGACAAAGGGGCACAGCATATCAATTAAAGCATATTCCAATCATGGTAATTAGGGAATGAGGAAAGAAATCCAATACATTAGCAATCATTAAATACATAGAATGTGATGTTAAAGGAGAAAACTTACCTTCATATAGTCCTTCTGCAGGACCTGAATGATGGCAGAACAGGTCTCTGGAATAATGATCCCCAGAGCCTGGGGGGAGATGACTGTGGAGAACTTCGGGTCCTGAATGCTTCTCCCTGTCACCAAGAAGCGCAATGTGGCGAAGAGCCTCTGCTCCGGAGTGATGGCTTGCCACATGCAGGTATCCTGCCTGCTGATATAAGGGGACAGCAAAGCCAGCAAATGGTGAAAAACGGGGTCCGTCATCCAGAGATAATTCCTGAAATCATCAGGATTATTCTCCCGGATCTCACAAAGCAAAGGCATGTGCGATAACTGGTCACGCTGGCGCAACCAATTCTTGGTCCACAAACCCCTCCTCGCCCTGTTCATGGACCGGGCTTGTGTCAAAGTTAAAAGCCCAACACCAAGCCCCTGCACAGCACAAACTCTACGGCGAGTATGTATGCGAAACATGGCTTGAAAACGGCCGGCTGGTCAGAACGGACAACAGAAAGCACCAATGAACAGCAATGCCTGAAAGAACGACCTGAAAACCAGAAACGAGCAGACAATAAGCAATGAAAATCAAAGCGTACTATACCAAGATATAGTCCACAATGAGCAACAAATGCTTACTGACTACACGCACTGATGAGCAGATACGCACCCACAAGCACAAACTGAAGAGCAGTAACGAACTGAAGCACAAATCTGAAAAGCGCGAATCATCTCTCACCAAACTTCACACGATAAACACAAAATCAGCAGAAGGAGCCCAAAGGGTGCTGGACGTGGTGCTAAACTTCTATTTTCTAGTGCCGTCGTACGTGGCTTACATTACCGCGTTCTTGGCAACCGGAAATTCCGACAACTGAGTCCGGCCGTGTGTATGCAACACCATTTCCAGACCACTTTTGGACTAAATCTGTCGAAATGTATCTGATGGATTTGGTTGCCGGAATGTCCGACCGTGTGTACGGGGGCTAAGAGTTCACACAGTCTGCGGACCAATTTGCTCTCAAGTCCCAACCTTGATCTGAGTGTAGGCGCTAAGACAACACTAGTGTCTTGGCTACTGTACTAGTACTAGACTTGTTGATCCCTGTTGGGGAAAGCCTGGGCATAGCGGGTGAAATAATCTGTCACAACCAGGACATTACTTCTTCTTCTCAGATCAGGTTCCAGGCACAAGAAATCAAGGCACACCAACTCCATTAGCCCTTGGCTTTGTAGATGGCCCATTGGGGCGGCCCTGCGGGGCAGAGTTTTTCTCTGGTTACACCGGACACAAGAGTGGCAATAGCTTTCAACCTCCGTTCTCATGGATAGCCAGTAAAATCGATCCCTGACCAGTTTGAAAGTTCTATCTGGGCCTAAGTGACCATGATTATCATGAAGAGCGGTTAGCACAGTTAAACAATGTTTCTCAGGAAGGAACAGCTGACTCACACCTTCTGCCTCTTCAGAGGGACATCTCCGATATATTATCCCCTCTTCTAGCTTAATTCATTCCCATTCTCTATGACTCCCGTTGGCTCCCTCAATGGGGCTATTCATCAATACTTGAGGGACTTTAGCTGATAGCGGCTTCCTTATTAAATCCCCTAGTGGATCTTCCCACTGATCCCTCCTCATGTCCTCCCTAGTCAACTGAGGCAGTTCTTGGCTGCGCACTTGGGTCAAATTGCAGTAGTGCTTTGGTCCAGCTACCAGCCCCTATGGTTCCCCTGTGCTTACATTCCACTCCCTGACACACAGCCTGTACTCCTTCGAGAGGTAAATGAATCCAACTCTTCTGACCATTCTGGGGGAAGTGAGGTCTTCGGGAAAGAGTGTCAGCATCTCTATTTCCCACTCTCGGTCGATATTTCAAACTGGTTTGAAACTCGGACAGAGCAGCTAACCATCGATGCCCAGTGGCATCCAGTTTGGCAGTGGATAGCAAATAAGTCAGGGGGTTGTTATCAGTCTTCACCACAAAGGGGGTTTGTCATGGTCGTCTCTGGAATCCAGTGGCTCATGGAAGACCTATCCACGGAATCCCTTCGTTGAGCGTTAATAGGTTTCCATGGGCGCTCGTTGGCGTTAACGGACGCACGCGGGTGCGAGCAGGTACGAACGGGCGCACGCGGGTGCGCGAGGTTGCGAACGAGCGCACGCGGGTGCGCGAGGTTGCTAACGAGCGCAAGCGGGTGCGCGGGGTCACGAACGGCTGCACGGTTTCACGTGGGTGCGCGTGGGCACGCCGTGCGACCGTTCTTGGCGCCCAGAGGGCTTCTTAAGGAATCCGTTCCAGTGCCTCGGTGCTGTCCAGTCTACAGCGTTCCGGTTACTTGCCTCTGCTTACCTGATTGTTCCTGTTCTGTTCTACCCGGCCTGCTCCTGACTATTCCTGCCTGCTGCCAGCCTTGACCCTCGGACTGTTTGACCTCGCTTCTGCCTCCTCCTGTGTACTGTTGCTGCCCGCCTGTTGACGACCCGGCCTGTGTTTGACCCCGCTTGTTCTGCCAGCTGTTCCAGTCTGTCATCCGTGCTGCTGCTGTCTGCTGCCTGCCTGCCAGCTGTTCCAGCCTGCCATCCGTGACCGCTGCTGTCTGCTGCCTACCTATCAGCCGTTCCAGTGTAATCACCTGTACCCGCTGCCAGCCGCTGACTGCTTACCAGCTGTTCCAGAACCACCTACCAGTACCCGCCGCTGCCTGCCGCCAGTTCCAGGGCCAATCCTACTATCACCTGCTTGGCACTTGTGCCCTCTGAACTCTAGAATCCCTGTCCCCACTTCCAGGGAATCTCGAGCCAGAGGCTTACGAGAGGCTGCTCCCTGCACTCCGGGCTCCTTCCACCAGGTACGTGACAGTACTGGACAGCCATGTCCGAGCCCACGCAGGGAGCCTCTCCTATGGACAAGCTCTGCCGCCACCTTGCAGGACTCACTCAAGCGGTGAAGAATCTACAGGAGGGCTATAGCCAGCTGGAGGAACGGGTTCTGGCCCTGTCTACTTCCACTCCAGCTGCTTCCGGGACTTCTGTTACCCCTTCCGTGGTGATGTTGCCCCCTGAACCTAGGGTACCCACACCTGAGAGATTCTCTGGAGACCGTGGAAAATTCCGGACTTTTCGCAACTCCTGTGAACTTTTATTTGCTCTCCAACCCAGGACCTTCTCCCTTGAGGCCACCAAGGTGGGATACGTAATTTCTCTATTAACTGGCGAACCTCAGTCCTGGGCTCACCGCTTACTAGAAAAGAAGGATCCTTCCCTTGAAACCCTGGACATCTTCTTTCAGGCCATGTCGCGGTTATATGAAGATCCACAATTAACCGCCACCGCTGAAGCGGCCCTGCATTCACTACAGCAAGGCCGCCGACCTGTAGAAGACTATGTGTCGGAGTTCCGACGCTGGAGTTCTGACACAGATTGGAACAATGCGACACTACGTTACCAGTTCCGTATGGGTCTGTACCTCTTCTGCTGCCACTACGGCGAATCAGGATCTCCCCGAGCCCATGCAGTTGGGCTTACTTAGGCCTTCCTTGACGCCTGAAGAACGCCAGCGCCGTCGGGTGGGAAACCTCTGTTTATACTGTGGAGAACCAGGACATTTCGTGCGCACTGCCCTGCCAAGCTCCGTAAGTGCCTCTCCGTGTCTCCTGCCCTTACTTCTGACTTACCAAGTACTACTTCCCATCTGACTGTGTCCATTTCCTTGCAGCTACCAGGAGGGAACGTCCGGACCAACGCCATTATTGACTCGGGAGCTTGCAGTGGCTTTATAGACTTATCCTTCGCCTCAAGACATAACGTTCCCCTTCGGCCCAGGGCAAAGGGACTTTCTATACATCTGGCCGATGGTTCCACTCTCAAGTCCGGTCCTGTAACCCAGGAGACTCAGCCCTTACTGACTTCCATTGCCGGGATCCACCAAGAGTTGCTGTGTTTGGATGTCATCACATCCCCTCTTTTCCCTATCATTCTCGGCATGCCCTGGCTGAGGGCACATAACCCCCAGATTGACTGGTCCACTGGAGAATTAAAATTCTTTTCACCTTACTGTCTCCTTCACTGCTTGTCGGGAACCGACCAGGCATCCTCCTCCTTGCTCTGCCTGGAAGTTGACGCAGAAACCCGTCGGGCTGTACCTCCTGTCTACCACGACTTCCTGGATGTGTTTAGCAAGAAGGGTGCAGAGACCTTACCCCCTCACAGGCCATACGATTGTCCTATAGAACTGCTTCCAGGGGCAGAAATTCCCTTTGAGAGGATCTTCCCACTATCAGAGACAGAGTTGGTGGCTTTGAAAACTTACCTGGATGACAACCTAAGAAATGGATTCATACGTCCCTCCACTTCACCGGCGGGTGCGGGAATCTTTTTCGTGGAGAAAAAGGACCAAACCTTGCGCCCCTGTGTTGACTATCGGGCCCTCAACAAGATAACTATTAAGAATCGTTATCCTTTGCCACTTGTGCCAGAACTCTTCCAAAGACTGGGGTCTGCAGCAGTATTTTCGAAGCTGGATCTTCGGGGTGCCTATAATCTGGTTCGCATCCGTGATGGTGACGAATGGAAGACTGCCTTCCGTACTCGCTTTGGGCATTTTGAGTACCTGGTTATGCCCTTTGGTTTATGTAACGCCCCCGCTACATTCCAGCACTTCATCAACGACATTTTCAGAGACTATCTAGATCTGTTCGTCATCACCTATCTGGACGACATCCTGATCTTCTCCTCCTCCCTGGCTGAACATCGGGAACACGTCAGGAACGTATTATCCCGACTCCGACTTCACGGGCTATATGCCAAACCGGAAAAATGTACCTTCGAACAACAAAGTATTCAGTTTCTGGGGCTGGTAATTTCCGTAGATGGCATCGAGATGGACCCTCAGAAGATCTCTGCCATTCGTGATTGGCCCGCTCCCACGGACAGAAAAGGGGTCCAGCGATTCATCGGATTTGCAAATTTTTATAGAAAGTTTATTAGAGGATTTTCTACCATTATAGCTCCCATCACGAGATTGACTAAGCAGGGCCTGAAGTTCCAATGGTCCCCAGAGGCTCAAGAGGCCTTCACCATTCTGAAGAACTTGTTTGTGTCGGCCTCTATTCTTAAACACCCTGACCCGACTCGGCCTTATATTCTGGAGGTCGATGCCTCTGAGATCACGGTTGGGGCGGTTCTATCACAAAGACATGGACTTAGATCTCGTCTGCACCCAGTCGCGTTCTTTTCCCGCAAGCTATCCGAAGCAGAGGCAAATTATGACGTCGGAGACCGGGAGCTATTAGCCATCAAAGTGGCTCTCGAAGAATGGCGCTATCTATTGGAAGGGGCCACGCACCCAATCCTCATTTACACAGACCATAAAAATCTGGAATATTTAAAGTCCGCCAAGAGATTGAGACCACGTCAGGCCAGATGGGCTCTTTTCTTCTCCCGATTTTCATTCCACATAACTTATCGCCCCGGGTCAAAGAATACCAAGCCGGGCGCTCTGTCCCGAATGTTTAACGAGCCCGAGACTTCCCCCCATCCAGATACCATTCTGACCTCAGGGAATTTCCTCCTTCTCCAAGAAGATCTGCTGTCTCTGATCAAGCAGGCTTCCGCTAGTGCTGCTCCCCCACCTGACGTCACTCTTCTGGCCAAGGACGAACTCCTCTGGTATAAAGACAACATTTTTGTTCCTCAGGAAACCCGGGTTCCAGTCCTCAGTTCGTGTCATGATCATCCGCTGGCCGGCCATTTCGGAGCCCTTAAGACCTCCGAACTGGTTCAGCGAACCTTTTGGTGGCCGCAGTTAAAGTCAGACTGTAAAAAGTACGTGGAGGCATGTGTCACCTGCATCCGGAACAAAGGCAACAAGTCCAGGGCCTGGGGTCTGATGAAACCACTACCTGTCCCAGAGAGGCCTTGGCGGATGATATCGATGGACTTTATTGTGGAGCTACCACCGTCCGAAGGCTACTCCACAATCTTTGTGGTAGTGGACAGGCTATCTAAGATGGCCCACTTTTTGCCGATGAAGGGCACCCCCTCCGCCGCGGAGACAGCCAAGGTATTTATCAAAGAAATAGTGAGATTACATGGCGTCCCTGCAAATATTACATCGGATCGGGGAGTACAATTCACGTCCAAATTCTGGAGGGCACTTTGTGGGGCCCTGAAAATCGATCTCTGCCTCTCGTCTGCTTATCACCCTCAGACCAATGGGCAAACGGAACGGACGAACCAGACGTTGGAGCAGTATCTGCGCTGCTTCTCGTCATTTTCTCAGGATGACTGGGCTCCTTTGCTTCCACTAGCGGAATTTGCATATAATAACTCCATCCACTCTGCCACAAGACAGTCCCCGTTCTTCGCTAACTACGGCTTCCATCCCTCATTTCTGTCCAACGACCTTCCAGAAAGCCCGGTACCAGCGGTTCAGGAGAGTATTGACTTCTTCAGCTCCAACAACAGACTTCTGCAGGAGACCATGACAAGAACCCAGAGATACAATAAGGAGGTTTTTGACAAAAAGAGAAGGGGAGAGCTTGAACTCAAAGTCGGAGATCAAGTTTGGCTCTCCACGTTGAACCTGAAGATGGCTTGTCCAACCAAAATGTTGGGGCCAAGATTTGTGGGTCCTTTCCCAATCGTGAAAAAGGTAAATGACATGGCGTACGAGCTGAAATTGCCAGAATCGTTCCGGATTCACCCTGTATTTCACGTAGCTTTGCTCAAGCCAGCCGTCCCAGATCCCTTTGACAGCCGGAGGGTTGCTCCACCTGAACCTGTGATCATCGACGGTGAAGTCGAGTATGAGGTGGAATCTATCCTGGACTGTAGGCGTAGACGCAATCAAGTCCAATTCTTGGTGAAATGGAAGGGGTACGGACCTGAAGAAAACTCTTGGGAACCTGAATCTAACATTCACGCCAGAAGACTGATTCTCGCCTTTGAGAGGGCCCATCCGGGTAAAATGGCTCAGTTGGGCATCCGGAGGCTGCCCCTTGGGGGGGGCAATGTCATGGTCGTCTCCGGAATCCAGTGGCTCATGGAAGACCTATCCACGGAATCCCTTCGTTGAGCGTTAATAGGTTTCCATGGGCGCGCGTTGGCGCGAACGGACGCACGCGGGTGCGAGCAGGCACGAACGGGCGCACGCGGGTGCGCGAGGTTGCTAACGAGCGCACGCGGGTGCGCGGGGTCACGAACGGCTGCACGGTTTCACGTGGGCGCGCGCGGGCACGCCGTGCGACCGTTCTTGGCGCCCAGAGGGCTTCTTAAGGAATCCGTTCCAGTGCCTCGGTGCTGTCCAGTCTACAGCGTTCCGGTTACTTGCCTCTGCTTACCTGATTGTTCCTGTTCTGTTCTACCCGGCCTGCTCCTGACTATTCCTGCCTGCTGCCAGCCTTGACCCTCGGACTGTTTGACCTCGCTTCTGCCTCCTCCTGTGTACCGTTGCTGCCCGCCTGTTGACGACCCGGCCTGTGTTTGACCCCGCTTGTTCTGCCAGCTGTTCCAGTCTGTCATCCGTGCCGCTGCTGTCTGCTGCCTACCTATCAGCCGTTCCAGTGTGATCACCTGTACCCGCTGCCAGCCGCTGACTGCTTACCAGCTGTTCCAGAACCACCTACCAGTACCCGTCGCTGCCTGCCGCCAGTTCCAGGGCCAATCCTACTATCACCTGCTTGGTACTTGTGCCCTCTGAACTCTAGAATCCCTGTCCCCACTTCCAGGGAATCTCGAGCCAGAGGCTTACGAGAGGCCGCTCCCTGCACTCCGGGCTCCTTCCACCAGGTACATGACAGGGTTCCATACAGATAGTCCTGTAGTTTATCCACTACCGCCCACTTTAGGGCCAAGAACTACAACTTATGCACAGGATAGTTCTTCTCGGGGGCGTGAGGCTGCAACTCACGTAGGCCACTGGACAAAGTCTCCCCTCTGACTCCTGGTACAACACTTCCCCAAGACATTCTCTACTGGCATCCACATGCAATTTGTATAGCTTAAAGAGATCAGCATAGGCCAGCACCAGGGGCTTCCACCAGGCCCCCCTTCAACCGCTCGAATGACCTCTCACACTTCAATATCCATAGATTCCCGAGGCCTCCTGGCCCCCCTTTCTGTTTTTTCTGCTGTTCTCCTTCCGTTTGCTTCTACAGCATCTCATTCAATGGCTGAGCAAACTGTGAGAAGTTCTTCACAAATCGTCTGCCAGCTTTTGAGGGTCCATGGCTATCCCTTCAGCAGATACCACGTGTCTCAGGTATGTGACTGAAGTCAGACAGAATTGGCACTTCTCTAACGACAGCTTCAATCCCTCGTTATGTAATCGATGGAAAACGTTTTCATGCTCTTATAATGTTCGGCCAAACATGACAATGTCATCTAGGTAGGCTAATACTTCTAACAAGTTCATATCAACAACCATGTTCTCCATCAGTCGCTGGAAAGTGGTAGGGGCTCAGGTTAATCCCTGTAGAAAAACCGCACAGGACCCCCATTGGTGGGCGGGACTTTAAAAGTGACCAAGAACAATAAATTATATCAAAAATTGGAAGTTTATTACAAAAACATGTATTGAATAAAAAGACTTACGTCATCAAAGACAAAAGAGCACATCAATATTTATACATTTGATTGGATTGCGAGCTGCATACAGATGAACCTGACGTTTCCGGCTTGATGCCCATCTTCAGGGTTTTTTAACATCCAGAGCCTGGTGTCTATTAGAAAAATATATATACATCATTAAATATATATTCAATACAAACAATAAATATATTCTCTTTGTATCTCAAAGGGATGAACTGAGGTAAAATAGCATAAAAGCACACAAAGTGAATAGCATGGCTCACATACTAGACAATATAGTTTTCCCATATGTCATGGAAGCAGGGAAAAGCAGGCTCAGGTTAATCCCTGTAGCATTTGATCAAACTCAAAGAACGTCAGTGGGCTAATGAAAGCCGTATTCTCTTGGTCTTCTGGGTGCATAGGAATCTGGTAGTATCCACTCTCTAGATCCAGCACAGTGAACCATTTGGCCCTTGATAAGAATTGTAAGGCTTCTCCTATGCAAGGAGTCATGTATTGATCGGGGATGGTCCTTCTATTCAAAGTTCAATAATCAATACACATCCGGAGGGACCCATTCTTCTTCCTCACCACCACAATTGTGGAAGCAAGGGCTTCTAGACTCTTTAATGAGTCCTGAATTTTAGTTCAGCCAGTTGCTCTCGAAGATCCTCCAAGTCATACAAGGGGACTCACCTTGCACTCTCTCGAAATTGCTTATCTTCAGTCAGTCAAATTCAATGTTGAGTGCTGTTAGCACAGCCCACATCAAAGTCATTCTTGGAGAATATTTCCTCCCATCAAGCCATCTGGGCTTTATTCCTTTCCTCCCAAGCAGGAAGACTTGGGCAGTGGAAAGTGGTGCTTCCTCCTTCCCCCTTCTGGGCTACTTCATTCCTTGCTACCAAAGTGGCAGCACTCACTATCCCAATCACCATTCAAAGCTTTAGGCTGAACGGGTGGGTGGCTAGTGACATTCCACACACTGACAGGAATTCACCCTCCACTTCTTAGCAAGGCCTGAGTGGGTACACCCTCCAGGACCAGTTCTATTCCAACCTCTTCTTCTGTGGGTTCAGCTTCCACCACCACGTACGGACCCGGCTGGTCCCAAGACAATTTGACTATGGCTTTAAAGTGGTTGTAAACCCTTACAAACCACTTTGACCTACAGGTAAGCCTAGATTAAGGCTTACCTGTAGGTCCAAGAAATATCTCCTAAACCTATGCGGTTTAGGAGATATTTGCCAAAAGACAGCGTGCAGGCACACTGAGCGCGCCGCAGTTAATGTCGATATGCCACGAGTGGTGGTTCCCGTGCGCAGACGCGGGAGTGACGTCATTACGACTCCATCGAATGACAGCGCCGGAGCAGCGAGACCCACCAAGAAGATGGAGGCTCCATACACAAGGGGACAGCGGTGACTTCACTGGCTCCTGTGTCAGGTAAGTGACACATAATGGACTACTATGCGATGCATAGTAGTCCATTATGCTTTACCTTTGCAGGGAATCAATGAGGAAGTAAACCCCTCAGGGTTTACTTCCTCTTTAAGACAGGCCCTCTCTCCAGGTTGCAGTAATCCCTCTATGGTGTCCAGTCGCCACAATCTTCCCACTCCTTCTGCAGGTTCCTTCTTTTCTTGCAACACCCTCTAGAATGCTTGTCTCAACTGAATTTTCCCAACAGGAGCACCCTCTAAGGACAAGGGAGTGAGTAGCCTTCTCACTAGGTTGGTGTTAGTGCCTATCAGTAGGGAATTTCAGCCAGCTCCAGGAGGTCAGGGGCATAAGACAGCCAAGGTGTCAAATGTTTCTGGTTGTCCTGCTAGAGCAGAGTCAAAGGTTATTTTGATGGGTATGTAACCATCATAAGGGCACTTCTGGGCCCCGATACCCCAAATTCCTAGCTCGTCAAGTTTGCACAAAGGAATGTGCTTCAAGTACTTGTGGTAAAAGTCTTGATATAGCAGTATCACTTGGGCTCCAGTATTCAGCAGTGCTTGTGTGTAGATGCCCTCTACCTGCACTGGTACTATAGGGGAAGGCCCCACTAATATATTGGGTAGGTTTCCCACAGGCGACTCTATGGTTTGTGCCCTAACTGGCCTCGTTGGAGGCAGGAAATTTGGTTTAACTGCTCGCTTGGCAAGGTGCGCATTTATTTCCTGTCCCCTTCTTCCATTCTCTGAAGGTTTCATTTTTGTAGCGTGCTTAGGCACTAAAGGGTTAGAGAGGACTGGGGGCTTGCGTCCCCCTTTTTCCTTGGCTCTCTTCCGGTCTCTTCTGTTGTCTTTGGAGAGCAGTTTTCCCTTGGGACTCTCAACTAGCTCCCTCACTGGGGTCACTTGAAGTTTCCCACCAGCTTTGGAAAAAGCTATTTCTGTGAAGCTCTTAGGACTTCGTTGAGGAGTTGAGGGCTGACGCCAGATTGGCGGCACTTTGCTCGGAAATGTCCGACCTCTCCGCATCCATAACTTCTCCTTTCTTGCTCTAGGTACAGTTTTTTTTCACTTGCACTAGTCCCTTGCTACTGAACATTCGCTTGGGTCTCCATCACTCCCATCAGAGCATGATACATTTGAGTTTGAGCCTGAGCCACCGGTGCCATCAGTTCTGTTGGCCCGAGTTCTGACTGTGACTGGCTTATGGATATCAGGGAGGACTGGTACATTTGGCTCAGACTCAGTACCACTATCTTCATCGGAGAACTCAATTTCTGCATGGGCAGCTCATGCCACCACTTTCTCTTTGTTCCCAGTAGCAGAATTCAAGTCTCTTGATTGTTGACTCTTCTCTTCTAACAAAGCCTCATCCTCTCGAACCTGCCTTATCAACTCAGGAAAGGTAGGTGCCACCTGAGTTCTTTTCAGCAATAATTTCAACACAATAGGAGGATTAGGCCGGGCCCTGTGCAGAACCCGATCCAAACAGGTCTGGTCAACATCTTTAGGGTCCACCCCCTTCTTGAGGATGATTTAATGTAGCATCCGGTCTAATTGGGAGATGTATTCAGATAGACTCTCCCCCTTCTGCTGGTGAGTGTGGTTAAATTTATACATCAAATCAGCAGTAGTTTCAAGTCTTTTCCCAAAAACAGCATACAAGGCATTGATGTAATCCATGGCAACACAAGTCCTCTTGCCCATCCTCAGGTTATGGATTACATCAGCCGCTGGGCCTCGAAGGCTCTCACTAAGCCGTTTTATCATTTCACAGCCTCTGAAACACTCCACTCTTCCATAGCCTGTAAAGCTTGGCTCATCCATGTTTCAAACTTGTCTTCTCCCACAGGCATTGGTAATTGTCCTGAGAAAAATTGAAGTCTTTGATAACTCTGATTAGCATTCCCAGACCTATTTTTCACCAGACTATCGACTAAGTGACTCATATCTGTGTAGAAAGAGAGAGGAGGGGTACTGCCCCCTTGTGAGTCGGCTCCTACAAGTACAGGGCCTTTCTCGTGAGTTTTTGTCAAGGGTGGCTTCTCGGTCTGTCCTCTCTCGAGTTTGAGTGAGAACACCCTTGCAGTCACTTCTTCCATCAGACAGACCTCTACCACCTGAAAGCACACTGGCATATTTTCCTGCCATACTATCAGTGCCCTGACTTGACCCAACTCCTCTGAGGCTTTAGTCTCCACCAGGTAGGCCCAGTGTCCTGGTGCCAGATTTCTCAGCCAGCTTCTGATCTCCCTCTTGGTGTGCTCATTTCCCAAGATCTCCAGAATGGTGCCCATGACTTCTACCCCAAGCAACCGCGGCCATAGAGGCGGCTTTTCAAGCAGAATGTGGCTCCAATCTAGGTTGGCTAGGGTCAGTTGCAGATAGCACCACTGCCACTGTGCTCCACTGTGGCAGTTTGTGGTCCGTTGGCCATACTGCCATTATTATATTGGCAGTGGTTAACCTGTCCATCTAGGTGGCCCACAGTGAGAAGCGGCGTCATCTTTTATGGAGGCGCCGCAAGTCTCATTTGTGGTGGTTGGGCCTTATTCAATGTGCAGCGGCGTTGTTTCCTTTGTGGCAATGCCTCTGCCCCTGGATGTTTCTGGGCTCTGCCCGGTACGTGTATTGGCCATTCCATCTCTATTCCCTTCTCCCTGCCCAGATGCTTGTGCTTTTCTGGGGGGCTTGAGAGACATGTTTGGTGGAGCATTTTGAAATTCCTTGTAGAGTTCTTTACTCTTGGGCCCCTTTTGCGGTGAAAGACTGTGACCGTGTTGAGACCGTGTTGAGCTGTTTTGCCCAAGGTGGGGGAGTTTCTCTGTCATGGATCAGTAGGTTGATATGTAAGTAATTGCTTTAGGGGCATTATGTATACGCCTATTGATTTATATATATGCTTAAACAAAAATGATTGTATGTTTTTTTGTATTGATTTCATATTCTGTGTTTTCAGAGAGTGACTTCCCTGAGGAAGAATTTATATATGTACTATTCGAAACGCGTCTGATTTTTTTTCAACTACTCATCATTTAGAGTCATAATGCATCATATGTCTCTTCATTGAACTGTAGTTTGAATATTGTCATTCTCTAATTGTGACATATTTGTATATACTTTTGTATTTTATCGTATGATCTGTATAAGTGCATAACCATTATTTTTAAGCTTTTTTGTAACAATAAATAATTTAAATTTTTCTACATACATGATCCATTTTTTTTTATTTATTTTGCCTGTAATTTTTGAGGTATTCAATTAATATCAAAGAAAAAAAATATATAGTACAATGGACAGCAGCATTACCATCCTGAGCAATTCTGACACACAACTATTTTAAAAGTAAATGATGAGGAGGTTGAAAAGTAGGCTCAGCATAAACAAAACATGTCAATTGCACCACGCTGATTATCCCTGTACTATGCTGTCTTGTGAAAATTTACATAAAATGCAGCCAAAAACATCATAGTAATTAATAAATGGCATGTTTATTACCACTTCAATAATAATGTCACTGTCCCTACGCAAACTAACATTGTGCCTGTGCACAAGTATATCCATTCCTACCGTCTTGTGTAACATCAGGGATGTGTCAAATGGGCACACTCATTTGGGGATGCGAGTGGAAAGCTAAAGTCTGCAACATGTTGATATATTCTAACATTGGAAAATCCGTAAAGATACCAAAGTCAGGGGAGCTAAACCAGGGATTTGTAACCATGGGTCCCATAACTTCTCAGACCTAAAAGCAGTGCCTCTTTGTTGATAGAGATGGCCTTCTTTTAGGAGTGTAGAATTGACTTGCGAATGCCACGACCCCGATGTGGGAGGGAGAAGGGACAGCCATTTAGATGCAATGCATTTACATGCCAGGAATAGCAGTCATGAAAGAGGGACTCTAATGGTAGGTGGAAAGACTTCCTTGTCTAAGAACCCCAATATACACGTCAAAGGATCGTTGATGTAATTGAAATGCCCTGTTAATAGTATCAATGATCATTTGCCAGTAACGAACCAGCTTGGGGCAGCACCAGAGCAGATATATTAGATCCACTGAAGTTCTGCGACAGCATATGCAGTCAGAATCCTCCCTTTGGTTCCATCTATGAAGTTGTATGGGTGTTCTGTATGATTTATGGATCACAAACAGTTGGGACAGCCTCTGCGTGGGTGAGAGCGAGACCATTTGAACCTGTTCCAGTATCACCTGCAATGTCTCACTATCTATGTCTCCAATATCTTTTTCCCAACCTTTCCTACCAGGCATTTGAATGTTAGCCAAGTTTTTCCTCATCAACATCCTATAGCAGGAAGAAATAAGTCCCTTTTTATCCTCTGCATTTACCAGGAAATCAATAAATGGGGTGGAGATCAATCTTATATTGTTTTTTTGGGCTTGTATTGATAGAGCATGTCGCAACTGGAGGTATTGGAAAAAGCTTTGAGGAGAAATATCGAATTCCCCCTTGCAAATCCTGTAAGGATCTAAATTGGTCTTGTACAAACAGCTTGTGTATAAATCGTACCCCCTTATAGTACCAATGGTCAAACCCAGAAAGCTTGCTCAATTCCATTATTCGTCCCCCCAACCATACAGAAGAATAAGAGGAAACACCATGATAGCCCAGTATCTGTTTCATGGTTTCCCACACCTTATTCATCAATTTCAGAGAAGGGTTTTTGACATATCACTATGATAGAGTTTTTACACGGCTTTCACACCAAGCCACCCATAGCATTGGCGGTAAAACGCCACTTTTTTAGCAGCGTTTTACCGTCGGATTTGAAGTACATTTCGGCCGATAGCAGGCGCTTTTACCCCCCACTAGCAGCCGAGAAATACACCACATTAGCAGCGTTTTGCTGGTGGTATTGCAGTGCTGCCCCATTAATTTCAATGGGGAGCAGCGGTGGAGGAGCAGTAAACACACCGCTCCTTCGCCGCTACAAAGAAGCTGCTGGCAGGACTTTTCCTAATGCCCTGCCAGCGCACTGCTCCAGTGCGAAAGCCCTCAGGCTTTCACACTGCAGACAAGGGAGCAGCAGTTTAAGGGCTGAATGCAAGTGCTATTTCTAAGGCTATATCGCCTTCAAAATGCCCTCGGTGTGAAAGGGGTCTTAGTATTAAAGTTTATAGAAACCCCAAATCGATTTTTCAGTATGCTTGGCATCCTACCTCACTGCATCTAGTTTTATGAAGCAAATTATTTTTTTTGTAAATCGGTTATTGGTTACTGCACTTGAGAAATGGCATTTTAAAATACGAAAGCTTAACTGGATAGGGCTAATTGTATGCATACATGCTGGACTATTGAGTGAAAATGAATCAGCAGATATACTGGTTGAAAGTGTTTATAAACTCTCTTCTGCCACCTAATAATTGGCTTGCTGCAGGATGTAACATGAACAGAATTAAAAAAATAGGGTGATCGGAACCTCAAAATCTGAGGATGTCTTAGAAAGGAATAAAGAGTTTCTGCTGAGATGACTGCATTTCTGCTAAAGATGGGAACAAAATGTGTGACCAATGACTGTATTAGTAAAATCCTTGCCTTTACCTCCACAGCCTATAGCACAGGCTTATTGGTAAATTTGCGCATCAAAGGGACTAGTAGATTGATGTGAAAAAGACTTTAAAATGTCATTTATTAAATGTAAAAAATAAACACAGACATCTGATCCCTGCAGGATCTCAAACACATAAAAAACACCAATCATAAAACGGACAGATGTTTGATAATGAAAAGCTCCTCAGATCTCTCAATTATAACTTTGGAAAGGTCAAAACCAACGACCAATGTGCACAGCTTTCGAATGCCTAATGAATGCAATCAATCATCTGAAAGAACCCAAAAAGTCAGTGTAAACGAATGGAACAACGTTTCTAGGGACACTCACTTCATAGGTGTTCAATGGGCTGCAGAGCTGATGAGTCCAGTCTGATGACCGAGGGGGAGGTGTCTATTTCAGCTCCATCTGAAGCGTTCGGCTTGGAGGCAGAGGTGTAATGCTGCACGCTAGGTGGTAAGGATCAAGCTTAGTCACCAGATGATATCAGCTGTACACATAGGCAGCTTGGAGAACGCTGCACTGCCTGCAGTGCGGCTTGTCCGAGCGGCTGTGGATCACATGAGAGGCTTGTCACGTGGAAGGCTGTGAAGGGGAAGGTTGCTATGCCGACTCTCCTGCTTACATGTTTCGCGCTCCTGCGCTTTGTCAAAGCTGGAGCGGCATACAGCAACCAGAAAGATAAAGGCATCGGGTAGTGTGTAGGGGCGGGGACTGTCGAAGTCTCTCAGGTTAACCCCTAATGTGTCACTAAGCCTCCTGCAGTTAAAACCTTATTAGACAGGGGTCTGTGTCAGTGAAAGAACTGTTAGAAAACATCTAATAGGAAATGTGGATTGAAACATATGGTTGACACAGTGGTGTAGTGGTTAGCACTCTCACCTAGCAGCAAGCAGGACGCTGGTTCGATTCCCAACCACGCCACCACCCGCCTGAAGCTTGTATGTTCTCCCTGTGCCTGTGTGGGTTTCCATGGGGATATTAAAGGATATACAGAAGGGAGAAGAATGCTATGGATAAAAGGACACTGTAAGTTAAAAAAACACTGTAAGTTAAAAAAACTCAAGGGGGGGAAAAAATGCGGAGACCAAGGGCAAAAAAACAAATTATTTAAAAGATATATTTTATATTATTATTATTAAGTCCTTTCCTATAGGATAGTTAGAATAAATATATTAGCTACTCTTCGTTCATAAAAAAAATAAAAATAAAAAAAAAAAAAAAAAAAAAAAAAAAAAAAGGAAAATGAAAGAAAATGAAAATATATTTTCTATAAAAAATGTAGGGTGGCGGTCATGAACGATGAGTAGCGACTATATCTGAGTAACCTATATCAAGAGGTTATGCTGAGGATGTCAATGTCTTCATTGAGGCCATCAGGCGAGAGAGACCCCATAAGATATATCCAGAAGGTCTCCCTGCGACAAAGGTGGGAGAATCTTTCGTTGGTCGTTAGGGTACCCTTGGGGATAGCCTCAATTGCAAGGACCTCCATTTCTTTAAAGTTTTTATCATGACAATGGCGAAAATGGCGTGGCACGCTGTGTTGAATGCAGCCCTCTTTAATCAGGCGGCGATGTTCGCCCACCCTGACTCGTAGGGCCCGCATAGTGCGGCCTACATAAAGGAGGCCACAGGGACAACGTAAAACATATATTACGTATTCTGTAGAACACGTGATGAATTGTTTAATCTCAAAGGTTTTTCCTTTGGATGTAGTGATGGTGGATTGGCCGTTGGGGATGGACTGACAAGTATAACAACCTCTTTTACGACATTTAAAAATCCCACATCTATTATCAAAGTACATCCTAATATCAGGGAATATATTATTATCCTTTCTATTGGATTTTATAAGTTTATTGGGAGCAATAATATTTTTGATTGTACGAGAGCGTCTAAAAGTGATTTGGGGTCTGACCGGAAGGAGTGGTGCTAAAATCGGATCCAGCTTTAGGATATCGTAATGTTTAAGAATTATTTTAGACATATGTTTATATTGTGTGTTAAAGGTAGAAATAAACCTAATTGTAGTATAGTCATTAGTGGAATTTTTGGGACGTTTTTTCGTAGGTGAATGCTTGGTTGCGTGTTCCATAAAGGCCTGTGTAACTAAATCATCTGGGTATTCTTTTTCTAAGAATTTTTTTGCCATCTGCTGGCCTTGTTGTGTATAGTCCTCAGTTGAGGTACAGTTTCTACGTAACCTTTGGAACTGACCGCTAGGAATATTTTTCTTCCAAGCAGGGTGATGGCAACTCTTATAATGAAGGTAAGAGTTGCCTGCTGTGGGTTTAATATGGTTGCTAGTGGTGACACTAGCAACCATATTAAACCCACAGCAGGCAACTCTTACCTTCATTATAAGAGTTGCCATCACCCTGCTTGGAAGAAAAATATTCCTAGCGGTCAGTTCCAAAGGTTACGTAGAAACTGTACCTCAACTGAGGACTATACACAACAAGGCCAGCAGATGGCAAAAAAATTCTTAGAAAAAGAATACCCAGATGATTTAGTTACACAGGCCTTTATGGAACACGCAACCAAGCATTCACCTACGAAAAAACGTCCCAAAAATTCCACTAATGACTATACTACAATTAGGTTTATTTCTACCTTTAACACACAATATAAACATATGTCTAAAATAATTCTTAAACATTACGATATCCTAAAGCTGGATCCGATTTTAGCACCACTCCTTCCGGTCAGACCCCAAATCACTTTTAGACGCTCTCGTACAATCAAAAATATTATTGCTCCCAATAAACTTATAAAATCCAATAGAAAGGATAATAATATATTCCCTGATATTAGGATGTACTTTGATAATAGATGTGGGATTTTTAAATGTCGTAAAAGAGGTTGTTATACTTGTCAGTCCATCCCCAACGGCCAATCCACCATCACTACATCCAAAGGAAAAACCTTTGAGATTAAACAATTCATCACGTGTTCTACAGAATACGTAATATATGTTTTACGTTGTCCCTGTGGCCTCCTTTATGTAGGCCGCACTATGCGGGCCCTACGAGTCAGGGTGGGCGAACATCGCCGCCTGATTAAAGAGGGCTGCATTCAACACAGCGTGCCACGCCATTTTCGCCATTGTCATGATAAAAACTTTAAAGAAATGGAGGTCCTTGCAATTGAGGCTATCCCCAAGGGTACCCTAACGGCCAACGAAAGATTCTCCCACCTTTGTCGCAGGGAGACCTTCTGGATATATCTTATGGGGTCTCTCTCGCCTGATGGCCTCAATGAAGACATTGACATCCTCAGCATAACCTCTTGATATAGGTTACTCAGATATAGTCGCTACTCATCGTTCATGACCGCCACCCTACATTTTTTATAGAAAATATATTTTCATTTTCTTTCATTTTCCTTTTTTTTTTTTTTTTTTTTTTTTTTTTTTTTTTTTTTTTTTTTTTTATTTTTTTTTTTTTTATGAACGAAGAGTAGCTAATATATTTATTCTAACTATCCTATAGGAAAGGACTTAATAATAATAATATAAAATATATCTTTTAAATAATTTGTTTTTTTGCCCTTGGTCTCCGCATTTTTTCCCCCCCTTGAGTTTTTTTAACTTACAGTGTTTTTTTAACTTACAGTGTCCTTTTATCCATAGCATTCTTCTCCCTTCTGTATATCCTTTAATATCCCCATGGAAACCCACACAGGCACAGGGAGAACATACAAGCTTCAGGCGGGTGGTGGCGTGGTTGGGAATCGAACCAGCGTCCTGCTTGCTGCTAGGTGAGAGTGCTAACCACTACACCACTGTGTCAACCATATGTTTCAATCCACATTTCCTATTAGATGTTTTCTAACAGTTCTTTCACTGACACAGACCCCTGTCTAATAAGGTTTTAACTGCAGGAGGCTTAGTGACACATTAGGGGTTAACCTGAGAGACTTCGACAGTCCCCGCCCCTACACACTACCCGATGCCTTTATCTTTCTGGTTGCTGTATGCCGCTCCAGCTTTGACAAAGCGCAGGAGCGCGAAACATGTAAGCAGGAGAGTCGGCATAGCAACCTTCCCCTTCACAGCCTTCCACGTGACAAGCCTCTCATGTGATCCACAGCCGCTCGGACAAGCCGCACTGCAGGCAGTGCAGCGTTCTCCAAGCTGCCTATGTGTACAGCTGATATCATCTGGTGACTAAGCTTGATCCTTACCACCTAGCGTGCAGCATTACACCTCTGCCTCCAAGCCGAACGCTTCAGATGGAGCTGAAATAGACACCTCCCCCTCGGTCATCAGACTGGACTCATCAGCTCTGCAGCCCATTGAACACCTATGAAGTGAGTGTCCCTAGAAACGTTGTTCCATTCGTTTACACTGACTTTTTGGGTTCTTTCAGATGATTGATTGCATTCATTAGGCATTCGAAAGCTGTGCACATTGGTCGTTGGTTTTGACCTTTCCAAAGTTATAATTGAGAGATCTGAGGAGCTTTTCATTATCAAACATCTGTCCGTTTTATGATTGGTGTTTTTTATGTGTTTGAGATCCTGCAGGGATCAGATGTCTGTGTTTATTTTTTACATTTAATAAATGACATTTTAAAGTCTTTTTCACATCAATCTACTAGTCCCTTTGATGCGCTGTTTTTGATCGTTTTTTCTGCTGCATCCATTTTTTGCCAAGTCCATAATGGGTTAACAGCCGCACATTGAGACCATCTACAGGACATTTATTTAAATAAACAAACATCCCACGAGATAGTCAAACGCTCTTAAAGAGACCATTCATTTGTGCGCCAACTTTATCTTGTTTTGTTATTGGTAAATTTGGCACTGGTTGCTATCTTAACCCATGGTCACGAACTTTACTTAAAAACTGAAAGGAAAGGGAAAAGTTCCTCTGCAGGACTGCTAGGTGTACTGTGTAACTGAGTGAGAATTAATCCTGAATTACCTTGAACAAGAGTCTCTACTACTACTTGATACTAAGAGGTCATTTGACATCATGGGCTAGAGGTGTTCCAGAAATACATGTTAAGGAAGAGGCCATTGGAAAGATCCAAAACATGATGGCAGGGATGTCTTTGGTATTTTTATAATTTTTTCTTATTACTACATTCATTTATTACATATTCATATTTAATACTGATGCACATGCTACAGTTTTAGAATGTGTTGGCAAACTTAGTCCCAAAATGTTTACAAATATTACTATCTCTGTAATAACATGGAGGTTGCCAGGATGAACCAGTAAGAGCTGCAGGGGATCCAAGAGATTGACACATCCAGACATGTTGATCTCCAAGCCACTTCATCAACTAATATTTTCAGTAGCAGATCAGCAATAACAGCTTATTTATTTCTCTCAGTTTCCTTTAAAATGAACCTGAAGTCAAATATTGATGTCACAGCGTTCAACAGACCCTCTGAGTTGCCAGAGGCAACTGCCAATAACGGACTGGATCAATGCAAGTGCCATGCTCTGTCATCAGACAGACAGGAAGAACAGCATCAACACAGTATCATATCTGAAGGCAACAGCAAAGTCAGACGGACAGTAAATTGAAGCAGGTAGCAGACAGAATTGTGGTCAGGCAGGCTAGGGATCATGGCAGGCAGCAGACCTGAAGTCAACTATTGATGTCACAGAGTTCAACAAACCCTCTGAGTTGCCAGAGGCAACGGCCAATAACGAACTGGATCAATGCAAGTGTGATGCTCTGCCATCAGACAG
The DNA here is from genome assembly GCF_037356315.1 of Lithobates pipiens. Classification (NCBI taxonomy): domain Eukaryota; kingdom Metazoa; phylum Chordata; class Amphibia; order Anura; family Ranidae; genus Lithobates; species Lithobates pipiens. Next base: position 53,168,240 of record NW_027507787.1, on the reverse strand, counting down.
ACAGGAAGAACAACATCAACACAGTATCATATCTGAAGGCAAAAGCAAAGTCAGATGGACAGTAAATTGAAGCAGGTAGTAGACAGAATTGTGGTCAGGCAGGCTAGGGATCATGGCAGACAGAAGCATAATAAGTACAGGCTAAAGTCAGAATCCAGGGTTCTGGGGGGGGGGGGGGGGGAGGGGACTGCTTTGCTTTGCATTAAAAAAAGCAAAGGTTTATTTTCAAACAATGTCAGATGGGCTATAAAAACATTGTCTTCATCTGCTGATATGAATCTGACTTGAATGATTACATTCACCTTCTGAAACCAATGGAGAGCAATAAACCTCTAAACACCACCACAGTGGTGTATCCTCCAATGGTGCAATGAGTTCCAGCTACATGGACCACAAGGAGGCCACAAGGAGGGTGGAGCACACTGTGCCCTCATAGATTGCACAGAAGTGTGGGGATTCAGTTCCCCTTTATGTGTCTCAGCTGCAGCTGTGCTTGTCACACACAGCTGCAGCAGTGTTAAAGCAGAACCAATTGGAAGAATACTCATCATTCCTTCCTTGCTCACACCAGCATCTTCTTCTTCTGTGCCAATTTTCAGCCATCTTCATTGGCCACGTGGAATGATGTCACACCTGCGCATGAGCAATCTAGTCAGCTAGTCACCTTGGCACACAAGGATGGGGCTGGCTGCTGTAAGCTGAACTGCACATACACAGCTCAGTTTACATGCCAGGGAATGCTGAGAGCAGGCAGGTAGATGTACTTTATAGCAGAAGAGACATTGCATGTCTCTTTTGCAATAAAACGCCTGCCCGCTCTCAGTGAACAACAGTGAAACTTTAGTTCTGATTTAAGATACTGTCTTTTGTCTTTGTTTATGCGGGGGGTAGGGGCAGAGGAGGAGAGGCGGAGCTGCAGAGAGTACTGTGATGAGTATAGGGATAGGAAAAAGAATGGTAAGCTTTGCAGAGAAGTGCTGTTTGGCTGTACTTGAAGAAAGAGGATCACTTAATATTGCACTCTGCGCTCCGTATCACTGACCTCTGAACTCTGCGTAATTTATTCCTGCTCCCTGTACTCTGGGTCACTTACTACTGCTCTTGTAACTCTGTAGTAATTGATGCAGAGTTCAGAGGTCAGTAGTAAGTGATACAGCATTCAGAGGCCAGTAGAAAGTAATGTAGAGGTCAGTAGTAAATGATGCAGAGTTAAGAGGTCAGCAGTAAGTGACACAGTGTATTACTTAATAAGTGACACAGTGCATTACTTAATAAGTGACGCAGTGCATTACTTACTACTGACCTCTGTGTCACTTACTACTACTGAACTCTGCATTACTTTCTACTGACATCTGAATGCTGTATCACTTACTATTGACCTCTGAACTCTGCATCAATTACTACAAGTTCAAGGATTAGTAGCAAATGATGCAGAGTTCAGAGATCAGTATTACGTAAAGCAAAATTCACAGCTCAGTAGTAAGTGAAACAGATTTCAGAGGTCCCTATTAAGTGAAGCAACATTCAGAGATCAGTAGAAAGTGAGGCAGAGGTCAGTAGTAAATTACACTGTGTTTAGAGGTCAGTAGTAATTGACACAACGCTTATAGTACGTAAAGCAGAGTTCAGAAATCAGTAGTAAGTGATACAGAGTTCAGAACTCAGTAGCGAGTAATACAAATAGGTGAAAACATTGTGAGCTGCCAAATTAGTGTCTTTATTCAACCTTACTAACCATCTAACTATGTAACTAAAATCTAAAGTGAAAATTAAACTAAACTAGAAACAGCTGCCAACACTCCCCACACAAATTTGAATGACACAATGTGCGGCGCTAGTAACAATTACTCAAATGTTTATATAACAAAATACAGTAAATAAATATATATATATATATATATATATATATATATATATATGTATATATATATATATATGTGTATATATATATATATATATATATATATATATCCTGTGAAACAAAAAATAATATATATAGTCCAAAATAAAGTGCAAGTGCTCCGTGTATTGCACATAATCCTTAATTATGTATTATAACAAACAATAACAGTCTATTATAGTAGCATAAAACAGGTGATAATAGTGTCTTCATGCAGTGTGCACATACCCTCCACCAGCTTTATAAATACGCCTGTAGTTAGTATCAATGGCTTCACAGATCCTCCTGTAATTCCTTTTTCTTATAGTGGCTATTTAACTTAAATACAGATCACAGACCCAGTCATCTGGGTCTTTGGGGTTTGGGGGAGTGATAATAACCCCCTCCTTCCCTATGGCTTTGCATGTGGTTATCATTATGGTTGGGTCTCCATGTTCTAGGGGTGAATCCATAATAATTTCTTCCTCCATAGTAACCTTGTGTGATATTACGTGCACCCTGTCGCCAGAGTTTCTGGTAATGACCCCAATTTTTCTTGCCTCCATTATAACCTTGATGGTAATTCCCATTATTCTGCGGATGCCATGGTCCCCTAGGAGGTTGATTATTGTAATAGGGTTTAGGTTGGTGATAATTGTTGGGGGCTCTTTCTTTATCCTTTTTCTTTGATTCCTGCTTTGCACCGGGTGCATTTTGATTTAAGGTGTTCTGCACTACTTCAGCATAAGTCACTCATTCTGGAGTCTTTTTCACTTTATATATATATTTGTTACTGTATTTTGTTATATATACTTATGAGTAATTAATTGCTACTAGCACCGCACATTGTGTCATTCAAATCAGTAGCAAGTAAGTTGCTTACTACTGACCCCTGAAATGGTCTAACGTCTAATGTTGGGCCCCAGCCCCTCCAACGTACCCTAAACCAACAGTGTCTCATTCTAAACTATGGAAGTCAACTCAGACTCTATTTAACTACTCCACTTTAAGCCATACCCAATATTTAGTTCAATGAGAAACACACCCACTGTTTGCCATGGTGCACTGCGCACAACGCATGTTTTTATTCACAAGCAACCAACGTATAATCTTGCACAAGCTCACTGCTTTTGCAAAATGTCCCTGACTGGGATTGACTTTTTGAAGGAGTAGAGACAGTTCTCTTTGCAAATTATAGTTTATTTTGGAAGGTGAAAGTCCAATCAGTTTAGAGAATACTTGTGTTCACTTTAATCATCAAATCGTGTGCAAGCAAAACTCCTTTTTTTTGTTTTGTTTTTTGTATTTCCTTTGCACATGATTGATTATTTAAAATCAGCTAAGTGAGCAGTCTCTACTGATCAAGTCTATTGTGTGTAGCATTCTTGGAAACTGATCCCTTTGCTTTTCTCTTACTTTGATATTAATTCATAAGTAATAATGAATTAATAGGTTTTTAAAAGTTAAGCCTTGTGTCCAGATCTGGGCTTTTGTACTTTGGTCTGACGAATCCTAAAGAAAATGAATGCATTCACCTAGATCAGAGGATCTGTTGTAAATTCAGCAAGGACTAATTACTTTCTATTGTTTAACATTTGAGGATTACAAGATTCACCATCTTCACATTTGTTATTTGTTTATAAATACTGGAATGGTTGCTTTTAAAGAATCTAAGCTGGAGAATGTTCATGGATTGTTCAAGACTTTTTAAAATATGTCCCTATGTGTGTTTATTACGCAGCAGTCACTTACTTTATAGCTTCTGGTGTGGATTAACACTACTGTATGTGTTTTCAGATCACAAAATATTTGTGAATTATAATGTCTATTTTTTTTCATACAAGAACATGAAGCAACAGCTTGAGTGGCACATCAAGAAAGGTTTGCTTTTATTTTTATTTTTTTATGCTTCTTAACAAATGATACACCTTTCCATTCAGTTTTAGAAAACAGTTCCCATACAAGAGAATGTATGATCTAGTCTAGTTCTGTCTAGGGCATACAGTCTGAATGAGAACCTCCAACTGGAAAACCAGCCCTGGTAAACCTAAGGTTGTTTTTAATTATTTGTTTTATAAAATCTAGAAACAAAGTGAGCTTCTACCAATGAGAATTTTTGTTGATTTTTTTTTTATTAAACGAAAAGTTCACCCTAATTGTTTTCTATGGCCAAACATTTCATTTTTGTTCTCTTTTCTGTATATGATTGTTTGTTTCTGTCAATTGGTCAGCACGTGTCCAATGTACAATAGGGGTGGTCTGTATGTGTCTAATTCAGAATGTGGGTGGTCAGCACCTGTACAGTGTGCAATATGGGCCATTAGTACTGGTCCAATGTGTAATATGGGCAATCATCACTCGTGCAATGAATGATATAGGTGATCAGCAACTTTCCAATGTCCAATATGAGCCATCAGCACCTGTCCAATGCACAATATGGGTGGTCAGCATGTAGAGAAGGGGGTAGTAGGGTGATGGGGTGCTTGTCATGTCCTCCATGTTTCCCTCCTCATTGAGCACCAAGTAAGGGTCAGATGAGAGGCCTGCCCCAAGTGAGTTCTTCTGGGCTACACTAGGCACTTTGTGCAGGGTCATTACCTTACACACGGGATACCTTTACTTGAACAGTTGGGTAAACTTTATTAAACTCTCTCAATGTACTTTACATCACTATGGTCACTTGTGTAATTAGGAGGGACACGCAGATCTTTTGCCCTCTCCACCTGTACAGAGTATCACTGCTACCTCCCTCCCAGTAATGGTATGGCATCCCGCCATGCACCCAGCGCACACTTGACTCTTTCCCACCTTGTGTGCACTTCACTTAACTCTTTTTGTTCCATACTTGTGTACAGTTTGTGGGCCCCGGAGGTGCAGATCTGCTCCCGTTGCTATGGGAGATGGATCACTGCAGAGGGTGTGCTAACAACTTCTTCCTCAATGCAAGAGGCTAGCCCACCTGAACCATGGACACGTTTACGACAAGCTGCTAGAAAAACCTTTGTTACATTTTGTAACTACTTGTATTTTCACACTATAGTAACTCTTGCACTGTTATCTTTATACTCCAGTGTGCCTTGAGACCCAATCTGTAGACTATATGTGCCAGTTACTTGCATTACACCCCTTGAGTAACTTCAGACCAGGCAAATGCAAAGTTTCAAACGCTTTACGTGAATAAATTACATGATGACATATACAGACAACAGTCCAAAATAAAGTGCAGTCAATTCCCTAATATCCCTAGTCCCTAACTCGGGCTTGTGGCAGCCCCAGCATACCTGCATAGGAAAGTGTCCATCTTTGGTAGAGTCCATGGTTGGTGTATTCAGGATGTTCTGCAAGCCTCAGTAATCCTCCTGGGCAGTAAGAACCACAACTTTAGCACATCACTGGAAATCCAGACTCCAGTGGCTGGAAGGAGCGGGTCCACCCAAACCAAACTGGCCCAGAAGAACAGCAACATTCTTTACTTCTTCTTTGTCTCCCTGCAAAGGTAAAGCATAATGGGCTACTATGCATCGCATAGTAGCCCATTATGTGTCACTTACCTGACACAGGAGCCAGTGATATCACCTCTATCCCCTGTAGCACAGAGCATCCATCTTCTTCTGGGTATCTCTGCTCCGGCCACTCACGGCACCGGCGCAGCAATTACATCACTCCCGCACATGCGCACGGGAGCTGCCACTAACGGCATATCACCGTTAGCAGCGGCATGCTGCTAACGGTGATAGTGCACCTGCACGCCGCTGTCTACGGCGCATGCGCCGTAGACAGCAGTGCCTGTATTATTTTAAATATCACGATACTACACGATTTAGGAGATATTTCTTGGACCTACAGGTAAGCCTTAATCTAGGCTTACCTGTAGGTCAAAGTGGTTTGTAAGGGTTTACAACCACTTTAAAGGATAGCTAAATCCAAGAACAAAAGTGTAATCTATTGCTTACTCTTGTTTAGATGTGGTGGATACATTACCTTTCATTTTGACACAGGAACATTTTCAGAAAGTACAGAAAATACATGTTGATCTTGGCAGAAATTCAACTGTCCTTGTCACTTCCTGTGAGCCTAACTGAAAGCAAAACCATAGGGTTCTTTTATTATAGAAAGATTCAACCAATGGTTGTTTACCTAAAACTAAAATTCGCTTGTTGTTTAGTTTTATTTATATATAGAGTAATTATTTGAGGGATTAAAGTAATTTTCAAGCAAAAATGCAGATTTTAACATGCAAGCAAAAAAGAAAAAAAATATTGCCGGTTGAAAAGTGGTTAAATTAGATAGAAGGCACAGGGCGAGTATTTTAGGAGGTTAAAGGGTTCTATCTTCTAACCCAACGCAAACCTTAATTGGTATTTATTAATATGAGAATTTTTCAACTAGAATTTTGACCAGTATAGATAAAACAATTAAAAAGCAGTTTTAGAACAAGTGATCATTTGCTTAAAGTCTATGATTAATTTTGAAGATATAAGCTCTTCCTTTTGATGGGGACAAAAATGTAAAGCTGTATTGTTACACAAGTATTCTACAGGCCAGTAGAGCAAGGCGATGAACTGAAGGTTGCACATGATAAATTACTTGCTCCCATATTCTGACACTTTAAATGTAAGCAACACAATAAGTTGTGTCTTTGGCCTATATCAGCTAACTATAGTTCTGTCTTGTTGGACATAACATTTTGAGCTCTTTGAGATGCATATTATCACCTTTGCAGCCAGTTTGATTTCTTCTTCTTGCCCTTTTTGCGAACTCTAGCGGAATAAGGATAGTGGTTATAAAGGGCATTTTTTAAATATAGATATTCATCCTTCATAACAGGTACTAGTTAGAGGATACATCTAGCTAAAGATTGAGCAATTCATCATGAAAAAGTTTCTGTAAAAGGAATAACTGAAAGACACTTATTCACTTTGATGACCTGCCCAAGTAAAAAAAAAAATAGAATTCCTTTTATTAATGCAGGCCCAGGCTAGACTGATACGGAGACTAGCATAAGTGAGATTTTAGGTCCTCTTTTTAAAGCAAGCCCAGCGCCGTCTGTCCATCATGACTTAACCCGATTATGAAGGGAAGAACTTATCAGCTGACTGTCCCAAAGGAACAATGTTTTATGAACATCTACCTCTTGGGTCTATCGCCACAATAAGTACAGTGCAAGCAAAGTGGACTCTGGTGTCCATGCTGCGTGGAATTCCAGCAACCAATGTTGGAGATAATTAGGAAATGCAAAAATAATTTATCATTTAATAACCTTAAATCTGCTCCAATAAGATATAAAAGGTACAAATTAATGTTACTCTTGAATTAAAGTGGTTCTAAAGGCAAAGTTTTTTTTTATCTTAATATCTATGCATTAAGATAACAAAAAAAACCTTCTGTGTGCAGCAGCCCCCCTCAACCCCTCTAATACTTACCTGAGCCCTATCTAGATCCAGCAATGTTGCACAAGCGACTCAGCTGTCTGGGGCCCTCCCTCCTGATTAGCTGAGAAACACAGTGACTCCGGTTGCTCTCAATCAAACTCAGCCAATAAGGAGAGGAGAGGGCAGGGCCAGGTCAAGGTTCCATGTCTGAATGGACACACAGAACAGCGGCTCCAGTGCCCCCATAGCAAGCTGCTTGCTGTGGGTGCACTCGCCAGGAGGGAAGGGCCAGGTGTGCCGGCGAGGGACCCAAGAAGAGGAGAATCTGGGCTGCTCTGTGCAAAACCACTGCATAGAGCAGGTAATTATAACATGTTTGTTATTTTTAAATAAAAAAAGAAAAATACTTTAGTATCACCTTAATAATACATCACTAAATGTATTTTTAAAAGCAAGCAATATAAATACCTGAATTTTACTTGGTACCAGACTTTTCGTACAACAGGGCTCAGACGGGTAAAGAAAAGCAACCCAAAGAACCAGTCAGGTGTGTTTTAGTGCAAGGAGCATGCTATAGAAAAGAGAAAGTAGAATAACAGATGTGTTTTCTTACCAGGAGCACTCCCCGGAAGTGATATATTTTCATTCCTCTTCTGTCTGACAGGGAAAGAGAGGGGAGTAGCGGAGCCAGGGAGTGCACGAGGAATGAAAACATATCACTAAATCCTGCCATTCAATGGAGCGGATGAGATAGAAAAAGAACAGCTTTTATTTTTAGTTTATTTTTATTTTTTTCTGTATATTATGTCTTCTTTTTATTTTATTTTACATGTATGATAGAAAGATACCTACAGTGATTTGAAAAAGTACCCCTTGAAGTTTTCCACATTTTGGTATCCGTTTATGAAACTGTGATCAGCGGTGATCCTTGATCACAGTCCATTAACGGTTTATGAACTGGAGATAATCGGGGGAGAACATGTTCTCCACTAATCATCTCCACACACTGTGAATCTGTGTGTAGCAATGGCCCTGGGGGTTTGCAATGTGTTACAGCATCCGCACAGTTCACCCTACTCCATGACCTCCATTAGACACACTTCTCAGTCAATGAACAGTTTTTACTTGTTTTTTGTTTTATTTATTAGGGGATTGAACTTGGTTGGGGAAAGGGGACATGGGATGCCCATAGGATACTTTGTAGAATAAAAGTAACTGTGTCACATTTCTCAGAAGAACAAGATGGCTGACCCTAAACTTAACAGACTTTTACCACAGAACACTTCTTCCAGCTCACTTCCTCCAGCACACTACGTCATTGTCCAATTTTAGTAATCCTGTCACACCAACATGACTAGGCCTCACTCTGAATAAGTCCTAGTGTCTTTACTTAATGGCCCTTTGAAGGACTGGGCCTGCAGTATCCCTTTGTGTTAGCAACTGATTTACTTGAGAAGAATAAATGTACTTGATGGACTACTGATCCCAGCAAATCCTGCCCGCCTTCCTATTTGCATCGATTTGACACAAACTCCCACAGTCTCTCCCTCTGGCTCTACATCCAGCTCCCCTGGCATGTCTCTTCCAGATCATTCCACTGTGCTTTCCACTCGCTGACACCTGCCTTGGATCCTTCCTAAGACAGTAACCATGCCCCCCGGCCATGTCTATGTATATACAGTATCTTACATAAGTGAGTACACCCCTCACATTTTTGTAAATATTTTATTATATCTTTTCATGTGACAACACTGATACTGAAGAAATGACACTTTGCTACAATGTAAAGTAGTGAGTGTACAGCTTGTATAACAGTGTAAATTTGCTGTCCCCTCAAAATAACTGAACATAAAGCCATTAAAGTCTAAACCACTGGCAACAAAAGTGAGTACACCTCTAAGTGAACATTTCCAAATTGGGCCCAATTAGACATTTTCCCTCCCCGATGTCATGTGACTCGCTAGTGTTACAAGGTCTCAGGTGTGAATGATGAGCAGGTGTGTTAAATTTGGTGTTATCGATCTTACTCTCTCATACTGGTCACTGGAAGTTCAAAATGGCACCTCATGGCAAAGAACTCTCTGAGGATCTGAAAAAAAGAATTGTTGCTCTACATAAAGATGGCATAGGCTATAAGAAGATTGCCAAGACCCTGGAACTGAGATGCAGCAAGGTGGCCAAGACCATACAGCGGTTTAACAGGACAGGTTCCACTCAGAACAGGCCTCACCATGGTCGACCAAAGAAGTTGTGTGCACGTGCTCAGCATCATATCCAGAGGTTGTCGTTGGGAAATAGACATATGAGTGCTGGTTTCGGTGGATCGCCCCCTGAATGCAGCGTTTCTTGGATTTGATCCGTGCATTGTGATATGCTTGCTTTACTTCTCTGTCCTGTAAGTACCAACCTTACTTTTGCGCAATAAACACCTGTCAACTGTACTTCACTATTAGTCCCCTTTGTTTCTATTTTTGGTATTATTACTTACATATGACCATTATGTTGGGGGAGATCTCCATTGGACCCTTCTGTGAATTGCCATTTCTGGCCAGCGATATGGCTTGAATGACCCCTGGACTGAAAAGCTAGGGGTCCATTTCATTTGGTGATTTTTTTAATAAATTCTCACAACGTTTTGATTAATAATTATTCAAATCAATAAATTTTCTAATCGGTCGAAACAAAAATGTTATAATGATTTCTATTCGAATGCAGCAAAGTGAACAAACAAAAGAAAAATCTTCATCGAATGATTACAATGACTCTTTAAATCACCTTTGGCGTAACAAAAACAGCATTATTTCAAAATGGTACTCTGATAACACACCCAGTCTTTGATTTCAGCAATATGTGTAGTGAGAATTCGACTGGAGATCAATGTAAAATTCGATTCGAATTTCAGTCCAAATTTCCGAAATTCGGATGAATTTTGTTACATTAGTCGGAGCATTCAGTAAAATTCGTTTATATTACATAGTTACATGGTAGGTGAGGTTGAAAAAAGACACAAGTCCATCAAGTCCAACCTATGTGTGTGATTATATGTCAGTATTACATTGTATATCCCTGTATGTTGTGGTCGTTCAGGTGTTTATCTAATAGTTTCTTGAAATTATCGATGCTCCCTGCTGAGACCACCGCCTCTGGAAGGGAATTCCGCATCCTTGCTGCTCTTACAGTAAAGAACCCGCTACATAGTTTAAGGTTAAACCTATTTTCTTCTAATTTTAATGAGTGTCCACGAGTCTTGTTAAACTCCCTTCTGCAAAAAAGTTTTATCCCTATTGTGGGGTCACCAGTATGATATTTGTATATTTAAATCATATCCCCTCTCAAGCGTCTCTTCTTCAGAGAGAAGACATTCAGTGCTCGCAACCTTTCCTCATAACTAATATCCTCCAGACCCTTTATTAGCTTTATTGCCCTTCTTTGTACTCGCTCCATTTCCAGTACATCCTTCCTGAGGACCGGTGCCCAGAAGTGGACAGCATACTCTATGTGCCGGACTAGAGTCTTGTAGAGCGGGAGAATTATCGTTTTATTTCTGAAGTTGATCCCCTTTTTAATGCATGCCAATATTCTGTTTGCTTTGTTAGCAGCAGCTTGGCATTACATGCCATTGCTGAGCCTATCGTCTACTAGGACCCCCAGGTCCTTTTCCATCCTAAATTCCACCAGAGGTTCTCCCCCCAGTGAGTAGATTGTATTCATATTTTTGCCACCCAAATGCATTATTTTACATTTTTCTACATGTAACCTCATTTGCCATGTAGTTACCCACCCCATTAATTTGTTCAGATCTTTTTGTAAGGTTTCCACATCCTGCAAAGAAGTTATTGCCCTGCTTAGCTTAGTACTGTCCGCAAATACAGAGATTGAACTGTTACCCCATCCTCCAGGTCATTTATGAACAAATTAAACAGGATTGGTACCAGCACAGAACCCTGGGGACCCCACTACCCACGCCAGATCATTCCGAGTTCTCCCCATTTATCACCACCCTCTGAACTTGCCCCTTTAGCCAGTTTTCAATCCATGTACTCACCCTATGGTCCATGCCAACGGACCTTATTTTGTACAGTAAACCTTTATGGGGAACTAAGTAAATGAAATGGTGTAGAAATGGCGCTAAACGTCTGTGGAATAAAAGTGTATTGTTCGCTAAGTGGTACACATTTTAATAAAAAAAAATTAAATCAGTAAATGCCCAAAAAATCTAACTATGGTGTTAGACCCTCTGTCTACTGTGTGAAAATTATGTCCAAAAAAAATTAATTGTTAATGTGCTTAAAGACTCCCAAAAAAACAACAAAAAGAACATTTAAATTGTAAAAAAATAGAAATAAAATTACACATTAAAATGATGAGAGGTAATAGTGCTTGTTATTGTCGTGCGAAAATTCTGGTGGCTTGTGTGGTCTTTCCACCTCAACTGTGTTTGACCCTCTGCAGTAGAAACTTGCTGCAATTTGCCAATGATTAAAGAGCTAAAACTTATAAAGGTGTATGAGAAGAAGTCAAACCACGTGAATATTGGGAAAAAAAGGGAACATGTTCCACTTAACTATTAAGTGTGCTGGAGGTGTGTTAGACCCCCTAGGTAATGAATAGTGACAAATTAAGTGAAAAAAAAATAATGGTGCCAAATGTGTAAAATAAATAATGAATGATGAACAATATATTTTTATAAAAATGGAAAAGCCCGCTAAATAACAACTAATACTGCTGTAGCAGTGAAAATATGTATATTCTCACTGTGTTAGACCCCCTGTAAAGTCGCAATCTGTATAATCTTAACTAATCACACTGTATTCCAAGCGAATAAAATCATACAAATAATTACACAAAGAAAAATATATAAACATAGAAAAAATAATTTAAATAATTTATAATTAAAAAAGATTTCTGTATTAGACCATAAATATAGTGAAACCTGACTTGTGCTCAGCAAACGATATCCAGTGCCTGTTTAAAGGGCTGTTATCAATCCTTCAGGTGACAAAAGTGCCAGTGAGCTTATCCATTTATGATATGTGAGTACATTACTATTTAAATAAATTTGTTTTATAAAGCAATATTACGCTATGGGCATTCCTCTCTCTAGTTTAGGGAAGTTGGCTCTTTTGAAATTCAGTGTCTTTGCATTCCCCTTATGTTTCCTATTTGTGTGATTTTGTGTTTATACTGAAGCCAATTGACCAGTGATCGCTTTTGCCTAAATAGCCCCGTATTTCCACATCCGTGATCAGGTCTGTATTGTTGGTAACCAGTAGATCCAGTAACTTGTCCGAATATTAATTCGGAACCACACATGTCTAGGGAACAACACTTTTGCACAGCAGCTGCAATTATCAATATTATTATTTGATTTTTTTCATTGGTTTACTTTCAACGTGAGTATATTTGATTTTTTAACAGCTTGACAATGGGGATTATTTACGAAAGGAAAATCCACTTTGCACTTGAAAGTGCACTTGGAAGTGCAGTCGCTGTAAATCTAAGGGGTAGATCCGAAATGAGGGGAAGCTCTGCTGATTTTATCATCCAATCATGTGCAAGCTAAAATGCTGTTTTTTATTTTCCTTGCGTGTCCCCCTCGGATCTACAGCGACTTTACTTCAAAGTACACCTGCAGTGCAAAGTGGATTTTCCTTTAGTACATAACCCCCATTACCTTAGCCAAAAGTGCATATAGGGGGTTATTTACGAAAGGCAAATCCACTTTGCACTACAAGTGCACTTGGAAGTTCAGTCGCTGTAGATCTGAGGGGGATAAAATCAGCAGAGCTTCCCCTCATTTCAGATCTTCCCCTCAGATCTACAGTGACTGCACTTCCAAGTGTACTTGTAGTGCAAAGTGGATTTGCCTTTAGTAAATCAACCCCATAGACTCTATCTTAAGTCAACATTGTGAAGAGTAATAGCACCACTTGCACTTTTGTATTTGCACTGTGAAGAATAACAGCAAGTTTGCACTTTATTCAAGGACTTTATTAATTCACATTTGGATCAGACTTTTTTTATGGGAATAGCACAATTTTATATATTTTTTTATTTTGTACATGAATTTTATGACTGCATATGAGTAGGACAGCACTGATTTATTTTTCCATATTTCTATCTTAGAGGGGTTTTTTCTTATATTTCAGCAGCCGATCCATATTTGCTATTCACTTATATACAATATATAATGAGTTATCATGTTATCATAACGTGGGTACATACCTATTATTAAGACAGTTACATCTGCCAGCTTGATTGAAAACCCATGTATGATAAACTTAAAATACATTTTGGTAGAAAAATAGCTTAGGCCGGGGTTAGATGTCCAAAAATGGGGCAGTTCTCTGAAGTGTCATGTTCAGAGCTTTGTATGCTTTTGGCTGCTTTGTGCCATCCATTGATTCTTTAGGCTTCCTGTAATAAAAGTATTTTTCAGGGGCATCAGCATTTGAGTTTGGCCATCTTTGTTTCCAGCAGGAAGAAGTGAATGAGGCTGAAAGTGATGTAAAGTGAATTCTTAATTCCATTTGTGTATAACAATAGAGCAGCGGTACATAGGACTGTGCCCCATCACCTGCAGACTGTGGATTACAAGGGGCAGGGCCTTCTTTAAGGCAGGGCAAAATGGGCAGATGCCCTGGGCCCTGCATTGTTGTAGGGCCCAACGCAGCTGCCTCATACTTGCCAACTATCCTGGTTTAAATTCCCTTGTGCCTTGAAGTTTTAGTCCTGTGCTCTGTCCTTATATCTCAGTGCTGCTACTAATGCTGCCCAGCTCAGCCCTATTGTTGTGTACGGATCACTCACCTGCAGACCCTGTGTTTACATGTAAAAAAACGGCATTCATATGTAAATAGCAGCTGCATTTATATGTAAATAGCGGCGCCTGGAGCATTGATATGTAAATAAAGGTGGCATTCTTATGCATATCATGCCCCCCTGGGGTCATATCCACCATCACCTATACTGAATGCTGCATATGTTCCCAGCACACACATGTGAACGCAGGCTACATGTCTCAGGTACATTGGTGGTCAGTGTAAATCTTCTCATTACATTGAGGCTTGGTGTAGAATCCTTTTATTCACAGTCGTGGCCAGTGTGAACGCTCCCCTTACATTATTGGTCAGTGTAAATCCCTCCTTACATTGGTGGTTACTGTGAATGCTTCTATTATATTAGTGGTCAGTGTAAACCCCTATTACATTGGTGGCCAGTGTTGAAACTCCTCTTTATATTGGTAGTCAGTAAAAAAAAATCAGCATTGCCATTGATCACACCCTCCCCCTCCAGTACTGCCACTGATCCCCGGAGTTCTAGGATCCCTTGGAGTTTTCTGTCTATTGCTGGGTCCGTTCAGCACCCCAGTCCATGGTGTGCAGGCAGTGAGGAGATGGTGTTCTGTAACCTCTAGCAACCAATCAGTGAGCAGTATTACTGTAGAGTAATCTCTAGCAATCAATCAACAAGCAGAAATCATGTGTTGTTGTAACCTCTAGCAACTAATCAGTGAGCCATATGTGTGCTGTAACCTCTAGCAACCAATCAGTGAGCAGTATTACTGTACAGTAATCTCTAGCAACCAATCAACAAGCAGAAATTATGTGTTGTTGTAACCTCTAGCAACTAATCAGTGAGCCATATGTGTGCTGTAACCTCTAGCAACCAGTCAGTAAGTGGTAATGATATACTGTAACCTCTGGCAACCAATCGCAATTGCTCCCTGATCTTATACAGTAAACTAATTTTGAGTCCAGTTGCTATTCATTATATGTTTCAGAGTGAAATTGCATGGGGGGGCAAGAAAATGTTTGCACAGGGTCCAATCAATATTAAAGATGGCCCTGACAAGGGGACCTGCATTGAGCTGCTCTATAGGTTTGCAGTTGCATGTCTCATATGGGCAGACACATGGCTTATTTCCTATGCACAGTCACCACACGCACAGCCGCATGTCATCCCAGCTCGAAGCATTCATTCTTCCAAAGCAAGGATCACTGCTTCTCTGAATCACTCCATTAAATTGCTAATATCTGATTGTTCTTTAAGATTTCGAAACTTGCTGGGAAACATTTGCAGATAATTTTTTTCGCCTGCAGTCACTGTGCCTAATGCCCATCTATTGAGTACCATATGTGTTTATATGCGCTGCAATTTTCCAGTTGATTACATCTTGCCACACACACTCTCATCCACACAGAGAAGACAACTGCACAGTATCTATTACGCCTATTCTGTTCAGTGCTGGTCTTTCTACATCTGATCCATAGACGGGCTAAAGTGCCCCATGCCTCAGAAATGACAGAAGTTCTAATGAACAAATTAGATGCTACCTGATAAATATTAGCATAACCAATAAAATGCCTTCTTTTACTGCATGTAAGCAAGAAGTGTACTTAAACATCAAGAGATCTTTTCTAAGAGCCTTTCGTTTAAGCATACGAAGGTTTTTTTTTTGCTCCCCTGAGTCGGCAAACTCAGTACAGCTCTATGCAAACTGGAGGCACTGGCAGACAATAAGGAAAGGTAAATTCATCAAGGCTAATCTTACTTCTGCTATGACCATCAAAGCTGCCCAGTGGTCTAGGAAGGGTGCATCATACATTATTTAATACATATATAGCAAAAGTGTAAAAGTAAACCTGTCACAAACCTGAGCAATTCAAATTGAGTATTGGAATAAAAAATAAATATGCAAAGTTTAGTCCCTCCATCCTATTCATCAAGCCTCCTTATTACACTTTTAATCCCTTCACAACCAGATGTCATTACCCACTTAAGCCCTAGACCAGAGCACTTTTTGCGATTCGGAAACTACGTTGCTTTAACGGACAATTGCACGGTCATGTGACGTGGCTCCCAAACAAAATTGACGTCCATTTTTTACCACAATATCTTGCTATCTTTTGGTGGTATTTGATCACCTCTACGGTTTTTATTTTTTGCGCTATAAACAAAAAAAAGAGCGTCAATTTTGAAAAAAAACGCATTATTTTTTATTTTTTGCTATAATAAATGTCCCCCAAAAATATATAAAAAAACATATTTTTTCCTCAGTTTAGGCTGATACGTATTCTTCTACATATTTTTGGCGCAAAAGTTATAGCGTTTACAAAATAGGGGATAGTTTGATGGCATTTTTATTAATAATTTATTTTTACTAGTAATGGCGGCAATCAGCGATATTTAGTGTAGGGTTTAAGTGTGTCCTAGGGGCCTGTTTCTAACTGTGGGGGCGTGGTTGGGTTTTACAGATCACTGATCTCTGCTCCAATCACAGGGAGCAGAGATCAGTGTCACTTGTTGCTAGGCAGAACGGGGAGATGCTGTTTACATCGGCATCTCCCCGTTCTTCCTCCCCGTGAGATGATCGTGGGCATCCCCGCGTTGATCGAATCCATGGGACCCGCGGTCAGACTCACGGGGGTCCCGACCGGCAAGCGATGGTATGGTGGCAAATTCAAAGGGACATACCTGTATTCCCATTTGCCTGTCCGTGCCATTTTGCTGACGTACATCATCATACGCTGGTCGGAAAGCGGTTAAAATAGTTGTAAAGGCTGAAGGCCCTTCATTGTATGCATGAAGGTAAAAAAAAAAATCTTCTGATGTGCTGCTCCCCCACAGGCCACCTAATACTCACTTGAGCCCCCTCTCGAATCCAGTGATTTGCACACAAGCCACAACTGTCCTAGGTCTCTCTCTCCTCATTGGCTGAGACACAGTCAATCACAACCAGTCCAGTGAGCCAATGAGGACAGAGTGGGAGGCGGGGGCAAGCCGCAGCTCTATGTGTCTTATGGACACATAAAGCAAGGCTCGAGAGCAAGCATGCACCAGTGCTCTCAATGCAAGCAGCAAGGGCACCCAAGAACCCAGATAGCGATCAACTGTGCTGAAAGTTGGAAAATTACTTGCTAAGCTATTGCTAGACTTGCCAGGCTTCACAAGTTTGTTGCACAATTGCAACAAGTTTGAATTGCATGACTCCAGATCAACTTTCTTTGCAAACAAGTCTGCTGCAAGTTACAGTTCAGTTATGTTGTGCAATGGTCATCCCACTCACTGTGGCTGAATTTTCATGATGTAAACTTGCAGAGCTCTTGCTGTAGACTCACCATTGCAACTTTGCTCTTGCGAGAGTTAATACCTACCTACCCCGTGTCCTTGAGTGGCCCAGCCAGAGCCCAGATTTGAACCCAATTAAACGTCTCTGGAGAGATTTGAAAATGGCTGTGTACCAACGCTCCCCATCCAACCTGATGGAGCTTGAGAGGTCCTGCAAAGGCTGCGAATACTTATATACATGGGATTTTTTTTTCATTTTTTAGTTATAACAAATTTTCAAAGATTTTAATCAAACTTAATGTTATCATTATGGGGTATTGTTTGTAGAGTTTTGAGGAAAATAATGAATTTAATCCATTTTCGAATAAGGCTGTAACAACAAAATGTGGAAAAAGTGAATTGCTGTGAAAACTTTCTGGATGCACTGTAAATGTACACACACAGTATTATCTACATCGAGCCAATCTCTTTAACATGTATACATAAAACACAGTGATGACGCGTACACACAATCGTAATTTTGGTTGGAAAAAGCTCTGATGGTTTCCCCGACGGAATTCCGACGGGATTTCGCTCAAGCTGTCTTCCATACACACAGTCACACCAAATTCCGACCATCAAGAATGCGGTGATGAACAACACGTACGACGGGACTAGAAAAAGGAAGTTCAATACCCAGTAGCCAATAGCATCCATCTGAGCAAGCGTGAGTTTTTGTGCATCAGAATTGTATACACACGATTGGAATTTCCGATAGAAAGTTTTTCTGAAAGTTTTTTGAGAACATGCTCTTGAAGCCTATACATTTTCTGTAAAGTGTTGATAGAAAGCCACTAGTTATAGGGCGCCATTAAGTTATAACAGTATATTGTAAACTCATCTGCTTAACCGCTTGCAGACCAGCCGCCGCAGTTTTACAAGGCAGAATGGCACGGCTGGACGAAAAAACGTTATCCTAAATCGCTTTGCCTTTTGGCCACTAGGGGCGCGAGCATGTGCCTGGAGCTGATGTGAGTTCCCGGCGGGGTGCGATGACCGCCGGACATCTGCTATCGCTCGTGACAGAGCTAGAATCAAGATCTGTGTGTGTAAATGCACAGATCCCAGATCTTTCAGGGGAGAGGAGACAGAACGTGTGTTCATACAATGTATGAACACCGATCTCTCTCTCCTCCTAGACAGTCCCATCCCCCCACAGTTAGAAACACACATAGGGAACACAGTTAACCCCTTGATCGCCCCCTAGTGTAAGCCCCTTCCCTGCCAGTGACATTTATACAGTAATCAGTGCATTTTTATAGCACTGATCGCTGTATGAATGCCAATGGTTTAAAAAATTTGTCAAAAGTGTCCGATGTGTCCGCCATAATGTCGCAGTCCCCAAAAAAAATCGCAGATTGCCGCCATTACTAATAAAAAAAAAATAATAATAAAAATGCCATAATTCTATCCCCTATTTTTTAGATGCTATAACTTTTGCGCAAACCAATCAATATATGCTTATTGTGATTTTTTTTAATCAAAAATATGTAGAAGAATACATACCGGCCTAGTGCAAAATCAGGCTCACTTCTGCATAGAAACCAATCAGCTTCCATGTTTAATTGCCAAAGTTTAACTGAACAAGCTGAGGTTAGAAGCTGATTGGTTTCTAGGCAGAAATTAGCCTGATTTTGCACTTTCCAGCTTTAGTAAATAAATTCCATTGTGTCGCACTTCTTTTGTTTATAGCGCAAAAAATAAAAACCGAAGAGGCAATAAATTCCACCAAACGAAAGCTCTATTTGTGGGAAAAAAAGGACGTCAATTTTGTTTGGGTACAGCATCGCACAACCGGGCAATTGTCAGTTAAAGCGACGCAGTGCAGAATCGCAAAAAATGCCCCGTCATTGAGCGGCCACATCTTTCGGGGCTGGAGTGGTTAAAAATGATTTGTGTAACATAATTTGTCCTAATGTTAATGTATTTCTAAGCAGTATCATTCTTTATCGTATAGCTCTTTGACTGGGAGCCAAAGCAGAGCTGGATCTCACTTCTTAAACTTTGCAACGATGATCAGGGGACACAAAATCAATATCCTTTTTAAAGAACACCCAACTGGAACAATGTGCCAATGACCCCAGTCTCTCCCGGGTAATGCACCACGGCAATGCAATAAAGCAGGTCATCTAAAGACAACACTCGTCTGGGAGGCACTTGCTTGTTTACACATAGTAAAACACTCAGGAGTTTTCTCTGCATGTGACATACAAGTTCCAGTCTTTAAGCATCAGACAGTGCTTGAGTGCAGCGACCTTTTAATGGGCACATGCAGATGTTAATTAATGGCTTGAATCACTTTAACAAACCAATATGTGCTCCCTGGATCCTATACATTACATTAGATGACATGTTCATTTATTTAGTGCTAACAGTTCAGCAGTGCATACAGCAGACTTTTTCAGGTGAGTCTAGGTAGAATTCTTTCAATTTAAATCTAAACAATATAGCCAACCATACATAATGTCACTTCCATCATAACAAGTAGTCCAGGCATAGATGTCACTTCCATCATAACAAGTAGTCCAGGCATGGTCTTCCCAATATAATGTTGCCTGTTGGATTAGGAGAGTTGCATGTTTTAGGGTTTGTTCACAGCAGCAGCAAGTACAAGGTAATTTGCCCGATGTCCATGACTTCAGTTCACACCACAAGGTGCATTGCTGCGCATGGAAGGGTACATTCACAACACACACCAGCACACAATAACATGTACTATGTAAACACACATGCAAGATAATGGTACTGCAACCCAATCATGCAATTAGGTCCAGCAAGAGCTATCTGTTTCCACTCACCATGCCTGACTGGTGGTCTCCACCCTGCAACACAAGGGTCCTTCTTGGGGGCGTATGGGCACCAAACCCCCCGCTCGGCACTCGTAGTATTTATTACTACGGCCGGGCGGTTTGATTGACATCTGGGTTAGATGTCACTTCCTGATTTCTCTCTCCCATTGCGTCCGGGAGAGAGGAAACAGGAAGTATGCCTACCCATCGCTGCTGCCTGTAGAAGGAGATACCGCAGGAGAGGACAACAGCAAGGTAAGAACCGCTGTGCGGAGAACAGGGGGGGTTTGAGGTGACACAGGCTGCATTTAATGGGGGGACACAGGCTGCATTTGGGGGGACACAGGCTGCATTTGGCGGGACAGAGGCTGCATTTAGGGGAACACAGACTGCATTTGGTGTAACACAGGCTGCATTTGGGGAACACAGGCTGCATTTGGGGGACAGAGGCTGCATTTGGGGGGGCACAGGCTGAATTTGGGGGAATAGAGGCTGCGTTGGAGGGGGCACAGGCTGAATTTGGGGGGACATAGGCTGCATTTGGTGGGACAGAGGCTGCATTTGGGGGGGACATTACTATGGCCGGGCGGTTTGATTGACATCTGAGTTAGATGTCACTTCCTGATTTCTCTCTCCCATTACGCCCGGGAGAGAGGAAACAGGAAGTATGCTGATCCATCGCTGCTGCCTGTGGAAGGAGACATCGCAGGAGAGGACAACAGCAAGGTAAGTACTGCTTGAGAACAGGGGGTGGTTTGAAGTGACACAGGCTGCATTTAATGGGGGGACACAGGCTGCATTTGGGGGGACACAGGCTGCATTTGGCGGGACAGAGCCTGCATTTAGGGGAACACAGGCTGCATTTAGTGTAACACAGGCTGTATTTGGGGGGACAGAGGCTGCATTTGGGGGGACACAGCTTGAATTTGGGGGCCACAGGCTACATTTGGGGGACAGAGGCTGTATTTGGGGGGACACAGGATGAATTTGGGGGGACATAGGCTGCATTTGGTGGGACAGAGGCTGCATTTGGGGGGGACAGAGGCTGCATTTGGGGGGCACAGGCTGGCTGCATTTGGGGGGACACAGGCTGCATTTGGCGGGACAAAGCCTGCATTTAGGGGAACACAGGCTGCATTTAGTGTAATACAGGCTGTATTTGGGGGGACAGAGGCTGCATTTGGGGGGACACAGCTTGAATTTGGGGGCCACAGGCTACATTTGGGGGACAGAGGCTGTATTTGGGGGGACACCGGCTGCATTTGGTGTAACACAGGCTGCATTTGGGGAACACAGGCTGCATTTGGGGGACAGAGGCTGCATTTGGGGGGGCACAGGCTGAATTTGGGGGAATAGAGGCTGCGTTGGAGGGGGCACAGGCTGAATTTGGGGGGACATAGGCTGCATTTGGTGGGACAGAGCCTGCATTTGGGGGGACATTACTATGGCTGGGCGGTTTGATTGACATCTGAGTTAGATGTCACTTCCTGATTTCTCTCTCCCATCACGCCCGGGAGAGAGGAAACAGGAAGTATGCCGATCCATCGCTGCTGCCTGTGGAAGGAGACATCGCAGGAGAGGACAACAGCAAGGTAAGTACTGCTTGTGAACAGGGGGTGGTTTGAAGTGACACAGGCTGCTTTTAATGGGGGGACACAGGCTGCATTTGGGGGGACACAGGCTGCATTTGGCGGGACAGAGCCTGCATTTAGGGGAACATAGGCTGCATTTAGTGTAACACAGGCTGTATTTGGGGGGACAGAGGCTGCATTTGGGGGGACACAGCTTGAATTTGGGGGCCACAGGCTACATTTGGGGGACAGAGGCTGTATTTGGGGGGACACAGGATGAATTTGGGGGGACATAGGCTGCATTTGGTGGGACAGAGGCTGCATTTGGGGGGGACAGAGGCTGCATTTGGGGGGGCACAGGCTGGCTGCATTTGGTGGGACACAGGCTGCATTTGGTGGAACACAGGCAGCATTTGGTGAAACACAGGCTGCATTTGGTGGGACAGAGGCTGCATTTAATGTGACGCAGGCTGCATTTAATGTGGCACAGGCTGCATTTGATGGGACGCAGGTTGAATTTGGTGGGACACAGGCTGAATTTGAGGGGACACAGGCTGCATTTGGTGGGACACAGGCTGCATTTTGGGGGGGCACAGGCTGCATTTGGTGGATACAGGCTGCATTTGGTGGAACACAGGCTGCATTTGGTGGGACACAGGCTGCATTTGGTGAGACAAAGGCTGCATTTAATGTGACACAGGCTGCATTTAATGTGATACAGGCTGCATTTAATGTGACGCAGGATGCATTTGGTGGGACACAGGCTGAATTTGAGAGGACACAGGCTGCATTTGGTGGGACACAGGCTGCATTTGGTGGGACACAGGCTGCATTTGGGGGGGGGACAAGCTGAATTTGGTGGGACACAGGCTGCATTTGGTGGGACAGAGGCTGCATTTGGTGAGACAGTGGCTGCATTTACTGTGACATAGGCTGCATTTAATGTGACGCAGGCTCCATTTAATGTGACACAGGCTGCATTTGGCGGGACACAGGCTGAATTTGAGGGGACACAGGCTGCACTGGGTGGGACACAGGCTGCATTTGGGGGGAACAGGCTGCATTTGGTGGAACACAGGCGGCATTTGGTGGAACAAAGGCTGCATTTGGTGGGACAGAGGCTGCATTTGCTGAGACGGAGGCTGCATTTAATGTGACACAGGCTGCATTTAATGTGACACAGGCTTCATTTAATGTGGCGCAGGCTGAATTTAATGTTACGTAGGCTGCATTTGGTGGGATACAGTCTGCATTTGGTGGGACACAGGCTGCATTGGGGGGAGACACAAGCTGAAACTGGTAGGACACAGGCTGCATTTGGGGGAACACAGGTTGGATTTGGTGGGACAGAGGCTGCATTGAGTGGGACACAGGCTGCATTTGGGGGGACACAGGCTGCATTTGGTGGGACAGAGGCTGCATTTGGGGGGACACAGGCTGCATTTGGTGGGACAGAGGCTGCATTTGGGGGGACACAGGCTGCATTTGGTGGGACAGAGGTTGCATTTGGTTCGACAGAGGCTGCATATGAGGGGACACAGGCTGCATTTGGGGGGGCACAGGCTGCATTTGGTGGGACGGAGGCTGCATTTGGTGGAACATGGTCTGCATTTGGTGGGACAGAGGCTGCATTTGGGGGGACACAGGCTGCATTTGGTGGGACAGAGGCTGCATTTGGGGGGACACAGGCTGCATTTGGTGGGACAGAGGTTGCATTTGGTTTGACAGAGGCTGCATATGAGGGGACACAGGCTGCATTTGGGGGGGCACAGGCTGCATTTGGTGGGACGGAGGCTGCATTTGGTGGGACAGAGGCTGCATTTGGTGGACACAGGCTGCATTTGGTGGAACAGAGGCTGCATTTGGTGGGACAGAGGCTGCATTTAATGTGACACAGGCTGCATTTGATGGGACACAGGCTGCATTTGTTGGAATGCAGGCTGCATTTGATGTGACGCAAGCTGAATTTGGTGGGATACAGTCTGCATTTTATGTGACACAGGCTGCATTTGATGTGGCTGCATTTGATGGGACACAGTCTGCATGTAAGGAGGGACTCCACTACGGGCACCTGATGTAAGGACGGACTCTGCTGGGGACACCTGATGGCATCTGGTGGCAGGCGATGTGGCTAGTGACACGCTCAGGGCTCCCACTGATTCTGCATTATGGTGAGTTGAATGATTTCATTTTATATTACAATGTAATAATAGAAATAATGCGCTTCAATCATCCTAACACCATTACAACAATAGTGCCAGGATGATTGAAGTGCTAACACCAGGTGTTTGGAGTATCTTTATCTGCTGATTGTTAAACTTTCTAGAATACACATATTTCTATTGTTGTGTAGGATCAGGGCCTGCTGTCCCTCCATCTCCCTCTCTCTCTCCCTCCAACCCTCGTTCATCTCAGACACTAACCACCTTAGAGCCACGCCCACTATTTTGCTGAAACCACACCCATTTTCACCAAGGGGGAGGGGTAAAAAAGGAAGGGCGGGGTCTGGCACCCCCCCATCCTAAAACCAGCCATCACTGCCTTCCATGTAGATAAAGTTGCCAATCAGATGAGAATTAATAACATAATAATATATATAATATGTACTATGTGGTGTAACTGGGCCCTCAGCGCCTTTACTTCTGCAGTATCCACTTGGAAGTGCACCTTTATGACTCTGCAGGTCAGCTAAGATAGCTAAGATAGATGAGGGCACAGACCAAGGAAGCTCACAACTGGTTTTTAGTTTGGAATTTAGTGTTGGTAAGATTTGTGAACTTATGCCGCGTACACACGACTGGACTTTTTGAGAGCAAAGGTCCGACGGAACGAATCCACCAGACAATTCGATCGTGTGTGGGCTTCATCAGACCTTTGCTGTCTAAAAATCTGACGGACTTTAGAAATAGAACATGTTTCAAATTTTTCCACCAGAAACAGTTCCTATCGAGAAATCCGTTTGTGTGTATGCTAGTCTGATGGACAAAACCGACGCTAGGGCAGCTATTGGCTACTGGCTATGAACTTCCTTATTCTAGTCCGGTCGTACGTCATCACGTTCAAATCCGCGGACTTTGGTGTGATTGTGTGTGTCCAAGTAATTTCAGTCCTTTCATTTGGAAAGTGCGTCGGAACTCCATCGAGAATCCGTCGGGAAGACCGTCGGACTTCGTCTGCCGGAAAGTCTGGTCATGTGTTTACGGCATTAGAAACATATACTATACAATGGACAGCAGACTTTCACCATCTGTAATCACTTTTTTTAGTTTTCTTTCTTTCCACACCTTCATTTGTACTTTAACAGTTTTTTATTTCCTAAAATACCTTACAAGGCTCGAACTCCAGGTTTCCTGCCTTGGTAAAAATTATGTCCTGAGATACTAATGTCATACATCCCAGGAGGCTTCAGGACCATCTCCAGCATACTACGCAGCATCGGGGGCCAGCTGAAAAAAAACAAAACAACCAGCCCCTGATGATGTAAGAAGAGAAGATAGCAATGAGGGACCTGGTAAGCAGAGGTGGAGTGGAAGATTACAGCAGACACTGGATTTTCTGTGCCTTTATGTTTAAGCCTGTGGTTTGTGCGCAAGCAGATTTCCAATGCTACAACAGATTAGCAAAGCAACACTGCGTTTCGGGTTGTTCATAAATGATATCACTCATACTAGCCCCCACAAAAAATACTTTATCTTACTTTAAACGTTTAACCAACACCCCATCTGGCATTCAAACCCCCCTTACTTACAAACAAAAGAGAAGCCTATACAAAGTAGTTACTTTTATTGTGGAAACTAATGGAAACACCCTAATACAATAATACAGCCACCTTAATTCTCTACAGGTTTAGTCCTAATGTATACATACTGCATAACCCAAACTTAAGAAATATTATTTTTAAAAGACTTCATCTATTTTGGAACTCACAATACTGTTTAGAACAGCAGCCCCATGCAAGCATATGCCAACAGCATATACATATACAGTATAAAGAAAGCAGCAAGCAAAGACGCAGGTATAAAGCAGAAGCATGACCTTACTGCAGCAATTCCGCTGCTTAAAAAAAGGAAAACGATGCACACAATTATAATGCACAGCAATGTGCTTCAGAATGTGCTTAGTTGCTTTAGGGCCCTGAGGACAGCTGAGTGGTCCTAAATGAATAGGAAAAGGGGAAAAAAAGAAAAAAAAAGTATTATCACATTACCTATTAAAGTCATGTGACTGGCTTATCTTCTAGTCACTATTGCTGCAATAAAGTTGAACTAAACTATCCTTTACAGAAATAATGGGACATATGAATAAATGGGGGTGGTAGGGGTTAATGTAGTTTGAGAGAGGTATGACTACATGGGAAAATCACGTTTTACATAGGAATTCAGAGTAAACATATATGGTTTGGAAATGGAAGTATGGCCTTATGTGGGATGTAAGGAAGTATGAATAAATGGGATAAGTATGTATTGTAAACATAAAATGTACATTTTGAATGTTTGTGTTTTTGGGGTTGTGGATGGGGAATCGTTGAAAGGGGATTTTTTTTGCTTGTATGTAGATAAAAAATGTTTCAATAAAGAGTATTTAAAGAAAAAAAAAAACATTCTTTACAACCAAGGAAGCTGTAATCCTAGACTCTTATGTATCTGCAGATTCCATAAAACTGCACATGTGATTAGTTAGGACACCAGCTATTTGATGGCTTGACAGTTGATTCAAGAACACAAGCAACTGTGACATTTATGCATCACAGCATGCCTAGAATGCATGGCCTGGGTTCACATATGGGCCCCAAGCATGGGGTCCAATGCGTCCCTGTTCACCGGTTCAGGTGCAAATCAGGTCCAAATTTTTGCCTGAATTTGCACCTGAATCGGACCCAAACATGCACACTTCCCTTTTGGAATGCGGGCCGCGGCCATCATGTGTGAACCGGCTCCATTGAGAACCAGGGGCACTCGCATGTCCTGCGCATTGGATGCAAGGAAAGCTGCATTCATTTCAAACATTTTGAACAAAGCCTAAGTATTTTTGGGAAACAGTGGAACAAGTGGGTTTAGTTTCGCTTTAAACACCGTGAACTTTTTGGGGATATTGCAGGCTCCACATGATGGACTGCATCAAATGAATTGAAATAACAATGCAACGTCCAGCCGACATTGATATGTGATCTCTGTGATAAATGGACCCCTAAGTGTATTCTGACCTGCAGGGCTGGTGCAAGAATTTTTGTCCACACAAGTGAAGGTGCATTTGGTTCCAAAAGAGGGACAGTTGGGAGTTATGGTATATTACCTGCTCTGGCATCAGAAAAACAATTGCTACAATAAGTGTTTCATTTGTTTGTGGACCTAAAAAATAAATTGGCTGTTACATGATCTGTAAATGTGACCTCCATGGATTCAGTTGACTCCACCCCCCCCCCCCCCCCCCATAACATACCATAACAAAAACCTTATAATTCATTCAAATGATTCTAAATATATCTAAAGTAGGTCATAGTAGGCAGAACAATCAGCAGGAGGATATATGCCTATACTCAAATGGGATGTGTCCAGGGACCAGACACAGTACAATACATTTTGCTATGTTATCCATTACAGTGGAAGAGATTAATTTAGCTCACATGAAGATTTTTTTAATGGGTTGAAAAATCTCCCTGTAAGTTAAAAAACATCTCTGATCCAGGCAGGAGCCTACTGTTACCTCCAAGAAGTTCTTGAATGATCCAATGATTGCATGCAAGACTTTAATTTAGGAGCATCACTAGCTAGTATCAGGCCATCTATGGCCATCCCTTAATGCAAGACTCCAACAAAGGCCCTTTATCATAGGCCACAGACAAGTAAAGATTCAGATACATAACTACAACCCTAAAAAGTCAGTTGGGTAATGGGGTAGACCACCATGTTTCTCTTTGGTTTATCATCACCTACCATTACAAGACAACATCTCTTTTTTTAACAAAGGTAATTATGTTGATGCTTTGCACCTGGCAACTTAAAAATCAAACTCAATTTTTTTTGGTAAGAAAAAAGGCAAATCGTGTGTATATATGCTTCTTCTCTCCAATCCACTGTTTTTAGGGTGATGTCATCAACCTATCTTTAGGGATTTTATCTAATCACTAAGGTCTCTGAAATCTCTATTCTGGGTATACACGCATCAGCTGGCTGACAGAGTGTAAGAAGGAAGCAGGAACACATCTAGTCTACAGAGAAAACTTCGGTGCCAGTGTCACCACTAACATTGAATCGGTGTACAGCTTGGATCAGTGCCTCTCACAACCTTCTCATGAGTTGGCGACGTTTTTAATATCATTGTTGCAGAGAAATAACCTTGTGGCACCTTTCTTAAAGAAAAACTATTATGAGTTGGGGTCAATAGTGATGATTTTTTTATTTTTTTATTTAATTGTATAAAATAATATACAGTATCTTTTATTTTATTTTATTTGACTGGACCATGTTTGTTTTACACTTCATTTTTGTAGGGTGAACCCAATAAAACAGGATTCACAAAATGCACAGAAGATGTTTCCATTCAGACAAAATGTATTTGAAGGCCAACTCCAGCATAAGCAAACCATTAAAAGAAATTGCTGGTTAAAACAGAAAAGCATGTTTACTCACCCTGTCATTTTTGCTGCCCCCTGTGGAATTAGCACTCTGCGATAAAGCATGATTTCTACAGCATCTCACAAAGTGAATACACCCCTCACATTTTTGTAAATATTTTATTATATCTTTTCATGTGACAACACTGAAGAAATTACACTTTGCTGCAGTGCAAAGTAGTGAGTGTACAGCTTGTATAACAGTGTAAATTTGCTGTCCCCTCAAAATAACTCAACACACAGTTATTAATGTCTAAACCACTGGAAACAAAAGTGAGTACACCCCTAAGTGAAAATGTCCAAATTGGGCCCAAAGTGTCAATATTTTGTGTGGCCACCATTATTTTCCAGCACTTTGCAACTATAACAGCTTCAACTCTTCTGAGAAGGCTGTCCACAAGGTTTAGGAGTGTGTCTATGGGAATTTTTGACCATTTTCTCAGAAGCGCATTTGTGAGGTCAGGCAGCAATGTTGGATGAGAAGGCCTGTCTCGCAGTCTCCGCTCTAATTCACCCCAAAGGCGTTCTATCAGGTTGAGGTCATGACTCTGTGTAGGCCAGTCAAGTTCCTCCATCCCAAAATCCATGTTTTTATGGACCTTGCTTTCTGCACTGGTCCAAATCATTTGGTGGAGAGGGGATTATGGTGTGTGGTTGTTTTTCAGGGGTTGGGCTTGGCCCCTTAGTTCCAGTGAAGGGAACTCTTCGGTCATCAGCATAACAAGACATTTTGGACAATTTCATGGTCCTAACATTGTGGGAACAGTTTGGGGATGGCCCCTTTCTGTTCTAGCATGACAGCACACCAGTGCACAAAGCAAGGTCCGTAAATACATGGATGAGCAAGTTTGTGGTGGAGGAACTTGATTGGCCTGCACATAGTTCTGACCTCAACCTAACAGAACACCTTTGGGATGAATTAGAGCGGAGACTGCAAGCCAGGTCTTCGCTCCAACATCAGTGCTTGACCTCACAAATGTGCTTCCGGAAGAATGGTCAAACATTCACATAAGCACACTCCTAAACCTTGTGGACAGCCTTCCCAGAAGAGTTGAAGCTGTTATAGCTGCAAAGAGTGGACTAACTCAATATGTGCGTGTAAAGGTAGATGTTCCAATACTTTTGGTAATATAGTGTATGTGTGATATAATGTTATTTGCTAATTTTTTTCTAAGCGCTGTCAATGCAATTTATATTATACCTGTATGATAACCTGAGAGCATTGCGTGTCTCCTTGCTTTGTACTTGGTACTTTATATTTTTGTTATCCCTAATAAAAAGATTGAAATATAAAAATAACCAGCAGAGGAGAAGCTGCCCAGCATGCAGGGAATCCAGAAAGTTGTGGAAAAAGATGACAAGCAGACAAGCAACACTCATAACATGAAAGGAGAATGATTTTTCAAGTAAGCTTATATTGGATTGCAAGTAATAATTATTGTTTGTATTGTTATTACAATGCTGATGTTATTAAAAAATAAAGTGTATGCTGTGACCATAGAACCCCTTTACACAAAAAATCAAGCAAGGATAAAAGTCAACTGTTATGGCAGTCAAGGAACGAGACCAGAGAACACAGGTGTAAAAATGTCACCATAAATATGCACAAAAACTAAAAGAAAGCCTGTGATATATCAAAAAAATTGAAATATTCGTTTTGGGTAGACCCCAAAATGACATGTAAACCCCATTACTAAAATCCCATTTAAGCTTTAACAAGTGCATATCATTTCAAAGATTATTTGTAATATTTTGAAATCTGCAGCTTTCATTAAATTAATACCTAGTAATAATGTCATGCGGGTCCTTGTTCAGGCACATCCTGTTATAGGTTGATAAAGCTTGTCTTCCAATTGTTCTCCTGTGTTGTCACCTTGTCACACCAGCTTTAGACAAAAGTGGACATTTTAACCCATATGAGTTAGTATGGCCATCTACACTATTGCAAAAAAAATGATACAGAAATGATAAAAATCACATCTGAAATGTTGTGATTTGTGACATTGTTTAAATGCAATGTGACATTTCCCAGAATACAAATGAACAATATTATAATGCTGCAAACAATCACAGCCATTGGGGAAGTACCTACAGGCATTAATCATTTCAAGAATTAAGTCAGACAATGAAACAAATATGTAATGTCACTAAAATACTTTATTTTGCTACTTTAGATAGTCAGCCCCGCAGTTTGAATGACTAATTTCTATATCCATATTATCAAAGAACGCATTTCGTTTAACCCCTCTTGCCCTCGCTTCTAATGCTCTTGCCCCATTGCCACTTACACGGAGCTGATCCGAAGCAGACAGGTAATGAATCTCTCAGCAATGCGGAACATGTCTGATCATAAACATACATGACAATTACATGTTGTGTACTACCACAAGAACACTCAAATCAATTAATAAAAGCTGAAACCTTCCTGGCAGACACATCTGGGAGAGGAAAAGCTGTCATTTCTGATTAATTAGGTGCCTTTACAAAAAAAATAAAAAATATATTGAAAGAGTGAAAATGTTCTGTCATTTTTGTAACACATACAAGGGATCATTACCAAAAGCTCAGAATTTTCAAATAATTTGTTCTGGTTAAAAATAATAGAGGATCTGGGCTCAAATTAGAAGTCAAAATACATTGAGGTTTTAAATACAGATGGGAAAACAGTGATGTCGTTTTTTTTTTTCTATTACCGTCCTCCTTTCACTTTATTCAAGTGTCCATATGGTTTAAAAACATCTGTCATTAATCACTTTGGTTGGGGAATGATGTGGTTATAAGTAATGAAAACAAAAGCTATTAAAATAACTATATCAAGTAGAATAAGTGATATCCTGACTTATCACCGAGTATATAAAGCTTGTTAGATTGTGGTCTAGGTGTGAAGATATCATTAGCATCCTAGTAGTAATAAAAATCGAAAAAATAAAAAATAAAAATAAAAAAAGAATAAATTACTTGTTATATTAGCTTATTGTTACATAGACAAAAATCCGCCAATGTTTCTTTTTGACAAGGTGCAAGTAAAAAGTCCCTTTGGGTTTGACTTACTAAAGGGTGATGTGAGGTGAAGAAGAGATACAAAGAAAACTTGTGTTCACTTCAAATATTCAATCAAGCAAAAAGGCAATATGTTCTAAAATTCTCCAGCACGTGGTTAAATGTACAATATGTATCCACTACATCTAACACTTCAGTAAGGAAGGTTTTTGTGACTTGCACTTTGGCAAAAATACCCTTTTTTTTGTTTTGAAATATTGGGGGATCTTTATTCTTTTAGCTATGATGAATAAAATAAGTAGGGTTGGAGCTACAGGGGTTAAACTAGCCAATTGCCATGGCCCTCAATCTCTCCAAGGTCCCAGTTGGCAGAATGGCCCAGGTGCATGGAGCTGGAATGCTGTATAGGGCCTCCACTTTATATTTGCACATGGCCCCAGTTTGCTTCGCACCAACCCTGTAATAAGTCATTGTGTTTCATAATTTAAATAGTGTTTAGTGGAAATCTCTGAAAACTGGCATGATTTGTTTCAAATTGCACCCACTTCCGGCATAGATATCTGCAGAATGTACGCCCCTTTCCGCAGGTCTTCCGCTGTCTGCTGGGAAACACACGGATCCCAGAGACAGCGGGGACCATCCTTATTGCGCAGCGCGACTCGCGCATGCGCAGTAGGGAACCGGGAAATTAAGCCGCAGGGCTCCACTGCCTGATTCCTATACCCAAGATGGCGGCTGCAGCACCCGAGAGACGATTGAGAGATCGGCTTCGGGTGCCGACATCGCAGGCGAGCTGGGCGGGTAAGTGTCCTTATTTTAAAAGTCAGCAGCTGCAGTATTTGTAGCTGCTGGCTTTTAAAAAAAAAAAAAAAAACGCCAGAACTCCCTCTTTAACTACAAGAAAAAACGTGTTTATGGGTATAACGTTTACCCATAACCCCATGTTTTTTCACACAGTTAAGAGGGAGAATGAAAATCTGCTGCTGCTGAAAAGGTACAAGCTAAATCATATATTATTATGTTGTATGTTATAAGATAATAATTTATTATATATGTCTTTTCTGTGAAATTATTGGTTTGAAGTTATAACTTCAAACTTCAGTAATTTGTCCATTAAGCCACCTGCTTGAATGCAGTTTTTGAAAATATAGTAAATTACCTTAAAAACAATATATATTAATTATTTGTATATTACTTACTTATAGAAATTAAGACCTTGCCACCCAGGCCAGTACTGACACTTCTTTCCTACATGTAAAAATCATAATTTTTTTCTAGAAAATTACTCAGAACTGCCAAACATTATATATATATATTGTTGTAGCAGACACCCTAGGGAATAAAATGGTGGTCATTGCAACTTTTTTTTTTTCGTTGACAAAATTAAAACTGCTTAGAAGCTGCATTGGATTGATGCTGCTTACACCTAGGTGAGGTGAGGTCAGGTAAACACACAGAACTGCGATCTGCCTCTGTAAACAAGGCAGATCGCCGTTCTGAAAGGAGGGAAGGGATGGATTGTGTCCCTGCAAAGTATTGAATACATTCTATCTCTTCCCCTAGTAAAAGCACCTCACACAGTATATCAAAACACTGGCTAGGCACACATTTAACCCTTTGATCATCCCCGATGTTAACCCATTCCCAGCCAGTGTCACTAGAACAATGACAGTGCATATTTTTAGCACTGATCACGGTATTAATGTCACTGGTTCCCAAAAAAGTGTCAGAAGTGTCAGATAGTATACGATTTGTCTGCTGCAATATCATAGTCCCGCTATAAGTCGCTGATTGCCGCCATTACTAGTAAATAAATAAAAATTCCATAAATATATCCCAAAGTTTGGAGACGCTGTAACTTTTGCCCAAACCAATCAATATATGCTTATTGGGAATTTATTTACCAAAATCATGTAGCAGGATACATATTGGCCTAAATTTATAAAGAAATTTAATTTTTTTATTGGATATGCTTTAAAGCAGAAAGTAAAAAATATTGTTTTTTTTTTTTCAAAAATTATAGTTTTTTGTTTATAGCGCAAAAAACACAGAGGTGATCAAATACCACCAAAAAAAGCTCTCTTTGTGGAAAAAAAGGATATAAATTTGGGTACAGCATTGCATGACTGCGCAATTGTCAGTTAAAATAACGCTGTATCGCAAAAAAATGGCCTGGTCATTAAGGGGGGTAATTCTTCCGGAGGTCAAGTGGATAAGCGTAATTTATGTTCCTTGAAAGCCCAAAGGTGCGCCTTAGATTTTGGACCCCTCTTTGCATCTAGGCTGTGAAAAAGTCTCACACATGTGGTATTCCCATGCTCAGGAGGCATAGCAGAATGTGCTTTGGGGTGTAATTCAAATATATATACCATTGTTTGTAGACTCTCACACAGACTAAATAGTATACACTGATTTGGAGTATTTTTCAGTGATTCAGGTCATTTAAAGAGTGACAGCTCTGAAATCTGAAAATTGGTCAGGGCAGGAAGGGGGTGAAGGTGTATGGTATTGAACAAGAATAAAACCCTCCTATCCTTTACAGCCACAGAAGTTGCCATCTTAGCCTCTGTTTGATCTGCACTTGCCATGGTGCTGCACCTGTGATCAGTTTTGACAGTTCAAGTGAGTGAAAAAACAACCGTCACAGTTATCATTCATGGCATGGTATATCTAAATGTATCATTAAAGTGATAGCAAACAATACACCGGCAGTATATCAAAATGTACAAACATGATAAAACAATGAATCATACAATAATGAATCACAAAAGTGAAAAAACATGTAACAAAAAAATTAAACAATATACAGTGCTGAAAACACAAATGGAAAGTCCCAAGGGTCAAAACCATGTAGGGTAGAACGTATAAAAAGTCCACCGTGAAGTAGAGCTGATGCTCAGAAGTGGAATGCAATGGCCATGACAGCACACAGAACACCAGGAATAGTGTGTCCACCACCCAGGATGAGGGATAAATACTCTTACCAGAAGAAGTGAACTCACATGCCGGTGACAGTGAGTCAATCACAATATAAATTCCCAGTCATCGAACTCCAAGGATGGATCCAGATATCATGCAGATGGAAGTAAGGCTGGAACTCGGATGGTGATCAACCAAAGTGGAAAGCTAGATACTCTCATCAGAGGAAATATGGAAAGAAAATATGCCTCCATATGGTGTAGGACAAAAAGGGTGGATTTATTGAAAAACCAACAATAATCCATAAATATAAAATTGGGATCACAGAATAAAAACAATTTGGGGAGCTGAAAAGCCAACCCCGAATCCTTTCATCCCAATGGACTTCAACTGGGGCATGAAGCATAAATTACTGACCAAAACAGCTGATTTTTCTATTTTTTTTTTTTCTACTGAAGAATGCACAGTGTTTGTTTATGCTCCTGTGTGCATAGGCACATTACAATGAATGGGCTGTATTTTAGCTGAGTAAAAAAACAAAGTTGTACTGAGCTTTTTTGAGTTGCAGTGTGCAAGAGGCCTTAAAGTGGTTGTTAACCCATCTATACAAGTCTATGCCAGCCCCTCTATTAGAGGCTGGCATAGCAAACTATGTCATTCGTTTTAAAAAACGAGCATTCTAAATACCGAATTTGAGCTGTCTTCAGGCCAGTCACATCACTCGTGGCCCCTTTCCAGCTCCAATATATTGCCTCTGAGGGAGG
Organism: Lithobates pipiens; assembly: GCF_037356315.1. Classification (NCBI taxonomy): domain Eukaryota; kingdom Metazoa; phylum Chordata; class Amphibia; order Anura; family Ranidae; genus Lithobates; species Lithobates pipiens. Next base: position 53,133,223 of record NW_027507787.1, on the reverse strand, counting down.
GGCTGTCATCTCCCCAGCTAATGTCAGAGAGAGATCACGGCCCCTCCCTCAGAGGCAATGGAGCTGGCCTCTTGTCTCATCCGCAGCAGCCCTGTATTGTCGCTATAAAGCGGCCGTGAGTCATGTGACCGGCCTGAAGGCTCAAATTAAGTATTTACAGCGCTCATTTTTGAAAGCAAATGACATAGTGTGCTATGCTAGCCTCTAATAGAGTGGCTGGCAGTAAAAATTTGGGATATTTCGTTTACAAGATTAGCAGCGGGGGGCGGGGTGGGGCCGGAGACAGACACAGAGGGGGGTGACAGGCAGGAAGGGGGGGAGAGAAGAGCGGAGCAGGCAGCCTATCACGGAGGGAGGCACTTTGGCCACAGTGATCAGGGCAGAGCAGCCCTGGTTATAGTGGTCTGTTTAGAGAGGGCATGCAGGAAGTGGTAGGTTTAGTTTTTTTTTTTACAGTTTAAAGAGAGGCACACTACATAGCACAAGCGCTGTGCTGTGTAATCTTCCTTAAGGGACCAGAATCTACATAATTTTGTTTTTGGGTTATGTTGGAAGTCAACATGATTTAATATCATATTAATGGTATTTCATTCCCTGGCTGACAGGCAGATGGCCCCAAGTTGGAATGTAACCAGTTACACATCAGAGCTTGTAGCATATCAGAATCTGCATCTAAAATCTAGCAAGGCTTGGCTCCGGATTGTCTATTGCTATAAAGCAATCTTCGAAGGACCATAGCTGTCAGGATGACTGATGACAGGGGGTAACAAAGATCAAAGGATCAACAGGCACCTAGAATACAGAGGCATAATACATGGACAATGTTGCCCCTAGAAGCCAATACAGCAGGATGGATAGTAATCAAGTATTGATTTGTCAAATGTCTAGATGGGATAGCACTGGGATTGGGTTTGGATGGTATATGTTTGAAGTATAAAAGGACAGAACGAGTCTAAGCCCCTGTACACACGGTCGGAGATTCTGCCAACCAAATCCGTCGGATTTTGTCTGTCAGATTTAGTCTGACGGATTGTGTCCGAAACTGTTGCATACACACGGTCGGACTAAGTTGTCGAAAAATCCGATCTTTCAGAACGTGATGACGTAATTTCGTTACAATGGGACTAGATTCAGGCTAGTAGCCAATAGCTTTGATGTAGGAATTTGATCTGAGCTTGCGTGGCACTTGGTCCGATCAAAATTCTCTACACATGATCGGATTACGTCCGACCGGCCCAGTTGGTCGGGAAATATTTCCAACATGTTGGAAAATTGGGTCCGACGGAGATTCGGATGGAATCAGTCCAATGCATACTACACACAGTCGGATTATCTGATGACACGGTCCGATAAGACGCTTCTCCGACCGCGTGTACGTGGCATAAGAGCCCTATCTCTGTCTCTGAGCCGCATGGCTCTAGCCACCATGTTGAGTCCAGCCGAGCAAACCATGCGATAAGTATCTTTGATGTGTTTTATTGGTATATATTTGTAATATCTGTTAGTACTTTCATGTTAGGGTTTCCTATTTTCTTGGGAAATAAATACGACTTTGCTTTATTTAGCCGTGCTTGGTTTCATAGCTAACCTTGTATTTAAGTGCAATTAGAGGGCAAAATCAAAAATCAAATATATGATGTAATCTGTCATTAGCATTACCACAGAATTTTTTGTTTTTCATTACCCCCCATAACATAGTTTTATTTTATTTTAGTTTTATTATCTGTTTATCCTGCCAGTAGATGTATTACTTTTCCACTTCCTGTAACAGGTCAATTTGTCCAATAAAACAGGCAGTTACAGGGGTTGGGGAAAACCATACAACACTTACAGGGGTGCTTACAACAGTCATCCTTTATTTACATTATTGAAACCTTTTTTTCAAATAAAAAAATTACTAAAAATGTTGTAATTGATTGAGATGGGTCAGTTCAGACTGAAACACCTTTCCCACCAGTAGAGTTGCACCGATACCGATACTGGTATCAGTGCCGATACTATGCATTTACAAGTATACTAGTAAAAATGCCCCGATACTTAAAACCGATACCCTCATACTCAGTTGGTCCTCGTAGTTTTGGGGCCAACAGTGCTGAGTGTTGGGAGTGCTGTGTTTCTTCATTACTTAGTCTAATCCAGATGTAAATATTACACAGGACACTGATAGATGATGGAGACCCCCCCCCCCCCCCCCCCGCTCCTTCTAATCTTGATCTCCCTAATTGGTATTGGTAATTGGTATGGGCCAGTACTTAAAAAAAGTATCGGTACTGGTTGCTAAAATAGTAGTATCAGTGCATCCTTACCCACCAGGGAAGACCAACAACCAACACTGACCTCTGGACTGCAAACAAGCCCCACCTGGACTTCATGTGATGCATGCAACTGTTGCATATCAAGGAATTCACCCTAGCACCCCATTTCAAAAACTGTTCTGGTCAAACCCCTATACATTTTTTGTTGTCTCTACTACATTCTATGTTTATTAAGGAACACCTCCAGAATCCCAAGTAGTTACTGAAACAAGAAAGGGACCTGCCCACTACATTCTCCCAAGTCCAAAAAGATCAGGTACACCTCTTTACTCACAAAGCTTTATTGGCCTATGCATGCCTGGGGAACAGATACAAGTTACTGAGGCATATCTATAAAACGTTATAGCTACCACATCAATTATATCTTCGGGTACCCTCTTTTTCCTACAAATAAGACTACAAATTGATTGAAACTTGATTGATTATTGCTAGTCAGTCTAAAGCCTTGTACACACCATCAGATTTTTGGATGAATGGTCGTCCGTTTTTTGTTACATGCTAGTCTCATGTCAAAAGGGAAATGGTTACTCACCATGCGAAAATTCTCGTATTAACAGAATTCAACTTCAGAAGTGATGTAGTGTTTTGAATAGTTTTGTATGTGTTCTTTCGTTTCTGAGCAAGCGTAGTCTTGCTCTTACTAGTTCTTTTAGATGAAAATCGTACTAATGAAAGAAAAATCGGACATTGTGTTCATATCCAACAAAAATTTTATAGTCTGCGCATTCAGATTTTGTCATACGAAAAATCAGAATTGGCTGTCGAAAGCACCATACTAACAATCTGAAAATCGGCAGAACATTTCCTCAGATGAAATTTTACTTACGATTTTTGAATCGCATGTACCACCTTAAATCATTTAATTATGTGTACATTTCATCCTCAGATACTGATCTTTGTAATTCACAAGGTTTTTTCAGCAACACAGCTAAAATTATGCTAGTAAACATGTGATAATGAGCCTAGCGCTCACTTTGCTGGTTAAAAATGTAAATATAAAATAGTCATATGCAATATTTCCTAGCTGTCTGATTAAAACAAATGTTTTGTACAGTCCAACATAAAACATAAGAAAAATATATTTTAAATATACATTCCCTTTAAAGAATTGCTTTTTTCTCTACCTATTAGGGTCTACTCTTTCCAAGATAATTATCAAACACTTGCTCTGTCCTAATCCTTACATGATAAATATACAAACCCATTTGTTTGGTGTAGGAAAGATGCATATTGTCCAGGTTATTTTCCAGGTGGAAATATAGGAATCAGTTCCTAATTTGTAACATGATGAGTGATTTGAAATGGATCACCAAGTTGATCTTCTTTTTTGCTTAGTGCTGGAGTGGACCATCTGTTAGGGCTATGAGGAATTGTTTGGACTTCGGCATTAGCAATGAAATTCATGTGCCAGATCCAAGCTGATGAGCAAAGTGTAGTGGTGTAATGCTTTAGCTTAAGCATAAATGGAATGGTTTGCTCTTTATAAATTAGTTGTATATATAATGGGTTGATGCCAGTGTTTGATTTACACGTGGCATCCTGCTGCCAGACAGAAGGTTCTATACATGCCAACAGAGGTTTATTTTTAAGCAAGTCGTTTTCACTGCTATGTACTCCTTAACACTCCAAAACATGGGATCATCATAGGATGTAATATAATCGTTCTAGTTTTAAATAAATGTTATGTGCCCAATAATAGGAACAATTCAATTTTCAAGATGAATAGGTGATATAAAGATGTTATCTTATCATTTCGTTTAAGAAAATACCCATTATGGCAGTCAACTGATCTGGCTGCTAAGTAATACTGGCACACAGAAAGTTCTTGTGTTGAGAGGTTTATGAACACCTAGCACTGATACTGGTATAGCATCAGCAATACAGAATCAAACAGCTACAGTTCCCATTGTAACTGGATGATTTCTATTATGTAACAAGTGCAAGTGGATTACTGTCTTGTCTCTAAAAATCCACCGTTAAGCCTGGTACACACTACTTTTTTTTTTCATTCAACCCAACGGGTTAAACGGAAAAAAAAAAACTCACCGCTCAGGTCGGAGCCACTGTACTAACAATCCGATGTTAGTTCATAGAAAAAATGGGGTTCCCTCATGCTATCAAAGTGAAAAATATCTGAATGTGGTATGTTGGTTAGATTGCTGCTAGACCTAAAGTGTATACCATGCACTTGAACAAAAATAAATAAAAAAGGCGATCAGCGCAAACTATATACCATAAATTACTACAAAGGTGGAATATCCTTGTTTGATATTTATATGTATTCTACCTCATAAATAAAGTGCAATAAATCAATAATTATACCAATACTAATGGTGAGTCCTTGTGCAAATTGCTGCTGTGCATGCAATTATTTAGCTGCTGTTAGTACAGTGATCTCCCCTGCTGTTCTATTATGTTCCCCGCCAGAACACTCCTGTCAGCACTCTCAGTCATTGGCTGAGAGCACTGATTGGGAGCTGGTCGGCAGACCGTTTTTAAGTCATGAGCCTTTGACAGAAGCCGGCTGAACCACCTGCCATACACACAGGCTGAATGTCGGGCGGTTTGTATTGAACCAGCTGATGTCGCCCAACTTTCGGCCCGTGTGTACTAAGCTTTAGACCTCGTGCACAGTTGAGCTCAAAAACACTGCTTTTACAGGCATTTATCATTTAAGATTTTTTTCATTTCACTGAAAAGAAAGTTGAAACCATAAAACAATATCTGAGACAATTTAACAGATTTATGCATATTCTCCTGAAGAAGCTGTGTAAATATTCAGAGAAACATGTAGAGTGGAAGCATCATTTTTATTCAATTTGATATATGTATCTGTTAAAAAATACCTGTCAGAGAAGGACTTTTTCCACCCATGCTCGCCATGCTATTGCGTGCATGCGAGGCGAATTGGCTCTCCGGCGCACACACGTGCGGGGCTCGATGGTGCCGGGGCACACGTGTGCACAATGGCACCCATGTGCACGCAGTGGCTTGCGAGTGAGCGTGATTGCGCACGGATGTGCGCCGTGGTGCACTCTATGGGGTTGGGGCTATTTCAGACGGCTCTGGCACCCAAACGGGTTGCTGGTTTGTTGTCAGCTTCCCGTTTGTAACTGCTTCCAGTTTTTGCCATATCTGATTACCTGCTGTGACCCGGACTGTTCTTGATTACGCTGCTGTTCTCCTCGATCTGAGCCTCGGCTTGCTCAACTGACTTTGCTCGATCTGTCTACACGTGTTTTACCCTCGGTCTGCCCAACAGACTTGCTTACCTGCTTATACAGATTTGACCCCTGGCCTGCTTCATGGACTTTCTTATTTGTTTACATGGATTTGACCTCTGGCCTGCTTCACGGACTTGTTTACTGTCTCCCATGCCTGATCCCTTGCTGTGTTCCAGATAATCTGCTAAACTCTGCACCAGACCCTCAGCCAGTTCCTGAACCTCAGTTCACCTCCTGTACAGTTCTACAGACTTCTTCAGCAACTACACCTGCTGCTGGGCCGTGCCTCTGCGTGCCACCTGTTCCCTGTACCACCTCCGGGGGACGGGGTGCGCGTAGCGAACCGCTCTCGGCATCTCGGCCTCAGTAAGTACTTCTTGTCACAATACCTGATTTATAAAATTTATTTTACTGATTTATAATAAATAATGATTTTATAATTTTTTTGGTGTCTATTTGCAATTTTAAAGTCCCCATTATTTTTTATATTATTCTGGCCAATGAAATTAATAAATGGGCAAGCAATGCACCTAAACGTGCCTATACACGTTTGAAATAACGCAGTTTAGGAACGCTTTTGCAGCTGCTTTTCTCTTGCCAGGATAAAAGCATTTAGAAGAGCCCCAGTGTGCATTACACCTTACTATTAGTCATGGTGATCATAGTATTTGGTACAGAAAGTGATGGAAAATCCAACATTTTTGAGCTATCACCTAAACAGGAGGTAAAGGGAAATCTTCCAATCGGTAACCTTATCTGGTGACTACTGGGTGATACACCGGTATTTATTTGGCTGTAAAGTGGCCACACATTTCAAACTGATTGTTTTGATATCACAGTCACATTTGAAAAATGCACATGATACTGTAGGTGCACATCTTGGTTAAATTAACCACATAGGTCAGAAATTTTTTTGCCAGTGTTTTAAAGTGGCAATAGCAAATGTGATATAAGTCTTTTAAGTTGATCTTTTTTAAACATACAACAAACAAAAGAACAAACACAGTTAATTCAAACTATACCTAGTTATATATCCAGCACCAAATGGAATCTTCATTTTATTAGCAGGTGGTGTTAATTGCTTTTTGGGCAATGAGACAGCAATTGTCTATTCCAAGATCGCTAGCTAGATATACTCTCAACTACTAGGGGAGCAGGGGTGGATTAACCATTAAGCAAAATAAGCAGTTTGGATACAAAGGGAAGAGGGCACCACAGAGTTTTTCCTCTAGCTATCATGCCTTTAATGGATAAGTGCACTTATCATTTTTGCCCCATTGCTCTGAGCTAACTGATCTCATCCTTCACATAAACAAATGTATATTTCTTGAGATCCAACTGAAACAGCCACTGTATATTTTTAGCCTGCACCGCAAGTACCCTCTCTCCTGGCTGTATAGGGGTATTACAGCCCCAAAGACTTCTATGTGGGTCATCTAACTTTATCTCCCAACCCGGCAATGAAGGTAGACAAGCTCCATAGACTTGAAGGGGTGCAATAGAGGGGCTTATTGTCACCATTTGTGGACTTTGCTTAGAGCACCAGCTGTCCTTAATCTGGCCCTTTATGGGAAATGCAAACATTGGTTTATGAAATAATGTTACCAGCTTCTGTTATCAATGACAAACAAATCAGGGTTCATCATTAAAATACTCTCTAATAAAATTCAGATAGGCAGCACGTTTCTCTACACTTTTATCAAAGTTTTCACAGATCAGTCTCAGTGACTAGATATGATCATTTCGTTACTAATCAAAGCAACCCTTGGCCCCCATGCTGAATAGGTTACAGGTAATGACTGTAGATGCCTATCTGAAATCTACAAAGACCCTGTGCAAAAACTGAACAGGTATCCCTTCATATACCATGCAAGTACTTTTATGTGGCTCTATTATGCTGTTGAATAGATTGCCATATACCTTTCTCTTAAGCCTAGTATACACAGACTGCAGTACACACGAGCCAAATGTCGACCTGTTTCTATTGAACGACTGGCCTATGCCGCCAAACACTCGGCCCATATGTACTGGGCTTTATGGAATGTTTTCAAATTTAGTTTGAACTTTCTGTATACTATTACATATTAGATACGGTAATCTGTATTTGCTCATAAAAGGGTGGGGATTACTGCTGCTTCAACCAATGATATCACCGCAGTGTTATCAGTTTTATAGTTAGTTATTAAACCATTGCAAAGGGCTATTACTGCTCTGTACTGCCTAACCCATGCCATTCTTTTCATTGTGAGGCTTAAATTGAGTTTGCATACATTACATAACATTTGTTTTGATGCAGTCTTTTTTTCTCATTTTATTACAACACATATCTGGTCAATAAAAGGGAGAAACACTTATAATTGGGACCCTTGGCCCCATGGGCCCAGGTATAGTTGCTAGTATAGTACATTTAAAATCCCTGTGTGTATATACCAGATATGCAAAAATATTTTCCAATCAATACAATCTACCATCTAGGGCAGGGATATGCAATTAGCGGACCTCCAGCTGTTGCAGAACTACAAGTCCCATGAGGCATAGCAAGATTCTAACAGCCACAAGCATGACACCCAGAGGCAGAGGCATGATGGGACTTGTAGTTTTGCACCAGCTGGAGGTCCACTAATTGCATATCCCTGATCTAGGGTATAATACAACTATCCAATAGTAGCAATGCTTCTGGAAATTAGTTTAAAGTGTAACTAAAGGCAACTTCTTGGTTTTGGACAGAGTGCAGATAGCTTAGAACACCTGTCAGTTTTTTTGTGTTTTTTTGCTGTCTGTGAACCTGTTAGGGAGATTCACCCTCTTTATTTGTCCTGTTTAGGGACCTTTCACACTGAGGAGTTTTTCAAGTGCTTTTGCATTATAAAAAGTGTATGAAAAGCTCAAGAAAAATTCTTCCCTTTAAGATCAATAAATGTTTTCCCACTGGGGTGTGCCCTTCTGTTGTGGTGAAAAAAATCCTGCTTGCAGCATCTTTGCTCTCATTCTGGGATGACGTCATATAATGGCGCCCAGATTAGCCGCGATCTGTTTCTGGGACACGGCGCGACCCCGATCTCGGTAAAGAGCCGAGGCCACGGCTCTTTGCCCATGTGATCGGCTGTGTCCAATCACAGCCGATCACATCTAAACAAGGAAGTGCCATTTATTGGCTCTCCTCGCCTCACATTGACAGAGTGGGATGTGAGGAGAGCTGATCCGCAGCATTTCTTCACAGCGCTTTACTGGTAGTTTTGAAGCAACCATTGTGAAAGTGCCCTTACTGTTATCACCAAAAGTGAAAGTAAAAGAAAATCCCAAATTCTGGGCTGGTAGAGGGGAAATCTTCCAATGTGGAGACTAGTTTTAGTATATCCCCCAATTTTTGGGATGGGAATGAGGGACGCCTATTAGGAAAAGTATATAGGCATAGGACACACCCCCTTAAAGGAGAATTATTAAAAAAATTGGTTAAACCCACAAGTGATTTTTTTACCACTATTATTCTTTTATACTGGCTTTGGAAAATTTGCAAATGCAGACATTTAGAAATTGGATGAAAGGTTTAGTACTGGGAAACACTTTTTGAAAGATAAAAAGAGCATTTTATGTACAACTATAAAAATCAGACCAAAATGAGGGACAAATAAGGAGGAATGAGGGACAGAGGGACATTGTTCCAAATCAGGGACAGTCTCTTGAAATCAGGGACAGTTGGGAGCTATGGTTCAAGCGACTCTGTGACACACCAGGATTCCCTCATTTTGGAGGGATTTCCTGTCACTTCCTGTTTTAGCTCTGGGAGAGGAAGAGAAGGGAAATCTCCCTTTTGGGACACAGATGGCAAAAAAACTGACAGGGGTTATAACCCTCCCTTACGCTATCCAAAAAAGCTTTGCCTTTAGTTACACTTTAACTACAAAATCTTAATGCAATTTTTATTACTTTGATCAGTAGTGATTTACAAGGCATTCGAGTAAGGGCTTAAAGTTTATTCATAAAATAGGGCTCTTCCTACCCATTGTAAGATTGTGTAATACGGTGGTTTCCGAGTACTATAAAACATGTGTTATGCTCCAAAGACATGAGATTACAATTCCCTGATCTGTTTCTTTTTTTTTTTTTTTTTTTTGGATCAGGGCACAATCCAATCTCTTTGTGTGGACTTTACCACCACTGGGCTCTTCCTAGGGTGAATGGCCAATCAGACACGTTGGAAAGTCTGTCACAATTACTATTATTCCTTGTGATAAGCCAGCAGCGTTCTGAGGCAGTCTTCTCCATTAACAAAAGGCAGCTTGGCTCTGCTCTCTTTAAAGATTTTTTTTACTCCAATGGAAGTCATGCCCAAACATCTGATCACCAGCTAAGGTCTATGGGCAGATAACTTCAATGTTATATAATTTTGTTATATAATTCTCATGTGACGTGCCCTAATCCCGGTACGTATCGAAGGGGGATCAGAGATTCGCTGTCCAAGCACCTCGGTTATGGAATGCTCTACCAACCAACATCCGCCTGAGAGGAAACCACCTGGCCATTAGGAAAAAACTCAAGACCTTCCTCTTCTAGATGTTGGACAACCAAGCTCTTCACAGCGCCTTGAGTCAATTCAGTTCCCGTTGTGTGCTATACAAATACTTCATTCATTCATTCATTCTGAGAATACAAAGAAGCACAAAATATTGGAAAAGAAAGGCTGATAATCTACGTTAATATGAAGTCCTACTGACTGTACCACCTGATTGTTATCCATTTGGATATTGTATGCCTTGGGACAAAAATGTGCACTACATTCTCTATGATGAACACATCTTCCCATGTTATTCATCTTATATGCTAAGCCACAAATACTCTGGAGGTTTGGCAGTGGTTTCAGATAAGCAGGTCTTGAGCATACGGTATGTGGCAAAATCTGTTAAAGATCAGGCCTACTGAGCTCAAGTCTGATTCAGGTTAGGCAATCTGGTCTTTGTACCTATTGAACAACTTGATCTTTGCATCTTTGCCCAGCTTTGCATACCACGAAGGACAATCAGTTTAGCCCAATCATATATAATATAGTATATGGGTTCTCAATAGCCCAAAAAATCAACCTTCCCCTAAGTGAATGTGAATATATATATATGTATATATATATATATATATATATATATATATATATATATATATATATATTTTTTTTTTTTTTTTTTTTTTTTTTCTGTACTTGCCACAATCTAAGTAAGGCTGATTATGGTCATATACAGACAATACTTGAAAATACTTTATTTTACACCACTAATTAAATTGTATTTCCATAGACTGTGGTACATGAAGTGTCATTTGTTTTTTTGTTTTTTTTAGCTATGCATTGCAAAGTAAATAGCGAGGTAAAACCATTTATATTCTTATTTGTGAAATAGATCAAAGCTTTCTGAATCCAAGAAGACTCTGCTCCTAAGATAATTTGCCATTTTGCTGAAAAACTCTGTAAAAAAGGAAAGGTTAAAAATGAAGTTAAACATAGATTTTAAACAAGAAGCTTGGAGAGAGCGGTGAGCAGAAGGACAGGATAGCATTGCGCTGATCGCACACTGGCTGTCGGTGATACCAGCTCCCTCTTCATCGCTGTGTCACTTTGGTAGGAGGCAGGGTGATTGGTGAAAGAACACAAGAATGTCAGAAAGGTGCTGGTAGACATTTCTTGGTTGCCTCAAGAAAATAAAGGCCATATCTGAACCTGTCAAAATGATTAATAGCTTTGAGAGTAGAATATGGGGGAGGGAGACTGTGATAGAGCACAGGAAGGGAAAAAAAAGGGAGCTGAATATGTAAATAGAAAGAACAATAATTCCAGTCCCCAAAGCACAAGATACAAACATGTTGTGGGGAGAGGACGAGCCATTGGAGTCATTTCAACATTCTCTGCAGATACTCACAAACCTGTTTATTGGGTGGGGGAAAAACAATGCTGAAAACTGCTATAGCAACAATGTACAAAGGTACAAATGGTTTCATACGACTACATTTATTTATTTTGTTACATGCACATATCTTATTAAACCTCCATCATTACAAGTTTTTGACTTTACAATACTATAGATTTAGCAGGAAAATAGATTATGAGGGCAATAAATATATAACTATCCAGGGAAACTTCCATTTAATAGTTAAATGCTCTGGGGACAAATAAGATTCATTTTCCATTTTATTTCAAGGCAATTTGATGTACAATATATAAAGCTTTGCTATAATTGAAAAACTATGGGTGAAAGGGAACAGGGTGAATAAAAGTTGAAAAGGATAGATGATAGATAGATAGATAGAGATAGATAGATAGATAGATAGATAGATAGATAGATAGATAGATAGATAGATAGATAGATAGATACAGGGTGAATAAAAGTTGAAAAGGATAGATGATAGATAGATAGAGATAGATAGATAGATAGATAGATAGATAGATAGATAGATAGATAGATAGATAGATAGATAGATAGATAGATAGATAGATAGATAGATAGATAGATAGACAGATGGATTTATAGATAGATAGATATATAGATAGATAGATAGATAGATAGATAGATAGATAGATAGATAGATAGATAGATAGATAGATAGATAGATAGACTATATTGTTTAAGAAGTTTAAGGAGACGGAGTCAGTCCAGGTATTCTAGCATGCAGGCAAGGTACCAAAGGATATGTAGCCTTTAGAAATTAAAAATAAACAGCATTCTGCTAGAGGGACATTGGTTCCCATATAGACTATATTACCAAAAGAATTTAGACAACTGCCTTTACATGCACAGGAACTTTAATGGCATCCCGGTCTTAGTCTGTAGAGTTCAATATTGAGTTGTCCCACCCTTTGCAGCTATAACAGCTTCAACTCTTCTGGGAAGGCTGTCCGCAAGGTTTAGGAGTGTGTCTATGGGAATGTCTGACCATTTTCCCAGAAGCGGATCTGTGAGGTCCCTGTCAGGGCTGGCTCAGCCCTTCCTTCTCTGAGCTGGCCGCTCAGCTGTTAGCTAATTGTCAGCTCCTATCTCTCTCCACAGTTACCCAGCTGTTTAGGATCCTGCTCGTCAGTCCTGCCTACTTAAGCCATGCAGTCCAGAGGAGCTCTGCCTTCACCTTGGTCACATCATAAGAGACTATCTCCTGTGTTCCTGGTTTCCATATATAATATATTACCAAAAGTATTAGGACGACTGCCTTTACACACACATGAACTTTAATGGCATTACAGTCTTAGTGAGTAGGGTATATTGAGTTGGCCCACCCTTTGCAGCTATAACAGCTTCAACTCTTCTGGGAAGGCTGTCCACAAAGTTTAGGAGTGTGTCTATAGGAATGTTGACCATTCTTCCAGAAGCACATTTGTGAGGTCAGGTACTGATCTTGGGACGAGAAGGCCTAGCTCGCAGTCTCCGCTTGAATTCATCCCAAAGATGTTCTATTGGGTTAAGGTCAGGATTCTGTGCAGTCAAGTTAAGTTTCTCCACCCAAAATCCATGTCTTTATGGACCTTGCTTTGTGCACTGGTCCAAATCATTTGGTGGAGAGGGGTTTATGGTGCGGGGGTTTTTTTTTAAGGGTTGGGCTTGGCCCCTTAGTTCCAGTGAAGGGAACTATTAAGGCATCAGTATACCAAGATATTTTGGGCAATTTCATGCTCCCAACTTTGTGGGAACAGTTTGGGGATGGTCTCTTCCTGTTCCAACATAACTACCCACCAGTGCACAAAGCACGGTCCATAAAGACATGGATGAGCAAGTTTGTGGTGGAGGAACATGACTGTCCTGACCTCAACCCGATAGAACATCTTTGGGCTGAATAAGAGCGCAAACTGCGAGCCAGGCCTTCTCATCCAACATCAGTGCCTGAAATCACAAATGTGCTTCTGGAAGAATTGTCAAACATTCCCATAGACACAATCGTAAACCTTGTGGGCAGCGTTGAGTTGAAGCTGTTATAGCTGCAAAGGGTGGGCCAACTCAATATTGAACACTAAGGACCAAAGCTGGCCATACATTATACAATTTTCTTATTAAATTTCCTTTAGATTTACCTTCAACTATGTAGTGTAAGGGCCTTCCTGATTGCATACAAATGGAAAGTGTTTAGGTGTGACTTCATATTATATGTTTTTTTTTGTTTTTTTTGGTTATTATAAGGAAAATTTTACAAGAAAATTGTGTAATGTATGGCCAGCCTAAGACTGGGATGATATTAAAGTTCATGTACGTGTAAAGGCAGGCATCCCAATACTTTTGACAATATAGATAGATAGATAGATAGATAGATAGATAGATAGATAGATAGATAGATAGATAGATAGATGGATAGATGGATAGACGGATAGATGGATGTATGGATAGATAGATAGATAGATAGATAGATAGATAGATAGATAGATAGATAGATAGATAGATAGATAGATAGATAGATAGATAGATAGATAACAAGCGATATGAATGTATGTAAAATATAAATGATAACATATCCAATTATAGTGGTGATGTCATATCTGTCACAAATGGCAGTCAGGGAAACTGTCAAATGACTTATGCCTACAGCACTTAGTACTGAACTTTGCAATTGCTGAAGAAGGTAAGACTCACTGCCCATAGCATCTGCAATGTATGTACTTAAGTGCACTGCCATGCGTTTTTCATATGCACTGTATTTGAAAAGGACTCTATTTAGCTAAGTATACCAAAAATGCATCATTCAGGACTTTTTTTTCCGACTAACCCCTATGACCTCTGACAGTCTAAAATTTTACAATATAGACTACGTTATGCTCATTCTAGCAGTATACATTTGCTTATTTTTCAACATGACAGTACTGTAAAAATATAACATCCGTATTTATTGCGGCATGTGATAAATACCATCTGTTGATCACTGTATTCTAAAGTGTAATTTTTTTACATATGAATAATATTATTTATACATTCACTCTATTAAAGTGTTTTAATATGCTTTTAATATTAACTGGTCTTTTTAATCACAGTACAGTATAAGGGGTCCAAGTGAACAAAAGTTTCGGACATCTTGAAGGCTCATAAATACGAGAGTCTGAGCACAGCTGGTATACCTGCAACCAAGTATCACACATCACCTAAGAAATCCACCTGTCCCACACAATGGAAAGAATTTGGTCCTGCATCTCCCACCCATAGCTTTGCTATGACCTCTCTACAATTTCACGTTGTCCAGGCCGACATTAAAAATTGAAGGTTCTATTAATGAGAAGCTAATTGTAGCTCTTGGACAAGGAATGGGTTGGGAGGAGGGATACCCCTCTCTCATTATTTGAAAACAACAACTTAAAAAAAAAAAGACATGGGAGAAAATGAAGATCTATAAATATTGTAGAAGAAGCAGAGGAAACAATGGAGGAGTTAATGAGCCCCTGTTTTTGCAACATTAACCTCCTTCTTACCATGGCTTGGTAGTTTGCAGAGAAAATAGAAACACCACAATGAAATCAAGACATTCTTACTGTGGGTTCTCCCTGTTGGGCTGAACATTCATTCTTCATACAAGGTCAATCTAAGAGCATATTTACTACCTTGTTACCTTATTAGATTATGCACTCCTCTGAAGCGGCATATTAATATCACATAGTATGGCAGCTTTGCATTATCAAAGATGTAAGCTTCATTTCCAGTTCCTGTTGGCAGAGATGATGTGGTCTCCAAAAAATTGCAACAATTTTATCATGTATAATGCACTGACATCGTGCACAGTCATACACACATGTACCTTTTATTGCCTTTGTAATGTCTATACCAGCCTTTCACAACCTGATTACCCCAGACAAACCCTTAAAATATTTTCAAGTCCTGTTAAAAATGATTATACCTACAGCTCACAGCACATTAGGGTGATCAGTAAGTTGTAGGAAGTATTAAATTAAATTAAAGAAGAAAAAGTGAAATTAAATCCATAATGATCCTGCGCAAGTAAAATGTGTAATAATAAATATATAAAGTGTTAAAAATAAATAAATAAATAATAAATATTTAGAGGGCAGGCACAAAAATTGAGTCCATATAATAAGTCTTTAAATGTTTTTCATCGTATTGGATTCAAGGACTGAGAGTCATAGTGGCCAAGATTTTCATTGCGTGGCATATATTCGTGGAAGTCGCTACCTGGTTCACAATACAGTTGATACAGGGATGAATGGCCTCCTGGTGGCCCAGTGTGGATGTCCATGATTTTCAAGTTATTTAAAATTGAAGACCCCATGGTGGTAAAGGAGAGAATGGAGGCTATTTACTGTACTTGATGTGCTATTTTATCAAGGAGTGGAGGTGAGAGTTCTCAGAGCCCATATCTTTCCGTGCTATATGAATACTTTTCACCTGCTGTTTCTCTGATTTGGATCTATCTGAATACCTCTGGTGCCGTTGAAAAACATTTAAAGACTTATTATATGGACTCAATTTTTGTGCCTGCCCTCTAAATATGTATTTATTTATTTTTAGCACTTAGCACTTTATATATTTATTATTACACATTTTACTTGCGCAGGATCATTATGGATTTCATTTCTTATTTTTTGGTATTATGTGAATACTTTTAGGTCCAGCTGCAGTTATTAGCACCTTGTTTGCAATTTGCACGTGCACATTTATTTAGTGCTGTTAACACTTGTTTTAGTGTATTTAATTTCATTCATTTTATCACTTACCTACTCATATATATTTTTTTGTATGAGGTTTATCACTTTTTTTTTTCCTATTCGTAGTTTTTCACCTATAGGTAGTAGCGCAAAGGCCTTCTTTATTTTAAAGAAGAAAAAGTGTTATATACTTAGAGTGTTCAACAGCCGGGGGGCAAACATTTTTTAACATTTACCTTCTGTATACAACAAAGTGTTTTTTAGTAAAATTCTTGAGATTACATGAATAATAATAACCTATAAGAAGTGATGAAAGTGAAATCTGTGGTGTCCAGTAGTGATCATTGTGAAATAGACACTTTATGTTGGTTTTCAGTGGAAAATTGCCCTCCTTGTACTGGTGGACAGTGTAGGTGGGAGATCAGTCTGCCACTGCACACTACTCAGAGAATCATGGTTAAATTGGCCTTTGCAGGCCCGCTTATTAAAGGTCCCCCCCCCCCAATGTTGAATATAAGGACAAAAAAAAACTAAAAAGGAAAACAATGACATCTAATACTTATTTTTCTCCTGGCTTCTGCCCACAGCACCTAGGCAAGGGTGATATCACTCTCATTCTGGAGAGATCCTGAAGAATCTGGAGTAGCCAAAAGCTTGTAAAATGATGATCCTGCATTAATGCTGCAGCATTTTCTCATGGGATTTGGGCTACACTGCATTCCTCAGGAGGATGTCGTCACCACCAGGGAAGGGTAATATGTATTATTTAATTATTTTTCCTTGCACAGGTTCTTTTTTGAACATTCATGCAGTATATAAGAAAGGGAGTGGGGAGTCACACTGAATTAGTGGACCTTGTCTGAAATGTATGGTCTTTACAGTTAAGAGGCATCCTCAGCATACAAGAGAAGTGGTTTGAGGGCCATACACTCTTCTTGTATTCCTTGTTTCTTTTGGAGCCTCTGAGCAGATAATGTCATGAACATGAAATGGTGTTAAGATGTGAGTTGATGAGTAGATGATATGAACTTTAAACAATCATTCTTTCAAACAAGCATAACTATGTTTAGTTTTAGGTTGTGCTGACATCCCTGAAGAAGTTTTTAAGTCAAGTCAGGATCGGTCAAGCAGGAGATCCCTACTACAGGTGAATCCTATAACTATAATGGGAACTGAAATTAGGCAATGTTAATCCTATTAGGTGCATGGTTACCTGAACCTGATACGTTTATATACCTGAGCATGTGTAGGATGTAGGGAACCACCACTTAAAGGGCAGGGCCATTGCCAAAACAGATGCTTATCAATGTGTGGGGTTCAGCTTAAGCACCATCAAACCTTGTATTTCCTGCAACATAACATGATGTTAACTTAGTCAGCATCTGAACATGTACATTAGTTACCATTATAACTTTGCTATCATATCATGCTTTGGAATAATGTATTTGCTGTTCAGTTGATTACACCTTTTCTACTTTTTTGGCCCATTTGGTTTATTTAGGATATCTTTGGTCTTCTTCTTCTTTCTTCCATCCTCTTAACGAAGATTCAGATTAATGATCCCTCATTCCTAATTGTCAAATTTCTTTTACTTCATCCTGTGTCTAATCACCAGTGACAGAAACCATTACGCAAATGAGAGCAGACGACTTGCCACAACTGTTCTCTTTGGTAAAAACCTTGTAATTTAAAGCTCTGATTTGTAAAAAGAAAGCTGTGTTTCCCCAAGGCGTGCAGGCATCTGTTTCACATATACTGCGACACCATGCACTTCCTTTCCTCTTCCTTTCACCCCCGCCACTGCCACTGCCAATTACTCCTCTGCTTGCAACAAATATTTGACTTTGCAAAGCAGTAATTAGAACTTACTTGGCACGTGTTCATCATGGCAGGATCAGATGTTTTCCAACCCATCATTTCCCTTTACCCATATTAAGGTGAAGGGTTCATTAATCACAAAATTTGGTGTCTTCAGCAAACAAAGTGATTTTCACTACAAGGCAAACCACCCAACAGTGACTTCTAAGAACAAAGCTTCACTAAAGTGTTGAGGCTTGCAAACTGTGATTATCATTATAACATGGGAATGTGTCGCTATGTCTCCCTCTAATAATGATTGACTGGGTGATGTTATGTATGAATGTATGCACGTGCTGATTAATTCACTTATAGACACTGTCTCCTCCTTGTAGAATATCCCTTCTAGACATTTAGTAAAACCGGTCACAAGATAATAGGTGATTTCCAATATCTGCAATATGGAAATTGTTGCCAGTGAACGCAAAAAAACACAGCTGGATGAAATAGTAAAATGTAAATCAATAGAAAAGCCTTAACAGACTGGTCTTATAATAATAGTTCACACATATAGTACAGAAAAGTCGACAAGATACAATTTATCTGCACCTGGTGATAGTCACTAGACCTTATGGGTAAAGGGAAAGCGCCACAGTATGTTACATGTATTTTTTGACAACATTACTTAAATGAATGTTGTTAAATATAAGAAAATAACACTGGACTAGACATATGCAAATATGTATCTGACGCTGCATGAAATGTGACTACTTTTAGCATAGTATACTTTACCTTTCCATATGAATTTCTGGCAACTTAAAGTATAACTAAAATATTTTTTTTGCATTTCATTTCAGATAGTGATGTGTATTGCCCTTCCACATGCAACCTGCTGCAAAGTCCAGTTATAGGTTGGGGTGGTTGCTCCTTTTTTGTACAGTTGGATGAATTGGATACCAAAGACCCACTGGATGCCCTCATTGCCATTGTGCTTTTGCTGGGAGTACATGCGTTCCTGTGCCTTTAACTGCTTGCCGCATGCCTACCGTCAAAGGACGGTGGGGCGGTGTGGCTCTCGTTCATGGGGGCACGCAGCTATCAGTGGCAGCAATCAGTGCCCACCACTGCCTACAAGTGCCACCAATCAGTGCCCATTAGCAATGCCAGTCAGTGCTAGCAATCAGTGCCACCTATCACTGCTGTCAATGCCCATCAGTGCCCATCAGTACCACCTATCCGTGCCACCTATCAGTGCCCACCAGTAGTACTTATTAGTGCCCATCAGTGCCAACAAACAGTGCCCATCAGTGCCGCTTATCAGTGCTCATCAGTGCCACGTATCAGTGCCACCTATCAGTGCCCATAAGTGTGGCATATTAGTGCCTCCTCATCAGTGCCACCTAATCAGTGCCCATCAGGGCCGCCTCATCAGTGCACATCAGTGAAGGGGAAAAATTACTTAGTTACAAAATTTACTGACAGAAGAAAGTAAAAAACATATTTTTTTCAAAATTTTTGGTCTTTGTTTTTGTAAAAAATAAAAAAAATAAAACAGTGATTAAATACCACCAAAAGAAAGCTCTATTTGTGTCAAGAAAATGTAAAAAAATAGTTTGGGTACAGTGTAGCAAGATCACACAATTGTCATTCAAAGTGCGACAGCTCTGAAAGCTGAAAAATGGCTTGGGCAGGAAGGGGGGTGTAAGTTCCTGGTAGGGAAGTGGTTAAGGAGGGGTGGGCTCGCTCCA
The DNA here is from genome assembly GCF_037356315.1 of Lithobates pipiens. Classification (NCBI taxonomy): domain Eukaryota; kingdom Metazoa; phylum Chordata; class Amphibia; order Anura; family Ranidae; genus Lithobates; species Lithobates pipiens. The sequence goes on along the minus strand of NW_027507787.1, from coordinate 53,113,530 downwards.
GGCATACCTGCCCTTAATCGACTTTTTTTTATATGTGCTCCTACTATGGAGGCTCTGGAAATTTAGTTAGGACCGCAGTATATACTGAGGTCCCTTGGTGTGGGCACTGCAGCTTACACCTATTTGCAAATGTGTGCAAACAAAAACCCTCTGTTTTTAGAACAAACTGTTAGGCCGCGTACACACGCGGGGACTGTTCGCCCAACTTTGTCCGCTGAACAGTGTTTCGGCAAACAGTCCGCTCGTGTGTGGGCTTTCAGCGGACAGTTTCAGCGAACAGTCCGCTGAACAAGGTTTTTCGGAAATTCCGAAAAACTGTCCGCTGAAACCTTGTTTCAGCGAACAGTCCCCTCGTGTGTAGGCTTGTTCGTCAAACTAAGTTCCGCGCATGCTCAGAAAGGATTTACACGCCGAAAGTTATAATGCAGTGTATAGGACGTCGTATTTTTCGTCCCGTCGTACGTGCCGTTCACGTCATCGCGCACGGTTTCAGCAAACTGTTCGTCCGTCGTGTGTGGCCATGTCCGTCCATGCTAATTTTGAGCGGACTGTTTGCCGAAACTGTTTGACGGACAAAGTTGGGCGAACAGTCCCCGCGTGTGTACGCGGCCTTAGGGTCAATTTGGTTGCTTTGCAGGCTGGTTGGTAAGTGTGCTAGGAGATCTCTGGTTTGTTTGTGATGTGTATTGCCCTTTCATGTGCACCTTGCTGCAAAGGCTAGTTAAAGGTTGGGGCGGTTGTCACTTTTTTGTACAGGTTTTAATTGCTGCTGTGCCCCTGTGAAGTCTGGTCCAGTTTATCTTCATCACCAAAGTAAAAACGTTTTGTGCAGGGACTGTTGTAAACATGGGAAACATGCGCCAATTTACAGGCCTACTATAGACACCCCTGAGGTATGAAATTTAAGGGAATATTTCACTTTTATTGTTTCACTTTCAGCATTATTAAAATCACTGCTCCCGAAAAAACTGACATTTTTAAAACTTTTTTTGCATTGATACATGTCCCCTGGGGCAGGACCTAGAACACCAAAACACTTTTTATAACAATACCGTGCATATAAGCCTTTAAAATTAGCACTTTTGATTTCTCCCATAGACTTTTAAAGGGTGTTCCATGGCTTTCAAATTTGCTGCGAACACCCCATATTGTTCGCTATTCGGTGAACAGGTGAACATCGGGCTCATTCCTACTGAAGAGTATGGGCAAACCCTGCTGCTGGAGCCACTTAGGAACTGCCGATGCCAAGGGAGCAAAGAGAGTCATACATTGCCAACTGGAGACACTACATGTTTCGGGGAAATGCCCCTTCTTCAGAAAACCTGGGTTTGCCCATACTCTTCAGATCCCTTTGGCTGTCTTCCACCAGGCTGTGACATCACTTTTGGGCTTCATACACAGTGCGAGTGGCCGCTGTATACTGTCCCCAACAGTTCCTGTGCCTGCAGTTTGGTTCCCCCTTCATCGGACCCCCGACCTTACGGTCCTGGATGGGCCCCCCATCAGTGGTGCCCCTGTGTTCTTTGTCCAACGGCTATGTGCTGGTTTTCCCTAAGCCCCTGTGTCATCCATGTGACTCCAGCCTCCAGGTACTGTCAGTTTTTTAATCCAAGTCTCTGCATGACCACCAATTGACTGCTGTATGCCTTGGTAAACATTTTTTTTTTTTTTTAACAATAATAAAAAGTTTTTACTTTGCCTCTGAGGGTCCTATTTATGTCTGCTGATCAGCGCTGTTCACCCCTTTGATTATATCTTCTGTCCTCATTTGTCTATGAGTTTTGGACAGCACCGGTCACAGCTACATTAAATTTTTCTTTTTGACTTTTCACTTGGCCTCTGGTCTGTGCACCTGGATTTTTGTTTTTAACACTAGTTCTAGTGACAACCAGGGATCCCCTACTTTGGAGGGATTTCCTCTCATTTTATGTTTTGGATATAGGACAGAAAGTGAAAAGAAGAGGACTGCAGACAGACCGGTACAACTTATGTGGAAGGATTTTTTTTATCTCTGTGTATCACCTGTGTATCACTTCACTGAGTATTTGTAAGGGTTCACAGCCATTTTAAAGTATCAAAGAAATACTAAACCATTAATGACTCTGCAAAGGACAGCATGTGGGATTTGGAGTTCCTCAATAGCTGGCAGGCAGCAGTTTACCTGCACATGGCTTAGATTACAATCAGCAGATAAAGGGCACTGTTGATCTTTACAAAATTCTTTTCATCATCCTTCACAAATCAAACTGAGTCTATAGCTGCTTCAATATACTAGAGTAAGATAGGACCTGCTGTTCTGTGACTAGCTCTGGAGCAGCAGAATGACACACATATAATCTGAGAAGATTTACCATTTCTGTCCCCAAACTAGCCTCAATCTTAAAGCTAAACTCCGGGATAAGTAAGTATTGTCTGAGTACTATGGGGCTGACTTACTAGACTGTGGCCTTTCTAAAGTGCAGTTGCTCCAGAGCTTAGTAAATGAGGTAAAGCTCATTTACTGACCCCCACCCCAAAGCGCCTTGTCCCCACCTTGATGGGGATGAGGTTGTGGGGATGAAGACTTTGTCCCCATCAACATAGGGACAAGGTGCTCTGGGGTGAGGAGGGGGGGCAGAGCAAAGCCCCCACCCCCCAATGTTGAGGGCATGTGGCCTGGTATGGTTCAGGAGGGGGAGGGTGCTCTCTCGGCCCCCCTTTCCTGACCTGCTGGGCTGTATGCCCGCATAAGGGTCTGGTGTGGATTTTAGGGGAACCCCACACCAAAATTTAAAAAAATAACATGGGGCTCCCCTAAAATCCATTCCGGTCTGGTGTGCACTTGGGGGGACCCCACGCAGTTTTTTTTTCAAACTTTTTAATTATCTGCTTTTTTTTACAATCAGCTGTCAGCAGGGAAGCCCACAAACAGCAGATCAGTCATTGGTTGTAAGGGCGCAGTGGCCGGCTTCCTATTTGTCAAAAAACTGCTTGGGGGGTTTCCCCGACCAACTGGCTGTTTTTTGACAAATACAAGCAAGCAAAACCCTGGTGGTAATTATCGCATGCTTTTTAACATTCTGGTTTGTTTGTGAATTGGACATACAAGCTTTTTATGTGACATTTACTGGCACGTTTTTTTTCCCTTGTAAATAAATACCGCATAATCTTTAGTTAAAAAAAAAAAATTGTGATTTCGACTTAGTTTACCTCATGAGATAATTTATGCAAATGAGTAACATGATACCCTTATCTCATGGGGTAAACGTTAGTGAATTGAAACCATTTCCTCTGTGAAGGAGCTTCCTGTAATAAAGACCGGTCACTGCTGCTCTCTCTCCTTGTGCAGGGTGACTGGTCTTGTATCCGCCCCCTCCTGACGTTTTCTGCACACAGTCTGTACTAAGTGGGCCTTCTGCACAAGCTATATATATATATATATATATATATATATATATATACAGTGGTGTGAAAAAGTGTTTGCCCCCTTCCTCATTTCCTGTTCCTTTGCATGTTTGTCACACTTAAGTGTTTCGGAACATCAAACCAATTTAAACAATAGTCAAGGACAACACAAGTAAACACAAAATGCAATTTGTAAATGAAGGTGTTTATTATTAAAGGTGAAAAAAAATCCAAACCATCAAGGCCCTGTGGGAAAAAGTGATTGCCCCCTAAACCTAATAACTGGTGGGGCCACCCTTAGCAGCAACAACTGCAACCAAGCGTTTGCGATAACGTGCAATGAGGCTTTTACAGCGTCCTGGAGGAATTTTGGCCCACTCATCTTTGCAGAATTGTCCTAATTCAGTTACATTAGAGGGTTTTCGAGCATGAACGGCCTTTTTAAGGTCATACCACAACGTCTCAATAGGATTCAGGTCAGGACTTTGGCTAGGCCACTCCAAAGTCTTCATTTTGTTTTTCTTCAGCCATTCGGTGGTGGACTTGCTGGTGTGTTTAGGATCATTGTCCTGCTGCAGAACCCAAGTTCGTTTCAGCTTGAGTACACGAACAGATGGTCGGACATTCTCCTTCAGGATCTCTTGGTAGACAGCAGAATTCATAGTTCCTTTTATCACGGCAAGTCTTCCAGGTCCTGAAGCAGCAAAACAGCCCCAGACCATCACACTACCACCACCATATTTTACTGTTGGTATAATGTTCTTTTTATGAAATGCGGTGTTCCTTCTACGCCAGATATACTTGGACACACACCTTCCAAAGAGTTCCACTTTTGTCTCATCAGTCCACAGAATGTTGTCCCAAAAGTCTTGGGGATCATCAAGATGTGTTGTGGAGAAATTGAGACGAGCTTTGATGTTCTTTTTGCTCAGCAGTGGTTTTCTCCTTGGAACTCTGCCATGCAGGCCATTTTTGCCCAGTCTTTTCCTGATGGTGGAGGCATGAACGCTGACCTTAACTGAGGCAAGTGAGGCCTGCAGTTCCTTGGACGTTGTTGTGGGGTCTTTTGTGACCTCTTGGATGAGTCGTCGCTGCGCTCTTGGGGTAATTTTGGGCGGCCGGCCACTCCTGGGAAGCTTCACCACTGTTCCATGTCTTCGCCATTTGTGGATAATGGCTCTCACTGTGGTTCGCTGGATTCCCAAAGCTTTGGAAATGGCTTTATAACCCTTTCCAGACTGATAGATCTCAATTACTTTCTTTATCAATTGTTCCTGAATTTCTTTGGGTCTCGGCATGATGTGTAGCTTTTAAGGATCTTCTGGTGGACCTTACTGTGTCAAGCAGCTCCTATTTAAGTGATGCCTTGATTGTGAACAGGTGTGGCAATAATCAGGCCTGGGTGTGGCTAGAGAAATTGAACTCAGGTGTGGACAACCACAGTTATAGTATGTTTTAACAAGGGGGGCAATCACTTTTTCACACAGGGCCATGATGGTTTGGATTTTTTTTCACCTTTAATAATAAACACCTTCATTTACAAATTGCATTTTGTGTTTACTTTTGTTGTCCTTGACTATTGTTTAAATTGGTTTGATGTTCCGAAACACTTAAGTGTGACAAACATGCAAAGGAACAGGAAATGAGGAAGGGGGCAAACACTTTTTCACACCACTGTATATATATATATATATATATATATATATATATATATATATACCACGGCGATGAAGTCACTGGTAATATCTGGGTTTGCAAACAAATTTGGTGCACACGAAATGGTTTTATACCCTTTGTGGTTATTGGGGAATATATTTAAAGAGGAGTTACCTTAAAAAAATAAAAAATAAAAGTCAGCAGCTACAAATACTGCAGCTGCTGACTTTTAATAATCGGACACTTACCTGTCCCAGGGTCGTCGTCCCCTCCACTCGGCGGCGCCGGCATTGCAACTGTGAAGCCGCAGCCGGGCACCCACTGTGCATGCGCGAGCGGCGTTGCGCGCAGTGATTGGCCGTGCGGTCATCTGGGACCTGTCACTTGTCCCAGATGACTGACAGGAGGGAGGGGGCAGAGCTGAGCCCTTCCTGCGCCGAGGGGAAGTGATGTCAGCAGCCCAGGCACTGAAGGAGGCAGACTACTAGGGACCCCCTAGCAACAGGCATTTAGAGGTGAGTTAAAAAAAAAATCCAAATTTTTTTTACATTTTTTTAGGAATTTTAATCTTTCCTTTTTTTTTTTCTGTGGAACACCACTTTAACTGAAAGTATTTGTACCCAGAGTTCACCTTTAGAAGGAAGAGAAGAACAGCTTTCGTCTGAGGTTTCCCACACTGGCATTTTGCTTCATAACAGATTCTCTTTAAAGCTGGATGAGGTTTTGGAGAAACAAATAGAACACATTTGTAGAGACCTGTGGCTCTGAAAACACATGATTCCTTTAGTGTGGATTGGATTTGCATAGCAATGCACATCTGTGTTCTTACACAGCAGCAATAGGACAACAGAAGCACTGAGGCAAAGAAAGTGCTGAGTTCTGTGTTTCAATCTGGAAAACAAGCAGACATTGATGGCAACTCAAGTATTTCTTACTTATTATACAAAGGAGGTAGGATGTCAGAAGGGAAGTACAATAATAATACGCTCATGGATTCCTGTGATACATACAAAGGGTGCAGGTACCAACCATAAGGTTATTTAGAATAAAAGCCAACAGGCTACAAATGCTAGGCATTAATATAGACTGCCTTTAATGTTCGTGTGTGTGTTATCTCACAAAAGTGAGTACACCCCTCATATTTTTGAAAATATTTTATTATATTTTTTATGTGACAACACTGAAGAAACAACACATTGCTACAATGTAAAGTAGCGAGTGTACAGCTTGTATAACAGTGTAAATTTGCTGTCCCCTCAAAATAACTCAACACACAGCCATTAATGTCTAAACCACTGGCAACAAAAGTGAGTACACCCCTAAGTGAAAATGTCCAAATTTTCCCCATTTTGTCATGTTACAACCAGAAACGTAAATGTATTTTATTGGGATTTTATGTGATAGACCAATAAAAAGTGGCACATAATTGTGAAGTGGAAGGAAAACGATAAATGGTTTTCAAATTTTTTTTTTTTTACAAATAAATATGTGAAAAGTGTGGCGTGCATTTGTATTCAGGCCCCCCGAGTCAATACTTTGTAGAACCACCTTTCGTTGCAATATTTCTGACCAGGACTATATATATATATATATATATATATATATATATATGGAAAAAGAAAAAACTGCGCTATTAACTAAACCCACCCAGTGAGCAGCAACTCAAATCGCTATACAACAATACACAATTATCAAATATAATTTTTTTAGCGCAGCTCCTTATATTTGATAATTGTTCTATATATATATATATATATATATATATATATATATATATATATATACATACACACACACACACACACACACAAGGTGTGTCTAAAAAAAAAAAAGCCTTCCCATAAGAGTTGAAGGTGTTATAGCTTGGGCCGACTCAATATTGAACCCTACGGGCTATGACTAGGGTGCGGTTCATTTGTGTGTAAAAGCAGATACCCCAATACTTTTGGTAATATAGTGTATGTCTTCACATGCCTTGAACAATCCTCCACCAGCGGCAGAGCCCAGGTAATCCAATACAGTGCCTTGAAAAAGTATTCATACCCCTTGCCATTTTCCACATTTTGTCATGTTACAACCAAAAATGTAAATGTATTTTATTGGGATTTTATGTGACAGACCAACATAAAGTGGCACATAATTGTGAAGTGGAAAGAAAATGATAAATGATTTTCAAATTTCTTTACAAATAAATATTTGAAAAGTGTGTTGTGCATTTGTATTCAGCCCCCCCGAGTCAATACTTTGTAGAATCACCTTTCACTGCAATTACAGCTGCAAGTCTTTTTGGGGATGTCTCTACCAGCTTTGCACATCTAGAGAGTGAAATTTTTGCCCAAGCTCAAGCTCTGTCAGATTAGATGGAGAGTGTATGTGAACAGCAATTTTCAAGTCTTGGCACAGATTTTCAATTGGATTTAGCTCTGGACTTTGACTGGGCCATTCTACCACATGAATATTCTTTGATCTAAACTATTCCATGTTAGCTCTGGCTGTATGTTTAGGGTCATTGTCCTGCTGGAAGGTGAACCCCCACCCCAGTCAAGTCTTTTGCAATCTTCTAAGATTGCCCTGTATTTGGCTCCATCCATCTTCACATCAACTCTGACCAGCTTTCCTGTCCATGTTGAAGAAAAGCATCCCCACAACATGATGCTGCCACCACCATGTTTCACGGTGGGGATGGGGTGTTCAGGGTGATGTGCAGTGTTAGTTTTCTGCCACATATAACTTTATGCTTTTAGGCAAAAAAGTAAAATTTTGGTCTAATCTGACCAGAGCACCTTCTTCCAGATGTTTGCGGTTTCCACATGGCTTCTCACAAACTGCAAACTGGACTTCTTATGGCTTTTTTTCAATGATGGCTTTCTTCTTGCTACTCTTCCATAAAGGCCAGATTTGTGGAGGTCATGACTAATAGTTGTCCTGTTAACAGATTCTCCCACCTGAGCTGTGGATCTCTGCAGCTCCTCCAGAGTTACCCTGGACCTCTTGGCTTCTTCCCTGGTTATTGCTCTCCCTGCACAGCCTCTCAATTTAGGTGGGCGACCATGACTTGGTAGGTTTGCAGCTGTGCCATACTCTTTCCATTTTTCAGATGATGGATTGAACAGTGCTCTGTGAGATGTTCAAAGCTTGGGATTGTTTTTTATAACCTAACCCTGCTTTAAACTTCTCCACAACTTCCCTGACCTGTCTGGTGTGTTCCTTGTCATGATGCTGTTTGTTCACTAAGATTCTCTAACAAACCCCTGAGAGCTTCACAGAACAGAACTGTATTTATACTGAGATTAAATTACACACAGGTGGACTCTATTTACTAATAAAGTGACTTCTGAGGGCAATTGGTTACACTAGATTTTAGTTAGGGGTATCAGAGTAAAGGGGGCTGAATACAAATGCACGCCACACTTTTCAGATATTTATTTGTAAAAAAATATTGAAAACCATTTATCATTTTCCTTCCACTTCACAATTATGTGCCACTTTGTGAAGGGGTATGAATACTTTTTCAAGGCACTGTATTAGATTACCTGGGCTCTGCCACTGGTGGAGGATTGTTCAAGGCATGTGAATACATACACTATATTACCAAAAGTATTGGGACATCTGCCTTTAAACACAAATGAACTTTAATCGCATCCCAGTCTTAGTACGTAGGGTTCAATAATGAGTCGGCCCAAGCTATAACAGGTTCAACTCTTCTGGGAAGGCTGTTCAAAAGGTTTAGGAGTGTGTCTATGGGAGTGTCTGACCATTATTCCAGAAGCGCATTTGTGAGGTCAAGCACTGATGTGGACGAGAAGGCCTGGCTCGATGTCTCCGCTCTTATCCACCCCAAAGGCTTTCAGTCGGGTTGAGGTCAGGACTCTTTGCAGGTCAATCAAGTTCCTCCACCCAAAACTCGCTCTTCTATGTTTTTATGGACCTTGATTCGTGCACTGGTCTAAATCATTTGGTGGAGGGGGGATTATGGTGTGGGGTTGTTTTTCAGAAGGTCCAGTAAAGGGAACTCTTAATGCCGAGTAAAGACGATCGGACATTCCGACAACAAGAAAATTTGAAAACCAGCTCTCAAATTTTGTTTGTTGGAAATTCTGACAAAAAATGTCCGATGGAGCCTACATACGGTCGTAATTTCTGACAACAAGCTCATATCGAACATTTGTTATCGGAAATTCCGACCGTGTGTACGCAGCAGTATAAGGCATCAGCATACTAAGACATTTTGGACAACTTCATGCTCCCAACTTGTGGGAATAGTTTAGGGATGGCCCCTTCCTGTTCCAACATAACTGCACATCCCTCCCATGCTGCAACACTAATGGACACAGCTTACAAAGGGTTTGGATTACCAGCCTCTACAAAGGAGCAGAACAGCAGAGGAGGCACAGGAAAGATGGGTGTCAGTTGGTGAGTAGGTGCCACTTTTACTAAATGGGCAGGAGAGTCTATTTAAAGTGAACCTGTGCCCAGATAATGCACATTAAAGTGTTTACAGATTATGTATCTATAACCATAGTGGATAAATTAATTTGTAAAGTTCACAAAACAAGGAATGTGATAGGCCTGCTCACACATGTGTAATGTAGCAATGCATGCAATGACTGACATACGTTACAACAACACATGGCAATGCACTTTGACATGCACCCAAAATTTTACAGCAGAGCCTAATATGCTGTAGACTACCACATATATGGTGAATTGTGGTGCACTGCGTTAAAAAAGGGTCCTGTGTGTTTTATCATCAGTTGGGGTATGTTGGCAGCCCATTTACAATGTGCTATAACGCACGCTAATGCGTATGAACTGCAATGGAACACTTAAGTGTGAGTGGGCCCTAAAAGTAGAATCTTGGCTGATTGGATGTGGGGTCGAAAGGAGAATTCATAGTCACAGTTGATAGCTGAGCCATCGAATTTGGCAGAGAAGTCAGGGGAAGGGGCACGTGGGGGAGGAAATATTATGAGCTGAGTTTTGGATTGATTGAGTTTGAAGAAGTAGCGTGACTTCCAGTCTATGTCTGTTTTGGACAATTTATTGCTCCCAACTATTAGTAAATTAGTGATGTATGTGGAGAATGATGGAGTGAGCTGAGAACTAGAGAGATTTGGATGTCATCAGCATAGAAATGGTATTGGAAGCCATGGGAGGCTATTAACCGACCCAGGGAGGTAGTGTAGAATGAGAATAGAAGAGGTCCAAGAACAGAAACATAGGGGACCCTGTTGGAGAAAGCAAGAGGCAGTAGAATTACGTACGTAACATGCAGTGGGATAGATAGGATTAGAACTAGCAGAGTACAGACACGAATACCAAAGGAGTACAGTTTTTTTTTTTTTTGAGGAGGAGGAAGTTGTCCACCATGTCAAAGGCAGCATAGAGCTCCAGGAGTAGGAGTACATAATAGTGTCCATTAGTTTTAGCCCATAGTAGATCATTTGTAATTTTTAGGAGAGTATTTTTCGTAGGGTGATGAGGGTGAAATCCAAACTGAACAGGATCAAGAAGGTTGATCATCAAAATTTAACAATGTGTCAATAATATCCTAATTGTGATGTGGTTCTATTGTCATTTCTCCATTCCTGTTTTGTAACTTTTAAAAGCTCAATAAAATAAAAATATCCTAAATGCGTTTGACTGAGGAGGCAACCTGATGGACAAATTCAGTATCTCAGCTGTAATCAATGAGGGGTGGCTACTGAATAATCTTCCAGGTCTACGCTGTCTCTCAGAAGTCTCTACTCCTTTATTCACATATTGACTGTCTTAATGCCCTCAGATACTACCATTTGTGTCCATGTATCATACATAATGGCTGCGCTGGATGTTTGGTCCTCAATCAGACCAAATAGATCCCTAGATACAATTCTCATATAGGCATACACACTGTATCTCTGCCTGCACTAGGTCAGGTGTACCTTGCAATGATTTGGTCCTAATAAACACTGCATTGGGATACTAGATCAAATCAGATAATTGTTAATTGTTTTGTAACACAGTTGTGTTGTGAATATAAAGCTGGCCATAGAGTGAACATTTAAATTAGGAACCAGCCAAATTTCAATCCATGTATGGGCAGGCTGGTTGTACTGAAGTTGATTGTTGGATTGACTTCCTTACAACCAGCTCATCAGGTTTTTTTTACTGCAATTTTGGCATTGCTGGTGGCTATAGCCAGCAATAATTATTGTATTCTGACAGCTGGGAAACTTCCTGCTGTCAGAACACAAAGCTCCTCTGGAGGGATTCTACCATTAACACTAAATGTTTTGATGGGTGAATCAAGTAATTTTCCTTCCTGTAACCCATGGTTACAAGAAAGAAAATTGCATCAATGGCCTGCTTTAATCGTAACTGGACAGAGGCCACCCATCTCATCATTAAAACAAACCTTCTGCATGCTCACACAAAGAGCCCACAGCTGGACAGAATGCACCTCCCAGTGCTACACAGTACACACTGTATATGCCTGGCTGCCAGTTAGATCGCCTGTGGTACCCCCCTCAAAGACCATAGCTACTAGGCATGGGTCAAACGTGAAATCTCCCACAACCCACAGTGCAGTGGTTGGTGCCAACATTACCTGTATGTAGCCAGGCCCGAGCACTACCACAATACATTATCTATGCCTAGCAATATGCAAATACTGACTCTCAGAAAAATCTGTATTTGCATGGCATCTTTGTAGGCTGCAATGGCAGAACTGGATGGTGTTCAAGTATACTCAAGATACTTCTAAGTTTCAGTCTACTATAAAGTCATGTGGTAGTTTTGCTTCATGTGACCCTGTAAAACTTGGAGGATCTTTAGGTCCCTTGAACATGGCGCCATCCAGCTACAGTGCATGCCTCCTTGCGTTATAGTCTGACCAGGAGAAACGGGTGCGGCGCCCAGCTCTGCTGCAGGCACCCTGTTAAAGTCTATGGCAGATTGCTGGATGAGGCTGAACACTGTACCACTGACATTTAGGACCTTGTACTAGTCCGGAATGGAGACTGCACAGGGCCCTAAACACCAATACCACTCGGTAAAAAGTTCAGCCCTGTCCAGCTGCAGCCTGCCACAGACTTTGACATTCTGCCTGCAGCAGGGCTGAGTGCCATTAATGCCATTCTTTCTATTTTTTGGTCCACAAGTCCTCTCCATTATCTGACTGAACTATGTGTCCTAAGCATTACAGTTCAACACCCAATTTTGAAAATGAAATAATCTTTGAAAATTTCAGTAGCTGAAACTAGCAAAAAGGCAGATAAAAAAAATAAAAAATAAACAAAAACAATTGCTTACAAATATTTTTTGTATTGCTTTGCAATTTGTGCACATATAAAGATGCCATCTTCACAACTGATTTGCTTGCTATTAAAAATGACTGTAAAAACATATGCCTGGTACAATTTCAGATATCCCAAAGCTGTAACATTTTTTATTATAACATCTTAAGTGTAGGTTTAAACTGCTCACGTACCGTAAGATACCTAGAGTTAAAGTCTTACTATCTCTGCCCTCTAGTGGTTGCAAATAGGTACTGTATATATAAATCTGAAAAATAAGACCTCTTCAGACCAAAAAAAATTGATCACATTAATTGGCAAACTAAAGACATAACACAAACTTCAGTCATAAACCTGTCATATGAACAATTAGCTACTTATGTCTGCATTTTGTTTTACAAAAGGTGAATTGTAGCCTGACCTCGCAGAAGACACCATCGGTAATCAGTATAGCATCTGGTTGCTCAAGGTGAGGGAGCTTTAAAATGGAACCAAATAAAAAAAAAAGAAAAAAATGCTGAGAGGTAGAGTTTTTTTTATTCTTTATTTTAATTTTTTTGCAACATCTGTTCTGTCATAAAACCTTTTTTCTCTTGCTCCTAGTAGCTTTTTTGTGTGTATACAGGTTCAGTGCAGTTTACACCTCCCATTCCTGGCAACAAATATTGATCAGTTATATTGTCCTTTGAGTCTAGTCAAGTCCTCTTTTTTTTTATTTCAAACTCTGATAAAAGGGACGTTTTGTTGCCCCCAAAACACATTGGCTGTTTTTATTACTGTGGTTTGGCGCCCATTACACAAACTTTAGTGGCATCCCAGTCTTAGTACGTAGGGTTTAATATAGAGGTGGCCCACCCTTTGCAGCTAAAACAGCTTCAACTCTTCTGGGAAGGCTGTCCACAAGGTTTAGTAGTGTCTATGGGAATGTTTTATCATTCTTTCAGAAGCACATTTGCGAAGTGAGGCACTGATGTTGGGATGAGAAGGCCTGGCTCGCAGTCTCTGCTCTAATTCATTCCAAAGGTTTTCTGCCAGGTTGAGGTCAGTACTCTCTACAGGGCAGTCAAGTTCTTTCACCCCAACCTTGCTTTGTGCAGTGGTGTACAGTCATGTTGGAACAGGAAGGCATATCCTCTAAACTGTTCCCACAAAGAAATTGCCTTGATATGCTGGTGCCTTAAGAGTTCCTTTCACTGGAACCAAGGGGCCAAGCCCAACCCCTGAAAAACAACCCCACACCATAACCCCCCCCCCCTCCATCAAATGATTTGGAACAGTGCACCAAGCAAGGTCCATAAAGACATGGATGAGAGAGTTTGGGGTGGAAGAACTTGACTGGCCTGCACAGAGTTGACATTAACCCGATAGAACACCTTTGGGATGTCTTAGAGTGGAGACTGTGAGCCAGACCTTCTCGTCCACATTAGTGCCTGACCTCACAAATGTGCTTCTGGAAGAATGGTCAAACATTACTATAGACACACTTACAAACCTTATGGACAGCCTTTCCAGAAAAGTTGAAGCTTTTATAGCTGCAAAGGGTGGGCCAACTCAATATTGAACCCTACGGACTAAGACTGGGATGCCATTAAAGGCAGGCATCCCAATACTTTTGGTAACATAGTGTATCTATACATTGAGTTGCTTTCATTGTTGTACTTATTAAGGGAGGGGTCTATGTCTGACAGCTGTCCTATCCCAGCCAGTGGGTTTGTTTGATTTGCTTACATTTGAACTATTTAAATAAGCATTGAATTCCCAGCACCTCTTAAAAGTGTTTTTCTGGAATGGAGTCAGGCGCTGGGACAATGCAAATCCAGCATTATCATCATCGAGGCTGCCCAATGACAGAGGGTGGCTAGGATCACATACACAGAGAACACATGTTCTAGAACATTATAATTCTAGAACATGAAGCCCGATAATAGCATAATAATAATAATTAGAACATTAGAAATGTTCTAGAACATTAGAACTGGAAGCCTGATAATAGAAAAAAAGCCTGCATTTCAGAGATGAAACAAAGGAAGAGAGAATGAAGGTACATTCTTCTCAGACTTAAACATATTACTTTTCATTTATTATGTGAAAAAATTTGAGTTACGCTTACCGGTAACGTCTTTTCCAGTAGTCTTTCAGGACAGCCACTATGAGAGATAGACTCCTCCTCTTCCTCTGGAAACACTGCGCCAGCCCATAAATTCTTACTTCCCCTGCCGGACCTCAGTTTATATCGAGAATACCTCCGGCCAGCTGGGGAGACACAAGAACACATTAATAACATATTTATCAAATACCATTATCTTGCTGCGCTCTGGTCTTTTGTAAGACTCCCCCCAATTTTCGGGTGGGAACTAGGGCTGTCCTGAAAGACTACTGGAAAAGACGTTACCGGTAAGCGTAACTCTAATTTTCCCTAATCGTCTTTCAGGACAGCCACTATGAGAGGATAAGCGAGCACTTACCAGTTAGGGTGGGACTACAGCTTGCAAGACCTTTCGCCCAAAGGTCTGCTCACCTGCCGACACCAGATCCACTCTGTAGTGTTTTACAAAAGTGGAATAGCTGGACCATGTTGCTGCTCTGCAAATCTGCTCTGGCGTTGCTCCCGCTCTTTCTGCCTGGGAGGCTGCCATAGCTCTAGTGGAGTGTGCTTTAATACCCACTGGGATTTCTTTCCCTGCAACGAAATAAGCCTGCTCGATGGCTACTCTGAGCCACCTAGCAATAGTGCGCCGGGACGCCTTACAACCTTTCCTGGCCCCGGAAAACAAAACAAATAAGGAATCTGACCTTCTAAATGACTTGGTCAGTTCCAGATAGTGTAGGATACATCTCCTAACATCCAAATAATGGAATTTTAGTTCCTTCTCACCGGAGGGATTGGGACAAAAAGAGGGCAAAACAATTTCCTGGCTTCTATGAAAGCTGGATGCCACTTTCGGCAAAAAGGCTGGATCGGTCTTCAAAACTATCCGATCCGGAAAAATAACGCAAAAGGGAGCCCTGACTGATAAGGCCTCCATCTCACTGACCCTCCTAGCAGTTGTCACTGCTACCAGAAACACTGTCTTCAGAGTAAGCTCTCTCAGAAGACACTCCTTTAAAGGCTCAAAGGGGGGTCCAGTTAAGCTCTGCAAAACTAAAGATAAATCCCATCTGGGAAAGGACAGACCCTGGACCGGTCTCTGTCTGGACAGGGCTCTAAAGAACCTGACTACCCATGGGTTGGCAGCCAAATGATCCTCTAAATAAACACTGAGGGCTGATACCTGACCCCTAAGGGTACTAATGGATAAGCCCTTATCTGCCCCACATTGTAAAAATTCCAACACTGCGGAGGAGCTCCGTACTGGGAAAGAGTTCTCTGCGCACCACTTGTTGAAACGCAACCAGACCTTTTCATAGATCTGGCGAGTTTCCTTTTTCCTACTGTCCAGGAGGGTAGAAACTAGTCTCTGTGAAAATCCCTTAGATTTTAATAAACCCTCCTCAGTAGCCAGGCCGCTAACTTCCACTGGCGTACCTGTGGGCATAGGACTGGCCCCTGAGAGAGGAGATCCTCCCGAGGGGGCAAGAGCAGGGGAGGTTCTACCGCCAACTGCTTTAGCACTGAGAACCATGCTCTCTTTGGCCAATGTGGAGCCACCAGAATCAGAGATGTGCTTTCCATCTGAAACTTTCTCAGAACTGCTGGCAACAACACTGGAGGTGGGAAGGCATAGCAAGTTCTGAAATGCCAATTCTGGCTCAAAGCGTCCACCCCTAGAGCTCCCTCTCCCCTTTTTAGGGAGAAAAAACAGGGGGTTTTTGCATTGTTTTTGGACGCGAACAGGTCCACCTCTGGAGACCCCCATCTCTTTACTATGAGATTGAAGACCTCCTGGTTGAGAACCCAATCGCCCTCCCTCAGCCTCTTTCGGCTGAGAAAATCTGCTACTACGTTTTCCTCTCCCCTCAGGAAAACGGCTGAGAGCGAAAGGGTGTAGGTTTCGGCCCAGGACAGAATCTCTGTCGCTAAAGACAACAGGGCTCCGCTTCTGGTACCACCCTGTTTGTTCACATAGGCCACTACGGAAGAGTTGTCCGACCGCACCTGAATGTGGTGACCCCGGAGCTCTTCTTTGAAGAATCTGAGGGCTAGTCCCACTGCCCTTAGCTCTTTCCAATTGGACGATCGAGTCAACTCGCCGTCCTCCCAAGTGCCCTGGGCTAGAAGGGAACCCAAATGTGCCCCCCAACCTTTTCCACTTGCATCTGTGGTTACTACCCGAGAAACCGGGATGAGCCACAGACGACCTTGCGACAGATTTGTCACTTTCCTCCACCACCAGAGGGATCTCTTTACCTGGTGGGGAATATGTACTAGGGTGTCTAGGGCCTCCTGACTGTGGTCCCACACCCCTAGGATGAAGGTCTGTAGGGGACGAAAGTGTAACCCTGCCCACTGCACTGCTGGAAGGGTGGATGTAAGGAGACCCAGTACTGACATCAGAACCCTTATGGAAACCAGCTGGTTGCTCTGAAGAGAGGCCACCGCACTGTCCAGTTTTCGTACCTTTTCTCTTGGCAGAAAAACTCTCAACAGTGTTGAGTCCAACAGGAAACCTAGATAGGAGATCTGTTGTGAGGGGATCAGGCTGGACTTTTCCAAGTTCAGAAGCCACCCCAGGTCTGTAAGGACCCTTTTGGTTAGATCCAGATCCTTGACCAACTGTGTTGGGGATGCTGCAAACAGAAGCAGGTCGTCCAAGTAGGCAATTATACATACCCCCTGGAGCCGAAGAAAGGCCATGGCTTCTGCCAGGACTTTGGTAAAAATGCGGGGTGCAGAGGATAGCCCGAATGGCAGGGCCTGAAACTGAAAGTGTACTGTTTCTCCACCCAGATCTATGGCAAGGCGTAGAAACCTCTGCGAGGCCTCCGCTATAGGGATGTGTAAATACGCGTCCCTTAAGTCCAGAGATACCATGAAGCAGTTGTGGGGGAGAAGCGCTTTTACTGAAAAGATCGATTCCATGCGGAATCTTTTGTATGTCACAGAAGCGTTCAGGGGCTTTAAGTTCAGGATCAACCTGAACTTCCCTGAGGGTTTTTTCACTATGAAGATGTGAGAATAAAACCCCCTTCCCTCTTCTGCTTTTGGGACCCTGAGAATAACATCCTGATTCTCCAATTCCCTCAGAGCTTCTAGCAAGGCCTCGGCCTTTACCATGCACCTGGGAAGATGCGTGACAAGGAGCCTTTGAGGGGGTGGTCTTAGGAATTCCAAGAGGTACCCCCTTCTTATTACCCCTAAAATAAATTGATTGGGGGATATTGTCTCCCACTGTGGAAGAAAGGCCCCCAGTCTTCCTCCCACTGTAGCTGGAAAGTCACTGGGTTTTACGGGGCTGGATAGGAGGGCGAAAAATCGCCCCTCCTCTGCCCCTGCCTTTTTGGGGCCAGGTTTTCTTTTTCCCCTCTGGTTTAGAGGTTTCCCTACGCCCCTGCGGGCGAAACCCCTTTTTTGTTGGTACGGGGGTTTTCCGTTTGAGAGGAAAGGACTTTTTCCTGTCCGCTGTCCGGTCTAGAACCGTCTCTAGCCCTGGGCCAAACAGGAGGTCCCCCGTCAGGGGTATCCCACATAGCTTTATCTTGGAGGCATTATCCCCTGGCCATGTTTTTAACCAGAGGGCCCTTCTGGCCGAATTGGCTAGAGCCGCCGTTCTGCCCGACATGCGGACGGACTCAGCAGAGGCATCAGCTATGTAAGTGATCCCTCGCAGCATAGTAGGGAAGGATGACAGAATGGTTTCCTTATCTGTGCCTGCCTCAATATGTTGTTGGATCTGTGAGAGCCAGTGCTCTAAATTGCGAGCCACAACTGTAACTGCCATTTCAGGCTTTAAATTGCCGATAGCCGAGTCCCACGTCTTTTTAAGCAGGGAGTCAATCCTTTTGTCCATGACATCTGCCAAGGCCCCCATGTCTTCAAACGCCAAATCTGTGTGTCTGGAGACCTGGGAGAACGCGGCATCCAATTTGGGACTTTTATTCCAAAGGCATGCCGGGTCCTCTGAAAATGGGAACCTTCTTTTGAGGGATCTAGATAAAAAGGGTTTTCTCTCCGGATCCTGCCACTCTTTTTTAACTGTTTCCATTAAAACTTCGTGTACTGGAAACACCCTTCTTTTTGGCTCCCCTAAACCTGAATACATTTGGTCATGCAGGGTTAGGGGCTTTTTATCCGTCTGGATACCGAGGGTTGCATAAATTGCCTTTAAGAGGTCCTCTACCTCATCAAGGGATAACTTATATCTGGAGGCTTTCCTGGACCCGTCCTGGTCCTCCCCCTCGGAACCCTCCTGGGAATCGGAAGAGGAACTGTCTGGAAGTTCCCTACCTGTCCCTGAAGGGCCTGCAACCTCTGTCCCCCCTGTACTAACAGGTAGGACTGGAGCAGAACTCTGTGCTAGAGGTGGGGTTGTATCCTGGGGAGATGGACCCGTGGGAAGCTGAAATTTTTCAAAAAGGGACCTAAAAGAAGAGAAGGTGGACGAGAGCTCCTTGACTGAAGCTGCTAGTCCTGACTCCTGTTCAGATTCCCTTTCCCTAACGAGGGAGTCAATACAGCCTTTGCACAACACTTTGGTCCAAGATTCCCCTAAAATGTCCCTACAGGAGGCACACTTCTTTTTAGAGCTATGCGTAGACCTAGTTTTTTCCGTAGCTTTCTAAAAAAAAAAGGAAAAAAGAAAAAAACAGAAAAAGACAAAGTCAATCAAAAGCTCGGGATACAACCCTGGGAGTGCACTAGACCCTTTTTTTAAAACGAAGGGATCTGAGCCTCCCCTCCCCCCTGGCCACCCAGGGGGTCTGCCCCCCCCACCCATGATAGAACCATACATTGGGGTGGGGGGATCCTAGATAGAGAGAACCCCTCCCCAGGGCGCTCTTACCTTAGGAATGCTGGAGATAGAGTCTGTCGTTTGAGCCTCAGCTTCCGACATGACTGCAGGTGGCTGCTTGCTACAGAGTTCCACGTTGCCTGTGCACGTTCTGAACTCATCTCCAGCTTGTGCCCGGCCCTCCTATCAGCTCCACGACCCGGAACCGGAAGTCGATCGTATTTCGAGGTCAAGCCTTCGTTTCCGCCGGATACGACGTCGCCCGTCGTTCGGCCCGCTCGGTTCAAAGAAAAAAGGGGCGGACTGTACCCATGTACAGGGAAATCTTCCGAACGGCTTGCCAGCTGCGTCCCTGTAGACGCGATAGGAGTCCCCCACGACCTGAAGCCGCGCTCGACTCGGAAGGGGTGGCAGTACCTGGTGAGGTAAGTAAACCGTTCGACCCGTCCGACACGCGGACGTTGGTCTCGAACGGTTTGAACCCAGCTTTCTCCAAACGAAGCCCCTGCTTCTTTCAACCGGGTTCTTTTAACGAAAAAACGGCCAAAGCCTCCCCAGCTGATCGGCCTGGTTCCTTGCACAGTGTCTCCCCGCCGGAGGAAACACTAATAACTGAGGTCCGGCAGGGGAAGTAAGAATTTATGGGCTGGCGCAGTGTTTCCAGAGGAAGAGGAGGAGTCTATCTCTCATAGTGGCTGTCCTGAAAGACGATTAGGGAAATTTGAGTTTACCGTCACTTTAAATGCATTATACCTCTTCAGTTTAGAGGTAACTGTAAATGAAAGGCCTAAAATTATTGCATTCACTCCAACATATGCACCAATATAAATCAGGTGTGGTACTATTGTTCACATACACATGCGTAACAGGTTCACTTTATGGAGACATCAGGGGTCTATTAGACCCCAAACATCTCCCCTGCCCTCTGCTCCAGTTAAAAGTGCAGCCTTGTACTTGATCAGCTTTCTAGCTGGAATTTTGACAGCTTAGAACAGGAAGTGCTCAGAGCTTTTCCATGGGAGAGCTGAGGGAAGGCTGTTCCTTGATCTTCTCCTGTTTCCCACCTTAATTAGAGTGCAGTTTCAGCTAGAGATGAGTTTGGAGGATACCGGAGAACCAGCGAGCAGACCTAAACTTCGTGTGAACTTTAGAACCCTATTAAAGTCTGTTGGACGCGAACATTCAAAATCTAAAGTGCACATTTTAAAGGCTAATATGTAAGTTATTGTGCTAAAAAAAGTGTTTGGGGGCCTGGGTCCTGCCCCAGGGGACATGTATCAATGCTAATTTTTCTTTTAAAAACTGCCCTTTTTTCGGGAGCAGTGATTTTAATAATGATTAAAGTGAAACAATAAAAGTGTAATATTCCTTTAAATTTCGGACCTGGGGGGTGTCTATAGTATGCCTGTAAAGGGGCGTATCTTTCCTGTGCTTAGAACTGTCCCAGCACAAAGTGTGCTGGTGGGGAATGCCCTAGGCTACAGCTGATTGGCCCAGAAATGTGATGCTTTCCGGGCAGGCACCCTCAAACAGGTTGGGACTAGGATCTGAACACACGTAAGCTTATTCCCAGTGGCCATAAACTAGTTTTAACCACTTGAGATCCTAAACAAACTACACATGTCCAAAGAGTATACAAACATGGGCAAATTTGTTGGCACCCCTACAGCTCATTGAAACATGCTCCTGAAAAATAAACTAAAAGCAATTGTCTGATGTATATCTGCATGTCTTTTGTATGTCACGGAGTAAAGCAAAGAAAATGAGAAAATAGATCAATTATTACAAAGATATTTTAAAATGTCCCGGACAGATGTGTTTGCACCCTAAAGGTTCTATATAATTAGATTATGATATTTTTTTTTCTGCAATTATATCACATATATTCAATCTTGTAATCAGTCAGCCTATTTAAATAGGATTACTGCTGTTTGGTATCATTGTGTGCACCTCACTGATTATGCATTTTACTTGTACTACCTCATAGCTAAAATGCATTACAGACATCTTATACTGTAACACAGATATCTTAAATGTTTGACATTCTTGACAAAGGTTGATCACACAGAACAGCTTATAAAGAATGCAGTTTAATTGCTGTCCGCTGGTAAAACCCAGTTTTCATGAGAAGCCATAATATGTAGATATTGCAAACATCCATATTAGATGTACCAGGACAGTGACTCACTAGTTAGACATAACAGAACAAAGATAAAAGCCACCGAGCCTTAAAGGACAAGCTCACTTCTGTAAAAGGCTCACTAGTCCATTCTACCTGGCACTACTAAGCTTAAAGTAAAACTAAAGCACAGACATTGAATATTATCACCAGTGTTGGGATTTTCTAAACAGAGCAGCTATATATCAAAACCCTACTGGGTATTTTAACCATACACTTTATATTATACAGCGCTGATTTGTTTACCTCTCCGCATACAACACAAATAAATACCCCAAAAAAATGTTTGCATATATGCATCTATAATCACCACATATATAAAGTGTCAATGCATCAAAAAAAAGTCTTATTCTTTTAGCCCCCGTTCACACCTATGCGAATTAGATGTGCGTTTCCCCGCATCTAATTCGCATAGGAGGAGAATGTGACTGGCTCCCTATGGAGCCGGTTCACATATCTCCAGGGGGGTGGCTGCGGAGCGCACTGCAGAAAAAACGCACATGTCTTTGGCTCCGTTTCAGGGCCAAATTCAGGCATAGATTTGGCCCCGATTCGTCCCTGAAACGGGGAACAGAGACGCACAGCACTCCTGTGCGTTCCGCAGCGGGTTATAGTGTGAATCCAGGCTCAAAGTGTTACCTACTGTGCCATAAAGTGCTATGCACAAATCTTCAAATGTGCTGTTATGATCCACCACCACACCAGAGAACGCACCGACTTTATGGGGTTTATTTACAAAAGCTTGAGAGGGCAAAATTAATCCCAATTCTGTAGAGAAACCAATCAGCTTCCAGGTTTTAATGCTAAAGCTTAATTAAACAAGCAGATTGGTTTCTCTGCAGAATTGTGACTAATTTTGCCCTCTCTAGATTTAGTAAATAAACCCCAATATGACCACCCACTACAGGTAAGTCATACAACACCTGTTTTTAACAGAGAATCCACCATCCACAGCAAGCCTGGGACATCCACTTCTCTCATTAAAGTTTCAATACAATCACAGGTGATGAAGCAAATGGAAAACAAGGGAGCTCCACCATAGTGTAAAACTGAATGACTTTATTAAAAATATATTTAAAAACCTAGGTAATCCCTACACACATTTAAAAGTGCTATGCTTTGCACCAAGGGAATATCACATATTAACTAATCTCCTCCTTCATACATACAATGGCAAGTGTACACTTCCTGCTTCTTCCCGGGTGTACAATGGCATCGCTTCCAGGTATGCCCCGACTTGTTTCGTCATACTGACACTTTCAGGAGATGTGAGAAAACTGAAGGCAATATTTTTTTTAGGTTTGTATATAAAACAGCAGGGGATAAGAACCACTGCAGGTTTTTTTTTTTTTGCTGTGTCCCCATTAGGCAAATTCACTTTAACTTTCCTTGTTATCAATGTCACCAGTGGAGAAAGTGAGGGTAAGTTCTAAACTTTGAGCTACCACCGAAACAGAAAAGCAGGGTAAATCCAGGCCATAGATGGAACGAAATTATGCCAGTTCAACAGGATCTATGGGCAGGCTGGTTTTAAAGAAGTCAATTTCTTGATCGACTTCTGTACAACCAGCCAGTCTGCTTCTTTTTTTTTTTTTTTTCACTCAATCAGTGCCATTGGCTATAGCCGGGACTGATCATTGAACTCTCCCCGACATCAGAATATAATTACTCCAAAGATACCAGTTTTCATGTTTATCTTAAGACTACAACCACCAAAACATTTTCTTTGTTGATAGAATACAGCTTTCAGATATAGTTGTCCCTAAACAACTCCTCAACATTAAGATAATGAGAAGTTTAGGGGTGCGTGTTAAACTATGATGTGACACCTAAGCTTCTTTTTCATATGCCTTGGGACCTTTAAATACAATTGGTCTGCACATTTCAAGTCTAACATTGTTTGGCCTACTAATATGGCTGGGAACATTTGTGTTTTCTGTGGTATTTTTTTATATTAAGGGTTACTTCCACTTTAAGATTCTTGACAGACACCAATGGTGGTCACTGCCAGCTACTAATGCAAAAGATGCTTGCAACAAGTTGTTCATCCTCTTATCTGCCCAGATACTTCAAAACCTGAACATCCTCCACCAGAAAATTTGGATTCTTGTTCAAACAAGATACTGCACCATTTACAAAGAATGTACACCATCTCTTTGAAAACGTTTCCTCCATCAGATAAAGCTGCTTAAACCAGCACCAGTCTTGTCAGCAGCAGCCGTATGCCCTTCCCAGCCATGCTCCCACCTCCTCACTTTGTTAGACATGACAAGCCTGCTGCCCAATACTGAGACCTGTGCCCAAAAGAGCTCTCAATCAGCCTTGAGGAAAAAAAACGGAGAATACCTAGCTCAAGTGTACCAAGCCCCAGCTTTAACCCAGTTGCCAGCGTCCTTTTCCCCACAGGTATTACATCTCCCACAGGCTGAATCCATAAAACTCTGCCCTGTATAGTGAGCTCCCAGGCCGGCTTACCTGCAGCTGTTCAAACAGGCCCACATACAGTATATCACAAAAGTGATTACACCCCTCACATTTTTGTAAATATTTTATTAGATCTTTTCATGTGGCAACACTGAAGAAATGACACTTACTACAATGTACAGTAGTGTACAGCTTGTATAACTAAATTTACTGTCCCCTCAAAATAACTCAACACGCAGCCATTAACATCTAAGTCGCTGGCAGCAAAAGTACACCCCTAAGTGAAAATGTTCAAATTGGGCCCAAAAGTGTCAATATTTTGTGTGGCCACCATTATTTTCCAGCACTGCCTTAACCCTCTTGAGCATGGAGTTCACCAGAGCCCTCTTCCACTCCTCCGTGGCGACATCGCAGAGATGGTGGATTTTAGAGACCTTGCGCTCCGCCACCTTCGATTTGAGGATGCCCCACAGATGCTCAATAGGGTTTAGGTCTGGAGACATGCCTGGCCAGTCCATCACCTTTCCCCTCAGCTTCTTTAGCAAGGCAGTGGTTGTTTTGGAGGTGTCTTTGGCATTGTTATGTTGGAATACTGCCCTGCGGCCCAGTATACAAAAGGAGGGGATCATGCTCTGCTTCAGTATGTCACAGTACATGCTGGCATTCATGGTTCCCTCAATGAACTGTACCTCCCCATGTTCTGGCAGCACTCATGCAGCCCCAGACCATGACACTCCCACCACCATGCTTGACTGTAGGTAAGACACACTTGTCTTTGTACTCCAGCCACACACACTTGACACCATCTGAACCAAATAATTTTATCTTGGTCTCATCAGACCACAGGACATGGTTCCAGTAAGCCATGTCCTTAGTCTGCCCCCCCCCATTTCCCAAAGACAACCTCTGGATATGATGCGGAGCATGTGCACTCAACTTCTTTGGTCGACCATGGCAAGGTCAGTTTTTAGTGGGACCTGTCCTGTTAAACTGCTGTATGGTCTTGGTCACCGTACTGCAGCTCAGTTTCAGGGCCTTGGCAATCTTCTTATAGCCTAGGCCTTCTTTATGTAGAGCAACAATTCTTTTTTTCAGATCCTCAGAGAGTTCTTTGTCATGAGGTGCCATGTTGAACTTCCAGTGACCAGTATGAGAGAGTAAGAGCCAAATGTAACACACCTGCTTCACATTCACACCTAAGACCTTGTAACACTGAGTCACATGACACTGGGGAGGGAAGCTGGCTAATTGGGCCCAATTTGGACATCACATTTGTTGCCAGTGGTTTAGATATTAATGGCTGTGTGTTGAGTTATTTTGAGGGGACAGCAAATTTACACTGTTATACAAGCTGTACACTCACTACTTTACATTGTAGCAAAGTGTCATTTGTTTAGTGTTGCCACATGAAAAGATATAATAAAATATTTTCAAAAACATGAGCGGTGTACTCACGTTTGTGAGATACTGTTTGTCATCACACTGGTCCGCTTCCATTGTGGTGTTAAAAATCCAGCTTGGTGCATTCTGTCTCAGTTAAAAAAAAAAAAAAAAATGCACCTGCCAGGGATTGAATGTTTATTAGGATGTATTCCATCACACCCACCAATAGAGCTGTGAAGGAAGTTACATCATTTGCAGGGTCTTTCTATTTTTTTTTCCCCACCTGTAAGGCTTCATACAAACAGGTATGTAAATATGCACTGACAGCAAGTTCCTGCCTAAAAAGTGGTGCTTAGAGCTTTTCAACACCTACAGGCATACACACATATATGTCCGTACGAGTATTCAATCAGAATGATTAGAGGCTGAGGTTATTCTACACCTGCACCGCAACTGCCTGGTAAGTCACTCATTCTGACCCAGGGTGGAGATCTAAAACATCAGCAATGTGTAGGCAGTGGCCGAAGCACAGGCTATTCATGTTAAAGTGGTGCTAAAGGATAATTTTCCTAAAATAAAGAACATGTTATACTTACCTGCTCAGTGCAGTGGCATTATCTCCTTTTCTGGTGTCCCCCACTGACGCTGTCTACTCCTCCTCTTCTCTAAGTGCCCCCTTAGCAGGCTGTGTGCATCGTTGTCCATAGTGGGGGACCTCTGTGCTCTTTTGGATGGCAGCAGCATCTATTATTACTTTGGAGATCTGGTTGGGGCAGATGTGTCATACTTAGGGAGGGGTGATTTTTTCCTTGGTCATCTACTTATTTTCTTTTCATTTTTGGGGTTGTAGTGTTTTCCTCACAAACATTAGTATGAACCCTGTATTGTGTGGTGCCTTATATACCTTTGGCAATTTATTTCACAATACCTTTTACTCTGCATTCCTATAGACTACAGTATACTGTATGGTCCATATGTATGACCACCCTGTGATCACAAAGTATTGCTCATTTAAGAAATCAGTTAATTTAGTTTTAGAGGTCTTATGTTCTCACTTTCTATAGCCTACAATGTTAACTTGGCTGCCCAGGTTAAATCCTTATGAGCAGTCTAGAATTTTATTTTCAGTTTTCAACTGCTATGTCTGCACCAATGGGGCTCTTGGTACCTTTGTCTTTTTTCTTTCGCTCAATTTTTACTTTAGCATTGTGAAGGTTTACCCCCCTTTTTTGTTGATACTTGATTCATTAGATTTCCCCCATTTTGCTTAAAGCCTCTTTTGTGTGCATGATATGCACACATATTTCATATGCTGTTGGGTACTTGTCTCTGCTGACCCCCTCCACAGATCCTGGGACAGGCATCCCCCATGGCAGTTCAATTCTCCTTTATGGCATTTAGAAATGGTTGTGGATTACCATATGACTGTTTTTTGCAGCATTTTATGCAGTCAATTACTCTCCTGATGAAGTGAACAGAAATTGATGAAACACGCTGAGAAAGTTTGAATATGAACATGCCAATGATGTAGTTCAGACATTTATAGTCTGCTAACACTACAAGACTATATCTTACCATGAATATGCATACCATTTTTAGATGTATTTGTATTTTTACAAATGTTGATATTATTTAGCATTTTCCTTCCACTTCACAATTATGTGCCCGTTTGTGTTGGTCTATCACAGAAAATCCCAATAAAATACATTTACATTTTTGGTTATAACAGGACAAAATATGAAAAATTTCAAGGGGTGTGAATACTTTTTCAAGGCACTGTATCTCCCAAGAATTCTGGTGGGCAGCAACAGAGATAGGAACTACAAGAAGCAGAACTTACCACTGGGGTCTCTAAGAAAAAGAACTTGGGCCTTAGGGGGTTCACTCGGCCCAACAGACCAGTCCTTCTAGGGTGGCAGGGGTTATAAACAATTTGCGTCAATAAGTGCATTACTTGCAGTCGTTTTGTGCTCCAAAAGAAAACAGACAATGATGGGACCCATAGCAACTGCACTGAAAAAGGTTGATTGCAAACATTTTATTAGAGGAGGTAGAATTTCGTTCCAAACACAAAGATATAAAAAGTAACATAAAAGGTTTCCCTCCAGTTAAAAAACAGCCAGAGTAATTGTTTTATTTATTTAATAATCAAAAATACATTAAAAAGCTGCTAACACTGAGGCCAGAAAATCTAACTACAAAATGTACATTAAATAAATGTGCACATTAAACCAATGTTATTGGGAGCCCGAAGTCAATGAGAAGAGGCAATCACATCAAATCTGCAGTAATTAGGGCAGACTTCTAGAGCAGATGTACAATCATTTTCTAAATTATAACTTTCATTCCTATAAAAAAAAAAAAAAAAAAAAAAAAAAAAAAAAAAAGGGAGGCTCTCTTGTACCAAAAGCTTTAACATTTGATAAATATTGCATACCAGACTATTACTCAATATTTAAAAATGTAGTAGTGGTACAACCTGTATGAGCTTCCTGTCAGATACTAATTTAAGCAGCAAAGGCATT
The DNA here is from genome assembly GCF_037356315.1 of Lithobates pipiens. Taxonomy (NCBI): domain Eukaryota; kingdom Metazoa; phylum Chordata; class Amphibia; order Anura; family Ranidae; genus Lithobates; species Lithobates pipiens. The sequence continues at coordinate 53,085,812 of NW_027507787.1, read as the reverse complement.
GATTCTTGGTTCATAAAAGTACTATTTTAGACTTCTATATCTATTCCCTCTACTTTACAGTTCGGGTCTTACTTAAAGTGAACTGATATTCCTTATTTATTTTTGAAAAGTCATGCCAAAGAGCAGACGCCACAGGATACCTGCCGTTAAGCGTTAATAACCATAAAGTCTCCCTTTGTGCCCTTCTTTTATTGTGGGCCCCATTTAAAATGGAGAGCAGGTACTACTGCTTGAAAGCACACACTGTGCTTCTAAATCAGATGCAGGCACTGTTTGGGTATTCTGGCAGCTGGCAGGGGAGATTTGTGCATCCAGCGCTGTTTAGCATGAATAAATTAATCTGCTCAAATCAAACTATGAGTGCAAGGCCAGCTTAAGCCCCATCATTTCACAGTTCAAAAATAAAAATAATAAAATAAACAGCCATTGAAGCAGTCTCATTGACAGTGAATAGCTGTTGACGGGGGTTGGCCATGCTGGGGAATCGGATACCCCATAATCAAAGTGAAATCAAAACAGAACGACAAATGTTTTCTAGCTAATAAAAGGTAAAGTAGCCAAATTGTAGTGTCTGCTGCAAAACAGGACATTTGCTTTGAAGGTTGACAATGAAGTACAGAAATACATGCTGGACACACAAATTTTGTATCACATTTAATGAGTCATATCATCATTTACCAAGAACGATGCATTGTGAGGACTTACACAAACAACCGTTTCATTTTATGTGTAATCTGTTGGATCCTCTACATAGTAGTTAGTAAGGGCCGGTTCACACTGCGGGCGATGCGAGGCGACACGACTTGCCTCGCCGCAATCCGACAAGTCGCCCCCGTTCTGTACAATGGAACCGTTCTGAGAGGAGCGACTCAGAAAAAAGGTTCCTGTACTACTTCTGGGCGACCTCGGGGCGACTTGCATTGACTTCTATACAGAAGTCATTTGCAAATCGCCGCTGAGGTTGCGGCAGGTCGCGGCGAGGCAAGTCGGTGTCGCCTCGCATTGCCCGCAGTGTGAACCGGCCCTAAAGCTATCTATAGACGGGTAAAATTGTGTTTAATAAAATTAAAATTTCAGAATGTGTGTTCATTCAATTTTCTAATAGTTAATGGGATGAAAGCAACAATCATTTTTGACCGTAGTGATAAAAAAATTAAGATAATAATAAAAATAAATAAAAAACTCATCTCAAGTGAATGAAATTCTAACAGCATAGTTTTAATTTGGGAAATTCCATTCATTCTAAAATCATGTTATGTTAAAGCAAAATATGAATTTGAATGACATTTGCCAAGAGACTGAACAGAATTTTCACACGAATAGTCATATGAAAATCTACCAGTATATAGCCAGCTTAAAACAAAAAAAAAAACGTACAAGAAAAAAGAAAAAAAGTGTCAGGTTTTTTTTTTTTGAGAGTGTAAATCTGCCATATCTTCTGTCAAACACTCCTCCCTGCCTGTCAGCCATCATGGAAGCTCAGAGTACATCGACAGCATCGCTCAGTGTCATGATGACGTGACTCCACTGCGTATGCACCAAAATAACATCATCGTGGCCAAGGCATAAAAGCAAACAGAGCAAATCCAGGAGGAAGGAGGAAGACCAAGAGAAGCTGGAGGACCAGCTGGAGCACTGACGGCACAGTGCTGCAGGACTGTGACAGGTAAGTCTGCCATAATGTGCTAAAATGCTATGCATACCTTATAGCATAAAGAGGGGTTTAATTTAGCTTTAAAGGCCAAGTTCACCTTTGAGGAAATAATAAAAGGCACATATTTTTGCAGCAAAAGGTGTGTGCATTTATTATTTTTTTTCCTCCCCAAGGAGCCTGCAAAGCATTGCACCTGCAAGCACAGCAATGTCAGGCTCCTGTAGTCAAGTACTACAGCTTTCTCCCTATACTTCTGTATGGGCTGTCAGTTTGAAAGCTGCAGGGCTTGAGAATGAACTACAAGGGTGCTGCTCTTCAGTGCCCTTACAGGCCACTTCAACTCATCTGTCAAGGTGACAGACGGGACTTTTAGTTCATTCATAGATCCCTTTGAATGAATGATGCGGCTGTGTGGTCAAAAGACCCTACACAGCGGCACAGATTTTGAAATGTGACAACGGGAGCGGGTAAGGAATCCCACTGTCACAGGGAGGGGTTGAAACTTGAAGCACCCTAAATATGGCTGTAACATGCACCAAAGATGAAACAATTTTTTAAGGTAGGTTAATGTGACTAATCAAATCTGAAGCAAAAGTCTGAATATATGACCAGTAATATTCTGACAGCACAGAGTAGTAGGTCTCCATATTCCCAAACTATTGGTTAAAAGGTGTATTATCACCATGGCAAATATAAAATGCCAGCAGAAACATCTACCACTAACCGTTTCCTTTTTGGGTTGACACAGGCCAACTGAATCACATATTGTTCCAATTATTCTCTCTGGGAACTCTGACAAAACCAACTACTAGAGTTCCCAACACTGCCACATGCCCGCAGCCTTTACAAAGCCAAGTGATGGTGTCATGCTCTCTTTTCTAGGTTCCCCATAATGCAGACTAACCTCGAGTCCAGATACAGGATGGTAACTGACCTCAAAGAATGGCAGTAACACAAACACAGTGGCGAGGAGATTATAACAATAGAGCTGAGATATATATGAACAAAGACAGCCACTGGCTCATGTTAATGACATTCATTTAAGGCTACATGCACATATTTGCCTGTGCCGTGTAAACACTTTGCGTATTTTTGGTGTCCAAGATCTCCTGGAGCTGCATACAGATGCCCCTCCCTCCAGACATGAATGGATGAAGGCGGCTAATAGTGAAAGGAAGGCTTGCACACAAGATGTAATGTCCTAAACGCAGATGGTGTGCGTTCGGGACATTATGCTTGTGCGCTACTTTACATGAATAGCTGCACATAGGTACAACTACCTTCACCCATTGTGTCTATGGATGGCTATAGGCAGCTCCAGGACATGCCGAGCACTAGACATACGCAGCTTCTTTACACTGCATGGGCAACTGCGCTCAAACTGAAATATTAGCTTTAGATGAACTTGGAATGACAATGTGTACTGTACTCCCTTTTGTGTTGGTGTGAAGTGTTGGAGCAGCTTACATTAGCCATAACGCAACAGTGAAAAGGAGATACATCAGTGCTGAGGCAGCTCTACTAAGTGAGCCAGTAGCCATTATGGGATTGCTGACATGAAAAAAACCATCATAGGATAGGTCCTTCATGTATTTGTGCTTGCAGCATTTAAAGCTTAACTCCAGATTTAGTTTTGAGAGTGGGAAATAGATAAAAGTTGAATCATGGACTTTATTTCTGTACACGATACCGGCACAAGAAATGGGGGTAGGGTCAACACCAGGACAGGAGGGCATAGACAGCAATGAAAAATATTGCAAGATTTCTTACCTTTTCCCACTCTACTAAAATGTGTTTATGTTTGTGGGCCCACTGGAGAGATTTCCTATCACTTTCCTGTCCTGAGAAAAGTGACACATAATAGAAATAAAAATCTGGCTCTATCTAAAGCCAAAAAAAGTTTTTTGCTGGAGTTGGGCTTTAAAGCAAAATTTGGAAGACTTTCACTAAATGGGGCCGTAGATCTCAAATGCTGGACCTCTAAAATCTAAACGATAGGAGACTAAGTCCAGCTGTTGCATACATGGAAATGTACTATAGCTTCGGGGAGGCAAAGTAAAAGGACAATTTTAATGCCATTTCTTTTTTTTAAATGATTTTAAATATATATATATATTTTTTTTTAAATACTTTCTCTAGTTTTGAGGATTATAGATACAACTCTGGAGTACATGAAATGACAGAACAGCAATTCATTCACAAAATAATAGGTCAACTATTTGATAACATTTTATTTATGCATTAGAATCGGTCTGCCTGTCAGATAATGAAGAATCACACATACATTAAAAAGTTTGAGGCTTTTGAGTTTGGCTAACTTTAACCAACTCCAAAAGATCAATACGCCAAAACCAACACCCCTAGTATTTCACAAAAGGATAACAGAATTTACTATGTTCTGTACCAATTAAACTCAAATGGTGAAGTAAAAAATAAAAATAAAACACGTACAAAAACAGCAAGTCACAATGCATAGAAAAGCTACCATATTGTGTGTCTTGGGCACACCGTTAATTACAATGTCAGTCAATATGTAAAAAATAAAATAAAAATAAAAGTTTGGCCAAAAATCCCATCTATATCTGGTTATGCCCACAGTAGACTAACCACATTTGAGCACTTGCAAAACGTAAAAGATACAGAACAGAATTAACCATTTTATGTTCTAAACAGACTATCATTTCAATGCAGCCAATTGTGATTCACGTGGCCCTGTTCATAAAGAATTCAAATTCATAAGTGTTAATACCTAAATGCAGCAATCCACAGCAACCAGTCAGAAACCACCCCAATACTAAACTGGAAAGTAAATTCTCATTGGCAGCAATGGGGTACTGCACTTCAGTATTGGTGCATTAAAAATAGGAATTTAACTGAAAAAGGCCCACAATGGCCTAGTTTGGTAAAGAAAAAGGACCAAGTGCACACTAAAAGGTGCCGGAAGACCTCAGTGAGGCTCAGACATGCTTGCACTCATTCTCACAACAGGATCAGGTGCTGCTGTTGTCTATAGATGTGGATTGTTTTTCAATCTGGCAAAAATGACCAGATAGGGCAACCGCCTTCCTATATTAATAGGCAGCGCAAATAATTTTGATAAATGTGTTTAGCATAGTCAACTAAGTGCAATACAGATTCTGACTGGTTGTTGTGGTCTACCTTTTTAAAAGGTATTTCCAGGAAATCTGCAAAATCCTGACAGACGTTTCTGTGTAATAACCAGTAAATTCCTCCCCATCCAACAGGTCCTGGGTCAACCAAACAAATCTGCAATGACAGATTTCACTAGGCAACAACTTATATCAAATTCACTTGGTCAGCGATTTCCAGTTTCCACTTCCAGAAAGCTAAAAAAGGATTTTTTTTAAAGCATAAAATAAAAATGTACCTTGACCCTCCCGAACGAATCTATACTCCCACCCAAGCTGTTTGATAAACACAGTAGTTCAGACCTGGGTGAATCTGCAGTTTACATGGTGGAAATTTCTACCCAATGCTGTCCTTACTTTGTGCTGTGAGCCCCTGCAAACTTGTATGAAACCCTCTCCCAAGAATAGATATGCCTCTATACAACCCTATGAGGTCTCACAGCACATATACAGCCAATATCATTAATATTAAAGAGGAAGTAAACCCTGATGGGTTTACTTCCTCTTTCATTCCCTGCAAAGGCAAAGCATAATGGACTACTATGCATCGCATAGTAGCCCATTATGTGTCACTTACCCGACACAGGAGCCAGCGATGTCACTGCTGTCCCCTGTAGTCTGGCGCATCCATCTTTTCGGTGGGGTCTCGCAGCTCCGCCACTGTCATTCGGCAGAGCCGCGATGACGTCACTCCCGCGCATGAGCACAGGAGCCGACACGCGCGGCAGCTCCGTTGTTGGAAATGCCGCGCTCAGTGCACCTGCGCGCCTCTATCTACGGCGCATGCGCCGTAGACAGCGGTGCCTGTCTTCTGGCAAATATCTCCTAAACCGTATAGGTTTAAGAGATATTTCTTGGACCTACAGGTAAGCCTTAATCTAGGCTTACCTGTAGGTCAAAGTGGTTTGTAAGGGTTTACAACCACTTTAATGAATTTTGCACGTTTGATTTCTATAAATCAAAAAAGCAATGTGCTTGCAATGTCTCTAAATTGTCAATAAAATTCCACCTAAAATTTGTGTGCATACAAATCCAACCACTGTGTTTACAAGAGCATTTTTGGCCAGAGAGGCTGTAACCAAGTAGGTCACAGCTTCTACAGTAAGAAGCTAGGGTAGGAGAGGGTTTGGTGTGAATTAGTCCAGGAGGGTGGGTTAGAGCAGATTTTAAAAAAAATAAATAAAAAAAATGTATTCCTATGGTCACTCAATTAAAATGGCTTCTTCACTGGCACACCTTTTTCCATAGGGACTAACCATAGTATAGCTTAATACATAAAGCTGCAAGTTATTCACTACTGAGAGACTGCAAATATTAAGGGGAACTGGCCTTGGCGCTGACAGATGTGATGAAAACGTTGCTAGGAGACTAATTTTACTCTGCATGGAGAATAAATGTTGTAGGCACGAGCACGATGAACAATTTGGTATCCTCTTCTTTAATCCTCGGTATCACATAAAATCACTGTGTAAGCAGCAAAGAGAGGGACATACAATTCTTTCACTTGTCTTCCATGTGCAGCCTGGATATCAACAACTCCTGCAGAGAGAATCCAGCTTTCTGAAACACTGTTTCCATTATAAAACAAAATCTCTTCAAAACGGTTAACCATTTGGAAATTTTTTCTTTCCAAATATGACGTCTGTGTTATCTAAAAGTAATTGCCTGAGTAGTCAATTCATTTTTTTTTTACAACCGTTTCCTTTGATGATGTCCATAAAGCATACACTTTATATTAGAAACAAAGTTCAATGGCAAAAAAAAGAAAAAAGAAAAGGGGATAGGATATCATCAAAAATTGTCCAACGAAGGATGCCTTAGTTAAAGCAAAAGTTTATCATGGCTGACAGAGGTCTTTGGATATGGTACCTGAAGCAGTGATAGGCTGTGGTAAACATGCAGACAAAATGGAAAATGGGCAAACAGAAAGCCATCCAAGTCCACTGTCTGAATAGAGTGCAAGGAGCAATAGGTGTTGCATTGTTTTGTTGATCGTCATCTTTCTCGTCTTCAGCAACCAGAAAATAAATACAGAAGATCTTTAAGTACAGTAGTGAGTGGTGTAATCCAAAGTACCGAGAACAGTTGGCCGGTTAGGTGCTTCCAATGGGCATTATGCTTTTTGTTCATCTCATAAGTGAATCAAGAAAGCAGCAGCACACACACTAGCTCACTGCTCTTTACAGCTCAAATTAATCATAGCGCCCATTTATCATTGTGTTTAACAAAGGTCCAACCTGCAAACACAACAGAAATGGAAGAATAAAAGTCTGGAATTCTAAACAAAATCAATAAAAAACAATCACAATATGTATAAATTTGTTCATATTCAGTTGAGTGGGGCGTGGGTTGGTCCCCAATAAAGGTTTTTACTACTGTGTAGGGGTCTTTGGTGATGATGAAAAATATATTGATAAGATAGGCGTCCAACAAAAATGGTAAAAGGTGTGAGGAATAGGACATATTGGAATAGACTGTGGAAACTGTATACATAGTCTCAAGGAAAAAAAGAAATCGAGTGGGAGACACAAATTAAACCTTTAAAAATAATAATAATTAAAAGCATATCTAAACCCAAAACCAAAAATGTAGGTCTTTGTTTGCACCTTGTGATTTTGCCAGGAACACATTTCTGGTCTTAGGGCAACTATGGAAAATAACTGTTGTCCCCCTAGGATAGGACTACAGGAACCCCCTCTTCATCTCCATAACATAAGAGGGTTCTGTAGTCCACAGAGATAGCTGGGGATATTCTGTAGTTCACAGAAAGGAACTGAGAAAGCAGATGAAATTATTTGAGATTTTGGCTCAGTACACAGGAAGTTTTAAGACTGGACCTCTGATAGAACAAACCGGCATTTTTCTGTGCTTACCGATAACATATTTAGCCTGAAAAGGGAAAAAACTGCAGCCACCACATGTAAGGACGTGTAAGCTGCAAAATATGAAATTTTGCTTCTGGGTTTACATAAGCTTTAAGGTTGTGAATAAAATTCTACTACAGGGCAGTATTTTCAATATAAATCTGAGATCGAGCACAGGGGGGCTGCATGACCTTGACCAATTCCCGATTGATGGACATCCTTAACTTTTATCTGTTTTACTGCAGCTACAGTATCTTGATTGCTTTTACAGGCAGCAGGAGAAAACATCCCCCCACCTGAGCCTCTACAGGCTCTTTTGTTTGATCAGGGAAGCCCGGTATCCAATCCGGTGGTGCTGTTGGGTTAACAGAGCCGGTCGTGGAGCGAGTGGCAGAAGGCCAGCATGAACCCCACATCCTTTATACTTTAATTCAGTTTCATGGATGTGTGTAAAATGTCCAGTGTCCATTAAGCATTATAGTCCTCAGTTTAAATGAGCAGTAGGACAGCATTAACATGTAAGGCGACAAAAAGAAATGTCAGAAAAAGACCACACATACCTCTTGTGGGCTTCCAAGAGCTTCTCCGAGCATCTTTTCAATATTTCGCATTATTGCCACTTTTTGATGAGCTTTGAGTGGGTATTCTATTCTTTTTGGGGTTGGGGCACCCTTACAGGATAGAATGGCACAAAAATAAGCAAAAAATGCAATACTTATTACACATTCTACATTACATTCCAATAATATCTTAAATAGTGAAGATAGTATAGCAAAAATAATGTAATTAAAATTAAACGATAAGTTCACCTTTCATAACATGTTGCACCCATATTCAGGGTATAATGTAACATGTTACATATGCAGCAGCTCCCGCACACCCCCGCGCCCCCCTCCCCTCACGGATTCCTCATTTTGACAGCAAGCGGAGGATCTTCTCCCCCAGTTCGCTGTAAAAAAAAAAGCTGTGAAGCTGAGCTGTTTGAAGCTCTGTCCACATCATTTACTCAGAGTTCTGTGAATGTGAAACCTACAACTAACTTTGCAGCTCTCAGCTTGTAGTTCTCAATGAACTACCAGGGTGTTGAGCACTCTAAGTAGTTCATTGCGTCACTGCCTTTGCATACAAATTATGGCCAGACAGCTTACACAGACAGTCTGCAAGAGCCCTGCATAGCACCCACGATCTGCGGATTGCATGTGCAATGCTGTGCAGGCTCATAAAAAATAAATGCACATTTTTTTTACCTGCAAAGAGATTGGCATTATTTTTTTAAAAGGTGAACTTATCCTTTAAACTTGAATTCCAGGTATGTATTTTATTGCATAGTTACATTGGTACAGCTTGGATCAATCAGTATGCATATGCCTCACCGGTGGGAGCACTGTAGGAGGTGGCAATCACTGTAGTAGTTGTAACTACAACAGTGATTTCCACTGTCTTCCGAGTCCCATGCAGAACCACTGCCCTGTGCATGGTAACCACATGGTCTAGTTGATCGCTCGCTTGCTTAGGCACCATTCAAAGTATGCCTTGCATTTTTCTGAATCGATGCAAAGAAAAGCTGCACAATTCTGGATAAAATGAGAATTATGATTTTGTTGCTTGAAGTATGCGTTTGCTTTTTAAAGACCACTGCATAAATACAGTGTGACCTAAAATATTGCAATGCTTGCCATTGTATTCTGTAGGGTTTCTGCTAAAATTATATATGATGTATATACACACACACATACAATGTTTGGGGTTTCTAAGTAAATGTCTTGCAAAAAATACAGATTTTTAACTTGTAAGCAACAAGTGTCAGAAAAAGGCTTAGTCTTTAAGTGGCTAAACTGTGCTCATTTGCAATTCATCCCTTTGATCTAAAGGAACCAAATGATACAATTTTTCTTTTTATCTCAGCACTGAGCATTGTTGTGATAAACTTTGCAGGCTGCCTTTTTTGACAGCTCTGAGCAGAGAATAGCTCTACTTGTTACATGAATCGTGAAAATGCCAGATTAAGATTGTGAGGGGGGGTTGAATCAAGATTGCAATTTTTTTAATGATTAATCATGCAGCTCTAATGCAAAGTATTCTGACTCGACAAGGAGGAATTTGTGAAATCACCACCCTGCCTCTCCGTCTTCTCCAATCAGGTCTCACAAGTATGAAATAAGCATGCATACTTAGTTACTTAATTATGGAAGAAAATCCATACCTGTAATTCAGCTTAAAAGGCCACGTTTACATTCTAAAATCCAGCTACCCCATGTACAAATATAGCTTTATTGTAGTTCTTTTGTAAAAAAAAAATAAAGCCGCTTTCCAATTATTCTACACACACTTAACCTCACCATCTTCATGGCTGTTTAAAAACACTGCTTGATTACTTCTGCCTTACTTTCTGGACAGACTCTAGGTCATGACAGGAAGGCGTTGACCAGCTGATCTCATTAGCACACACCCTGCATTATCTACCCTCAGCTGGTCAACTCCTTCCTGTGTCATGATCTAAAGTCTGTCCAGGAAGTAAGGCAGAATTAATCAAGCAGTGTTTTTAAATAGCCATGAAGTCAGTGAGGTATGAGTGTGTAGAAAAAAATGAAAAGCCATTTTATTTTTGCCAAATGAGTACATTAATGCTATACTGGTACATAAGGGAGCTGGATTTCAGAAAAAAAGGTGAACTTAACCTTTAAGGTTTAGTTACATTCAAGAACTATAACACGTTTCATTTATTGAATGTTTGTAGTAAATACACACAACTATTATAGGGTCTATAATAAATTTATCAAAACTATGCATTCTTATCGTACTATTCAAATAAATCAATTTTATAATTTAGTTTTATGTAAAACTAAGAAAAAAAAAAACAAAAGCAAACTTACCTTATACCAAAAGTTAACTGTAATGGTTATCCCTCCATCAAGTAATGATTCAATATGGTGCCACCTGTAATATACATTAAGTGTTAATAAAAATGATACGTTCTATTTTCTATAAAATTAGAACTATGACAAACCATAAAACTAATCACTGTAAGAAATAGACAATGAAAATACATGGTGTGACCCCAAGGAAGCCCAGCTAGCGGCATTATTACTTTCCTTGCTGGAACAATTTTTTCAGTTTCTGCACACTGTGGCAGCACGCAGGTAAAGTCACCTGGTTGTATTCAGGATGGGAAATATGTGTGCCCTAGATTCAGGCTTTATGCAGACTTGTACAACTAGAGGGGAAGAGTTAATGAGCCCAGCTGTAGTAAGTGGGCTCATTAAGACCTCTACAAAAAAAACCAGCATGCATAGGGAGATGCTCCATCCTGGAACCAGTTTTGTGTGTATAGACTGGGGAGTCTGAGATCTGTTCTGTGCGGTGAGTTAACGCCTGTGTGGCAAACCCCTACAATAGAGACAGGGACTGGGGCAGCACAAGGCTGCACCCAGTTGTTAGACAGGGAGTCTACGTGTGTAGTTAGAGGTCAAGCTGACCAGGATTTATTTTCTTGTTTTATTTTGTTTGGCTGTTATATGTATCACTGCATGTAGCCTAAATAAACCGGATCTTTTGTTTTTTTGCACCTATACCACTGTCTGCTGTGCCTGACTTTGTGTTGTGAACCCATCCAGGGAGTCACACACACCCGCTACCGAGCTAACCCCCTCACAACACATACTACATTTTTTCACAAAAAAGTGAGCTTAAAGTGATTCTAAAGTTTAGCGTTTTTTTGTAATTAAAATAACATATTACCGTATACTTACCTGCTCCGCGCAGTGGTTTTTCACAGAGCAGCCCCAATCCTTCTCTTCGAGTCCCTGGCCCCATCCCTCCTGTTGAGTGGCCCCACAGCAAGCAGCTTTCTATGAGAGTACCCGACCTGCAATTGTGTTAACATTCAGACACGGAGCCGCGCCTAGGCCCCGCTCCCTCTCACGCCTCACTGGTTGAGTTTGATTGACAGAAGCAGAAGCCAATTGTGCCGTTGCTGTGCCTCAGCCAATCAGGAGAGAGTGTCCCGGATGACATGAGTCATTCCTTGGACATGACTGGATTGAGGGGGCTGCTGCACACAGAAGGCTTTTTTCTTAAATGCAAAGAATGCATTAAGATAAAAAAAAAATCCGACTTTACAATCACTTTAAAGTTCCAAACATTACCTATTTTATGAAAGCTGAGGACCTATATATATTATATACATAATAAAAAAAAAAAATTAAAACAGTAGTTCAGCATTTTTTATGGTTCATGAAATTAGCACAAATGTTTAACAAATCTTTAGCTTCAGCAAAAAACACAATTTATTCTAGTGCTCAAAAACACAATATATACATTTTCTGTAACATAAAAGAGGGAGTCAAGTAAACAGATACCAAATAAGCAAAGACGCCACACTGCATTCGCCTTCAACACGTTGACAAAATTAGATACCCATAATTGTCTATTGGCAACATTTTAAAAGCCTTCAAAGGGTCATCAACTTAAGCCAGTCATGCATGGATTGGACACATTTTGATCCATGTATGGGCAGGCTGTTCGGTCGCAAGTCAATCTCTCAATTGATTTGTGTTCAACCAGCCTGTTTGAAATGTTTCTCTCGATCAGTGTAGCCGGGGGGGGGGGGGTTCCGATCAATGTATTGTCAGAATACAATAGCGTGGTGGGAGGGATCCCTTGTCCACCTCAAATGTGTGTGTTTAACTTGCTGGTTAAACAAAAGAAAAAAAAATGGACTTATGTATTGGCAGCCTTAGAGATAACCATAAAATGACCCTAGAATTACTCCTCTCATTCAAGCAATACACGTGTTGCACAATTTTAGTTTATGTACACGTGTGCACCATTCGCAAGTTTTTCTGTGGGTATGTGCAAATGCAAGGAAGCTTTAAAAAATTTTCTTTTTTATTAAATTTTATTTTTTCATTTACCTATTTTGCTATCTGTCATGGTTATGTAATAGTTTGTCTGCTTACCTGTTCCCATGTGTTCATCTAGAGAGCAGCCGACCCTCACCTGTCTGCTTTTGTAATCCATCCTCTGGCATGGCTCCACCCTAGCTCCTATCAGAGAGCTCTATATTAACCTGTGCACTGCAGGCCAGCCCTGCTGATCAACCTTTGTGTGTTAGCTTCCTGTTACCTGCCGTGTGCTCTTCTGTTGTTCCGTTACCGACTTTGGCGTGTCCTTGACTATACCAGTTTGCCTGTGATCCTGACCTTTTGGCGTGTCCCTGACTATTCTTGTCTGCTTGTGGCCCCGACCTTGGCTTTGTCCCTCACCATCCCTATCCTCCTGTTGCCTACTGTGGGTGTGAGCTGGGGGACCATGGGGGTCGCAACCTGGAGCCAGTTGCAGCCAAGTCAATCCTCACCACTAGAGGCGCTGGTGAACACCTGCTGGCTCTTAGACTCTGCGCCCCAGGGAATCTTACGCTCTAACCCCAGCGGGATCTGTCCCCCGTCTGCAGCAGTCAGCCGTAGGGTCCACAACCTTGCGGTGCACTCCTGATCCCTACGGTGTGCATCTGTCACCTCGCCTCAAGGTGACCTGACACTATCACAGGTGAGCGGATAAGACTCCTAGCACTTTCTGAGCAACAGGTACTCCTAATATAGTCACCAGAGATTGTTTAGAACCCCAATGCCTCCCTTGCAACTATGCTGAGCTTCCAGGTTCCTACTTCACAGCAGAGAGGAAAGGATGAACATTCCTCTATCTCTCTCTGCTTAACATCCTTCTTTATTTATTTTTTTGTTTTTAGTCCTGGTAGCTAGGAGAAGGAAGTGAGGGGATGATTGGGGCACATAACGCTCTGTATAAATTATACAAATTCAGCCGCCAGAACTCTTCTACAATATAGACAACAACCTGCTCGAGGAGTAAACTCACGGCTGCAGTTGTGACTGAGTTTGTTTTCACAACGTTACTACCATTGACAGTCTTTACCTTGATGGCATTAAAAGGGATAATGGTTCACAAAGTTTTTCCCACAGCTGACTCTGAAGCAAGTTCTTTTCACTACAGGCTCAACAAAAAGGTCTTGGGGCACTACAGAGGGTCTAAACTAACCTAATAACTAATTTCCAACATATTCTTTGTTCTATAGATTTTTACAATTTTGCCAGTTCAGATAAAATACATGATCAGAATATCCTTTTTTTTTTTCACCGGATTCCATTCCCTACCACTGGGCTGCAGTGTAAAAAAAATCCTGCAAGTTGCATATGGGATGCAATGCTTTATAACTTACTATTCAAGTCGATTTTAAAGGCCAAGTGTGCCTTTGTAATAAAATGCACTATGCAGTCAAGGGGCCCCATGTGCTTTTTAAAAAACCCCATGTAGCTGTAAAATTTGGAGTTTAACCACTTTAGCCCCGGAATGATTTGCCCCCTTCCTGACTAGGCCATTTTTGCGATACAGCACTGCGTCACTTTAACTGCCAATTGGGTGGTCGTGTGGCAAACAAAATTGACGTCCTTTTGTCCCCACAAATATAGCTTTGTTTTGGTGCCATTTGATCACCTCTGCGGTTTATATTTTTTGCGCTATAAAGCAAAAAAAAAAAAAAAGTGACAATTTTGCAAAACACACAATTTTTCTCTTCTATTTACCGACCGACAGAGCTCCTCTCTGTAACAAAATGGGACGTCCCCAAGCAGTGCCAAACGAGGGGTGGGAAAAAAACAGCATAAAACTTCATCCACCATGGCAAGTGGGAACTAGTGAAACTATACCCACACAAAAAAACAGCAGTGCGTGAAAAAACCACCACGCCCAACAGGGTACCCTCCACAGGAGTGATCCCCAAGACGGCAGCAAAGTAATGCAAACAGTGCATTAACGTAACAGTACTGCGTTTTTATCGAAAACCAGGAAAAAACATGAATTGCATAGTCAATTGCAACTACACGGCCACCTGCAAAACTTTGCGGCCAAAACGGGCATCAGCCGATGCACCGACATCTACCTTGTAGAACTTGGTAAACGTATGGACAGAGGACAAGGTCGCCGCTTTACACACCTGAGCGACAGACGCTTGGTGTCGGAAGGCCCAAGACGTTCCTATTGCCCTTGTGGAGTGGGCCGTGACCAGAAAGGGAGGCACCTGCCCCTTCAAGGTGTAGGCTTGTACTACAATCTGTCTGATCCACCTGGATATGGTGGCCGACGAGACAGCCATGCCTTTCTTTTTTTACCAGCCACCGAAACAGTGAGTCTGACTTCCGAAAAGGAGCCGTGGCAGACAAATACACCTTCAGAGCCCTAACCACATCTACAGTGTGAAGGGCCCTTTCGGTAGAAAAGACTGTTGCGGACGTAACACCACCTTGTCCCTGTGGATAACCAGATAGGGCGGCTTGCAGGACAAGGCCCCCCGTTCCAAAACCCTCCTGACCGATATGATGCCCACTAGGAATACCACTTTCTGGGAAAAGAGTCAACAAGGGAATCTCCCGATATTTTCAAACAGCGGTCCTTGAAGCGCCGACAACACCAGGTTCAAATTGCAGGGGGGTAACGGTGGACGCACCGGAGGTACTACGTGTCGTACCCCCTGGACAAAAAAGGTACCCACTAAGGAGTGTGATGCCAGGGATCGTTGAAAAGACAGCCAAGGCTGAAATTTGTACTTTGATGGTGCTTAATGCCAATCTCTGGTCAACTCCTTGCTGAAGAAACAGCAGGATCCTGGATATGGCAAAGGAGCGCGGATGCCATCCTTTCTCCTCACACATGGAGATGTAGGCCTTCCAGGTACAATGGTATATCTTCAGAGAAGAAGATTTCCATGCCCTCAACATAGTTGGAATCGCCGAGTCCGACAGACCTCAGTTCCTCAACATCTAGCTCTCAATAGCCATGCCGTTAAAGCCAGCGATGGTAAAGCAGGATGGAGAACTGGACCTTGAGATAGGAGGTCCTCTCGCAACGGCAGACGCCAGGGAGCGTCTGCCACCAGAAGCAGTCGTGGCAACAGTTTTAGTGGAGGAAAGGCGTAGATCAGCTGGTACTGACCCCACGGAGCCACCAGCGCGTCTGACGCATCTGCCCATGGATCTCTTGACCTGGACACGAATGTTGGCACCTTCCGAATGAGACGGGAGGCCAGTAGATCCACATCTGGTGTGCCCCACTTCAGGCACAGCAGCCTGAACATCTCCGGATGCAATGCCTATTCTCCTGGGTCCAGCATCTGTCGACTCAGATAGTCTGTCTGCCAGTTCTCCACTCCCGGGATGTAAATGGCCGAGAGGGCCGGTACGTGTCGCTCTGCCCACTGAAGTATGTAAGCGACCTCCCGTGCAGCGGCTGAGCTTTTTGTCCCCCCTTGGTGATTTACGTACGCCACAGCCATGGCGTTGTCTGACTGTATCCTGACCAGATGCCCTTGAAGTCTCATCGACCATGTGTGGAGACACAGCCTGATCACTCTCAGTTCAAGCAGATTGATCGGCAACTCTGATTCTTCCGTCAACCAGAGGCCCTGATCCGACTGAACCCCCATCACTCCACCCCTGCCAAATAGACCGGTGTCCTTTATGATTACCGTCCATTTCAGAGGAAGGAACGATTTTCCGGACTGAATCACCGGGGACCTCAACCACCAGATCAGCGAGTCCCTGACTGACTGGCTCACCTGGATCTGTCGATCTAAGGACAACTGAGATTTGTCCCATTTTGACAAGATCTCCTTCTGCAGAACTCTGGTGTGGAATTGGGTGTAAGGTACTGCCTCGAAGGAGGCTACCATGAGTCCCAGTACTCGCATGCAAGACCAGAGCGGTGACCACTTGCGGTTCATCAGTAGTTTGACCGCGGATCTGAGAGTCTGCAAATTGTCTGAAGGGGGAAAAACCTCTCACTTCCCTGGAGTCCAACAGCAAACTTAGGTACTCCAGAAGCTGGGTTGGCACGAGCACCGACCTTTTTAGGTTCAACAGCCACCCAAATACTTGCAGGCTCTGCATGGTGATTGCCACATCCTCCTCCAACTCCCAAAGGCGACCCCCCACCCGTGACATGGGTGGGGGCAAACCTTCATACGGTAGCACTTTTGTTCCCAGGCTTATTAGGCTTGCGGTTCCAGGGACGTTTCTGACCGTCCGTGGGCATCCTGTCGGCTGGGGACGTTTGGTCAAAGCTCCTGTCGGACGAAAAAGCCACTTGTGAGCGGAAAGAGGGCCCTTGCCTACGGCGTGGCTCCTTAGCTTTCCTAGCCTATGGGAGCAGTGTACTCTTACCACCTGTGGCATTTTTAATAATGTCATCTAGTGAGGCTCCAAAGAGTCGGTCGCCAAAGAAAGGAAGATCCGTTAGGGCTTTCTTGGATGCCTGGTCAGCCGACCAGCATTTTAGCCAAATTAGGCGCCTCATCACCACAGCTGACACTGAAGCCCTGGATAGCAGGTGGGGGAGTATCCTGCGGCCGCGTCACAGACGTACTTAAGGCCTTGCACTAAATTGGCCTGCTAGTTCCACGCAGACAGGGGAAGCCTGTTGCTCTCCCAATTCGCAGTGCAAAAGTTTTGCCCACTCAGTCAGTGTCTGCGATACAAGTGTGGATGCCAGTACAGGTCGCACGGCTTGGACGAGATTGGATTGGACGGGTGATCTGTCTATCAAGTGCCCAGACAAGGGGGAGGGGCCGTATGTGACGGCGCATGACGGGGAACACACAGCTATTGAAATTAAAGCTGTGATGTTCCCGGCGCTCTATTGAACCAGATGGCGGAGGCGGCTCTCCTCTCTCTTCGCTGCACAGGGGGCATTACTGGCTGGCTGCACAGGGGGCATTACTGGCTGCACTGGGGACAACACACTTATCTCTTTTATCATGTCGCCAGTCTCTGCCCACCTCCTGTACCATGTCGCCAGTCTCTGCCCACCTCCTGTACCATGTCGCCAGTCTCTGCCCACCTCCTGTACCATGTCGCCAGTCTCTGCCCACCTCCTGTACCATGTCGCCAGTCTCTGCCCACCTCCTGTACCATGTCGCCAGTCTCTGCCCACCTCCTGTACCATGTCGCCAGTCTCTGCCCACCTCCTGTACCATGTCGCCAGTCTCTGCCCACCTCCTGTACCATGTCGCCAGTCTCTGCCCACCTCCTGTACCATGTCGCCAGTCTCTGCCCACCTCCTGTACCATGTCGCCAGTCTCTGCCCACCTCCTGTACCATGTCGCCAGTCTCTGCCCACCTCCTGTACCATGTCGCCAGTCTCTGCCCACCTCCTGTACCATGTCGCCAGTCTCTGCCCACCTCCTGTACCATGTCGCCAGTCTCTGCCCACCTCCTGTACCATGTCGCCAGTCTCTGCCCACCTCCTGTACCATGTCGCCAGTCTCTGCCCACCTCCTGTACCATGTCGCCAGTCTCTGCCCACCTCCTGTACCATGTCGCCAGTCTCTGCCCACCTCCTGTACCATGTCGCCAGTCTCTGCCCACCTCCTGTACCATGTCGCCAGTCTCTGCCCACCTCCTGTACCATGTCGCCAGTCTCTGCCCACCTCCTGTACCATGTCGCCAGTCTCTGCCCACCTCCTGTACCATGTCGCCAGTCTCTGCCCACCTCCTGTACCATGTCGCCAGTCTCTGCCCACCTCCTGTACCATGTCGCCAGTCTCTGCCCACCTCCTGTACCATGTCGCCAGTCTCTGCCCACCTCCTGTACCATGTCGCCAGTCTCTGCCCACCTCCTGTACCATGTCGCCAGTCTCTGCCCACCTCCTGTACCATGTCGCCAGTCTCTGCCCACCTCCTGTACCATGTCGCCAGTCTCTGCCCACGTCCTGTATAAAAATATTTTTTAAAAACAGTCATTTTCGGTATTGGTCAGTTTCGGTATCGGTTTTCGGCACTAAAAAAGCCATTCGGTGCACCCCTAATTTATACCGCGATCAGAGCTAAAAACAACCATTGATTAGTGTATAAATTACAGGGAAGGGGTCAACACTGGGGGGGGGGGGGGGGGGTGAAGGGGCTAACTGTGTTCCCCGGCTGTGTACAACTGTGGCGGCTGCATAGCTAGCGGTTAAAGTGCCATACCTTCGGATCATCGCAGCTTACACTGTTAACTGAAAAACTACTTTTGAGTGTGATCTAGGATGCCTCGTACGTTGGGCGTACTCTGTCATCACTGCAATGAGTGCTTTCCCTTTTTAAAGCGGAAGTAAACCCATCCATTTAACCGTTTCAAAATATGGTTACATTTCCAGCACGTCAGTAATGTAACACTCCCATTGGTTATGCTTTCAACCAAACTGTCAAACCATCCAATGGCTGATGTCGTAGCTGATCAGTATCATGGGAGTTGTAGATTAGATGCCAACATGGCAGCTTCCTTAGCTGAAAACGATAGGAGGGTTTACTTCCACTTTAAAGACCCATGCACACACAGTGCTCCCCCTGTTGCTGCAGAAGCTGAGCTTACAGGTATGGCACTTAAACTCTCTCTCAGTATAAATCTTTATGCAAGGCTTGACATGACTGTAAAAACAGCAAAATTCCTAAAAGGTTAAATTAAAAGGGGTTGTAAAGGTATAACGATTTTTGCTCTGCTCTGTGTAATGGAATTGCATAGAGCAGCCCCGTACCTCCTCTTCTGGGGTCCCCCGCCGACACTCTCAGCTCTTGGGGACACGCTTCTGAGCCACGTTGTGAGTCTATAGAGACAAATTGTGGCTCGACCCTGTCCCCTCCCCCAGGATTAGAATGACAGCAGCAGCAGCCAATGGCACTAGAGCAGTCTCCGTGCATGTGAGAGAGAGTAAAAGAAGACAAGAAATGCTGCAAACGGGCACGTCCCCCCGCCAGAACACTACGGTTAGCGATCTTAGCCATCAGCTTCTGTTGGACCAACTGCCGTACACATGGGCCAAATGTCAGACCATTTCTATCGAACTGGCCGCTGCCACCCAACAATCGGCCAGTGTGTAATAGGTTTAAGTATTTAAGGGGGCTGAGGAACTGATCATGGAATTTTTTTTTACCTAATGCATAGAATGCTTTAAAGGTAGAAAACCTCATGCCTTTAGAACCATTTTAACTTATCAAAACGGTCATTAAACTGGGATTCCAGTTAAAAACATGACAAATAAGGAGTACAAATGAAATGTAAGGCAAAAATTTTAAATACGTTAAAAACAAAAAGTTAAATAAATGCACATAAAAAAAATGACCTTAAAGTTAACTAAACCGTCTTTTTTCTGGAGGAGAAAGTCCATACTATGTGTAGTACTTTTCTTCCATGTTCCTTTCTTTCTGTAGTTGGAGGTCCCAAAGCTGCAGTCCTCAGCTCTCTGTTTGCAGATCTGCTTCAATGTGCTAAGAAGTGACAACTCACACAGCATCGGCAAACCACTCCTGCACTTTGCCTATTGTTCTGCTGTCCTTGGAGCACAGACGTCAAACTAGTGCCCCTCCAGCTGCAGCGGAACTACAAGTCCCATGAGGTATTGCAAGGCTGCCAATTACAAGCATGACTCCCACAGGCATGATGGAATTTGTAGTTCCACAACAGCTGGAGGGCAGCCAGTTTGATCCCCCCTCCGGCTTAGAGCTTGCTGAGTATCCACGAAATTCAGGGAGTGGCACTGATAGATGCTGGGCCTGGCGGCTGTAACAAGGGCATCAGGTATATGTTTGGGGACAAGTGGTAGTAAAAGTACTAAGATTTTTTTACCTTACCGTTGTGAATGCATGCAGGTAAAAAATGTAAAAGGGACAGAGCCTTTAGAACTAGATAATGTCCTACTTCAATATGACAGCGATGGCAAAAACCTCACTACCAACACAAAAGCATGCAATTATACTGTAAGTGCCTTACCAGTACATGGGTATATAAAGAACATCACCGGGTCCCACCACAGTCTCATAACCAACCACATTCCTGAAGTTAGGAAACCGCTCTAGATCGGGATTCTCAAAATCCACCTAGATCATGAGGAAAATAGAACTCTAAGCTTGAAGTGTATGACTTTAATAAATACTTTACTAGCAAAGAAGTCAGGTCTCTGTAAAGGAAGCTGGTGTAAAAAAAAACAACAAACAAAAACAAACATCTACTTATACACCTATATCACATATATGCCATTTAACTCCTTAAAGTGGATCTTCACTGCATCTGAGTACCACAAACCAAAACCACTAATTTCTAATATTCAACACCCCCATCCATCCATGTCTCCATGCTTCCTTTTGTTGAGAAATCACTTTGCATTTCTACCCACAGCCATCTTGAATAAGGACAAATCATTCATGTAGCATTTAATTCCTGGAAGCCATCAGCCCCAGGTCAGGCATGCAGGCAGTAGAGTGTGCATAGCCAAGAACCCCTCCTCCCCTCCTGGGATGTATAACATCTGCCTAGGCAAGAAAGCAGGAAGTAACTGAAGAAATGTAAATCTATATACTAATGCTAACAGCATGAGGATTAAAACAATCAATACTGATTGGGAGAGTGACGCTCCACTTTAATGCTGATGGGCAGTAGATCTACAGCCTAATCTGCAGGATGTTCCAACAAAAGGCCATAAAACCACTACCCAACTATCACCCTTTCCTATGCACCTCTATGTGGACACAGACAGTGATGTAATAAATTAAAATGATTGGAAAGACGTATTTTTTATTTATTTTTTTAAATAAAGATGTTATACTTACCTGCTCTGTGTAATGGTTTTGTACACAGAAGCACTAATCGATCCTCCTCTTCCCGGCTCTCCCGCCAGCACTCCCGTCTCCTCCCCCCTTGCTTGCTATGGGGGCACTTGTGTGCGCTTGCTCCATAAGACACACAGAGTGGGGCTCGGCCCACCCCTGCTCTCTCGTCACTGATTGTGATTACAAATAGCTCCCAATGCTGTATCTGAGTCAATGAGGAGCTAGGGAGCCGAGATAGACTTGGCTCTCAAGCACATTGCTGGATTGAGATCAGGTCCAAGTATTTCTGAGGGGCTTGCGGGGGAGCTGCATGCAAAAGGTTTTTTATCTTACCTTCTGCATTAACAACTACTTATAAAAGTAATCTTACTCAATTATAGTCAAGGTTCGTTTATCCTTCAGGGCTTAAATGACGTTTAGGGCGGGGAAGAACTTCCTGGCTTTCAGAACTATCCATGTCACTAGTTTAAACAAAACACACAATGTCCTTCGCCCTTCCTAGTGTATATCCCAGTATTTATTGTATCTTGTTCCTGTAGCAAGAAACTACTTTTATCACTCCCCGCAACATCATCACAATCCTTGCACAATTCTTGCAACTGCTGGGAGCTCAATTCCTAGTAACGTAGGCATAACCCCAGAATTGCATGTCCCCACATCGGGGGGGAATTGGTGGGTGGTGGGGGGTGCTCTTGGGAGTGAAGGTAGCATTATTTGCAGGAGGAAAAAAAAAAGTGTGCATATAAATTGGGACAGTGAAGGGTGAGGGTATAAACTAAGTTCTGTAGTCCAGCAGGCAGTTATGATAACAATGGTTGGGATTGATGCAGCAAAGGCAATGTATTATCAGTTCTACAAGCACAATGGATTTATAGCAGATCAAAGGTTTTTTTTCTCTTTACTTCAGTGTTATAAAGGGATTAAAAAAAAAAAGAAAAAAGGGAGGTTTAAGATCTATTCCACTTTAACCAAAAAGAGGAAATCACGTTTGTCTGAAGTTGAGGAAGGAAGAGGAAAAAAAAAAAAAAAACCACAACAAAGTACACATTATTATCATCACTAACCACTAGGAAAATTAAAGGTTTTAGATTATCCTTCCCCACTGACATTAACAACAAATTAAGTTTGTATTTTAGCAAGCCTGCCAAAGTGTGGCTCTCACCTGGCTCTGTCTGTCACAGGGGTGGTGAACTGGATAAGGATAAAGGCATTCAAATTGTTCGGGTGGAAAGAGGATACATCGCTTATAGCCCTTAATCTGGGCAAAGAAGTTCTGCTGCTCGTCATAGTGCGCCGGAGTCACATTTCCTAAACACAAACAGCAACATGACCTTAGGCACGTACACAGGAGATCAACACGTGTCAATGTCTTACTGAAATATGTACTACACAAACAGAAATACACTTGTAAATACGCACTCTTACAACTAAATTGTAATGTGTATAGACAGCAGAGCAGTTTCCCTTCCAGAATAGCGGCCTTAGCATTATAAAAGGTTAACCTTCCATTCCCTAGTGGAAAAACATGTTTACACAGACTGGTTTATGGCATGATTTTACCTAAAGCTCTTAGATGACATTCCACACATGGCTACAGACAAAGGATGTGTATACATTATCAGTACACGGCTGGGTACCTTACCTTCCATGCCGATCAGCAGCAGGTTTGAAGTCAGCTGTCCCCAGCCGTGCTTTGCTTGTTGCCTATTAATCCAATTCCAATTAAAACCTAAGAAATCCACCACAATTTTTCGCCCTACAGTATCATTCAGAGTTTGCTGCAGATATAACCTGTACAGAGAAAACGTATTACAATGTATTTCTGTTAACTAGAAAAAGCTAGAAGTTCCGCTTCATATTAACAACGACTGAATAACATTACAGAAACACAAAGTAAATCATTTAATACACCGTTTGCTGCTGCCTGAAACTATATTGTACTGTCCCAGCCGATGTAGTGGTTTATCCACACAAACATGGCGACATAGCCAGGTGGGATGAACAGCCATGGGCATGCAACAATCTCATCCCTATAGGCTCCGAAAACACCATTAATTAACCAATGCTTCACAATGACTATAAACCATTTTCTATAATTACCCCCCACATCAAGAGCAATC
The DNA here is from genome assembly GCF_037356315.1 of Lithobates pipiens. Classification (NCBI taxonomy): domain Eukaryota; kingdom Metazoa; phylum Chordata; class Amphibia; order Anura; family Ranidae; genus Lithobates; species Lithobates pipiens. Next base: position 53,062,376 of record NW_027507787.1, on the reverse strand, counting down.
CAATCTTTACGATTGCCATCACACCCAGGATGAGTGCCCGATTATTCCTCCTCTTTCCATGCGTCTTACCTGACCTGTATTTTTAGTAGTGAATGCCACAAGAAATTGCTGACCTCTGGAAATACTGACCCATTTTAATGCATTGGGTACTAGTGTGTTAATATCGGATGATGAATAACGTCCAGCAAAGGATGAGGTGAGGTTCTGCAGCCAGATTTGTGTGGCTACTGAAGAACAGTGTAGACAGTTGACTAGCTAGGATTATTGTTTGATTTAAAGGATGCACTGGGGGGCCAAGATGAAAACACTGACACAGCAAGGACCCTTTCACACAAGGCTTGTCCGTTTTGATGGACTTTACTTTCTCAGCAGGGATCGATCCTTTGAGCCCCACTCAGCAGGTGGATGACAGGTCTGTCTCTGCTCACTGTGCAGACACGGACCTGTCAGAGCCCTGCTGTGCTCTAAGGGGAGATCTGATGAAAGCGGGTCTACCTGTCCATTTTCATCCAATCCGCAAATAGGGTTTCCATCTGTCTAGATTTGGCAGACTGGATCGGATAGCGGTGGATGTCAGCGGACATGTCACAGCTGACATCAGTCGCTCCATAGAGATAAATGGAGCATCCATTCAGGTCCGTCTGAAAAACAGACAGGCAGACCTGATCAGACAGCATGTATGAATGGGGCATTAGGATTCATTCAGTGCTCTGTAGTGCATGAGACTGTTCTGAAGTGCACTGCACTCAATTAGACAACCTGTTCAAAATGAATGGGCTGCAAAGCACCTCAGACACATGAAAAATCAGGTGCTGACTGCATTTTAAACCACACAGGACACTGTGCTTCTGATTGGTGTTGGGTGCCATTTACAATGAACGGCACCAGAGCACATATAACGTATGCTACCAGACATCACCAACACAGTTGGTGTAGATGGGCTTTTAAAGTAGCCTCTCTAAACCAGAGTTCCACCTGAGATCATCAGGGATTCCACAGCATCCTGGTTGATAAAGATTGTCAGATCTCCCACTTCTCCGCTGAACTGTACATTGGCACAGCAGCAGCTCTGCAAGGACAGTGAAGTGGGAGGCCTGAGCTCTCCACCTCCCCTTACAGGGCAGTACCCGCTTCAAGTGCAGGTACAGTACTGAAGTTTTTAAAGTGTGTGTGTGTATGTGTGTCTTTTAGAGCTTGTTCATAATAGCAGCAAAGACTGCTTTTCTGAGGCATTTGACAGGCAGTGAAGAGGCGATATGTTGCTTACTCACCACCTGTTTTAACCCCCTAAAATGCAGCACCACGGTGCTGCAACCACGTGCAATGCAGTTGCAGGGAGGTTGCAGCACAGCCACATTCACCTGAGGGTGTACTAATTGCAGCAGCATGTGTACATCCCTGGCTGTTGTCATTGCAGCTAAAGAGGGAACAGTTGAGGATAGTAAAAATGCGGCTTCTTCACATCTGTGCAACAGCATGATGGACAGCACATTCACTTGAATGGTCTTCCCTACTTGTAGAAACACAGGAAGCACCAAATCACGCCGCACCAAAAATGCACTGCATTTGCCAATGTGTTTGGGTACCATTAGGAATGAATGACACCCCTGCGCACCTGCTAAAGAGCATCGCGTTTGTCTGCATGTCAGAAATGCAAGTGATTTTGCATGTGTTCCCCGGTGAACAGCAATGTGTACCAAGTCTTAGACTGGGGTGCCTTGTGACTAAAATACTTTCCAAGGGCGTCCTGCCAAAAAAAGTTGAGAAACCTTACTTTTAAGTACAGCTATTTTGCCTGTGTGTTTTCCAGGAAAGCTTTAAAAATGTTGTTGTGTTAATTTCCTACATCATGCAATCTACTGCATTTTTTGTAACCAGTCTGACACAGAAAATACCCAATATTATGGTACACGATGTTTAAAAGTTTTCAAGGCAACATTTTTCTTGAAAATGGATAGAACTTACTATCACAGGAAAGGAGTCATGTAGTTGGTACATGAGGAATAATGATTTTGATAGTCTCTACTTAAAATGCACTAGTCAAACAAATATAAGATATAAGGCTTGCCATTGTAGATCTCCTGAAATGCTAGTTTTCTAGCCATGGCCAAATTAAATGCTTCCGAGTTACTGACCTATAACAAGCATGCAGCAAATGAACATCAGAGATTATTCATACTTGTTCCAGGGCGCTAAAGCACTATACAAAGACATGCCCGAGTGCGTCACAAGACATATCACAGCCAATAGAACCAGTAGTGAGCACTCGTGAGGACTTCACAATGGGTGAAGCGTTTATTGTGATCTGACATTTTGGTGGGACTCAACTGTCGGATCACAATAAAACGCTCTGGATGTCAGTTTCACCTATTGTGGAATCCTAACATTCTACTGCAACAAATGGACCTTAGTCCTGACAGATATGAGTGAGACTACACAGAAGGCCCTGCCAACTAAATCTTTATGGCAGAAAATAAATGCTAAAAGGTGCGACAATTATTCTCCAGTAAAAATGTATTCACTCTGGGTGGAGCTTGTAGGCAATACAAGGGTTAGGTTTCATTTTTATTAAGGTTTTTTTTTTTTGCTTGGTTTCTGGATAGAGGATGAAAAGATTTCATTTTAGTCGAAGTATACACTTGCAAGATTTATGCTTTTATTTTTCCAAAAGATTGCTGCCACTCCCAAAAACATCAGGTTGCTTTTACTTGGGACATCAGCTTTCTGGCATCTGAGATGTGTAAACCCAAAGACTTAGTTCACACTTGCATTAAAAGCAGGCATTTGAGAGGCGTTAAAAACACCCCTCAAACGCCTTTGTAAATGATACAATGGACAGCACACACTGCTGTTCACACTATGAAAACATGAAGCCTCATGTCGAGCCAGGAGGCGTTTGAAGACTTTCAACACCTCCCATTCAAGTCTATGGCAATGCTTCACAAACGATCTGGCAGGCAGTTGCGGGGCATTAAGTTTACTTTATTAACTGTAATGGAATAGGTGTCTGTGAAGCGGTTTTAATATGCCCTAACACTCAAACACATTAAAACTGCCCATAGGGCATTTCGGGAGCATTTTTAACTCATGATTAACACTTGTAAAACGCCAGTCTAACGCACATACTAAAGCTCATGAACGCGTGTTTAACACCCATACTAACACTATAGGAGCATTTGTTAAGCATTAGAGACTTAGTGTGAACAAGCCCTAACACAAGAATATGATCATTGCAAACATCTAGCAGGAAAGCCATCTAGGATCTTGTCATTAAACACTTCCCAAGTCCTTCAGCTACAGGTTAGGGATCGACCGATATCATTTTTTCTGTGCCGATAGGATACTGATATTTTGGCCACCTCTTGTGCCAATAGCCAATATTTTTTATACAAAAAAAAATGTACACTGTCATTTTACATTTTTTTTTTTTTTTTTAAATCACGGTTATCAGGGATGTTTACATTCCTTGTAATAGGCATTGACAGGTACTCTTTATGGCGAAGTCAGGGGTCTGTAAGACCCCCAAACTCCTCCACTTCAAAGTACTGAAAATGTCAAGACTGGCGTTTTTGAATACTTTATTTTTTAAAACTAGCGCCTTTAAGATGCAAGTGATGTCATGACATTGTATCCGGATTATTAGCTCCAAGACCCGAAGCAGTGGCTTTGTTCGGGTCTTCGGGCAGCCGGCGGATGCACTGGCTGGTTGCTCGGGCCTCCTGCTGCTTGTAATAACAGCTGAGCGGCTTCTGAACCACATCGGTTGTTATTACAATAAAGCCGACTGTCGGCTCTAAAGAACAGTACAGACGTGATGCATGCAGCTGCAGGAATCACCCCGGTAAAACCCCTTGAAGCTATTTTGGTAATAATCGGTCAGTTTTTTGACCAACACTTCTAAAAAAGTGAATATTGGCCGCACCGATAATCGGTCAAACCCTACTACAGGTCTCTTTCCAGTTGAAGAAAACTTAATTATGAAGATCTGATATTTACACTTGGCTTCTGTGGCAAGCTAGACATTGCTGTTATGTGACAATAAAATGAGGTTATCTTACCTCTCATCACCGCCTCTCTGTTCTATGTCTCTGAGCTTCTCTACAAACTCTGGAAACTTCATTTCTTGTCTAACAGACTTAGGCTTGAAGGTCTTAAAGTTCACCATTTTCTTCTCATCGTAATAGAGAAATTTGTGGCCGTTGGCACTGTACACAGAAAAGTCCCCATTGCCAATGTTGTCCTTCAGATAGTCTAAATCCCACTTCAGAGCTGGATGAACCAGATTCGTTTCCGTCAGAACCACCGGTTCCTATTTCAGAACAAGAAAATCAAGGTGTTGAGTTAAGCAACTCTGATGTGTTAACGTGTAAACCTAAAATGCCATAAGAAAAATATGCTGTAACAGTCACAAGGAAAACACCACATGTGAGCTAACAGGAGTGGAAAAAAAGGATGTGAAAGCGTTTAGAAAGTACATTTATTTTTCAATTCAAATAATAAACATGTTATACTTACCTGCCCTGTGCAATGGTACTACACAGAACGTCCCTAAACAGTGTCTTCTGGGGTCCCCCGCCAAGCTGTCCTTGCCTCCTCTTGATTCTGAGCCAGGTTGTGTGCATCAATTGACACACAGAGCGCCGCTCAGGCCTGCCCATGCTCCCTTTCTAAAAGGTAAAGCATAGTAGCAGCAGTAATCTTTCAGGTTTTCGCTATTTAAATATCAGACTCTGCCCTGGTTCACATTGATGCTACTTTAAAATCCTGCTACTTCACTTGAAGTAGCACAATTTCTAAGTAGCAGGTCTGTGAGATTTCAGGTGCCTCTTTTAAAGACATCTGTGCAGCTTCATTTGTCCATTGAAGTCACAATGGAAATCAGAAAAAGTATTGTAGGAGCTACTTTTGCAAATCAGTGAGGCGCCGCACAGTCAGCGTTACATTGGTTGGAACAATGCCATTGACAGCAATAGGCTGTGACTTGTCATGTGATTTAAACTTTAAACAAACAAATCGCTCCAATGTGAAGAGAGTTTTCAGCGTTGTACCGAAAAAAAAAAAGGCGTCGATAACAGCTGGCGAAATCGCCCATGATTTTACCGTGCTTATATTGTGTTTTTCATAGGTAATGTAACTTAAAAAAATGTAACACTGATGCAATTGTAATGTGTTCTTCCTCTGTTTTCAATAGGGAGGTGCATTTTTTGCGTTTTTTTTTTTTTTTTTTTAAACTGACAAAACATGCACCAAAAATGCAGCAAGCGGGATTTTTTAACACTGCTTCAAAAAAGGTGCCGATAAATGAATTCATATTCATTTAAATTCATGATATTAATTAAAACAGAATGTTCATATCAGTGCACCACCAGCAGCAAGTGAACATGTTGTCCCTGAAGTTGATGGGTTAAAAGCAGAAAAAATGGGCAAGCGTAAAGATTTGAGACACTCTGACAGGGGCCAAATTGTAATGGCAGGACAACTGGATCATTTGAACTCCAAAACTGCAGCTCCAGTAAGATGTTCCCAGTCTGCAGTGGGCAGGACTCATCAATAGTGGTCCTTGGAAGGAAAACTGGTGAACCAGAAACAGGGTCATGGGTGTCAAAGGCTCAGTGATACACAAGGGGAGTGAAGGCTGACCAGTGTTGTCTGACCCAACAGAAGAGCTACTGTAGCTCAAATTGCTGAAAAAAAAATTGAAGGTTCTGATAGAAAGGGGTCAGAACACACAGTGCATTGCAGTTTGTTGCATATAAGGCTGCATATGGTGCCCATGCTGACCCGTGTCCACAGCCAAAAGGGCCTACAATGGGCATGGGAGCATCAGAACTGGACCACGGGATGGTGGCCCGGTCTTCTAAATTCAAGAATTGATTTAGAAACTCAACAGGTGTTGACTTGGCCTCCAAATTCTGGAGATCTAAATCCAGCATTTGTGGGAAGTGCAGAAAAAACAAGTTTGATACATGGGGGCTCCACCTTGCAACTTAGAAGTAAAAGCAAAGTAGAACTAAAGGCAACATTTTTTTTCTCTAGTTTTGGATAGAATGGAGAGGAATTAGAACACCTGTCAGTTTTTATTGCTGTCTGAGATTCACGCTCTTGATTTGTCCTGTTTATCATTGAAAGTGAAAGAAAATCCCAAATTTGGGGATTCTGACATCAGAACAGTAATAGAGGGAAATCTTCCACCGAGGACACTAGTTTTAGTGATACCCCAGGATTCTTTCACTGTGGGGGGGGGGGGGGGGGGAGGGGGGTTCCTATTGCTTCCTGTTTTGGCTATAGGGCAGGAAGTGCAGGGAAATCTTCCCAATGTGAAATACAAGACAAAAAAACTGGCAGGGGGTTATAACCCTCCATACTCTACCTGGCACCTGAAAATGCTCCATACTGCCCCTACCCTCCTGTAATGTATCCTAAGCTCCGCTTGCCCATTTGCATGCCCTGGATCAGCATAGCGGGTTCCGCCAGGAAGAGGGGAGGGAGGTGAGCTGGCACACGTCCGCTCTCCTCCCCTTCTTGTTTCTGACCCCATCAAGGCCAGGAAAGACTAATGCAGTGTGATGTACATTGCATTACATTTAATGAAGCACAGAGGAGATGTGAAGGGTCTTTTAGACTCTGGATGTCCCATTAAAGAGAACCTGTCACCATAAAAATCATCACATAGAGGACTTTTTGTCCCCTATGTAATGGGAAAAAAAAAAAAAAAAAAAGTTAAAGCAGAGTTCCAGTTCCAGTACAAATACAGCTGCTGACTTTTCATAAGGACACTTATCTGTCCAGTGAGCCCACGATGTTGGCACCCCTAGCTCTGGGTGCAGTCGTCGGCATCTTCACTAAGTGCAACAGGAAGTAAAGCCTTGCGGCTTCACAGCCCGTTTCCTACTGCGCGACTCACGTTTTGCTTTCTGAATGGTCCAGCTGTTTTCTGGGACCTGTGTGTCTCACAGAAGGCAGCGTAGGGAAGGAGGAGGAACCAGAAGTTTCATAGATTACCGCACAAAGATGCAGCGATTTTACACAGAAGTGGGTGCCGATACCTGGTTTTGCCAGGTGTCCGCTCCCCCCGAAAAGGTGCTAAATGTGGCAGCGGAGGACGAAAACAAGGGGAGCTTCTACCTTTGGATGGAGCTCCGATTTAAAAGAAATGTTTTTTTTTGTAAAACAATTTAAGTTGCAGCCAAAGAAAATATAGGAGGTTCCCACCTCCACATTTATGCATGTACAAACGTAAACGCACGGAGCAGGGCCCCTATGCCTGAAAAAGTCCATTGCAATACACATACTGCCAAGCAAATTTATTAAGCCTTGAACTATATTGTGCATCCTGCATAACCCTCTTCACATACTCTTGTGTTACCCCCCAGGTGCTCCTTCATCCCCTCCCGCTGGGGGAAAAAAATCTGATAGCCTTCAACTTGTGTTCCCTTTTTTGAAGCACAGGCTTGCTTTAACATATAGGTAGAAGATGGAAATGTGCTAACGCGGCATGTGAGGTAAAAACGTGGCCAGAGAACACAGCCTGCTAATCGATCTCAGGAAAGAAAACAGCACGACTGGTAACCTGGAAGGCTTGGAAAACAAATGATACACAAGTAGTGGTTCATTAACTAGGACTCAAGTCTGCCATTCAAGCTTGCTGTACCGGACATGTTATCTCTTTGCTCAGGTTCACATTAGTACTAGAAGAGTCATCGCAGGATTGGCTTGTTACACATTTACAAGTGACAAGCCTACGGTATCTGTGAAATTGATCTAAGCGGAGATTAATAATGGGGATACACATTCCTGAGCAATGTTTGGGTTTGTGAACTTTAAGTGCAGAAGGCAGTGTGTTATTTCCAAGCCTTCAAGCAGTGTAAATATTGCTCTAATCATGTCATCTACAATGCAGAGTCTAACTTTATTGTAGCTGCTCAATTCACCATTCCAAAGCACATGATTTGCCAAAACTTTGCTGCCAAGTGGAAGTCCCACGAAACCACTAAAATAAATAAAAGCTCTTTTTTGAAATATAACAGGGACAACAATTCGACCAGAGAAGAGGAGGATCTGGGCTGCTCTGTACAAAACTAACTGCTCAGAGCAGTTAGCAGCCTCGCCAGTGCCCGTCACTGCAGCCTCGCCAGTGCCCAATGTGTACTCGGCTCAGCTCGCAGTCACACCAGTCCCGCCTCTTGGCCCACCTCCTATGATGAGCATAACACCAGTCCCACGCTGGGATACGTGACATCGATGCTAGGAGCCGCCCAGGAGGCGGGACTGGGCGTGAGCGCGAGCCAAGCAGAGTACACAGGAGATCCGGCTCCGTGAAATCCGGCGACGCTTGCCCCCTCCTAGGCAACCTATATCGTCGTATAACACACGCCCATGATTTGGCCCCTATTTTCAGGGGGGAAAAAATGTGCGTTATACACCAATATGGCATATATCTTGATTGCCACAGGCAAAAATGATTTCCTGTATCGCATCGTGGGCATAACACTTTGTCACTGATGGTATCCTACAGATTGACCAGCGTATTGTGGAGCGGGTGGGAGGAGTTGTCCAAGATTGAATGTAACTTGCACACATTCTCCTCTCCAACACTGTTGTAAAAGACTCCAATTTCAAACCAACAACATCACTGGCCTTGAGAATCAGTTAGTTGAGTCTGTTAGTGTCGGACATTGTAAACCTGCTTCCCCAGCATGCCACTGCATACAAGAGACCACTGGCCACCACAGGCTCATAAAACATCTTCAGCATAAAAAAACCTCAGTCTCCTGAAAAAATAGAGGTAGCTCTGGAACTTTGTATAGCGCATCTCAGTGTTCTTCTCCAGTCCAGCTTATTATCTTTGAGCACCCCAGATACTTGTAACCCTTTACTACCTCCACATCCACTCCTCAGATGGATATTGGGGTCACTGGTGGCTTCTTTCTGAAATCCACAACCAGCTCCTTAGTCTGTCACATTTAGATCTAGATGATTAACCTCACACCATGTGAGAAAGCTCTCCACCAGTCCTATACTCATCTTCCCCATCTCTAATACATCCCACTACCGCATGACAAGAGAGCAGGGTGGATTTCATTTAAATCATCATTTTTAACCACTTAAGGTCCGGGCCATAGCCGAATGACAGCTACAGCACAGACCTCAATTTCTGGGAGGCCGTCATATGACGTCCTCCCCTGTGAACGCACCCTGCAGGGAGCGCGCTGTGATCACCGAGTCACTGAGGTACCGGTGTTCTGGCATATTCAGTCCGGCCATCATATAGCGTCCGCCCCGTACTGCGCATGCACAGTACAGGGCAGAAGAAGCTTCGTAAAATTTCCAAAGCTGAACGGCGCCTGCGCCGTGAGTGGAGGTGGAACCCCTACCATTCAAGCGGACATAGGGTTGTGAAAATTAGACGGCCGCTCGCCTGGACTCAGTGCGCAGGCGCCGTTCATCATCGGCATGCGCAGTACACAGCGGACGCTATCTGATGGGGGACCTTATATGATAAGACACCGGCCCCTTACCATGTGATCAGCTGTCAGCCAATGACAGCTGATCACATGATGTAAACAAAAGCTAGTGATTTCGTGTTTTTTTTTTCTCCTCACGCTGACAGAGGGAGAAGGAAAAAAAAGTCCATCACCAGCTTATGTTAAAGGGACATCAGTCCCGAAGAGGAAGGAGGCACAACTGCCTCCTCTGTGCCATTCAGTAGCCCTTGCTAGTGCCACCTGTCATTGTCACTTGCCACTGCCACCTATCAATGCCCACCAGTGGTGCCAATGAGTGTCACCTAGCAGTGCTGCCTATCAGTGTGAGCAATCAGTGCCCATCACTGTCGCCTCATCAGCGTACATCAATGGAGGAGAAAAATTACCTGTTTGCAAAATTTTATAACAAAAAATAAATATATACATATATCTCTTTTTTTTTTTTTTCGGTCTTTACATTTTTTTAACAAAAAATTAAAACCGCAGAGGTGATCAAATACCACCAAAAGAAAGCTCTATTTGTGGGGAAAAAAATGATAAAAATTAATTTGGGTACAGTGTTGCATGACCGCGCAACTGTCATTCAAAGTGCGACAGCGCTGAAAGCTGAAAATTGGTCTGGACAGGAGGGGGGTTTAAGTGCCCAGTAAGCAAGTGGTTAAAGAGCAACTGTCATCTCTGTCCTGCAGCAGCCCCCCCCCCCCCCAACCCACAGACAATCCCATTCACTTTAATGGGATGGCTGGTGTGGCGGCAGTGACACAAGGCGAGAGACGGGGCAGCAGCAGGTGAGTGGATGCGCACTAAAACGCGCTCATGATGGATCTGAAATGACAGGTGCTTCTTAAATGTAAACACTTATTCTTGCTGGTAGTTAGAACCTTTAACAATTGCAAACAAAATAAAGGTTTCTTATTTAGAATAATAAGCTGTCAGCAAACAAAAAAAATTAAATAAAAATCTGATTAAAAAAACAAAAAAAAAAAATAAAAACCATTGATTTTTATCCACCCTCGAGAGACTGTCGTAGCTGAACTCAGTGGTAAAGACAGTAAAAAGAAAGGGAGAGAACGGTCCCCTGTGGAACCCCAATATTGCTGATCTATCTGGCACACAGTCTTGCAAATCCATGACACAAGAGAAACGTCAACCTGTATTGCTGCTAGTTTCTTGCCCAAAAGATCTGGCCTGATAGTATTAAAAGCACTGTAGAAGTAAAAAAAAAAAAAAATTTAAAAAAAAAAATAAACACACACGACCCTCACAGAGCTTGCTGACTTATCCAGGTGTGCATACATGTTATTTAGCATGTAAATTATAGTATCCTCAAACCCCAGTCTTGGCTGGTATGCAAACTGCAACGGGTCTAAGCATTTACTAACCATGGGTTGTAACTAGGGTTGCACTGATACCGATACCAGTATCGGTGCCAATACTGGGTATTTGCCAGAGTACTTGTACTGGGGCAAATGCTCCCTATTCCTAATCCGATACCTTTGCTTTAAGAGGCGGCCGCGTTCGCTCCCGGTAGTCAGTGGGTGGAGCGGAGACCGAGTCCTAGCAGCAGTGGAGAGCGAGTCCTGGCAGCAGCGGAAGGTAAGCTGGCAGGGGTGTGGGTCGCAGCCACATGTGCTGCAATCGGTATCAGCGAGTACTTGAAAAAAGTATTTGTACTTGGTCTTAAAAAAAGTGGTATCGGTGCAACCCTAGCCCTAACTGATATAAAACAAGTCTCTCCAAGGTCTTCATGATGTGGGAGGCCAAAGCCACGGATCTATAATCCTTGGAGTCTTGGGCACAGGGACAAGACAGGACTTCTTCCACAACACAGGAACCTTTCGTAGACTTAGATTCAAGTTAAAAGACCCGCTGAAGAACATTCCCCAGCTGGTCTGCACATGCCCCAAGCACCCTGGGACTAACACCATCAGGGCCTGCTGATTTTACTGCCTTAGGTCTCCTCAACTGTCTACTCACATGATCAACTGTAAGACATTGATGCACTTTCCCGTAAAGGAGAGGTAGAGCTGTTCTTATAAAAAGAACCACCAGTAAAAGTATCAAATAGGGGTGAATCAGAACACAGATTAAAGGAGGAAGAACATGTAGTATGAGGAGAGGAGGGTACAGTCCGCAACTCTACTCTCCTACAGCTTTGTGATCACTCTGAAAGACTTAAAGCTAAGGCCTCCGAATCAAACCTATTCAAAAAATGGATCCGTTCATTTGCCCTCTCCACATCACCCCTAAGTCCCTTCACCAACCTGCTTAAGACCTGTAATGGTTCTCATGCCACTCCAGACCTTTTTCTCTTTGTTTTGTCCACTTCAGCTTTCTTCTATATATTTTTCCTTAGCCTCTCTAATCTTTATCCTCAGGTCCTTCTGAATAATTTGTAACTCCTCCCTATTACCCACTCTAAAAGCCATCTTCTTGGAGTTGAGAATATCCTCCATATACCTAGTTATCCACGGTTTATTATTTCACAAGAAATTCGACAATGCGGCTGCTGGAACTGCTGGCTATACACTGGTTGAATTTCAATTTTCATTTCAAATTCTTCATTTTAAGATAATTCCATATTCTGTTAGCGGGATCAAATCAAATTGAATTTTTAACCATCGTGATGAGAAAATGAGAAGTTGCAGGATTGAAAATTTTACTCGATCCAACTGTCTAACAGCCTATGTGTTTTTTGTTCAGGAAATTCCATCATTCCAAAACCGAATGGTAAAAGCAATACTTTTTACAGTTCATTCCGCACTCACGTGATCTGCTTTCAGCGGACAGCAGTACTTTCAAAAACGACATTCGTCCAGTCATTGAATGTACAAATCATTTCCTATGAACAATCATACAAATGTTCTCTTGAATATCTACCAATGCATAGACAGCAAAGAGTGAAGCGTGTGGGAGGATGGATTTCTGCTGGTTAGCTGCAGAACGTGTCAGCATCACATTTTGTAGATTTGTAGGCTACAGCCACACACATTCACAGATCTCGTATCTGTAAAAAATGTAGATCTGGTTCCTTGTGAAGCGGTGATGCAAATCTTGACATACAGGGAAATTTCCCTCCAAGATTCTAAGACGAGTATTCCAAGTTTTCTTCCTCCCCTTCACTGTTCTTCCTCATTCCTTTGCTCCCCTTATGGTTTACAGATCTCATTCTCCTCGACACTAGTGAGTTATTCGATGTATACACTACTGCTATAAGTGGAATCTCTTCATTTGACTGCAGCAGCATTCATTTCATCCATAGAGTGTCTCAACAAAGACCACTGGTATGAATGCATGTGTCAGAACCATCAGTGTGCTAAAGGCAACTAAAACAGAACAGGAAGAACCTGAAACGTGCCCAGCGTTTAATATACTGAAAATGATTACAGACAACTGAATTTGCCAGTGATCAATGACTAGTGCAGGCTGGTGTCGTTCTGCAATGATGAGATTGCATTCAGCCCATAGTGATGTAGAATTAGGAACGTGTCTATGACCTTAGTCAGGTAATGCAGTACAGCTCATTTTAAGTACCAGTGCAGGGATCTCTGTATAATAAGCTTTTGCTGTGTTGCCTACTGATGAGTAAGGGCATATTGATGAAGCATGGAATTTATGTGAGAGAGCTGATCTTTTGTTAAAAGTGCTCTACAGGGTAAAACCCTGGCATTAGTTTAAGGTTTAATATTGCTTTAAGATATTTTTTTTTTTTCTTAAGAAAACAAACATGTTATACTTACCTGCTCTGTGCAATGGTTTTGCACAGAGCAGCCCTGATCCCCTTCTTCTAGGTTCCCCCGCCAGCACTCCAGGTTCCTCCTCTTGAGCAGGTGCCCCCCCCCCTCCCCCCGTGGGTGCTCGTTCCTGAGCCCCGCTGCTGTGTCCATTGACACAGACAGTGCGACTCCGCCCCACCACCATCACAGCATTTGACTGACAGCAGCGGGAGCCGCAATCAATCTGCCCAATGAGGAGCGAGACAGCAGCGCAAGCCACTGAACATCACTGGATTGGATCGGGCTCAGGTAAGGGGGGAAGCTGCAGCACAAAAGGTTTTTCACTTTAAAGGATAGAATGCGCTAAAAGGTGAAAAATCTTCAAGTATTATTTTTTTTTACATTAAAATAACAAACATGATATACTTACCTGCTCTGTGAAATGGTTTTGCACAGATCTGCTCTTTGTGTATTTTGCGAACTTTCTGTCACACCATATTTGTGCAAAAGTCTTAATTATTAAAAGTATCGTTTTTAAATAAAATAAAAAATAATTTATTATAGAATCTACATATTGGAACCATGTACCATTGGTATAATGATAACCAAAGAAAAAAAAAAAGTTTTGCTACCAGAACTATATAAAGAATAAATTAAAAGAGGGAGAGAGAATAAGGGGAAAAAGTAGAAGAGAGAAAGAAGATAAAAGTAGTCTTAAGAGAAAAAATAGATAGGGAAGAAAGAAATGAGAGGTAGTAGGGGTTCCCGGGGTAGTACATGGTAATAAACACATACCATGAATGCAGAGAATGGAAGTATAAATCGAGATTACCAAGGTCTTGGTAGGGAAGCATTAACATTGGAAGGCAAAAAGTGAGTCACGCAGGATTCCACATATTTCAACGCACACAGATATCCACACATATTAAAGTTGAAATATTTATCTTGAGTTATAGCCTCTGTTTTGGCATGGATCATTGCTTGATTGCTTCTATTTTTAGTTTCAGCAATTATTAAAGACGGGGATTTCCAAGCTTTGGCAACTGTTTTGCGGCTGTAGTGATCTGTAATAGGAGTTTGAGTTGGCGGTAGGAGAGAGCGGCCGGTTTTAAGTTTAAAAGTGCTATTGTAGGATCAGAATTGATATGCTTTAAACACTGTTTGAAATCCCTCAGAAATACATCTTTCCAGAAATGTTTTGCTACCGGGCAATCCCACCTAGTGTGGAGATGTGATCCTAGATCACCACAGCCACAAAAACAAGATGGAGAATAATTTAAAGGATATTCCGCAATTCTGACAGGGACCAAATACCACCACGTGAGTACTTGGTCATTTGTCTAAGGCAGCTATATTTTGTGAAGATAAAGTTAGTTGTGATCCAAATCTTATCCCAATCAGCTGCATCCAATGAAAACCCAAGATCCACCTCCCACTAAGCCCTTGTACACACGGTCGGAGAATCTGTCGGAATGCGTCCTATCGGACCGTGTCGTCAGATAATCCGACTGTGTGTGGTATGCATCGGACTGATTCTGTCCGAATCTCCGTCTGACCCAATTTTCCAACATGTTGGAAATATTTCCCGACCAACTGGGCCGGACGGACCTAATCCGATCATGTGTAGAGCATTTTCATCGGACCAAGTGTCACGCATGCTCAGATCAAATTCCTACATCAAAGCTATTGGCTACTAGCCTGAATGTAGTCCCATCGTAACGAAATTACGTCATCACGTTCTGAAAGATCGGATTTTTCGCCAACTTGGCCCGACCGTGTGTATGCAACAGTTTCGGACACAATCCGTCGGACTAAATCCGACGGGCAAAATGCGACGGATTTGGTTGGCAAAATCTCCGACCGTGTGTACAGGGGCTTAGCCATATATGATGGTGGGTCTGAGTTGGGTTTCGAAGCATCCCAAACTGGTACCACCGACACAAGCTCAAAGCCCGTTGACATAGGCTCTAATATATGTGCCATTTTTTGGAAAATCTATTCTGCCCCAATGTTTCCATTCTGTATTGCTGGAGGTAGTGTACAGAATTGGACATGACAGTATATTATATTTTCCAAAAACACCAGCCAATCCTTGGTCTTTCCATGAGATCACTCCACCATTTTTTCAATCGGTTCAATGAGGTGACCCTTATCCAATGATCCCCCACCCCCATTCCTTTTTATTCTCTCAACCTTTGTATACCCTGTTGGTTTGCTTTGGTTTATTGTTCTTACAATGACCGAAATAATTGTCTTCAATAGTAACTGGCTCTGTGAAAGGGCACAATATTGGGTGCGGTTTATTAATCTTCTCCTTTAGAGAACTAGAAGAGACAGTCAAAATGTGGGCTATGATGAGACCTCATGCACACAGGACATTATAACAAACAGTAGCGTTAGCTGCAGGTAGCTGTAGAATGAGTTTTGCGGCATTTTTGCAGTAGCGTTTTTTTAAGCAAAACTATACTCCCACAAAAACGTATATGGCTCAAAAACACTGATAAACGATGAATAACCACATTTTTCAGCTTTTATCAGAGTTAGAGCATTTTTACAGCTGAAAAACTCCTCTAAAAACTCACTAGGGGGGACGTCCTCTCACACCCCTGATAAAAGTGATCTTGCAGCGAATCCGCAGCAGAGACCACTTTTATCTGAAAGTGGACCACCCGCAGTAGAGGATATTGGTGTAATGGCAGCTATCTGCTGCCATAACCCCGCTATTCCTCTTCAAACAGCTGACGTATAACGACGGCGGGCGGTCCTTGAGTGGTTAAAGAAATTAACTAGCAAGGCCTAACTGAATGGTAAAGAAAACTTAAAAATACAAAAGTCACTGTAAAAATATAAACTAACACTACTTTAAAAGTGGACAATGCCAGTAGGGCAGTGGTTACTATCAGTAGATCAGTGGACAGTGCCAGTAGTTTATTAGGCCAGAGATTCCCTTTCTCTGCAGCCTCAGCAGCACTGGACAGTGACTCAATGGAAAGTGCTCTGTGCCGAGTGGCTTCCTGTTCACTGACAAACGGAAGCATAGCAAAAACAACTTACTATGCTTCAGTTATAAATGAATAGAGTGAGTTATCTGTATCGATCTCTCAATGTGTTTTTTCAGAAAAGGAAGGGCCAGTAAATAACATTTATCAGCCCCTTTTCCACTCTCCATCCTAAACTCCCCCCCTATAGCAGCAGGAGAGAAGAGGAAGGAAGCCAGCAGCGATGCAGAGAGGGTACACAAGGTGCTGGGCAGCCGAAAGAGGGGAACAGGAGGCGCGGCATTTACTGGTTCCGATCGTCTATTTTCCTCCAACAGCCGCTGAATGTCAGCGGGAGAGCGAGGAGAGGCGGCCTCCAGCAGGTCCTTCAGTTCCAGGGTCAGCAAGGAAGGATCAACTGTCACCTAGACACTTTAATGGAAACAACTTTAATAAACCATTCATTCATTAGTTCCTCTTTACTCGGTTGTAAGAAAAAGGGGCGGGCTTACCAATGTAAATACTACACAGTATACATTTGCGATTGGTCATGACCTCGGAGTTGTCCAGGGTTGGATAAGCTCTGTACACTGTGCTTATATACCGAGCCATCTGAGAAGAGGTTTGTTCAATTCCTTTATTGTGCGCAGTGGCCACCCAAGGGCGATTAATGCAGTAATGTTCTTAACCACTACAATACAGGGCACTTTCGCCCACTTCCTTCCCAGCCCAATTTTTAGCTTTCATCGCTCTAGCGCTTTCAGTGACAATTGCGCGGTCATGCTACACTGTACCCAAATGACATTTTTATCATTTTGTTCGCACAAATAGAGCTTTATTTTGGTGTCATTTATTCACGACTCCATTTTTTATTTTTTGCGATATAAGCGCAAAAAAAGCGGAAATTTGGAAAAAAAACAATATTTTCTTTTTTCCATTTTAAAAGAAATCCAATAATATCAAATTGTGTCATAAATTTAAGCCAAAATGTATTCTGCTACATGTTTTTGGTAAAAAAAATTCCGTTAAGTGTATAATAATTGGTTTGTGTGATCACGGACATATGTACGCAAATGATCATGTACATATGTGTGCAGGTGATCACGTACATATGTGTGCAGATAATCATTTGGACATGTGATTTTAGTGGGACATGTTTTTATTATTAGGGATATGTGTTTTTATTATTTGGGGACATGTGCGTTTTGGGGACATATGTGGGGACATTGTGTTTATACTGTGTGGTGTGTTGTGTGTTTACACTAGACTGATGATCAGTGAGTAAAAAGCTGTAAAAAACAGCTCATACTCACTGATCATCAGCCGGCTGCAGCGATCTCCTCTCCTCAGCGATGACTTCTGTGTGAGGAGAGGAGGAGCCGATCGCCTAGCAACCGGCTGTTTGTTTACATCACATGACGGCCGTGATTGGACACGGCCGTCACGTGATCAGGAGGGCCAATCACAGAGCCCTCCTGCCGATCTGAGATGCGCCGTGTCCGCGCGATCCCGCTCTTTCTGAAGGACGTTCCTGAACGTCCTATCAGAAGTAGATGGCTCCCACCCGGCCGTATATGTGCATTGGCCGGGTGGGAAGTGGTTTTAAACAGCACTAAAGAAAATAGGATTTTTGTACCCACCGTAAAATCCTTTTCTCTGAAGTTCATTGATGGACACAGCACCTTTAAATCTTGGACTGTCTACGGTCAAGATTTAAAGGAGCTGTGTCCGTCAATGAACGAAAGAGAAATAAGTGTACACCACCTCGCCACTCAAAAATGTAAGGCACAAGGTAAGTGGTTATAGTATATATACCAAAAACAATGCTTTAGTTCTGGAGGTTATGGGGGAGGATTAGGTTTTACTGCTGTTGAACTCACTGCCCTGAGGACAGCCTTCTCACCAATCAGGAAAAGTGTCAAAATAAAAAGTAACATTTAAATAAGAAAAAGAAATAAGAAAAAATTTCAAACGTCCGGACGAGATCGCACGCAGAAGTTCAGACATTTCTCCAGTATGCAGAGGTCAGCTAGATGTGGAATACACTTCATTCATTACAGGTAAGTTTGCTGAATCAAAGCCAAAAAAATAAATAAAAAATAACCAAACTACAGCTATAGATGTGTACAGTCTGGACAGAGGTTCTCTTTAGGAAAGAAAAGTGCTGAAAATTCTACATCATAGTTCACAAATAACACATTGGAATGTTTCGTTTAAAGTATAACCAAAGGCTATACATTTTTTTTATAGTTTTGGATGAAGTTGAGATTTAGAACACCTATCAGATTCTTATTAGTGTCTGTGACCCCGTCAGGGAGATTCACCCCATTTGTCCGGTTTACAATTATCATGCACACTGGACATTTTGGGGCGTTTTTACAGCTGCTGTTTTTGGCTGGTGCATTTTTTTGGGTGTAAAACAAATGAATAAAAACACCAAAACTAGTGGGTTCTGAGAGGAGTTTTTCAGCTGGAAAAAATGCTCTAATGTCAAAAAACACCTAAAAACGCAGATAAACGCCCAAAAATGCAGCTCACCAACCTTTTTGATCCCATTGAAAAAAAAAAAAACACTTAAAAAAACGCGCTCTCGCCCCCGCTATCCTGCTTAAAAGGAGCAGACATACAGCTACTATGGCTCACAGAATCGTGCCAACCTGCCACAGTATAATGACGGAGGCTGGTCGGCAAGTGGTTAAAGACTAAACCTTTTTCTGAGACTCGTTGCTTACAAGTTAAAACCAGTATTTTTTTTTACTAGAAAGTTATGTGGAACCCCCAAACATTACATTTATATTTTTAGCAGAGACCCTAGAGAATAAAATGGCAGTTGTTGCCATGTGACACTGTATTTGCACAGCGGCCTTTTAAAAGCAAAAATATACTTCAATGAATTTAAATAAAAAAATAAAAAACTAAACAGTAAAGTTAGTCCAAATTCTTTTTGTAATGTGAAAAAGTTGATGTTACGCCAGCAAGAATCGAGAGAGAATCATGATCTTTATTGCAAGCAAAAAAAAAAGTGATTCTCATTTTAGCCAGAATCGTGCAGCTCTGCTGTGAAGGAGTTCATTTCCAAAATGCCCTTTTGGTATCTGAATCCACCATAAATCAATCTACAAGGAAACCAAACATCTATATCAGGGATAGGCAATTAACGGACCTCCAGCTGTTGCAGAACTACAAGTCCCATGAGGCATAGCAAGACGGACAGCTACAAGCATGACACCCAGAGGCAGAGGCATGATGGGACGTGTAGTTTTGCAACAGCTGGAGGTGTGCTAATTGCAGATCCCTGATCTATATGGACAGAGGGACATTCTAAAGAACTGCCCCAATAAACTAAACACAAGTCTATAAAAAGCATTGGCTATAATCTGATGACTTCCACACACCATGCAACTTCCCTGCTACACCAAATAAGCAGCATTAAAGTGGTCCCCTCATTTGTCTCCTTCCCCCCTCCGATGCCACATTTGGCACCTCTCAGGGGGAGACACATACCTGTCTTCAACAGGTATCCTGCCCCTGCTTCCAGGAGTCCAGGTCACGGCATATTATGTCAGTGGCTTCCCCTGCCGCCGAGCCAGTAGGAGAGCCCAGCAGTGCCTCACGCATGCGCAGTAGGGACCCAGCATGAAGCCTTAATGCTGCACTGCCGGGCTCTCTTACAAGCAATGGCGGTGGCAGCACCCAACAGCTGATGGAAACATCAGCTGTGGTACCGACATCGCTGGACTGCAGGGCAGGTAAGTGTCCTATTATTAAAAGTCAGCAGCTGCAGTATGTGTAGCTGCTGGCTTTTCATTTTTGCAGGGCTGTGAGGACCTCTATACCAGCCCACCTATTCTACTCTACCCATCTTGTAGACAACGTGCCCTGCTCTAATCACCGGGTCGGTGACCTACCTGCCACGCTACGACCACCTGGTGTCGCATCTGCAGCGCTCCAACTTAATGCTCACCTGTCATGCTCCGACCGACCATGTCTCTCACCTGCTGCACTACAAGTGTCTGCCAGCCCACCTATTCTACTCTACCCACCTTGTCGCTGACCAGACCAGCTCTAACCACCAGGTCGGTGACCTACCTGCTGCACTACAACCACCTGATGACCCATCTGCAGCGCTCCGACCACCCAGCTTTCTCACCTGCTGCGCTCCAAGTGTCTGGCAGCCCAATTATTCCACTCTACCCATTGTTAACAGCCCACCTGTCTCACTCTGCCCCTTAGATGGACCCCCCCTACCCAGCTGGTAACTCTCCCCTGACCTCTGCCCCCCAGGATAGCACCTCCTCCCCCTCCCCCATTGACTACGTGACCTCTCCATGGCACTAGGCACAGCAGGTGATCAGGGGGTCCCACACACAATACGAGGGGGTCGGACACTTCCTCACCTCGTTATCGATCATCTCTTCCGCTCTAGGGTCAGAGTGCTGCAGCCGCGGGATCTGTCGGCTCTGAAACTGATAAGAACGTAACTGAGACTCATTCCACCCGGGACTTCGGGGCTCGGCCTCCCCGCCACCGACTCTCCTCGTCTCAGCCACCACCTCAGCAGCCGACACCCCGGCCTCCGCCATCCCCCCGGCGGCGCACAGACCTGGCCCCAGGACAACAAATACCGATCTGTGGCCCCGGCCCGAGGAGGAACAACGATACCAGCGCTCACTGGCCAGAGCGGCGACCTACTACACAGCGCCCTCTGGCGGCACCTAGCGAGAACTGGACAGCTGACACTCTCCATTGTCTGTGCAGTTTGCCTATTGCTATTCTCTAGTACTGATTTGTATTCCTTATTAGCATATTGGGGGATCAATAGAAAAAGGGAGAACAATGAAAACATATGCATTCGGAGGAATGAGGGCCCTTTACTAGGGATGAGCCGAACACCCCCGTTCGGTTCGCACCAGAACTTCGAACATCCGAACACAGTTAAAGTCTAAGGGACACGAACATGAATAATCAAAAGTGCTAATTTTAAAGGCTAATATGCAAGTTATTGTTATAAAAAGTGTTTGGGGACCTGGGTCCTGCCCCAGGGGACATGTATCAATACAAATAAAAGTTTTCAAAACTGCAGTTTTTCGGGAGCAGTGATTTTTAATAAATACTTAAAGTGAAACAATAAAAGTGTAATATTCCTTTAAATTTCATACCTGGGGGGTGTCTATAGTATCAAAGCACCTTGTCCCCATGTTGATGGGGAGAAGGGCCTCATCCCCTCAACCCTTGTCTGGGGGATGTGGGGGTCTGCGGGCGAGGGGCTTATCGGAATCTGGAAGCCCCCTTTAACAAGGGGACCCTTAGATCACGCCCCCCCCTGTGTGCAATGGTAATGGGGTACAAAAGTACCCCTACCATTTCACAAACAAAGTGTCAAAAATGGTAAAAATTACAAGAGCCAGTTTTTGACAATTCCTTTGTTTAAAGTCTTCTTCTTTCCATCTTCTTCGGGTCTTCTTCCTTCCCTCTTCCTTCAGTTTCTTCCTCCATCTTCTTCTTCTTCTGATGCTCTGCTTCTTGCTTCGGTGTTCTCGTCCGGCATCTTCCTCCGTGGCGTCTTCTTCCCCACTTTGTTCTTGGGCCGCTCCGCATCCTTGGGAGGCTCCTGCTGTGTGATGCTTCTCTTCTTCTGACAGTTCTTCTATAACGGAGGGCGGGATCACACAGTGACTCCACCCCCTCTGACGTCACCGGGAAAGCCATAGGGAAATCCCCGTCAAAGCCATAGGGAAATCCCTGTTAAGTCACCGTGCGTCAGAGGGGGGCGGGGTCATCGGGTTGGCCCTCAGTTATATAAGAACTGTCAGAAGAAGAGAAGCGTCACACAGCGGGAGCCTCCCATGGATGCGGAGCGGCCCAAGAAGGAAGCTGGGAAGAAGATGCCACGGATGAAGATGCTGGACGAGAACACCGGAGCAAGACGCAGAGGATCGGAGGAAGAAGCAGAGGAAGAAGAAGATGGAGGAAGAAACCGAAGGAAGGAAGAAGACCCAAAGAAGATGGAAAGAAGAAGACTTTAAATAAAGGAATTTTTAAAAACTGTCTCTTGTCATTTTTAGACACTTTTTTGTGAAATGGTAGGGGTACTTTTGTACCCCATTACCGTTTCACACAGCGGGGGAGGACAGGATCTGGGGGTCCCCTTGTTAAAGGGGGATTCCAGATTCTGATCAGCCACCCACCCGCAGACCCCCACAACCACCGGGCAAGGGTTGTGGGGATGAGGCCCTTCGTCCCATCAACATGGGGACAAGGTGCTTTGAGGGGCTACCTCTAAGCACCCTCCCATTGTTGAGGGCATGTGGCCTGGTACGGTTCAGGAGGGGGGGCGTGCTCTCATCCCCCCCTCTTCTCCTGCTGCCTGCCAGGTTGCGTGCTCAGATAAGGGTCTGGTATAGATTTTTTGGGGTGACCCCAGGCCATTTTTTTAAAAACATTTTGGTGCAGGGTTCCCCTTAAAATTCAGACCAGATCTGAAGGGTCTGGTATGGATTTTGAGGGGGACCCCCACACCATTGTTTTAACAATCTTGGTGTGGGGTTCCCCTTAATATCCATACCAGACCTGAAGGGCCTGGTATAGAATTTAGGGGGACCCCCCACACATTTTTTTTCTTAATTTTTGGTTGGGGGTTCCCCTGTGGAATGTGAAATGAGTTGGCCACCTCCCTGAAATGAGTTTTTGCAGGTTGGGATGTCTGCCCAGTAAACAGACATTACCACAGCTTACGTCCTCATCTCAGCACGACTCCTCCTGCCATGCAGTTCACTGGTTCTTTTATTCACACACAAACCCCACAAACTGGAAGCCCTGCCTCCAACATCCAATCGCCTCCTACACCGGATGTGACCTCACAGGATATGACCAAATAAGGATATGACAACACAGGATGTAACAACACAGGATGTGAATGTCAACACAGGAGAAATTAATTTATACAACAACCAATGAACACAGTTTCTGCTGATGGGAGCCTATCTGCAGGTGTATGCCCATGGCTCCACAAATATGTTGCTCAAGCATATGTGGGTGACACGAGCGCAAATCCGCTAAACCGATAATGTGTTTACAGAGCAAACACACCCCCCCAGATGAACGTCTGAGCATCACACGGGCCATTTCGCTGGCAGACATATCCTCACTCTGCAAACACCTCTCTCCAACAACAGGAAGTTTTCCACTACCTAACAGATCTCAACCAGCGCTAGTCTGCCCCAGTCAGCTCTTTAGAGCGGGTTGCGGGAGAACTAACACTGGGAGACTCTATGACAATACATATTAAAATATATCTTAAAATAATTTCCACACCACCGATACATCTAATTATACTATATCACATACGATTGCTATATTTACTTCTGCGCTTTATTCACATACAGCAATTTGCTATTATATATTCACCAGTCAAAGATGATTTGTTATTCATTTCAATATGGATTTTATGAATTTGAAGCTTTTATATATGTATTGCAGTGTTGCACAATACTTATCTGTTTATTTTTTGCACGTTATACCTTATACAGTATTTCACAAAAGTGAGTACACCCCTCACATGTTTGTAAACATGTTATTATATCTTTTCATGTAACAACACTGAAGGAATGACACTTTCCTATAATGTAAAGTAGTGAGTGTACAGCTTGTATAACAGTGTAAATTTGCTGTCCCCTCAAAATAACTCAACACACAGCCATTAATGTCTAAACCGCTGACGACAAAAGTGAGTACACCCCTACGTGAAAATGTCCAAACTGGGCCCAATTAGCCACTTTCCCTCCCCGATGTCATGTGACTCGTTAGTGTTACAAGGTCTCAGGTGAATGGGGAGCAGGTGTGTTAAATTTGGTGTTATCGCTCTCACTCTCTCATACTGGTCACTGGAAGTTCAGCATGGCACATCATGGCAAAAAATTCTCTGAGGATCTGAAAAAAAGAATTGTTGCTCTTCATAAAGATGGCCTAGACTATAAGAAGATTGCCAGGACCCTGAAACTGAGCTGCAGCACAGTGGCCAAGACCATACAGCGGTTTAACAGGACAAGTTCCACTCAGAACAGGCCTCGCCATGGTCAACCAAAGAAGTTGAGTGCATGTGCTCAGCATCATATCCAGAGGTTGTCTTTGGGAAATAGACATATGAGTGCTGCCAGCATTTCTGCAGAGTTTGAAGGAGTGGGGGGGGTCAGCCTGTCAGTGCTCAGACCATACGCCTTACACTGTATCAAATTGGCCCGGATGCCTGTTGTCCCAGAAGGAATCCTCTTAAAGATGATGCACAAGAAAGCTCACAAAAACAGCCTTTGGAATACAAAATACACACTTTTTGTGAGCTGCTATGATTCCTATATACCACTAAGTGCAAACAGCTGCCAGCACTCAACCACACTCCCATACAAATGTATGTATCTTTAAAACAGTCTTTATATCAGTGCAGCGCTGTAAGTAATAAAAATAAAATAACATTTGTGAAGAGTTTTAAATTCTTATTGGTGTTCTGTGACTTGTAATCATCCTGTGTGATTTCCACTAGTCAATTTGTGCTCTTACCTGAATTTGTTGACCCTACAGATAAGTACGGTCAAATCACACTTTTAGTCATATACGGTATATCCTCCTATTATGATTGGTGAATCCAGTTTTTTATATACTTGTGCTTTAAACAGCTTCTCCATGCTCTTCACAGTTGCTCAATCTTACATGTAAAAAGATGAAAACCACATAGTGTCTTATCCTTAAAGTAAACTTTTTTTCACTTTCATATATTCTACTCACATAAAAACAAAAAAAATGCATTGTGCCTTTAAAATTATACTACATGTGTCTCCTTTATCAGATGTACTCTCACCTGGTCCCTTATAGGGATCAATCATAAAGATAATGTTCCCAGGGAGAAATCTTCACTCAATTTTAGTGGCCTTACGCTCTTTGCCAGAAAGTTGGTTCAATACAGTTTTGCTCTCACTCTCACCTCCGCTCATTTCATATGCAGAAAAAGAAAATGTGCATTATCCTCGATTTATAGATTATACTTCTACCGACTACTACTCACATTCAACATGAATCATGTGCATTAGTGTTACTTAATCTGAGGTGTGCAGCTAAGGGTTAGGACCCCCTAGTGGTCCCCTCACCTCTATAGGGAAATCAACAGCCACCAATAATCCAGCAGGAATAATTCTCTTCTTCAGATGTTTTCCAGTCCTCTTTCCCACTTACGCAATGAAGTCAGAAAAGTTCAATAGTGCTTTATCTCTTATGAATACACTTCTTACCGGAAGTTCATGACCCCCCACTACAGAGGGTCACAGAAAGCTTATAAATATGTAATTGTCCCCCACTCCAAAGGAATCCTTATTGTTCTCCTTGCACCACCGCTTTCATGCATAAATGGCTGGATGCATTATCACAGAACATCTCCCGTGTATTTGAAAAGAGCTCAAAGGTATGCACCAATCATAAAAGAGAGATAAAGCTCCAATAGTGTAAAACCCTTTATTATTAAAATCCAAAATATAGAAATGCACTTACAGTGTAAACGAAAATCATCAGCCTTAAGTCTCTGGCCGGCCGGACGCACACGGACAAATCCGTCCTTCCTGGACACGTATTCCTGAACACGAGGTGATGTTAACGCGTCACTCATCCCTACGCGTTTCGCAAAACAAAATTGCGTGATCCAGGGGCACAAGCGGCATGCTACATCACCTCCATTTATAATGCCACTACCCCTCCAAGCCTCACTCTGGGCACTCGGCTATTCCTGCTTAAACCAAGCCTCATTCTCAATAGTAAACAAGTTCTCTAGTCTTTCAATTTGTCAGACCCTCCCAGACTCACTCATCCGTCCAATCCGAGCAATGGGCCAATAAAAACTTCCGCTGTAGCCAAGCCTCATTTTCATCTAGTGTGAAGATTACCTAGTCTTCCGGTGCGATCCAATAGGGCATAACACGTTCCCCTCTACTTCCGGGCCGCCACATCCGGCCCACGATAGCTTCCGCTTCAGACACAACATTTAGGGGAACCAATAGCATGCATATATGTATTGCACGATGCCCTCACTGTGCACACGACACTAACAATGTTTTCAGTACATGTTTTGCATTCTTTCAAGTCCTGATTAGAATTAGCCTGCCTATGTAACGCCCCTTGTTACCATAAACGTACAATTGTAATATTAATGTGATACCTACGTAATCATGTATATAAAAATCTTCAAATGCGTCATAATAAAGGAGAACGGTTATTTGGAAAGAAGCTGAGCGTATCTTTTGTGTCTGTTCCCTACTGCAGTAGTTATTAATTTGGAACCACTAATCAATATGAGGATAGGAGTTGCCTATCATCAAAATATCCATTTCACAGCGTACCCTGCTATACTTCTGGCCCACCACATCCAGCCCATGGTAACTTCCGTTCCAGCCAGGCCTCACTCCCATCAGCGAATACACTTCCCCACATCCCAATATGCCCAATCACGGCAGGGATTTTCTTAGCCACACCCCATACGAAGCAGCCAATGGTAAATGGTAGGTTGCGCTCGTGCTTCCGGCATATTCCCCACAACCAAGCCTCGCTTTCGCTTGTACACACACTGTGCACAAACAATATGTATCACAAGAGGAATTGGTCTCAATAACCCACCCCCTCTAAAATTAAAACAATAAAAATAATTGAATGCATACGAAACAAGCACAAAATAAAACCCCTTATGAAGGGGAGAAGCCAAAAACAACAGTAAACTAAAACCCTATATATATAACTCTGCATAGTGCCCATTACATAAGTGGGATCACTGCAATACTGCTACATTCCTCAATGCCCACTAGTTAGGTCATGTCCAAAGACATATGCCCCTTTCTATTTAATGGCCACTGGTTATATCATGTCAAAGACAAGGGAAACCTGTCTTTCAAAATAAGGGGACTAATCACCTCCATTCACCCACTCTCCTAATATTCCCTATATGTTCATTGAGCCTTATCCTCAGTGCCCTTTTGGTCCTCCCAACATATTGAAGGCCGCAAGGGCACTGTATAAGATATACCACTCCCTCAGATGAACAGGTAATAAATGATTCAACATTGTAAGATCTTGATGTACTAGTAGATACAAATTTACAGATTTTCTTGTCCTTATAACTATTTAGGGTACAGACTTGGCAATTCTAACATTTATAATATCCCTTAAGGTTCTGAAAAAAACATCTATTAGTACTTGGGGGGTCGTGTACACTCGGTGCAACGCGACTACCCAAAGAAGATGCTCCCTTGAATGCTACCTGTGGTCTGTCCGGCAGAATAGCACCAAGAACCAGATTGATCGTTAGTAAATGCCAATGCTTCTGTATTAGGTGCTTAATACTACGATGCTGCACCGAAAAGGTGGTAATATATGGAATCCTATTTTGTACCTTTGTGCCCTCCAATTTTTTGTCACCTAACAGTATCATCCTATCCTTTTCATGGGCTATTTGAAGTGCCTTTGACAAAAAATCACTACTGTACCCCTTCTCCAAAAATCTATTTGAGAGGATAGTTGCCTGTTCCTCAAAGGTGTCTATTTCAGTGCAGTTCCGTCTCAAACGTGTGAACTGTCCTTGGGGTACAGCCCTCAACCAGGGCTCATAGTGGCAGCTGTCTAAAGGAATATATGAGTTACGATCAGTTGCTTTCTTTTTTCTTTTTTTCTATACCCTACATATGCCAGCTCATTCTTTGTCTATCACCACCTTCTTTTCTTTCTGTTATGTCCAACTACGTGTTTCGTCACTGATCATGTGACTTCCTCAGGGGAATCTCTCTACTCTTATGAGATGCCCCTGAAGAAGTCACGTGATCAGTGATGAAAGATGTAGTTGGACATGAATAGAAGGTGGAGATAGAGAGCAGCAGGGTTAATTAGTTTTTTTTGCAGAATACAGAAAATGAATTTCATAGTGACTGAGTGAGTATAAACATCATGTAATACAGCATTTATTGTATTTTTTTATAGTGTGGGTTTAGTGATACTTTAAGAGACTCATGCTTATCACTGCGGGGGGGGGGGGGGGGGATTGATCTTCATCCAACATATCAACATGACACTACTTAGTTGTAGAACTTTTACTTAAAGTAGTTTTAAAGTCAGAAGGTCTTTTATCTTAATGCATTCTATGCATTAAGATAAAAAATAAACTTTTGTGTGCAGCAGCACCCCCCCCCCCCCCGATACTTACCTGAGTCCCATTTCTCTCCAGCGATGTCCAGGAGTGTCTCAGCCATCCAGGATTCTCCTCCTGATTGGCTGAGACACAGCAGCGGCTTTATTGGCTCCCGCTGCTGTCAAAATCAGTTAGCCAATTGGGAGAGAGAGGGGGGCTTTGTGTCTGATGGACACAGGGAGCTGTGACTCGGCTCGGGTACCCCCATAGCAAGCCGCTTGCTGTGGGGGCACTTGACAGGAGGGAGGGGCTAGAAAAGCCAAAGAGGGACCCGAGAAGAGGCGAGTCTGGGCTGCCCTGTGCAAAACCACTGCAGAGCAGGTAAGTATTACATGTTTGTAATTTTTAGAGAAACAAATGAGACTTTACAATGACTTTAATGTATTGTCTACTGACCCAACAAAACACAGTTTGGATCTTTCACAATTACAGCCCATATAGATGGTAGTAATGGCCCCAAATTAAGTAATATCTTAATGGATGGAAATTATATCTTGATATCTTTATGAATGGAAATTATGATATGGTGGTATCTTTATGGATGTGGATCAGAGGGCCAGTTTACTGTCCTTCAGATTTTAGGGGGGCCAGACTGTGGCCAGTGGAAGTAAACAATACCCCAGCTTTATTGGGAGCAAACAATGCTCCAAGCGTTGTGGTCATTGGGAGTAGAAAAATCACATATTGCCTGTGGTTAGTATGAGGAGGAATAGTTCCCCATCATTGATGTCAGTAGGCGGAATAGTGCCCCATCATTGGTAATAGTGTAAGGAATTATTCCCCATTGTCTGTGTCAGTGGAAAGAACAGGTTCCCATTGTTGGTGTCAGTGGGAGGAATAGTGCCCCATCATTAGTAATAGTAGAGGGAATAGTGCCCCATTGTTGGTGTCAGTGAAAAGAATAGTGCCCCATTGTGGATGTCAGTGGGAGGAATAGTGACCTATCATCAGTGGCGGCCCGTCCATAGGGGGCGCCTGGGCGCCGCCCCCCCCCCCCCAGTCACCAAAGAAAAAAAAAGAAAAAAAAAAAAGATTTTTTTTTTTTTAAAACTGGCCCTTTAAAAATAAAAATAAAAAATTGAAAAAAGGTCCTTAAGTGCACTGTGTCCGGGCGCCAGGCGCAGTGCACTATGGGAAACACCACGTCAATGCAATCATGAGATTGCAGACGTGGAGCTTCATTTGCGGGATTTTAACCCGCCTTGTGGCGCAAATGAAAGTGCCAATTAGCTTCCGCCCATAGAATCACTACGGGCGGGAGCATTGTTGTTTAATATAGAGGTTACTTCCGGGTTTTACGAAAACCGGAAGTGACCTCACAGCTTCATTCTTTGCATGGCCCGAGCGGCGCTGGAAGCAAGGTAAGTGCCTTGCAGCCCTGGGGCTTTTTGTTAGTACTGTTAGAAGCCAGATTAGATCCCCCCCCCCCCCCCCTTTTCACTACACATTCCAAAAAATTGAATGCAAGTGTGATTATAATCCTCCTGCATTTACTCCACTGAATTTTGCTCACAAATCGGCTGATATCATCAGAACTCTGTATGTCACTCTGCTCTTCACCCCCCTTCAGGTAGACTGCTCCGGATACATTAACTCATGGCATGGCAGCTGCCAGCTACTTTGTGGGACTCTGTCATAAGATGGGGAAGCTTCACAGCAACAGGTTGTTTTAAAATGTGGAAAACTCAAAATGGACATTCAGGCTGAGAAGAAGTGTGTTCTGTGTATGTGTGTGTATTGTATGTACTGGGTGTTCTGTGTGTGTGTGTGTATTGTATGTACTGTGTGTGTTCTGTGTATGTACTGTGTGTATATTATGTACTGTGTGTGTATTATATGTACTGTGTGTTCTGTGTGTGTGTGTGTGTGTGTGTGTGTGTGTGTGTGTGTGTGTGTATTTTATGTACTGTGTGTGTATTATATGTACTGTGTGTTCTGTGTGTGTGTGTGTATTTTATGTACTGTGTGTGTATTATATGTACTGTGTGTTCTGTGTGTGTGTGTGTGTGTATTGTATGTACTGTGTGTGTGTTGTATGTACTGGGTGTTCTGTGTGTGTGTGTATGTTGTATGTACTGGGGGTTCTGTGTGTGTATTGTATGTACTGTGTGTGTTCTGTGTATGTACTGTGTGTATATTATGTACTGTGTGTGTATTATATGTACTATGTACTGTGTGTTCTGTATATGTACTGTGTGTTCTGTGTGTGTGTTGTATGTACTGTGTGTGTGTTGTATGTACTGTGTGTTCTGTGTGTGTTCTGTGTATGTATTGTGTGTACTGTGCGTCCTGTGTGTGTTCTGTGTATGTATTGTATGTACTGTGTGTTGTGTGTGTGATGTACTATGTGTGTTCTGTGTATGTACTGTGTGTGTATTGTATGTATTGTATGTACTGTATGTACTGTGTGTTCTGTGTGTGTGTATCGTATGTATTGTATGTACTGTGTATGTACTGTGTATTGTGTGTACTGTGCGTCCTGTGTGTGTTCTGTGTATGTATTGTATGTACTGTGTGTGTATTGTATGTTCTGTATGTACTGTGTGTTCTGTGTATGTACTGTGTGTGTACTGTATGTACTGTATGTTCTGTATGTACTGTGTGTTCTGTGTGTGTGTATTGTATGTATTGTATGTACTGTGTGTTTCGTGTATGTATTGTGTGTACTGTGCGTCCTGTGTGTGTTCTGTGTATGTATTGTATGTACTGTGTGTGTATTGTATGTTCTGTATGTACTGTGTGTTCTGTGTATGCACTGTGCGTTCTGTGAATATACCGTGTGTATTGTATGTGTTGTGTATGTACTGTGTGTATTGTATCTGTTGTGTATGTACTGTGTGTTCTCTGTATGCATTGTGTGCTCTGTATGTACTGTGCGCTCTGTGTATGTATTCGGGTATTAGGAGCCATGACTGTAGAGGATGGGTAGATAGGGACCTGGAGGGGTTTGCGCCCGCCCAACATTTTTTATCACCAGCCGCCACTGCCTATCATTGGTAGTAGTGGAAGGAATAGTGCCCCATCGTTGGTGACAGTGGAAGAAATAAGGTCCCATTGTTAGTGTCAGTTGAAGGAGTAGTGACCCATCATTGGTGTCAGTAGGAGGAATAGTGCCCCATCATTGGCGTCAGTGGGAGGAATGACACCTTATTGTTGGTGTCAGTGGAAGGAATAATGCATCAAATCACTAGCAATGGGCCACATCTGGTCCACATCTGGTCCACAGGCCACAGTTTTGAGACCACTGCTTTACAGCAAAGGAAACTACCATAAAAGCCGCTGTTTGATCTGTATTTGCCATGGTGTTGCACAATTATGACTCCAGCCATTTGGTGGCTTGAAAATTTGGTTAAGAAAATAAAATGTTGTGACAGTTATCATTCATGGCATGCCTTGCATGTAACCGTTTTATGAAAACTGTAAATTGATGAGTTTATTTCCACTTAAAGAAGAAAGCATTACTTTCTTCTTCCCACCCAGGGGCTCACAAAAGTGTATAGTTGCTTTAAATCCATTTTAATAGTTTGTACTAAGCCCAACTGAATCTGATATGTAAAGCACACTTAATTGGTTACAGACAGTATACCTAAACACACACAACTGGTCAAACATA
Source organism: Lithobates pipiens (assembly GCF_037356315.1). NCBI lineage: Eukaryota > Metazoa > Chordata > Amphibia > Anura > Ranidae > Lithobates > Lithobates pipiens. The sequence continues at coordinate 53,030,376 of NW_027507787.1, read as the reverse complement.
CACATGGGCGGACTGGGCCGGGGGGGGCAGGGTGGCAATCGCCCACCAGGCCCCTCTGATGACTGGTAAAAAGTCAGCACGGAGGGCTGGATTAGCAAAGAACCAGGCACTATGTACAGCTGCCGGGTGCCACTACAAAGTGCTGTGCTTGCAGAGCTGCAGCGGAGAGGTAGGAATATGCAGAGTGCGCTCCTGCACTTGGCTGACAAGTGTACTGTAGCGCACTATCCCCTTGGGAGCTGCAATGTTGTTCATTACCTTTTTGTCAAAGAACCCCATTCTTCTTGTCCCATGCAACATCAAGACACAAACAGCTTTGAAAGTTTTATAAAGCTTTATTCTGGGATAAATCAGAGAGCAATTAGAATGAATATATGAGATGCCCCAGTTCTGGTTATATTGATATTTCATAATTTAGCCTCTTCTGGTGATCCCCTACTGATTTCAGCTTTAGTTTCAGACCTTAAACACTTTCATTATGGGCCGACCAGCATCACTCTGAATAATGCGTTGGACTTAGACTTCAAAGTCACAGGCCACACTGCCTATTTCCATGACTCTTGCTGTCAAATCCCTGTCAGTCCTGTAAAGTGTATAACACTGTAGTCCTTGGACACACAGCATGCTATGGAATAGCACTACTGGGTTGCACTCCCTTTGCTCACTCCCAATCAACAGTCCATGTTACTCACAGAAAGCTGATTTACAGTTTCCTCCGTCAGCCTAGCTCTTACTTCCTCCTCCTTTGGTGTCGGATACATCCCCCCCGGTCTGCTTTAAGTTCTACATTGTGGCTGCTCCTCCAGGGACCAGACGTTGGTCTCCCTGGACTCCTCCTTCGGCTATCTGGCACCAGGGTCTCTGAACCCCCAGGCCTTCAAGCTCCTGGCCAGAGGCTCCAGAGTCTCTGAACCCCCGGCCCTCCTCCTCCTCCTCCTTCTCTCTCTCTCTTCTTTTCTCTCTCCCCTGAGCATGTGACACCCCCTTTTTATATGAGAGACACCCATCAACCAAAGAAATGAACTATTGGTCAATTCTCTAACAAGGGTTTCCTGCCACTCAGGCCTCAGTCCTTTCTCTCTTTCCAGTCCAACCCACTGTCCAGCAGAGGAGGCATCCCTGAGCCCAAGTGTAGGCGGTCACACCCCATTCTACTCTAACACTCTCATCTCCAAATAAACAACCAGGCCCAGGAAAAATAACAAGGCCCTGGCCAATTTTACCTACACATAGTCTATCCTATCAACAAAAATCATACTAGCACCTACCTAAACGTAGGGGGCGCTACACTACCATCAGTCACTTCCCTGTTAGGGATCTCTACCTGACAGGAGCTTCCTAGGTCCCGTCCGTCATGACGTCATTCAGAGGCCAGGAGGCGAGAAGGAAGAGGAAGAGTGCCGCTGCTGCGACCTGCTGGGAGCGTCCACAACTGTGGGTGAATGAGCAGAGGCTGATGACATTGCTGCACTGCTTTGTCTGATCTTACTGAAGTGGTTAATTTTTTTTGGGGGGGGGTTGGGGGTTAACTATTCTAAAATGCTTTATGGAATATGCAGCATGGGGCAGGGATAATGTATTGCCATTAACCCCTTTGTGGTGTATTAGTGGCAGTGGTGGCAGTGTTTATTAACCCCTTCATGCTGCAGCATAAAGGGCTTAATTAACACTGACACTGGTGTCACTGCCAGTAATGCAGCATAAAGGAGTTAATTAACTGCCACTGGTCACTAATGCATTAGTGACCATGTGAAAATGCTGATTGCGATACACGTTACATATTACCGTACTCTAATGAGAGCAACACAAGACCTCCTCCGTAACACTAAACTGATACCTATAGGGAGCTTTTGAAGCGTCACCTATAGAAAATATAGGGTACTGAAGTGTGTTGCCATCTCACACAAAATTAAGTTTTGACATGTTGGATCTATTTACTCGGTGCAACCTCATCTTTTATATATTACCAAAAATGTGGGTAGTTTATCGCTTTTGTTTGCCCTAGAATTCACTTTAGTGTGTTTTTTTTACAGAAATATTGCATTTCTAGACCTCTGTGGTAAAAATGTGTAACATAAAAAATTAGAACTATCACTATTTTATTCTATAGGATGTCTTCTTTCAGAAAATATATAATCTTTCGGGGTTTTGTGTAATCTTCAGGCTAAAATTTTTTTTTTAAACATGTGTGCAAAAAATGCAAAAATAGCTCTGGCAATGAAAAGGTAAATTTACATGGATGATGAAAGTGGCAGGTGGGATTTGAGAGTAGGCAAGGAAGAGGGAGAGTGGTGCAGGGTCACTGGGCCTCTGGGTCTCTGGGTTGTACTTGTCCCTGGGCCAAAAGTTGCCAGTCAGCCCCTGCCAGGGGCCCTGGAGGACCACATTGTCCTCCCACCACCTTTGTGATCATGTAAAACCTTAGACTGTTCTCCCCAACCCATCACTTTACCACCCTATGGGCCACTTGACTGGACTTGCCCCCTAGGCCTAAGGCTGCCAACCCTCCCCTGAACATACAGTATACAGAAATGACTCAGTGCATGCTAAGAATGTAATAACTAATATCTTAAACAGAAGAATGTATATGGTTAGATGTGAAAGAGTCCCATTAGAGTACATTCCGCAGTCACTAGTGAGAAAAATAATATAACCACAAATGAGACATTACAAGGAATCCTTAAAGTAGAGTTTCACCCAAAAATGGAACTTCCGCTTTTTGGATTCCCCCCCCCCCCCGATGTCACATTTGGCACCTTTCGGGGGGAGGGGGAGCAAATACCTGTCTAATACAGGTATTTTGCTCCCACTTCCGGGCATAGAAATTTGAGCCACCCGTGGGTATCTACGCCACTTCCAGCACCTTCTCTGCCCCCCCCCCCACTGTCTTCTGGGAGACACACAGGTCCCAGAAGACAGCAAGGACCAGTGGGAACGCGCAGCGCAAGTCACGCATGCGCAGTAGGGATTCACTTCCTAATTCCCTTACCGAAGATGGTGACGGCAGCACCCGAGAGCCAAGGAACAGATCCGCTTCGGGTGCTGATATCGCGGGCGCCCTGGACAGGTAAGTGCCCTTATTTTAAAAGTCAGCAGCTGCAGTATTTGTAGCTGCTGACTTAATAAAAAAAAAATAGGCGGAGCTCCGCTTTAACTATTATAACCACTTCACTGCCAGAAGATTTACCCCCCTTCATGACCAGGCCATTTTTTGTGATACAGCACTGAGTTAACTTAACTGACAATTATGCGGGCGACGTTGTATCCAAATAACATTTTTGTACTTTTTTCCCACAAATCCTTTCTTTTGGTGACATTTGATCACCTCTGCGGGTTTTATTTTTTGCGTTATAAACAGAGAACAACCAACAATTTTGAAAAAAACTATATTTTTTATTTTCTACTATAAAACATATCCAATTAAGAGAAATATAAAAAATTTAATTTCTTCATCAATTTAGCCCAATATGTATTCTGCTACATATTTTTTGAAAACAAAAAAACCCAATAAGTGTAAATTGATTGGTTTACACAAAAGTTATAGCATCATACAAACTATGAGATATTTTTATTTATTTTTTACTAGTAATGGCGGGCGATCAGTAACTTACAGCGGGACTACTATATTGTGGCGGACAAATCGGACACCTAACTGACACTATTGACACTTTTTTGGGAACCAGTGACACTAATACAGTGATCAGTGCTAAAAATATGCACTGGCAGGGAAGGGGTTAACATCACGGGTGATCAAAGGGTTAAATGTGTGTCTAGCTAATGTTTCAGTGTATTGGGGAGGTGCTTTTACTAGTGGAAGGCACGGATCGGTGTTCCTGCTTTACAGAAACACAGGATCAATGCCTTCTGTACTGAGAGAACAGCAATCTGCCTTGTTTACAAAGGCAGACTGCCATTCTGCCTGTGTACAGAATGATCAGCAGGCGACGGCAGACATTGGATCCGTGTGACCTTCTGATCAGCTCCCGCCATGTAAAATCACAGTGGGAACGAGCAGCCGGCGGTGGCCCAACTTGCTCCCAATACCTGGAAGTGCAGGATCATGTGTATATATATATATATATATATATATATATATATATATATATATATATATATACACTTACATGCGCGGTATAGTAAATCTGCTATGGGGAGGTTGGCAACTGGATAAAGGTCCAGCACCAAGCTAGTATGCCAAAATTCAAGCTTAGACATATAAATGTCTAACCTCTAGTCTATATGAATGGCTAATGGTAAGTTTTCAACATTTTAGTGATGGCAATACATTTTTTAAATGAAAATAATCAATATTTGTAAATTTGAATCTTATGTTCCTTTATTTGGCTTTCTCTTTGTAGCTGTTCAATATGTTATTTATTTTTTCATTGTAATAATGTTCCGATTTAGCCGATGTAAACCACTGAATGCCATATTTGACTTTTACTAAGAAAAAAAAAAGGTTTTCTCAACATTGATTTCTAAAAGGGTATATTAAAAAAAAACAGCCTTTTGCATTAGTCCAGGTGTTAGGATAATTGATGAAAATTACAATTTTTCAAACAAATGGCAACGTGTAATGGGAAATAGGATCAATACTACATAAGGATCATCTAATAGCTTACTCTGTTGTGTAAATTGCATTTGTTACATCACCATCAATATTAAGGCTAATACCTAGACTCCATTTAGACTTTGTATTTCTTGGCAGTTTGGCAGTGATTATAAAATAGAAATGAGAGGAAAATGGGTAATTCCCGATTATTGTTATTATTCAAATGTAATAACCCAATATATTATCTTAAATAAGATCAATATTAGTATTAACAGCTTCTATAGCAAGCCTCATTATATGAAATGTTACTGTTGAAGTTAGGGTGACTTTATATCAGTTATTCTCAATAGAGCTAACACATAATGTATTCATAATGATCTCCAAAACTTTTTTTTTTTTAAATATCTAAAGCCATTAAAGATTATGTATCATTAAATTCCACTCCGTGCTTATTGTTGTTTTAATAGATGCATTCATTCTTTGCATATTAGCTTAACGAAAATAGTTATGGCCAACATAAATTTACAGGTATTTTCTTTTTCATATTGTATCTTCTCAGCTTTTATTTCATTTGCTATTTGCCCCATGTGATTGTATCATTTGAAGTTAAATATTTTCCTAGAAAACCCAAGGCAGTGTATCCTTACAACTTCATTATTCTTGATAATATTATATTATACAGCAAGTACAGGCTTTCCTCTACCAAACAGTCAATACAGGATGGCACAGAAGCAACTACAGAAAAATTCAGGCTTAGCGATGAGCAAATCAGTTCAACAAATCTGCAAATGTTTTCATTCTTGTCTTGCATACACATGGTCGCACAAAGTTGTCGGAAAATCAGATCGTTCAGAACGAGGTGATGTAAAACACTTACGACGGGACTATAAAGAGGGCAGTAGCCAATAACTTTCGTCTCGTAATTTATTCTGAGCATGCATTGCACTTTGTCCGTCGGAATTGTCTACATATGATCGGAATTTAAACGGTTGGATTTTGTTGTCAGAAAATTTTAGATCCAGCTCTCAAACTTTGTGTGTCGGAAATTCCGACGGAAAAAGTCAGATGGACCCCACACACGATCAGATTTTCCGACTACACGATCCGATCGCACATTTTCGGAAAGTCCGACCGTGTGTACAGGGCATTACAGGCACATCATGAAGGGCTGTTGTCCGGTGGTGCATAGATCGCACTGGTCTGTGCTGAGAGCCGTCCTGGCCGCCCTTACAGCTGTGGTGGCCAGCAGGATGATGGTATGATGGAGGAAAGCTGAGACTGGGGGCTTGAACACTCCTTAGACTGCAGCACTGATCGTGATGACGTCACCGGCATGCTCGCGATGTGTTTCAGAGCATGCGCACTCGAGTGGTGGGAAGAATGCACGTTGCTTTTTCAAGCTAACCTGGGGATTTATCTTCCTACGCTGGCAGAAAATGTATATACCTAAAATTATCAACCAATACTTGCTTCGACACAACAAAAATTAAAGCAGTGGGTAGGTTTATGTCATTCATGGTTGGTAGATTAGCATTGTTTAAATGGATATTTGATAATGATTTCTCGATTTTTGTATACAGTATATTTTAAAGTGGTTGTAAACCCATGGGGGGGGGGGGGAAGCAACCTGCAAGGCAAAGGCATAATGAGCTAGTATGCATACCTGAGAACGAAGCCCCCGAAGCGGTCCTCCGTCTTCATGTCTGCCGCTGCCATGGATCCCGGAGTGACTTCCGGGTCTCGCTGCTCCGGCGCTGTGATTCGCCGGAGCAGCGATGACGTCATTCCCGCGCATGCACACGGGAGCCGACACTCGCGGCATATCGCCACAATCTGCGGCCTGCCCAGTGTGCCTGCGCGCTGCTGTCTACGGCGCATGCGCTGTAGACAGCGGTGGCTGTCTTGTTGGAAATATCTCCTAAACCGTATAGGTTTAGGAGATATTTCTTGGACCTACAGGTAAGCCTTAATCTAGGCTTACCTGTAGGTCAAAGTGGTTTGTAAGGGGTTACAACCACTTTAAACATTACCTATAGAACTTCCTTAAACGTTTTTTCAAGTAATTGGTCTGTTCTTTTGAGATGTATGTGGGCACTGGGCAAGTTCTAAACCAAATTTGGATCTGATTCACTTATGAGGAGAAAACAAGATAGGGGCTTGGGTTTACCGGATTTAGCATTGTATTTTAGATCAGTCCCCCTAACAAGAATTTTACATTTCATATTTTGGTTTACACATAAACAATGGGTCCAAATTGAATCTTTATTACCCCCTATTTCATTTACTTCTTTGCCATGAATATCGCTTTCAGCATGCCCACTGAAGGCATCTATTTGTTCCACCTTTTTTGAAGGCATAGAACTATTTAATCAAATTGTTAGAAACATCATTGTATCTCAGCATTGGTTGAGAACTGGGAATTTCCACAGGGACATGGGCTATATTATTTCCAGCTTCAAGACTTTTATAAGACTCTTTCAAAGATAGGTTTAATCCTCCCCAGAGTGCTTTGTTCTTTGCTTGGGAGTTGCAAGCCCATTTTTACCGCACAGCGCTTGGGTTGTCACTCGGGGGGTTTCACGAATGGTGTCCCCCATGTACTGCATGATATTTACATCCCCTTCCGCTTCCGCCACAGGGGGCGGATGGGCTTGGCTTCACCTACAGCTTCCGGTTGCATTGACTGTTTTTGCATCTTGGCCAGGACCCCTTTGACGGTGTGCTGTTTTTGCAAGGATTTGGCGCTCGCCGTAAGACTTGGGATCTGGTGGAGCAGATGTGACTTGGCACCTGGCGGTCATGTCCCATCCCTGGCTTGTATGTAATTTCCATCGGCCGTGTCGTTTGGACGGCAGCACTTGTTCCCTCTCCCTTTGCATTATGCTCTGACACAAGCCGATTGGCTGATTTCTGCCATGGTGATGCTGGAGGGGCAGGGTTGTCAAGTACATGGGCTTTACTAGCCCAGGGCTTGACTCAGTTGCTTTCCATCTGCAGTTGGGAGTGGACGTTGCATGTGTGGCTCCAGTCTTGATCACAGATCTCCATTAGGCATGGTCTTTTTTTCATTTGTCATGTATAATGCCTTGTACACGCGGTCGGAAATTCCTAACGGAAAAGGTCCGGTCGGATTATATTGTCGGAAAATCCCATCATGTGTGGGCTCTATCGGACTTTTTCCGTTGGAAATTCCGACAGTAAACATTTGAGAGCAGGATCTCAAATTTTCCGACAAAAAAATCTGATCGGACAAAGTGCCACACATGCTCAGATCAAATTAGGAGACCATAGCTATTGGCTACTAGCCTCAACGTAGTCCCGTCCTAAGGATTGGATTTTCTGACAACTTCGTCCGACTGTGTATGCAACACCAGTTTAGGACAAAATCTGTTGGGGAAAAGTCTGACGGATTTTGTGGTTGCAATGTCCGACTGTGTGTACAAGGCATTAGGGCACTTCATTTGTTTTGTATTCATTTCTGGGCTTTTTTGCCTGGAAATGTTTTTATCCATATGCACACCTGTATTGTTTGCACGATTTATTTTGGTGCAGTGGGTCTTATTGACTCAGTGATACCAACATCCCTCACTATGGGCTTACAGCTTAATAGCTGCACACATCAGCATTCAATAAGTATGTTTCATTTTGTACGGCACTAAGTTTCCATTATCAACAGCACTAGTCACTTTGTTTTCATAATAGACACATTTTTGTTGTTTTAGAGTCTAAGCACAGCATATTTGTCTTACTTTAGGGCTATATAATTGCATCAGTAATCAATTGGTTTATTTGTACATTCACTAGGTATTTTTTGATGCGACAGTTTGTAATTGTTGTTTTTTGTCTTTTCATTGTGATCTGTTGGGACGCCTAGAGATCCACATATTGGGCACCTGTTCTTTCCATCTTCCCCGCCTCTCTTCAACTCCCGGGTAGTGTCTGATGTGCATCTGGGATGGCCCCCTCCTGGCCTGTTACATATTTGGAAGTTTTAGTTACTGGATTTTAATTAGAAGTTAATTTCATTTTATCTACGTGAAGGCTTTTGGACAGATTTCATAATTATGTACGTTTCTAACATCAACACCATATAAGTTGACTCCCTCAATGGTATCGAGTATTAAGGCTTGGAAGATGGGTTTGGCCTGTGAAAAATATCCTAAGTCGGCACTATCTCCGAATATGCCTTGGGGTAAGCCTTAGTTGCCCCATTTAGGTTCTATTCCAGATGTAGGGGTCTGGGCAAAGTTTAACGTAAAAACAGTTGGTTTAGATGATACACCAGGGAATGATATTATCACGTAGGTAACTGTTTGAAGACCTGTTTATACCTAAACTTACTAAACTATATAGTAGAATGGGGAAAAGATTTACAGTGTATGATTTCTCAGAATGTGGCTAATAATGCATTTATTCTGACTCAAAAGATGTCTATAGCGAGTAGGATACAAGAAAGGAAATTTAAGTTGTTATCTACAGTAGGTGGTATCAATAACCAGTAAGGTTACATAAGATATTCCCTCAGCAATCTGAAATATGCCTATGTCATCCATACACTGTAAGATCTATGGTGGTCCTGCCCAAAGATTGTATCATTGCAGTCATGTTTGACATATATGACCACATATCTGGGTTAAAAATAGCCTGAGAGCTCCAAACAGCATTGCTGTCTATTATCCCTGGTTCTATGAAGGATGCTAAGGAGGGTCTCCAACGTTTGTTCTTGATGGCTGCAAGAGCGATCATACCATAACACTGGAATTCATCTTACCCATTACTTTGAGGGAGTGAGTGAATAAAATGCAATGTCTACAGAAAGTGGAGGAGATATCAGCCACCCCACTTGATAATTATGGCAAATTTTTAGAAGTGCGGTCTTCTTTGAAATCTTTTTGCTATTCCACTAAATTCAGAGAGCTGTGTTCAGTAAGGGAGTAAAAAAATTCAGGGGATGTCGTGGTGGGGCTGGGGGTGTCTTCTCTAGGTGCAGAGGAACCATGAACATTTTTTTTCTTTTTTTTTGCATTTTCTTATTCCTTGTGGAAGTCACAGTTTGAGGGTCCTCTGTCTGCACAGTGCTGATTGACCCTGTGCTGATCACATGCACCTCCCGCCCAAAAAACAAAACAAAAATAAAACTCTTTAGCAATACACACCAAACTGAGCAAGTGCAGATCGCCTCCTAGGGCTCTGTGCACTCAGCAAGTGGAATGGGACAGTAAAAGAAGGGGAGGATCAGAGAAGACAGGATCAAACAGCCTTTTTACACAATGTGCAGGATTAACCCCTTAGGTTCCACAGTGAGTATAACAAGCATGTTTGACTGCATATACCAGGCATGTCCAAAGTCCGGCCCGCGGGCCAATTGCGGCCCGCGGTCCGGTTTTGAACGGCCCGCCTGGTCTTTCTCAATTTATTGTGCTGCGGGATCAGGGCTGTCAGATCAGCCGATCCCCGGCACTGTGAGAAGCTCCGTGAGCTTCAAAAGTGAAAGTAAAGTGCAGAGGATTGTGCTGTGCTCTCTGCTTCCCCCTACAGTGCAGTACCCGGCTGAATTAGGAAGCTGCAAAGGTACTGTACTACAAGCTAGATTAGTGTTAAAAAGGCCTTTATTCATGTGTGTGTGTGTATGTATGTATGTGTATGCATGTGTGTGTATGTGCACATGTGTCTGTATGTGTGTGTGCACATGTGTCTGTATGTGTGTATGCGCACATGTGTCTGTATGTGTGTGTGCACATGTGTCTGTATGTGCACATGTGTCTGTATGTGCACATGTGTCTGTATGTGTGTGTGTGCACATGTGTCTGTATGTGTGTGTGTGCACATGTGTCTGTATGTTTGTGTGCACATGTGTCTGTATATGTGTGTGTGTGCACATGTGTCTGTGTGTGTGCACATGTGTCTGTATGTGTGTGTGTGTGTGTGCACATGTGTCTGTGTGTGTGCACATGTGTCTGTATGTGTGTGTATGTGCACATGTGTATGTATGTATGTGTGTGTGCACATGTCTGTATGTGTGTGTATGTGCACATGTGTCTGTATGTTTGTGTGTGTGCACATGTGTCTGTATGTGTGTGTGCACATGTGTCTGTATGTGTGTGTGCGCACATCTGTCTGTATGTGTGTGTGTGCATATGTGTCTGTATGTGTGTGCACATGTGTCTGTATGTGTGTGTGCACATGTGTCTGTATGTGTGTGTGTGTGCACATCTGTCTGTATGTGTGTGTGCATATGTGTCTGTATGTGTGTGCACATGTGTCTGTATGTGTGTGTGTGTGTGCACATGTGTGTGTGTGTGTGCACATGTGTCTGTATGTGTGTGTGTGTGCACATGTTTCTGTATGTATGTGTGTGTGTACATGTGTCTGTATGTATGTGTGCACATGTGTCTGTATGTGTGTGCGCACATGTGTCTGTATGTGTGTGCACATGTGTCTGTGTGCACATGTGTCTGTATGTGTGTGTGCACATGTGTCTGTATGTATGTATGTGTGTGTGTGTGTGTGTGTGTGTGTGTGTGCACATGTGTCTGTATGTGTGTGTGTGTGTGCACATGTGTCTGTATGTGTGTGTGTGCACATGTGTCAGTATGTGTGTGTGCACATGTGTCTGTGTGTGTGCACATGTGTCTGTATGTGTGTGTGTGTGTGTGTGTGCACATGTGTCTGTGTGTGTGCACATGTGTCTGTATGTGTGTGTATGTGCACATGTGTATGTATGTATGTGTGTGTGCACATGTGTCTGTATGTGTGTGTATGTGCACATGTGTATGTATGTATGTGTGTGTGCACATGTGTCTGTATGTGTGTGCACATGTGTCTGTATGTGTGTGTGTGTGTGTGTGTGTGCACATGTGTATGTGTGTGTGTGTGCACATGTGTATGTATGTATGTGTGTGTGTGTGTGTGTGCACATGTGTCTGTATGTGTGTGTGTGTGTGCACATGTGTCTGTATGTGTGTGTGTGTGCACATGTTTCTGTATGTATGTGTGTGTGCACATGTGTCTGTATGTGTATGCGCACATGTGTCTGTATGTGTGTGCACATGTGTCTGTGTGCACATGTGTCTGTATGTGTGTGTGCACATGTGTCTGTATGTATGTGTGTGTGTGTGTGTGTGCACATGTGTCTGTATGTGTGTGTGTGTGTACATGTGTCTGTATGTGTGTGTGTGTGCACATGTTTCTGTGTGTGTGTGTGCACATGTGTCTGTGTGTGTGTGTGTGTGTGCACATGTGTCTGTATGTATGTGTGTGTGCACATGTGTCTGTATGTATGTCTGTATGTGTGTGCACATGTGTCTGTATGTATGTCTGTATGTATGTGTGTGCATTTATGTCTGTATGTATGTGTGTGTGTGTGCCCATGTGTCAGTATGTATGTCTGTGTGTGTGTGTATGTGTATGTGTGTGTCTGTATATATGTCTGTATGTACGTGTGTGTGCACATGTGTCTGTATGTGTGTGCATGTGTGTCTGTATGCATTTCTGTATGTGTCTGTAAGTATGTGTATGTGTATGTGTATGCATGTGTCTGTATGTATGTCTGTATGTGTGTGTGTATGTGTATGTGTGTGTGCACATGTGTCTGTATGTATGTCTGTATGTGTGTGCATATATGTCTGTATGTATGTGTATGCATGTGTCTGCATGTGTGTGCGGCGTGCATTTGTCTGTATGTGTGCCTGCATTTGTGTGCTTGTGTCTGTGTGTATGTTACTTTTAATCCGGACCCCCATTCTTATACCATCAAAACTGCTTTTGTAGGGCTTGTGTGTGATATTAGCCAGGACTCCTGCTCCTCTGAAAAGCAATCCATGCACAGATCTCTTTGCAGAGGCATTTGAATGGTGATAAAGAGGCATTATGTTGCCTCCTCACCACCTGTTTTAAGCCCGTAAATGCAACATCTGTGTGGCTGCGTACTGTGTGTAGGGCAGCCCATTAATTTCAATGGACTTCCCTACTCACAAAAATGCAGGGAGAGAAGCCCCCAAGCTTTTTTTTTTTTTTTTTTTTTTTATTGCACTGCACCAAAAGCACCCTACATTTTCCAATGTGTGGGGTACCATTAAGAATTAACGGTGCCCCCTAAAGTGCAGAGCATTCGTCTGTGTGTTGGGAACGAGTGCAACAAAGGCAAGAGAATTCTTGTTGGGCAGTGTATTCGTGCTCGGATGGACACACTTAAGGCCCATACACACGATCAGACTTTTTGACAACAAACATGCAAATTAGCTGTTTTGGAGCAACATCCGACCGTGTGTACGCTCCATCGGACAAACTTTTTTGTTTTTCATCTGACTTTTGTTGGCTGTGCGAACGGACAAACTTTCTGGCAACAAAAGTCAGATGGAGCAAAGTCTGATCGTGTGTACAGAAAACCATAGGACTTTTGTACAAAGTACAAACACCTATGCTCAGAACCAATGCAAAAGATCAGACAACAATACAGAAGTTGACCAAAGGTGGCGGTAAAGAGCAGAAAAAAAACACATGTTTTGTTGAAAGTTGGTTGAAAAAGTCCTGTTGTGTGTATGCGATACAAGTTCAGGGCCGACGCCCTTTGTACAAAAATCCAAGGGAAAGTTTGTACAAAGTCCTATCGTGTGTATGAGGCTTACGACCGAATTTTCAATGGTTCAAAGAATGTCAGGCAAAATGGTCGGCCCTCAGGCATGTTCACTTCATCAAATCTGGCCCACTTTGAAAAAAGTTTGGACACCCCTGGCATATACAGACTGATTTTACTGTTGTGGGTTTAGCAACGCTTTAAGGATGGTAAAGGTGATACCTGACAGTGAATCAATATATTGTAAGGGGGGTGAATTGTAATTTTGTGAAGCACTATGGGGAGAGATTGTATAAAATATTTGTATTTTCTTGTTCTGTAATAAAACTTAGATGGGTCACAGAGAATTATTCCTCTTGTATGTAGTGGTAAAAACATCACCCTAGGTGACAGCATTGTAAAATGCTACAGAGAAAAATGTCATACCTCCCCTAATGTTCTGTTTATCTTCTGTCTCGTCATAGTAGCTATTATACCAGTGTCAATACTATGTGCCTTCCATAACCATAAAGTGACATGTTTATGATCTAATACCTTCTATATCCTCTGATTCCCTGACCTGGAACAATGATGCAGCAACCAAGAACAGAGTGAAGTGAAGAATCCTCCTTGACATGCTTCTTCAGGGTCAATGACTGAAATAATACTGAAGGGTTAGCAGGATAGCCAGGCAATTATTATTTTATAAAGAGTATGTTTCCTTTAAAGCTGAACTCCATGCTTCTATAAAAGATACAAGATAATGTAACTAGGTATTAAATCATGTGTCAAGAAGCATGAGAAGCCCACTATATTTGCCCGTACAGGTCTATAAAAATGTAAATTTTTGATTAAAAGGAAAGTTTTATTTTATGCATGTTTTATTTTTTATTTTTTTTAAGTGATCACATTAAAAACTTGCTTTCTATATAGAATTTGTAATGATATACAGTATGTATATTGCATACTTCCCAACCGTTCCAAGTTCGCTGGGACAGTCCCGTAATTTCAAGTAAATAACAGTGAGTCCCGCAAAACTGGGCTGAATCCTGCAGCGGAGCCCAGTGCTGGAAAAAGTACTGCCACTTGACTCCATCTATCAGTGTGCACCGCACTACAGCTGTCAAGACTGAGACCGACATGCTCAGTGCCCAGCCAGCACAGTCCCCCCATTTCCTCTGCCCACTCTACAGCCTGCAGAATGAAAAAGGAGGGGGGCTAGGTATGCCCCCCGTGTCCGTCCACAACCCCCTACATGCAGCTAATCCTGTGCCTGTGAAAGAGTTGTGTGGGTGGGAATTTTGAAGCGGTGCTCTTGATGTCACTGCCTGCGCCTCTGGAGAAGAGCCAGCCACAGATGAGTAAACACTGTTTCTAATTGAACTCACCCTCTCTCTCCTTTCATATAGCATAGTGATCCTTCCTGCCTTCCATGTACCATAGTGATCCTTCCTTCCTGCCTTCCATGTGCCATATTGATCCTTCCTTCCTGGCTTTCATGTACCATAGTGATCTTGCCTTCCATATGCCGCAGTACAAAATCTAACAGGATTCACAGTGCCACCAATAATCTTTGAGACTGCAAACCAATAGTATATAGTGTTGATAAAAACTACAAACCCGGGTCGTGGCCTGGACATGGCAGAGTAAAGCAGGTTCTTTACAGAGCTCCTGGTCCTGACCTTCCTCACCCAGCATCTTCGGGACTAAAAACCAGTATGCCACCTGCTAAGAAACATAGAACGAGAGCAGCAACCCGGGGGAACCGTGTCGCCAAGAATTCGGGTGAGATCCACCGCTTCTTTAACCACTTGCTTACTGGGCACTTAAACCCCCCTCAGTCCCAGACCAATTTTCAGCTTTCAGCGCTGATGCACTTTGAATGACAATTGCGAGGGCATACAACACTGTACCCAAATGAAATTTTTATCATTTTTTTCCCACAAATAGAGCTTTCTTTTGGTGGTATTTAGTTACAGCTCGGAGTTTTATTTTTTGCTAAACAAACAAAAAAAGATACAAAAAAAAATCATGTTTTAATAGTTTGTTATAAAATTTTGCAAACGGGTCATTTTTCTCCTTCATTGAAGTGCGCTGATTAGGCGGCACTGATAGGCTGCACTGGTGGGCACTGATGGGCTGCATTGGTGGGCACTGATAGGCTGCATTGGTGGGCACTGATAGGCTGCACTGGTGGGCACTGATAGGCATAGTTAAGGTGGCACTAATAGGCACAGATAAGGCGGCACCGATGGGCACAGATAAGGCGGCACTGATGGACAAAGATGGGCACAGATAAGATGGCACGGATGGGTGGCACGGATGGGTGGCACGGATGGGTGGCACGGATGGGCACTGATAGGTACCACTGATAGATGGGACTGATGGGCACTGATAGGTGGCACTGATAGGTGGCTCTGATAGGTGGCACTGCTGGGCACTGATGGGTGGCACTGCTGGGCACTGGTAGATGACACTGATGGGCACGGATATGTGGCACTGGGGTGCAGCACCTTTGAGGCAGATTGTGGGCACTGTGGGTGGCACTGTGGGTGGCACTGCTGGGTGGCACTGTGGGCACTGCTGGGTGGCACTGACAGGGGGGCACTTACTTTTAATAAGTGTGGCACTGCAGGGGGCAGCTGGGCACTGGCAGGGGGCAGGTGGGCGCTAGCAGGGCTGGCCGTGATCGGGACTGATGTCCCGATCATGGCCGCCGGTGATCGGCTTTTTTTTTCTCCTCGCGCTGTCAGTGCGAGGAGGAATAATAGCCGATTACCGGCTCCGTTATATCACATGATCAGCTGTCATTGGCTGACAGCTGATCACGTGATAAGGGGTCGGGATCGACCCCTTGCACGGATCGGTGATCAGGCGAGTCTCATGGACTCGCCGATCACAGAGCGCGCCGCGCGCGCCCCTCAGCGGGCGCGCAGGCCGCTCGTGCATGGGACGACGTCTATTGACGTCGTCCCGGAAAAGGAGATCCGCGCTGTAGCCATCATTTGGCTATAGCGCGGATCTCAAGTGGTTAAGCAATTACAGAGCCCTTCATCGGGCACCCTGGTCGCAGCTCCTTGAGGCCCTGCACGTGATGCTCTTCAGACGACCCGACCACAGAGCATTGGTTCAGCCTGGTCTAACTCTCCAGCCTTGTGTGATTACTCCCACAGCTCACCGGAGAGTACACAGGAAGTAATGATGGCTGGCAGCCCACCACCTGACCTTAATATGGTGGACCAGGACATTAGAACACTCCATGCCCTCCTCACCAGATCTGATATAGAGGCATTGATTTTACGCCTCGAGGAAACCCACCGGAGAGACATCCAGGAGGTGAGAGGGGAGGTCTCAAATCTGTCAGAATGGGTGTAGACGAGGGAAGCCTCGGTTTTCTCATTGGAGGGCAGGGTGTTAGCGCTGGAGCAGGCGAGAGACCAACACCGGGACACCGCCATTGCTCTCCAGCTTCATCTTGAAGACATGGAGGACCGGAGCCACCGTAATAATCTGCAGCTCCGTGGGATCCCAGAGTTCTCAGATTCTGAAGACCTTGGAGCCTTGGTGCAGGGAATCTTCCGCACAGTAACGGCAAACCCAGAGCTGATATGGAAGTTGGACAGAGTCCATAGATCTCTGGGACCAAAGCCGACAGACCCAAGCAGACCCCACGATGTAGTGTGCAGAATTCACCGCTACGCCCAAAAGGAAAACATCCTGCGACGAGCATGGGAGCACGGTGATGTGGATGTGGAGGGTTCAAGTGTAAAACTTCTCCCAGACCTATCCAGAGCAATCCTTAGATGCAGGGCCTTACTTCGCCCCCTTCTGGATTTAGCAAAGCAGAGAGGCTTTTTACCTACTGTTGGGGATATTCCCTCTCTGTGACCTTCCGGAAGGATGCTAATGCCTGCACACTGCAAACCCCCGCGGTCCTGCTGGCCCTCTTCCAGCTTTTGGACACCGACCCGATTCCATTACCAGACTGGCTGCAGATTCGCCCTCATTTGACTGGCAGATCAGGCGCTTTCCTGATCCATGGCCTGCTGCCGCACCGCCAGCAGAGAGCTGGATGAAGGCAACGATCAGCCTCAAGAGGAGTCCCACGTGAGTAACCTCATTGCCTTCCATCTCTGCCTACCACCACACGCCCTAACGTTATCAATTGTCCCCCACTTATGGTGCCTTTGACGCAGCCCACATGTTGCACATTCCGGGGTTTTTTGTTTTTTTTCTTGCTGCTTTGGCAGACCTGAACACAGTCATGGACATCACCTACTGCAGCTCTACCTCCCTCCCCACACCTTCACCCCATACTAACATTGCAGTCCTAACGTGGGAGAGTCCACTTTGCATAACCAGCGGGGAACCATGACACTGATCGGAGTCACCTCCCCCAGGGTTTCGGCTCCTTTGGGATGCTTTGAGGTAGAAGTCTGGATGCTACATTTCCGCCCTACACTTTTGCGACTTGGCCGTCACCGCTGGTCGGCTTGTTGGGGGGGGTTTGTTCTTGTCTGCCCTCCCCCGCCCCAGTACGTAGGTTAAGTCGGTGGTGTGCCATCCGCTGATGTCCCACCCGGGCTTTGCACGAACACTTCACACTGGTACTTGGGGGATTCATCCCCCTCACTGTGCAGAAGAAGAATGGCAGAATTCTCCTAACAGGCAAACAGTGTATTCCCCCAGTTTGGATGAATGGTCATGGAGTCCTTGGACACTCTCATCCCTACTACAAAAGCTAGGTATGTAGTTCCTTGGACCAGGGGGCTCGGGGTGAGGGGAAGGGGATGGCTATCTACACATCTATCTGATGGCATATTGAAAACCCCGGATACAGACCGACACGGACACTAGTGCCTAACCTGCTCCTTTTGTCCTGGTGCTCCAGGGCCTTCAAAAGTGTAATAGGTAGTCAACAAGTTAGATGTGTAATTTATGCTCCTAGAACACGTGATGGTGCTCCCTGCATTTTGGGCATCTCTATGTGGCCAGGCTGTGGAAAAGTCCCACACATGTGGTATCGTAATACTCAGGAGGAGTAGAAAAATTAATTTTGGGGCATTATTTGTGGTATACACATGCCACGTGAGAGAAATAACCTATTACAATGACAATTTTGTGGAAAAAATTTAAATAAAATAAAAAATCTTCATTTTGCAAAGAATTGTGGGAAAAAATTACAACATCAAAAAGCTCACCATTCCTCTTACTAAATACCTTGGAATGTCTACTTTCAAAAAAGGGGTCATTTTGGGGGTATTTGTACTTTCCTGGCTTGTTTGGGTCGCAAGAAATGAGATCGGCCACCAGTACATCAGATGTGATAAATTTTTTATGATTCGCACCACAGCTTGTAGACTCTCTAACTTTCACAAAGACCAAATAATATCCACTAATTTGGGTTATTTTTACCAAAGATATGTAGCAGTATAAATTGTGGCCAAAATGTATGAATAAAAATGAATAATTTGCAAAATGTTATCACAGAAACAAAGAAAAATGCGTTTTTTTTCAAAATTTTCGTTATTTTTTCATTTACAGCGCAAAAAATATTATAAATCTATTTGTGGGAAAAAAAGGACAAAAAATTAATTTACGTAGTGTTGCATGACTGAGTTATTGTCATTCAAAGCGTGAGAGCACCGAAAGCTGAAAATTGGTCTGGGCAGGAGGGGTATTTATGTGCCCAGTAGGCAAGTGGTTAAAAATTTTTACAGTTAAGTTTTGGGTTTATTTTCTCTGTTTTTGCTGTTAGTTCTTTTTGGATTACCGGCACATGACACGACAGCTATATATGCCGGGGGTGGGGGAAGGGATCCGGGAGCTCGCTCTCCGGATTTGTTTGTCCACCAACCCACATAGGAACGCGCTCAACATCCAATAGTTTACTGGCGAGTGCATTAGCTGTTCCCTGCTGTTTTAGTACTTCTTTAGCCGCACACAATAGTGACGATTGTCTGACACTTTCCCCTTCCCTATTGGGCCTACTGCCCTTTGCCCTACTTCTCTCCCTTCCCCTTCCCACCTTTCCCCCCTTTGTTCTGCTCCTAGATATCGTCTACCCTCTAATTTTCCCGGAGCTCTTAGTCTCCCCCCCCACCCCCTTGAGACACGATGGCAGATTCAATCACAGTGACATCCCTTAATACGAGGGGACTGAACACCCCAGAAAAAAGACGTTTGTTAATGAGAGACCTTAAGAAATTACACACCGATGTAGCCTTCATACAAGAAACTCACTTTAAAGATGATAAGCTCCCCCGACTCCAAACCAGACTTTTCCCCCCAGACATACCATTCCACTAATCCTACTTCCAAGACCAAAGGAGTGTCCATTCTGATCTCTAGAAGATTGCCATGGCACTACCAAGACGTACTGGCTGACCCTGGGGGTCGATACATCTTCCTTAAGGGTCAGCATGGGGATGTCCAATTCATATTGGCAATGCTATATGCCCCCAATGTTCACCAAGACAAATTTATTAAGACAACTCTAGATAGCCTGATGGAATTCAGGGAGGGTCAATTAATTCTGGAAGGAGACTTTAACGTCCCATTGACCCCCTCTACTGACACCTCCACGGGTAGCTCCTCGATCCCTGTGGCGAACAGAAAATGTATAGCAAAATCTTTACTTAAGGCCCAGTTAATTGATATTTGGCACTTGCAACACACTGGAGAAAGGGATTACACCTTTTATTCCCCCCCACATAAGTTGCACTCCAGGATTGATCTTTTTATGATATCACGTGACCAACTACACTTAGTGAGCTCCTCCTCCATTGGACTAATTACGTGGTCAGACCACGCACCCATCTCTCTCATCTATACCCTATCCGCTAGTCTCTCACACAGATCTGTGTTCTGGCGCTTGAATGAAAGTCTCCTCCAAACACCTGATGTCTTGACAGATGTGACTAAAGAGCTAGACAATTATTTCCAAGAAAACGACACTCAGGGTTGTGACCCTGGGATGATATGGGAGGCTCACAAATGTGTCATTCGGGGGGTCCTTATTAAACATGGAGCACGGATTAAAAAAGCTCGGAATGAACAACTTGCTTCTCTACTCTCGAACCTGGCTTCTCTTGAAGCTAAACACAAACATGCCCCCTCGCATTCCCTGGACACAGAGGTGAGGACCTTACGCACACAGATTACAGATCTTCTATAATTTGACATATGATTTGGGTGATAAATGCAAAAGAGCTTGGTCAGCTCAGTCAAAGACATAAAATCTAGGTCCTATATACCCCAGATTGTGGACCAAGGTGGACATAGAGTTTCAAACCCAACTCAGATAGCGGAAGGTTTCGGGGATTTTTACTCCAACCTCTACAACCTTCCTAAAATGGATCCCAGGAAAGACATAGATAACTACATCACAAACTCCCACCTCCCTAGAGATCCAAGAACTACTAGATGAGCAGATTACCCTAGAAGAGGTGAAGGGAGTGATAGGTTCTCTGAGGCTTTGCAAAGCCCCGGGCCCAGATGGCTTCACAGCTCAATATTACAAGAACTTTCTTCCCACCCTTGGACCATGCCTGGTGACATTCCTTAATGCATTAGGTTCGGAGGGTAGGTTCCCCGGAGACACCCTTAGAGCTCACATTTCCTTGGTTCACAAAGAGTGGAAAGACCCTGGCCTTTGTGCGAGCTACAGGCCCATTTCCCTTCTAGACTTAGATTTGAAGCTGTTTTCCAAGATTTTAGTGACGAGACTCGCACATCACCTCCAATCCCTAATACATCTCAAACAAGTCGGTTTCATTCCCACCAGAGCGGCAAGAGACAATACTAGTAAAGTGCTCAACCTCTTGCACGTAGCGAAGTCTACCCAAACTCCCTGTGTCTTTGTGAGTAGAGATGGACTAAATTCCGACAGGACGGTTCGCGAATGTGAACAGCGAACACGGCCAAAAGTTTGCGAATCGCAAAGTTTGCGGTGGGCCCCATTGACTTCAATGGCAGGAGAACCTTAAAAACCTACACGTCATATTTTCAGCCACAAAATACTTACTAGCTGTGCACACACTAAGTACGTTGCCACCCAGTACTGGTCCTTGACCCTTATGATTTTTATACAGGGGTCCCTGTTAAAACACTGGAGCATGAAGGCCCCCATTTGCACTAAACTGGAAGTGGTGTAGTGGCCTGGCTCCTACTCATCATCCAGGATAATATCGTCCTCCTTGTTCTCCTCTCCCCATCCACGCACAACAACAGGGATCCCAGAAAGGTTTAAAGCATGCTCTTCTTGCTCCTCCTCATCCGCCCTGGCACCATCCTCTGACTCCTCTTCAGACTCCTGTTGTTGACTTGTCTCAGATAGAGAAGCCCCCCCTGGGAATTCATCCAGCATTGCGACTTCCTCATCTTCTTGCTCCTGCTCCGAAACGAGCAGTAATCTGCAGCACAGCAATGCACCAGCACGATATATACTGTACACCTATACTAGTCCTTAAAAGGACCTTTGTGGACCTAGTAGCTAGTGATTTGCAGACTGTCCCTACACTGATAAAAGACTGCTCCGAAACGAGCAGTAATCTGTAGCACAGCAGTGCACCAGCACGATATAAACTGTACACCTATACCAGTCCTTAAAAGGACCTTTGTGGACCTAGTAGCTAGTGATTTGCAGACTGTCCCTCAGTCCCTACACTGATAAAAGACTGCTGCAGAAACGAGCAGTAATCTGCAGCACAGCAGTGCACCAGCACCCTATATACTGTACACCTATACCAGTCCTTAAAAGGACCTTTGTGGACCTAGTAGTAATAGCTAGCTAGTGATTAAACTGACTGTCCCTGCTCCACACAGAATCCTGTCCCTACACTGACAAAAGACAGCGGCAGTCACCAGCACAGCAGTGCACTGAACCCTATATACTGTACTACATCTACAGTATAACAGTCCTTAAAAGGACTTTTGTGGACCTAATAGCTAGTAATTTGTATCACTACAGTCTCTCCCTGCTCCACACAGCATCCTGTCCATACACTGACATAAGACAGAATGTAAAATGGCCGCCAGATCAGGTCTTTTTATAAGATAGGTGGTATGTCCAATTGTCCATGGGCTGAAATGTCTCAATTGGCTGTCCTGTACCCCATGATGGATGTGTCATCATGGGTCAAAGTTCTTTCACACTGTAAACAAATATGTCCGCTGGGCGAACAGCGGCAATAGTCCGCCAGTTTGGCAAATCGCGAACACGCAAAATTCATTGCAAACCAACCGCTGGGCGAACCGCGAGGCCATCCCTATTTATTACACCCTATATGAATGAGACCTTACTAGGAATTTATAGTTATAATGTGTTCTCTGTGTGCTAATAATAATTTTAGTATATTTTTAATGAAAACAGTGATTTGATAAACATTTCCACAACTCTTCCTCAATTGTTAAAAAATTAACTATTGTGGGAATTGCACTGGGGGTCAATCTGTTTCACAGTCGGTCTGACTTACCCTAGGGGATTGTACTAGGGGAAACATTGACCTGGGGGGGATTACACTGGGGGACAGACTGATCTTGGGAGATTACACTGGGGGACAGACTGACCTCAGGGGGATTATATTGGGGAGAGACCGACCTGTGGAGGAGGATTATACTGGGGGACAGACTGACCTGGGGGGATTATACTGGGGGACAGACTGACCTGAGGGGATTATACTGGGGGACAGACTGACCTTGGAGAGGAAAGGATTATACTGGGGGGACAGATTGACCTGGGGGAGGGAAGGATTATACTGAGAGAAAGACTGACTTGGGGGGTTGGATTGTACTGAGGGACAGACTGACCTTGTTTGATTTAACAATGCCCCTGAAGCCCCTCGCACAGTTAATGCAATTTGTTCACACTCACTCTTAGCTGCAGTGCACTATGCCTGCGACATTACTCTTCTATTCAGCATGCCCAAAGGTGCCCCAGGTCTTTTACAATATTAGCTATTTCCCTGGCACAATGAAAATCATGCTCACTATTTATTGTGGCTCTTCACTAAGTACACCACATTTTTTCAACAAGCAATGGGGCCCAATTTATAATTTTGCACAAGGGCCCACTGATTTCATAAAATGCTCCTGGGAGGAGAATTGTAATCCCAGTGTCCACCAGCAGGTGACTTCCAGCAGCCAGCAGACCCCAGTAATCAGTTCCTACCTGATGCTGGCTGCAGGGATGGTATTTAGTTTCTCCCCTACTAAGTGCCTGTTGCTACAGTGTTTTGATTGCTCTTGGATAATGCTAGACATGACTCAGCTCTTGCTGCTGCCCTGTGTGCTGTACAATCCTGCTGCCATGTACCTGCTCTCCCTTGTTTCTGATTCAAGTTTTCATTTCCTCTTGCCATCTGCTCCGTGCACCTTCAGTTTTCCCTGCTTTTCTGTGTTACCCATTTTGTATATATTGTATATAGTTACAGTAATTGGTAGTTAGACTATTGTTTGTTAGTTATAAGTCAGGAATTCTGTCACTGGGTTTTTGGTTCAAATATATTTTTGTGTTTGCTGTTTTCCGATGTTTGGAAGGATTTTTTTTCACTGTAAACAAATCTCACTTAAAGTTCCACTCATTTTTAATAATTAGCCTCATTGTAATGTCCACCCATAGTGCTGTAATGTTTGGATAGTTAGATCTTGAAATTTCTAAAGTGAGTACTTTTTTTTTTTAATAGTCTTCCCCTTGACTTCTGGTCACGGCCAACTAGGCAACTACATCAGCAGCCAGCCCCGTTGACTCCTGGGACATCTATGTCATCGATCCCAGAAGTCTTCGGGCATCTCATATTATCATAAGATTTCCTGACCAGAACTGCATCTACGGGACTACTGTGTAGGCATGATCCTTGCACGAGAACGGGAGACGACAGCTGTATGAAAACCCGGAAATGAAGCCAGGACGGCTTCAGCTGCCCACATCCTCCATGACTGCAGCCGAATCGAGGGAGAGAAAAGATAACTAATCAGAAGTAATTAGAATGTGCACATGGACATCGCTTTCCGTTGTGGTTCTGGTGAATTACAACAATCTTGATGATTTTGTTAGCATAATGTTGGCTAGGAGAATGGAACTCTGCTTTAAAGCATACACAGTTTGGTCCCAGTTTCTTGAGTTTAGCCAAGTAGGTCTAGCCATCCATACTGCTGATTCCTGGAAGAGAGATTTCTGCAGCTCTCAGTGTGGCTGCTTGAGCCATTGACTATAATGACAGGTTACCAGTGGCCACAGCTATTCACAGCTCTGCAGAGCCAGCGGTTTTCTACGGTGGCTGGATGCACTTTGTGATCACCGTAGGTAATTGCTGGCTGTGCAGAGAGTTGCGAATAGCTACGGCCGCCATTGACCTGTCACTATAGTGAATGGGGCCAGTGGTTGCACCTAGTTGCTGAAAGCTGCAGGAGGAATCAGAAGATTCTTGTCGCTACAATTTACACCAGACCTCATCGCCGGAGTGAATGTAGCTTTAATGTGCAACAAAACTATCATACATCTAGGGTGCAATCTTTTGCTTTGCCTTCATTTTATAAGGCAAACAGTTTACTGGAACTTATTACCTCAAGGGCTAACATTTAGCCCATCTAAACTTTCCCAGACAATGTTAAAGAGGTTGTAAAGGCAGAAGGTTTTTTTTATCTTAAAGTTATTGTAAAAATAACAAACATATACTTACCTCTACTGTGCAGCTCGTTTTGCACAGATTGTCCCCGAACCTGCTCTTCTGGTGTCCCTCAGCGGCTCCTTCCTGCATCAGATAACCCCCTGGGAGAAGTGCCCTCCTGGGATGTTACCTTGCGGGGACGCTCCCCAACCCAGCATCTGGCATCCATAGAGGCCGAATGCAGGACTCTGCCCCACCCTGGCTCCCTCATCATTGAATTTGATTGACAGCAGTGGGAGCCAATGGCTGCACTTACAATCTATCCAATCAAGAGCCAAGAACCCTGGGCAGAGAGACAGCTCATCCCAGTGGGCCAAGTTCTAGGGCTTAGGTAAGTAAAATGGGGGGGGGGGGGCTGGGGGGCGGTCACTGCCAGGTGTTTTTTCACCTTAATGCCTAGTATGCATTAAGATGAAAAAATACCAGGGTTTACAACCCCTTTAACCGCTTCAGCCCTTGAAGATTCTACCCCCTTCCTGACCAGAGTACTTTTTGCGATTTAGCATTGTGCCACTTTAACTGACAATTGCACATTTGTGCGAGGCTGCACCCAAACAAAATTGATGTCCTTTTTTCCCACAAATAGAGCTTTCTTTTGGTTGTATTTGATCACCTCTGCGGTTTTTATTAAATATATTATTATTTTTTGCTATAATAAATATCCCCCAAAAATATACAAAAAAAAACATTTTTTGTTCCTCAGTATAGGCCAATATGTATTCTTCTACATATTATTGGTAAAAAAAAATCGCAATAAGCGTATATTGAGCAAAAGTTATAGCGTCTACAAAATAGGGGATAGATTTATAGCATATTTATTAGTAATTTTTTCTTACTACTAATGAAGTCAATCTCCGATTTTTATCATGACTGCGACATTATGGCGGACACGGACAATTTTGACACATTTTTGGGACCATTGGCATTAATACAGCGATCAGTGCTATTAAAAATTCATTGATTACCGTAAAAAGGTCACTGGCAGTGAAGGGGTTAACATTAGGGGGCAGTGAAGGGGTTAAGTGTGTCATAGTTTGTGTTTTAACTGAAGGGGAATGGGGACAGTGCAGGGGAGATAACAGATCGTCTGTTCATACTCTGTATGAACAGATGACTTGTCATCTGGTCATCTGGTCATACTCTGTATGAACAGACAACCTGTCATTTCTCCCCTCAGAGAACCAGTTTACACACACAGTTCCGGGTTCTCCGTGACACAGCGGCGATCGAGACCGCTGGGCACCTCTCATCGGCTGGAGAGGCAACCGGGGGGGGGGATGCACCCCCTAGTGGCCACAGGGCGAAGCGACGTTACATAACGTTGTTTTGCCCAGCCGAGCCATTCTGCCACTGTATAAATATGCATTAAGATAAAAAGCCTTCTCTTCTTGTTAAAAAAAAGATAAAAAGCCTTCTGTGTGCAGTAGCCCCCCTAATTCTTACCTGAGCCTATCTCTATCCAGTAATGTCCACAAGTTGGCGGCGACAATCAAAGTCAGTTAGCCAATTACGAGAGAGAGGTGACAGGGCCGAACCACAGCTCTGTGTCTGAATAGACAGTGGCTTACCGACGATAATAGCGGTAAATCCCCTCTAGAACGAGCAACGTTTTAGTGCTAACGGGCAGCGGACCCAATGTGAAAGGGGTCTAAGGAGACAACTAGGAATTTGTTACTTTCCATCTGGCTTCAAAAAGAAACTGTATGTCCTTTAGAACCCTTTCACACTGGGGCCGCATTAGCACTAAAATGCTGCTTGTTTTAGTGGCGCTTTTCAGCTGCTAGTGGGGCACTTTTAACCCTAAAGAAAGGGTTAAAAATGCCTGTGTTTTGGTGCTTTTTAAGCGGTTTTCAGGCGCTTTGGAAGTGCTGCTCATTCATTTCAGCTGCCACAAAGATGCTGCTTGCAGGACTTTTCCTAACGTCCCGCAAGCACACCGCTCCAGTGTGAAATGGTACACTGAAATAAATTATTTGTTTTCAGGCACTATTTAGGGGCTAAAACCGCCTCGATACTCTTGTATTGTTTTGGATGGACATTTTTCATTGGATCTAGCAGTTGATTCACAGATGGATTGTTTTTTTATACAAATATTTTTTGTCATTAAGGTTGTTTTTAACCACTAGGCATCCGCGCTATAGCCGAAAGACGGCAGAGCCAATTGCCGGGAGGCCATCCCTGGACGTCCTCCTGTTTACTTCCGCAATGTGCGCTCCCGCAAGCGCGCATCGGGGAAGTTCTATGCTGGTCATGCCCCTTGGACATAGCCAGTCACAGATGGCTGTAGATCAGCGTTTCCAATGAGAGATGATCTCATATGTAAACATATGAGATCATCTCTCATCGCCGGCTCTCCCTCCTCCCACAGAGGAAGCGTGTGAGGAGGGAGAGATGAACCACTGCAGCGTTGAGTGCAAAAACAAAAACAAAATTAAATAAAGTGCCATCTGTCCCCACTGCCACCTGTCCCCACTGCCATGTGCCCCCACTGCCACCTGTCCCCACTGCCACCTGTCAGTGCCATCTGTCCCCAGTGCCACCTGTCAGTACCATCTATCCCCAGTGCCCCCTGTCAGTGCCATTTGTCCCCAGTGCCACGTATAAGTGCCATCTGTCTCCAGTGCCACGCATTAGTGCCACCTATAAGTGCCATCTGTCATCAGTGCAACATGTCATCAGTGCCACATATTAGTGCCATCTGTCATCAGTGTCACTTGTCATCAGTGCCACGTATTAGTGCCGTTTGTCATCAGTGCCACATCAGTGTCACGTGTCATCAGTGCCACGTATCAGTGCCATCTGTCATCAGTGCCACATCAGTGTCATTGTCCTGGTGCTCCAGGGCCTTCAAAAGTGTAATAGGTAGTCAACAAGCTAGATGTGTAATTTAAGCTCCTAAAACACGTGATGGTACTCCCTACATGTTGGGCCTCTCTATGTGGCTAGGCTGTGGAAAAGTCCCACACATGTAGTATTGTAATACTCAGGAGGAGTAGCAGAATGTATTTTGGGGCATTATTTGTGGTATGTACATGCCATGTGAGAGAAATAACCTATTACAATGACAATTTTGTGGGGGAAAAAAATCTTAATTTTGAAAAGAATTGTGCGAAAAAATGACAACATCAAAACCCTCAAAATGCACCTTACTAAATACCTTGGAATGTCTACTTTCAAAAAAGGGGTCATTTGGGGGGTATTTGTACTTTCTTGGCATGTTCGGGTCGCAAGAAATTAGATCACCAGTACATCAGGTGTGATCATTTTTTATGATTTGCACCATAGCTTGTAGAATCTATAACTTTCACAAAGACCAAATAATATCCACTAATTTTGGTTATTTCTGCCAAAGATATGTAGCAGTATAAATTGTGGGCAAATTTTATGAAGAAAAATAAAAAATTTGCCAAATTTTATCACAGAAACAAAGAAAAATGCATTTTCTTTCAAATTTTTTTTTTTTTTCATTTATAGCGCAAAAAATAAATAAACCCAGAGATGATCAAATACCACCAAAAGAAAGCTCTATTTGTGGGGAAAAAAGGACAAAAAAATTAATATATATATATATATATATATATATATATATATATATATATATATATATATATATATATATATATATATATATATATATATATATACATTTATTTTTTTAATATTATTTCATTTCAGGACTCTTATTTTTCAGACTTTTTTACTGGTTTGTTTCAAGCTTTTTTGTCATTTTGTATTTGGTATATGTATATAGTACACACTTATGCCCCGTACACACGAGAGGACTTATGTCCGACAGACTTCCAAAGGAGTTCCGCCGGAGTTCCGCCGGAGTTCCGACGGAGTTCTGACAGACTTTTCGGCCGAACGGACTTGGCCACACACGATCACACTAAACTCCGACGGATTCGAACGTGATGACGTACGACCCGACTCGAATAAGGAAGTTCATAGCCAGTAGCCAATAGCTGCCCTAGCGTCGGTTTTAGTCCGTCGGAGTAGCATACACACGAGCGGAGTTTTCGAAGGGGACCGGGTCCGGCGGAGTTCCTTCGGGAAAATTTGAAGCATGCTTCATTTCTAAAGTCCGTCAGACTTTGGCGAATCAAAAGTCCGTTGCAGCCCACACACGATCGGATAGTCTGACGGACTCGGTCCTTCGGACTTTGGATGTTGAAAAGTCCGCTCGTGTGTACGGGGCATTAGTTTTGACAATGCACTTTACACTTAACACCACATTTACCATATTCCACCAATCCAGGGATTTTTTCAGTGCCGCAGCCTTTCACTTTATTGGCCAAGCGCAACCTTTTTTAATTGTACAAAGCTGCAGCATTGTCAGGATAAAAATACTTTCCTGGGCCACTGAAACTTGGCAAGCCTCTACAGCTTCTTTGGGTGGGATCTTCTTTCCAGGGTCTGTGGTAGGGATGAGCTTGGTGTTCGAGTCGAACATACGGTCGACTCAAATATCGGCTGTTTGCACGATCAGGGAATACCAAATGTTATGGGCCGTTCGCGCCAAATTCGTGTGGTGCTCATGGCCCACAATGCACTGCGCCATCGCAGTGCATTGCTGGCTCATGATTGGCCAAGCATGCGGGGTCACAGTGCATGCTTGGCCAATCACAGCACTGGCAGCGAGGAGAGCCATGATTCGCCACAGGCAGGATGTTGTGGCCAATCATAGCTCAGGCTGTGTAGTACACGCCCCACACTATATAAGGCCGCCAGCGCAGCGGCCTTGTGTAGTGTGTTGGCGCCTGTAGGAGTTAGTGGGTTTTCTCTGTGTACCTTCAACACAGTATACACCAGCTAGCTATATTGCTCTTCTGTAATAGAGCTTTCAGTCAGCTGTAGGAGATTGTGGGTGTTGTCTGCGTGCCCTGACCGCAGTATACACCATTATATCCACCTATATAGCTAGCTATATTGCTCTTCTGTAATAGAGCTTTAAGTCAGCTGTAGGAGATTGTGGGTGTTGTCTGCATGCCCTGACCGCAGTATACACCATTATCCACTTATATAGCTAGCTATATTGCTCTTCTGTAATTCAGCTTTCAGTCAGCTGTAGGAGTTTGTGGGTGTTGTCTGCATGCCCTGACCGCAGTATACACCATTATCCACCTATATAGCTAGCTATATTGCTCTTCTGTGATTCAGCTTTCAGTCAGCTGTAGGAGCTTGTGGGTGTTGTCTGTGTGCCCTGACCGCAGTATACACCATTATCCACCTATATAGCTCTTCTCTAATTGAGCCATCTGCCATCTGCAGGAGTTAGTTGGTGTTGTGTGCCTCCAGCACAGCACAGCATACACCGGTATCTTCCCTTTAATTCCTGTTGTTCTATAATAAAGGCATCTGCAGGAGTTAGTGCGTGTTGTATACACTACCCAATTGCTGGTTTTCCCATCTCCCTTCAGGCCATTACCATGTCTGGAAGGCCAACAAGGAGAGGCAGACAGGCAGGCAAGCAGGCTCTGTGTCTAGAGACAACAGTGCTGGTCGTGGACGCGGTGCATCGTCATCAGCACGTGGCCATGGGACATGCTTGTCCTTATTTTCGGCAGCTGGACGTGTTGAGCCGCATCATGCCGAAGACTTGGTAGAGTGGATGACCAAGCCCTCTTCATCCTCCTCATCCTCTCTCACGCAGGCTCAGGGTATTAGCAAAGCGGCTGCCAATGCATCGTCTTCCCTCGTCTAAATGTCATCATCAGTGACTCATTCCCTAGACCCACCACATCCTCCTGAGGAGTCCCCTGAACTCTTTGAGCACAGTGTTGGGTACATGCTCCAGGAGGATGCCCAGTGTGTTGTAGTCTCTGATGATGATACTCAGCTAGAGAAAGGCAGTAGCGTTAGCGCAAAGAGAGGGGATGCTCAAGAAGGACAGCAATCTGGCAGTTATGTTCCACAAGCTGCAGCATACTGCCAGGTTTGCTCCAGCGATGAAGAGGGAGGGGATGATGAGGGCACTGACTCCACGTGGGTGCCTGATAGGAGAGAGGAGGAGGAGGCACATGTCCAAAGAGGCAGGATGCCCTCCGGGGGCCATCTTAGGGGCAGCACACCGACTGAATCACACCGCAGAGCTCCGCCTGTGCAGGGCGCTGCCTCTGCGCGTTATTCTAAAAGTTCTTTGGTGTGGGCCTTTTTTGAGATGAGTGCATCAGATCGCACCGCTGCTATTTGCAACATATGTCTCAAGCGTATCTCGCATGGCCAAAACATCAGCCGCTTGGGCACCACATGCTTGACCAGACATATGTTGACCTGTCATGCAGCTCGTTGGCAAGTGTACCTCAAAGACCCACACCAAAGAACAAAGCGGACCTCTCCTTGCTCCTCATCAGCTGGGATCTCCAACCCAACTAGACCTTCAGTCCACTCTGAAACCTGCTCTGAGAGGAATGAAGGTGTAGAATTAGGTGTGTCACAGCCAAGTGCTTCCGGGCACTCTGCTAGCAGTACACCCACGTCCGATTATAGCAGGCAAATTTCCCTGCCAAAGCTGCTGGACCGTCGAAAGAAGTTCACTCCCAGCCATCCACATGCCCAGCGGTTGAATGCTAGCTTGGCTAAATTGCTAGCACTTCAACTGCTGCCTTTTCAGTTGGTAGACTCGGCCCCCTTCCGTGAGTTTGTACAATGTGTGGCTCCTCAGTGGCAGGTCCCCAAACACCACTTTTTCTCATGGAAGGTGATTCCGGCTCTCTACCGGCATGTGGAAGGCAATGTCCTTGCCTCGCTGGACAGGGCGGTCAGCGGTAAGGTGCATATTACCGCTGAATCATGGTCCAGCAAGCATGGACAGGGACATTACCTGTCTTTCACGACCCCATTGGGTCACTCTTCTGGCAGCTGGGAAGGATGCAGGACAAGGTGCACTAGTGTTGGAGGTTGTTCCGCCACCACGCCTCCAAAATGCTACTACTGGTTGTGACACACCTCTCTCCTCCACCCCCTCCTCTTCTTCTCCCTCCATGGCCTCTTCCAGTGCTCTGTCCTCAGAACCAGCGGTGCTCCGTAGGCGTTCAAGGGGCTACGCAAGTACGCAGGCAAAACTATGCCATGCCGTGCTTGCGCTGGTTTGTTTGGGGGACAGGAGCCACACTGGGGCAGATATTTTGTCAGGTCTGCAGGGGCAGGTCGAGAGGTGTTTGACGCCACGCTAAGCTTAAGCCAGAATTGGGGGTTTGCGACAATGGCACCAACCTCCTCTCCACCCTCCGACAGGGACAACTGACCCATGTGCCCTGTGTGGCTCACGTCCTTAATCTGGTGGTGCAGCGGTTCTTGGGCAGGTACCCGGGCTTACAGGATGTCCTAAAGCAGGCCAGGAAAGTCTGTGTTCATTTCTGCCGATCATTTAATGCCTGTGCTCGGCTGGCTGAGCTCCAAAAGTAGTTGAACCTGCCCAAGAACCGCCTTAAATGTGACATGCCCACCAGGTGGAACTCAACGTTGGCCATGCTGCAGTGGCTGCACACGCAGCAGAGGGCCATCAATGAGTACTTGTGCGACTACGGCACCAGGACAGGGTCAGGGGAGCTCGGTTTTTTCTCACCACGCCAGTGGGGCATGATCAGGGATACATGCACTGTCCTGTCACCGTTTGAGGAGGCCACAAGGATGGTGAGCAGTGACAGTGCATGCATCAGTGACACTGTACCTCTTGTCCCCCTCTTGGAGCATACTCTGCGTGGAATAATGGACAGGGCACTTGAGGCAGAACAGAGGCAGGAAGAGGAGGACTTCCTTGCCTCTCAAGGCCCCCTTTATCCAGACAGTGTTCCTGCTGTCCCACCCATCACACAGGAAGAGGAGGAGGAGGATGAGGAGGAGGATGATTGTCTCAGCATGGAGGTGGAGGCTGGCACTCAGCATCAGCAGCAGCAGCAGCAGCAGCAGTCTTGTAGGGATGATTTACAGTCCCAAGAAACCCATGGACTTGTACGTGGCTGAAAGGCGGTAGCTGTGGATCATGTTGTCCTTAGTGACCCAGAGGACTCCGGACCGAATGCCTCAGCTAACCTATGCTGCATGGCCTCCCTGATCCTGCAAAGCCTGCGGAAGGATCCTCGTATTCTACGGATCAAGGAGAGGGACCATTACTGGCTGGCCACTCTCCTTGATCCACAGTACAAGGGTAAGGTTGCCGACCTTATCTTGCCGTCGCAGAGGGAGCAGAGGATGAGACATCTCCGGGAGGCCTTGCAGAAAGGTCTGTGCAACGCGTTCCCAGAGACTGGGAGGATACAAACTCCTGGTCCTGGACAACGTGCTGCTGAGGCATCGGTCAGAAGGAGAGGTGGAAAAGGTGGCCGTCTGACCGATGCGTTCAGACAATTATTTAGTCCACAGCCCCAAGGTATGATCGGTTCCAGCAACCATCGCCAGCGTCTGATTTACATGGTGCAGGAATACCTAGGGGCAAGGTCAGACTTGGACACCTTTCCCACCGAAAATCCTCTGGCTTACTGGGTCTTGAGGATGGATCACTCTCCAGAGCTTGCACAGTATACAATTAAGCTACTGGCCTGTCCTGCATCCAGCGTTCTTTCGTAACGCACCTTCAGTGCTGCTGGTGGCTTTGTTCACAGGGTATGCCTGTCCACCGACTCGGTTGATCGACTGACCTTCATAAAGATGAATCAGTCTTGGATCACCACCAGCTACCAAGCACCTGAAGCTGATGTAACCGAATAATTTTTTATTGTATTATGTTGGAAGAACATTTTTGGTTCTGGGTGATGCCACCAGCCCAATTTTTCAGCCCCTGTTTAACAGGGGTGTTTAATTACAATTTTTGATGCAATGCTTTGCAGCAGGGCTCATTCCTGCACCACAACTAGAGTATATGGGAGAGGTTGCAGTGTCGTGGCACCAGTGCCTAAGGCCCAATTTTTCAGCCGATGTTTAACAGGGGCGTTTAATTACAATTTTTGATGCAATGCTTTGCAGCAGGGCTCATTCCTGCACTACAACTAGAGTATATGGGAGAGGTTGCAGTGTCGTGGCACCAGCACCAGTGCCTAAGGCCCAATTTTTCAGCCCCTGTTTAACAGGGGCATGTAATTACAATTCTTGATATAATATTTCACAGCAGGACCCGTTCCTGTGCCCACCGAGAGTAACTGTGAGGACTTATAGTGTTGTGGCACCAGCAACAGTACCACAACCACCAAAGGCCCAATTTTTCTACCACTGTTCAACAATGGCATGTAATTACAATTATTGATATAATCGTTCACAGCAGGGCGCTCCAGCGCCCACCAAGAGTCACTTTGAGGGCTTACAATGTTGTGGCAACACCAACACCTCGTTTCCACCATTTCTGCAGAGCATATAGGGCAGGCCCCTACTTTTAAACATCCAACTTACAAACGTCTGCTACTTGCAAACGTAAGGAGACAACAGGAAGTGAGATGAAAAAAAGACGGACGGCAAAACAAATTATACAGGGGTGATAACCCTTCCCTATGTTTTCCAAAAAGCTTAAAAATAGATTTTTTGACTGGAGCTACACTTTAAAAATGTACCAGTTCAAAATTACAAACAGATTCTACTTAACACAACAAACCTACACAGTCCCTGTCTTGTTTGCACTGCCTGTATACTGCTGTTCTGAGTATATAGGGCCTGGGGGGCCCAAGTCTTTCCTTTTTTCAATATGGGTACGGGGTTCCCCTTAATATCCGTACAAGACTCAAAGGGGCTGGTAATGGGCAGGGGGGGCTACCCATGCCATTTTTCTCAATGATTTTAATCCATATTGCCGGAACCAGATATTACATTAAAACCGCAAGCAGTTTTAAATTCATTTTTTTCCATTAAATTTCATTTTGTGCAGGGACTGTTCTAAACACAGGAAACACGTGGCACTTCACAGGCATACTATAGACACCCCCCAGGCATGATATTTAAAGGAATATTTCACTTTTTTTTTCACTTTAATCGTCATTAAAATCAGTGCTCCCGCAAAAACGGCCATTTTTAAAAACATTTTAGGCATTGACCCATGTCGCCTGGGGCAGGAGCCAGGTCCCCAAACCCTTTTTAGGACAGTATCTTGCATATTAGCCATTAAAGTTAGCACTTTTTATTTCGAACGTTCGAGTTCCATAGACTTCAATGGGGTTCGAAAGTTCTGGTGCGAACCGAACCGGGGGGTGTTCCGCTCATCCCTAGTCTGTGGACTGTCAGTCAAGCTTGAAGGTAAGCCCACACAGATCCATGCCTCCTATAGCCACTTTTCCTGGAGAATTATGCTATTTCAGAACTCAATGAACTGAGAAGCTACAAGTTCCATCTGCCATTATGGAAGAGGGACTTGCAAATGGAGCACAAGTGCAGTAATGTCACGACACTTGTAGTCCTTCAGACTTCTGGATCTTGTGTTGAGCAATGTCCACCGGCCACCCACAATCGGTCCACAGAGAGCCAGAACGGGGATCTGTCGATGTAAACAGACAGATCCCTGTTCTGACAGGGAAGGAGAGACAGATCTGCTGTTCCTAGTGATTAGGAACAGCGATCTCTCATCTCCTCCAGTCATTCCCATCCCCCCACAGTTAGAAACCCCTCCCAGGGAACACATTTAACCCCTTGTTAGCCCCCTAGTGTTAACCCCTATACCCTGCCAGTGACATTTACACAGTAATCAGTGCATTTTTTATGGCGCTGATCGCTGTATAAATATCTATGGTCCCAAAAGTGTGTCAAAAGTGTCCGATCTGTCCCCCACAATGTTGCAGTCTCGCTAAAAATCGCAGATTGCTGACATTACTAGTAAAAAAAAAAATGCCATAAATCTATCCCCTATTTTGTAGACGCTATAACTTTTGCGCAAACCAATCAATATACGCTTATTGCAATTTTTTTTAGAAGAATACATATTGGCCCAAACTGATATTTATTAAAGCAAAAAGTATATATATTTTTTTTCAAAATTGTTGCTTTTTTTTTTTGTTTATAACACAAAAAATAAACAATGCAGAGGTGATCAAATACCACCAAAAGAAAGCTCTATTTGTGGGAAAAAAAAGGACGTCATCTTTGTTTGGGTACAACGTTGCCATATCGCAAAAAAATGACCTGGTCATTAAGGGGCCAAATCCTTTTGGTACTTGGTACATTAAGTAGTAAAATTACTCATAAATATTTGATTTTCTATATCCTGCTGCCTTTGAATTGTATCTGAACATTTTATGCTGTACTAAAGATCAAAAAGATATAAATATGTCACCAATATATCACCAAGCTGTGCTGTAATGAAGCTGCATATAATACTGCAAAGCACTAGTCAGCAGTATTGCCCAAGGTCTCCCTGCAGCTGGACTTCCTCTACCACTAATTCGCTGTGCCAAGTTCTGCTCTTTGTCTCTGTGTAGAAGGAGCCGACTTGGAAGAGGCAAGGTCTTGCTTTCTCATGTCAGAGGCAGAATATTCTGCAAAAAGAACATAGAGTATAAGGCCCCTTTTACACTGGGCGGTGTGGGCGTCGGCGGTAAAGTGGCGATATTTTTAGCGCCGCTTTACCGTTGTTTTAGTGGCACTATTCGGCCGCTAGCGGGGCAATTTTAACCCCCACTAGTGGCCGAAAAAGGGTTAAAACCGCACACAAAGCGCCGCTGTAGACATTAGGGCAGACAGTACAATTACAATACAATTCAATGCAGGGGGGATTCAGAGGGCCCTGCTTGTTAGAGCTTACAATCTAGGAGGGAGGATCAAGTTATACAAAAGGGTAATAGCTGTGGAGGATGAGCTAATGGAAAAAATAGTGCCGTTGTTAGATGCAGGCG
The DNA here is from genome assembly GCF_037356315.1 of Lithobates pipiens. Classification (NCBI taxonomy): domain Eukaryota; kingdom Metazoa; phylum Chordata; class Amphibia; order Anura; family Ranidae; genus Lithobates; species Lithobates pipiens. Next base: position 52,993,794 of record NW_027507787.1, on the reverse strand, counting down.
GGATAGGCTTCTCTGAAGAGGAAAGTTTTCAGGGGTCGCCTAAAAGTGGATAAATTTGGAGACAGTCTGACAGATTGGGGTAGCGAATTCCAGAGGATGGAGGAGGCTCAGGAGAAGTCCTGGAGGCGGATATGGGAGGGGGTGATGAGGGAGCTAGAGTAGGAGGTCTTGGGAGGAAAGAAGAGGACGATTAGATTGGTATTGTAACTTAAAGTGGTTGTAAAGAAAATTATTATTATATTTTTTTAAATAACAAACATGTCACACTTACCTCCACTGTGCAGCTCGTTTTGCACAGAGTGGCCCTGAACCTGGTCTTCTGGGGTCCCTCTGCAGCTGTCTCTGCTTCTCCCCACAAGTACTTCTCACGTTCATGCGAGCTCCCTCGCATGGTGATTAATACTTGTTGGCGCGCTCCCGTGATACAGCCGGCGGCTATAGCCGCTCACTGTATCACTCGCCCCCGTCTCCTGCGCGCCATGTCATTGGATGTGATTGACAGCAGCGCGAGCCAATGGCTGTGCTGCTTTCAATTCATCCACTCCAGCCAATCAACGGCCAGGCTGAGCGGCGAAGAGGATGTCGGGGGGGAGGGGGGACTTTCGAGGGGTCAAGTAAGTAAAACAGGGGGGCTGGGGGGGTAGGCACTGTGAGATGTTTTTTCACCTTAATGCATAGAATGCATTAAGGTAGAAAAATGTTTACCTTTACAACCCCTTTAATGTTAGTATTTTGAATTTAATCCGTTTGGCAATAGTCTATTTAAAGTTAAGCCAATGAGGAGGGAGTTGCAGTAGTCAAGGCGACAGATAACCAGGGAGTGAATCAGGAGCTTTGTGGTTTCCTTGGTTAGAAAGGGACATAGCTTGGAGTTGTTGTGGAGGTTGAGGCGGCAAGCTTTGGAAAGTGATTGGATGTGGGGCCGAAAGGAGAGTTCAGAGTCCAGCATAACACCTAGCATGCTGACATGTGGGGATGGGTGGATGGTTGTGCCATTGCTCTTGACAGAGAAGTCAGGGGAAGAGGCACATGGGGAGGAAATATTATAAGCTCGGTTTTGGACAAGTTGAGTTTGAGAAAGTGTTGTGACATCCATACAGATATGTCTGTTAGCAAGTTAGTGATGCGTGAGGAGACTGATGGAGTGAGTTGAGGGGTCAGATATCAGCTGACCCAGGACAGAGGTGTAGATTGAAAATAAAAGAGGTCCAAGAGGAACCCAGACGGAGAAGAGAAGAGGAGTGGAGGAAGTAGAATTGTACGTGACACTGAAGTTGTGTTGGGATAGGTAGGATGAGAGCCACTGAAGAGCACAGTCACAGAGACCAAGAGAGTAAAGTTTTTTGAGGAGGAGGGGGTGGTCAACCATGTCAAAGGTAGCTGAAAGATCCAGAAGTAGGAGTGCAGAATAGTGTCCGTTGTTTTTTTCAGTTAGTAGGTCCTTTGTGAGTTTTAAAAGAGCAGTTTCTGTGGAGTATTGAGGGGGCGAAATCCAGATTGAAGGGGATCAAGAAGGTTATTCTTAATGAGGTGGTCACTCAGTTGGTTGTAAACCAGGCGTTCAAGGAGTTTAGAGGAAAAGGGGAGCAAGGAGATAGGAAATAGGTTGTTAAGATTGGTAGGGTCCAAGGACGTCTTTTTAAGTATGGGGGTGACCAATGCATATTTTAGAGCATTGGGGAAAATGCCAGATGTGAAGGAGAGATTGAAGATGTGGGTTATAGAGTGTAGGATAGAGTCAGAGGGCAACTGTAGTGTTTGAGAGGGAATAGGGTCCAGGGGGCAGGCGTTAGAAAGGAGTTTAGCAACTTTGTCTGTCGTAGCAGATTTGAATAAGGGGAGTGTCAATTGTATTTGTTGATATGGGGTTTTAACTGGGGGAGATACCTGTAGAGTGGAGATTTCATCACGGATTGTATCAATCTTGTTTTTGAAGTGATTAGCAATCTCCTGGGCAGTGAGTGAGTCAGTGGGTGGAATCTGTGGAGGACAAAGTATAGATTTGAAGGTAGAGAAGAGTTTACGGGGACTGGATTCCAATGGCAGGAGCAGTGGAGGAGCGGTGTATAAACCAATTCCGGAACCGCCCGAAAGATGCTGCTTACAGGTCTTTTTCTAACCTCCTGCAAGTGCACCGCCCTGATGTGAAAGCATTTGGGCTTTTACACTAGGGCTGCAAGGGAGGTGTTTTTCAGGCGCTTTACAGGCACTGTTTTTAGCTCAAAAGCGTCTGACAAACGCCCCAATGGGAAAGGGGTCTAAGACTAAGCTGTACTGTCTTAGGTAGCCCACTAACACGGCTAGATGGACTGTCTGCTGAGGAGCTAACTAAATTTGCCTGGCTATGCTTTACTGCTATGGGTTAACCTTGTCGCTTCCTAATCTGTCCACCCATATGGACTAACTGACCTGGCTGTCTGTCTACGTGACGGGTTTATATACAATCTCGATGGACGGAGCACATGATTGACTGCAAGGGTTTATTGTGGCACTATGAGGACACATTATTAATACCACTGGACATTATGGATGTTTTATGCCCACCTCACTGCAGGATTGTGGATCACTACAAGTACTATACTGTCCATCATTAACTTTTACTGGTTGTTCCCAGCCGGTGTCCATTATTATATATGGAAGTGATATGAGCCAACTTATGTGCCCCTTTGGAGAACTTTAGTGATATTTCCATGCACTTGCCTACCATACATCTCCTCAGTGAGGCATTTTAGCTGGCCACTTACTGTTTTCCCTTAATCACGCACTCTTTGCCAGGTGGACCTATTATGATCGCCTCAATACTGTTTCACAGTGCCTGTTTTGCTAGCCTAGCTCAATTTCAGACATAATAGCAATGGTCCACCTGGAGTAACTGCATTTATTTACAGCTTTGTTTTAACCCTTGGCTTTGACTTGTGAATGATTGCGGTATGCATGTGATGGTAGCCTGGGCCCATATGATTTTAGGATGACAATTTTGTCAATCCTTAATTTGAATTGGTGTTTTTCCATTTTTGAATTGTGATTTCAACAAAGCTAATTTTACTGGTTATACTGTTGTTGGCCCTCTATTGAAACTAATTTATGGGCTGTCGGCCTTGACTTCTCTGGTTTTGTTCTGTCTGGGAGGATGCTACATTAGTAACATCACCTAATCTCACACCAAATCTGTTGATACTAGCAGTCAGAGGCAGCAGTCTCTTAGCCCTTGTACACACGGTCGGATATTCCGACGGAAAATGACCGATCGGACCATGTTGTCGAATAATCCGACCGTGTGTGGGCTCCATCGGACTGTTTCCATCAGAATATCCGACCGACAAAGTTTTAGAGCTGGGCTATAATATTTTCCGACAACATGTTTGTAGAGAATTCCGATCGGACAAAGTGCCACGCATGCTCAGATCAAATTCCTAGACCAAAGCTATTGGCTACTAGCCTGAACGTAGTCCCGTCATAACTAAATAACCTGATCACGTTATGAACGATCGGATTTTCCAACAACTTTGTCCGACCATGTGTATGCAACACCAGTTTCGGACAAAATCCGTTGGACAAAATCCGACGGATTTTTTTGTTGGAATGTCCAACCGTGTGTACAAGGGTTAAAATCTCACTCTGCAGATGTACAGCCATAAGGCTGTAGGCACAGACATACCTGGGCACCCTCATGTATCCGACATGAAACTTCTATTTTTTAGAAAGTATTCAAGGCGAATTGTGAATTTTTAAGGGTATTGTTTAGGCAAAAATAACATTTCTAAATGTTTCCTATAACATTGCAACTCTTCACTTTTCAAGTTCAGGTCCACTTTAAGATTTGCCTGGCAAACATGTAGAAATAAGTGTAGGACTCCACCTGCTGACTGGAAGTCAGAAATATGAATGTAGCACCCCTCTCAGCCTGAAGACATGGTGGTACCTTCAGAGGTGGGCCAGCATTTCATCCCAGGGCTGGGTCCATGGCTAAAGTGGGACAGACCAATGAACTCAAGTCACTTTAGAAGATTTGTTGAATAACACACAAGGGGGGAGGGATATTCAGAATTCAGAACTCGGAATACTTTATTAATCCCAAAGGTAAATTATTACATTACAGTTACATTCAAGACAACACAAGATCACAACAACAAATGTAACAAGACACAATGACACAATAAAAATACCAATAGCAGCAATTCGTACCAAATAAAACGAAATTATAACTATACTCTAATAAATTATCCATACTATTAAAATACAACATAGAATAATAACACAGATTGAAAAATAACAGAAAATCAAACTACCAAAATGCAAATATTACACCACTCTCTTTAGCATTACCCAAAATAATAATTAACATAATATCAACATACTATAAAAACTACATAAAGATCTGGATCATAAACCGGATTAATTCCTCACATCCAGCACTCAGAGAGAAGAATTATATTTGATGGCCAAATTAGGGGTCCCAGCTACTCTAATAGAACACTGTGAGGGGTTAGCTCGGCAGCGGGTGTGTGTGACCCCCTGGATGGGTTCACAACACAAAATCAGGCACAGCAGATAGCGTTGTAGGTGCAAAAAACAAAAGATGCAGTTTATTTATTCTACATGCAGTGATACATATAACAGCCAAACAAAAAATAAAACATGAAAATAAATCCTGGTCAGCTTGACCTCTAACTACACACTTAGATTCCCTGTCTAACAACTGAGTGCAGCCTTGTGCTGCACCAGTCCCTGTCTCTGTTGTAGAGGTTTGCCACACAGGCATTAACTCACCGCACAGAACAGATATCACACTCCCCAGTCTATACAACACAAAACTGGTTCCAGGATGGAGCATCTCCCTAAGCATGCTGGGGTTTTTTGTAGAGGTCTTAATGAGCCCACTTACTTCAGCTGGGCTCATTAACTCTTCCCCTCTAATTGTAAAGGTCTGCATAAAGTCTGAATCTAGGGCACACATATTTCCCATCCTGGATACAACCAGGTGACTTTACCTGCGTGCTGCCACATACCCCCCCCCCTCTTGTTTCAACCTTGGGGTTGTAACACAAGCAGTCAGACACGCATGTATCCGAGACAAAGCATCCACATTCCCCATTTTAACACCAGGGCGATGCTTAACTGTAAAGTTAAATTCTTGTAGGGCCAGGAACCACCTATTTACCCTTCTATTGGTCTCCTTGTTCTGAGCCATCCACTTTAAAGAAGCGTGATCAGTCACCAGGTCAAAGTGCCTACCTAGCAGATAGTACCGAAGGGAATCTAGAGCCCACTTCACTGCTAAACATTCCTTCTCAATCGTGGCGTAATTTACCTCATGGGACTTCAACTTCCTGCTGAGGTAAATGACTGGGTGCTCTTCCCCGTTCCAGACCTGGGATAACACTGCTCCTAACCCAACGTCTGATGCATCAGTTTGTACAGCAAAGTCCTTAGAGAAGTCTGGTGAGTACAACACTGGATGGCTACATAAGGCTGTTTTTAAGGACTGAAATGCTTCTTCAGCCTCTGGGGACCATTTAACTATGACAGACTCTTTCCCTTTTGTCAGGTTGGTGAGGGGCACAGCCTGAGAAGCAAAATGGGGAATGAATCGTCGATAATAGCCAGCGATTCCCAGAAAGGCTCGTACCTGTTTCTTGCTGTTGGGACGTGGCCAACTCTGTATGGCCTTGACTTTATTGACTTGGGGTTTTATCACCCCCCTCCCAATAGTGTACCCAAGATATTTGGCCTCCTCCTGTCCAATGGTACACTTCTTTGGATTGGCCGTAAACCCAGCTTCCCGGATAGAGTCTAGGACTGCTTGTACTTTCGGCAAATGTGAGACCCAGTCTGTGCTATGGATAATCACATCATCCAGGTAAGCTGCAGCATATTTCTGATGGGGCCTCAGAATCTTATCCATTTTCCGCTGGAATGTTGCCGGTGCATTCTGTAACCCAAACGGCATTCTCTTATATTGGAATGCCCCATCTGGGGTTACAAACGCAGTTTTCTCCTTGGCCGACTCGGCCAGGGGAATTTGCCAATAGCCTTTGGTGAGATCAAGAGTTGTCATATATCGGGCTGTTCCCAGCCGGTCAATCAACTCATCTATACGCGGCATGGGGTAGGTGTCAAATTTTGTAACTTTATTTAATTGTCGAAAATCGTTACAAAACCGCCAGCTCCCATCAGGTTTGGGCACTAGTACGATAGGACTGGACCAGTCACTCTGGGACTCCTCTATCACACCCAATTCCAACATCCTTTGAACCTCCCCACGTATTGCCTCCCGTCGGGCCTCTGGTATTCTATAAGGTTTTAGTTTTACCCTTTCTCCTGGAGGGGTGATAATGTCATGCTCTACGCCAGATGTTTGTCCCGGAAGCTCAGAGAAAATCTCTTTGTTACGAAGTACAAACTCTTTAACCTCCTGTTGTTGGGGTTTCGATAAGGTGTCTGCTATTCCAACCTCAGGAACTAAGCAATCAGGCTGTACTTGTGACAAAGTCTCTGCGACTAGGGATTCCCTATCCCTCCAGGCTTTCAGCAGATTGACGTGATAGATCTGCTCCGGCTTTCGCCTTCCTGGCTGTCTAACCCTGTAGTTCACCTCACTAATTTTTTCAATTACTTCATATGGACCTTGCCATTTGGCCAGAAATTTGCTTTCAACCGTAGGGACTAGCACCAAGACCCTATCCCCCGGGGAAAAAGTACGGGTCTTGGCCCCACGGTTGTACACTCTCTGCTGTGCTAACTGCGCTTGGGTTAAATGTTCCTTTACAATTGGCATTACCTGTGCAATTCTATCTTGCATCAGTGCGACATGCTCAATCACGCTCCTGTGAGGAGAACTCTCATTTTCCCAAGTTTCCTTGGCGATATCCAGCAGCCCTCTTGGGTGTCTCCCATAGAGCAACTCGAAGGGTGAGAAACCCGTAGAGGATTGGGGTACCTCCCTAATGGCAAACATTAGATAGGGTATTAGACAGTCCCAATTCTTTCCATCTCTATCCACCACCTTCTTTAACATTTGTTTAAGGGTTTTGTTGAATCTTTCAACCAACCCATCTGTTTGGGGGTGATACACAGATGTACGCAATTGCGTCACTTTGTACAACTTGCATAATTCTTTCATAACCCGGGACATAAAGGGTGTACCTTGGTCCGTAAGCAGTTCCTTACAAATACCCACACGGCTAAAAACAAGAGATAGCTCTTTGGCTATGGTTTTGGCCGAGGTATTTCGGAGAGGAATTGCTTCCGGATAACGGGTGGCATAGTCCAATATAACCAAAATGTACTGATGCCCCCTGGCGGACTTCATTATCGGACCTACCAAATCCATTGCGATCCTTTCAAAGGGGACCTCAATGATAGGAAGAGGTACGAGCGGGTTACGGAAATGTGGCATAGGTCATGACTTCTGACACACAGGGCAGGAGGAACAATAATTTTCTATTTCCTTCATGACCCCAGGCCAATAGAATCTCTGCAATACCCTCTCTCTGGTTTTCTCTGTCCCCAGATGACCTCCCAGAATGTGCCCATGAGCCAATTCTAACACCAACTTCCTGTAAGGTTTGGGCACTACAAGTTGCTCAATGGTTTCTTCTGCCCTTTGAGCCACTCGATACAGCAGGTCCCTTTCCATAGTGAAGTAAGGATAAGGGCAAGTCTTATCTGGGTTCACTAACTCGCCATCTATTTTCACCACATTTTCCTGTGCCTTTATTAGGGTGGGGTCTTTTAACTGTTCTGTGGCAAAATTTTCCCTGTGAACCTCAAGATCCGAAAACTCCACAGACGGCATGTTTTCATCTGAGGATGTTTTCTCCCCCCCAGTTTCTCGAGTTTCCCCCGCCAATACCGACAAGGGAAATTCAGGAGAGTCCTCACCACTCCCAGAGGAATTCTGGTCATCTTCCTGGTTTATAGGGGCACCAGTGGGGGGCTCAGGACAATCCCAGAGTTCCCAGAATTTTGGAAAATCCCTTCCCACAATAGCATCATGTGGTAAGTGAGACACTAACCCCACCTGATGAGAGAGGTTACCTTTGGGGGTCTCAAAAAACACTGAAGTTACAGGATACTCTCGGGTGTCCCCATGCACACAAATAACAGCCACCCTGTTCTTCCCAGAGACCTCTGTAGTAACTAATTCAGCTTTTATCAATGTTACCAGGCTACCTGAATCCAGCAACACATCAACATTTCTACCATTAATACACATTTTACATAAATGTTTCTCAGGTCCCCGAATGGCAGTGCATGCAACTGTCGCAAACAGCGACTGACGTCTCTCCCTTATAAAGTCACATTGCATAGGCTCATCCACAACGGGGCAATTGGCTGCAATATGTCCCTCTTGCCGGCAGCGGTAGCAAATAATCTTTTTCGCTGTCTCTTGCAGCATGGGCTTCCTGGGCTGCTCCCGCCAGACCTTAGGTAGAACTCCCACCCTCTCACTCTCTCCACCCTCACCCCTTGGAGTCATCTTACCCGCCACTGGGAATGATCTGGTCTTAGGGTGGAAAGTCCGGGAGTCCCTGGAAGAGGTGGTCAGGTTCTCTGTAGCCAAGTACCTCTCAACCAGATCCACAAGTTTATCTGCATTTTCTGGGTCTCCATGGCTTACCCATTTTTGGATGGCAGTAGGAAGAGCTCTCAGGAAACGATCCATAACAACACGTTCCACAATGTTTGGTGCGGTCAAAGTCTCTGGCTGCAGCCACTTCCTGCTCAGGTGAATGAGATCATACATTTGAGACCTGGGGGGTTCCCAACCTGAAAAGTCCAATTATGCACACGCTGAGCCCGGACGGCCAGGGTGACACCCAGCCGTGCCAATATTTCTGTTTTTAGCACCACATAGTCTTTTGCTTGGTCAGGCTCTAGGTCATAATAAGCTTTCTGCGATTCCCCAGTTAACAGAGGGGCCACCAGTCCAGCCCATTGCTCCTTAGGCCACTTTTCCCTTTCAGCAGTCCTTTCAAATGTGGTCAAAAACACCTCCGGATCATCCTCTCCAGTCATTTTTGTCAATAAACGGCTCACACCAAAGGATGCGGTATTATTGTAACCACTTGCTTCATTGGTCTGCGGACGTTGCTGTATTAATGTCTCTATTTTCTGTTGAAAATTCTGCTCTTGCTTCTGCAACAGGTCTATGAAGCGGGCTTCAGATTGCTGCTGGGCTTGTTGCTGAGCTTCCAGACTCTGCAGGTGAGCTTTCTGCTGAGCTGCAAGGCTCTTTTGTAAAGCCGCATTTGTTTGCTGCTGATTTGCATTTGCTTGCTGCTGGTTTGCATTTGCTAGAGCCAGCTGTCTCAGTATCTCCTCCATGCTGGCCTTTAAAAAAAATTGAAAAAAAACTGCCAAAATTCTCCACCAACTGTGAGGGGTTAGCTCGGCAGCGGGTGTGTGTGATCCCCTGGATGGGTTCACAACACAAAATCAGGCACAGCAGATAGCGTTGTAGGTGCAAAAAACAAAAGATGCAGTTTATTTATTCTACATGCAGTGATACATATAACAGCCAAACAAAAAATAAAACATGAAAATAAATCCTGGTCAGCTTGACCTCTAACTACACACTTATGCCCCGTACACACGAGAGGGATTAAGTCTGACAGACCTCCAAAGGAGTTCCGACGGAGTTCCGACGGAGTTCTGGCGGACTTTTCGACCGAACGGACTTGACCACACACCATCACACCAAACTCCGACGGAGTCGAACGTGATGACGTACGACTGGATTCGACGTAGGAAGTTCATAGACAGTAGCCAATAGCTGCCCTAGCGTCGGTTTTAGTCCGTCGGAGTAGCACACACACGAGCAAATTTTTCGAAGGGGACCGGGTCCGGCGGAGTTCCGTCGGGAAAATTTGAAGCATGCTTCATTTCTAAAGTCCGTCAGACTTTTGCGAAGCTAAAGTCCGTTGCAGCCCACACACGATCGGATAGTCTGACGGACTCGGTCTGACGGACTTTGGATGTTGAAAAGTCCGCTCGTGTGTACGGGGCTTTAGATTCCCTGTCTAACAACTGAGTGCAGCCTTGTGCTGCACCAGTCCCTGTCTCTGTTGTAGAGGTTTGCCACACAGGCGTTAACTCACCGCACAGAACAGATATCACACTCCCCAGTCTATACAACACAAAACTGGTTCCAGGATGGAGCATCTCCCTAAGCATGCTGGGGTTTTTTGTAGAGGTCTTAATGAGCCCACTTACTTCAGCTGGGCTCATTAACTCTTCCCCTCTAATTGTAAAGGTCTGCATAAAGCCTGAATCTAGGGCACACATATTTCCCATCCTGGATACAACCAGGTGACTTTACCTGCGTGCTGCCACAACACTTACAGTCTTCCTACATGTCCAGCTTCACAGTGTTCTTTAAGCCAACCGGCAAGACTGAAAGTAGCATCCTAGTTTTACCTACAGACTTCTTTTATTATACTATTTATACTTCTAGGCTTCAGTGTGTCCTTGGGTCTCCATCTGGGCACAGCTTCCCCCATTGACAGGCAGGACAACTTCAGGACCACTACAGGCCTATCTCCACATTCAGTACATTACAGACCCCACACAGGCTATAGGGCCTAATAGCATTGCTCAATCCAGCACCCCCCCCCCCAGCCTGGTGGAAGAGAGAGTTCACAATGACTGGCCTAAATATTTATATCATCCCTCAGCATGCACCAATGGTCTTGAGCCTCCTAGTGGTCTGCTGCAGGAAATATAGAAACAGTGGTACCTTGGATTATGAGCATAATTCATTCCAGAAGAAGGCTTGTAATCCAAAGCACTCGGTATATCAAAATTCAGATAATACATTCCAGTGGCACTGTTGCTATTGTATGCAGTACCGCATATAACCAGAGGTGGGGGGGTGGGGGGAGACATTCGGAGAGCACTCAGAGCCGCTCGGATGCACTTGGAGAGGCTCGGAGACACTCGAGAATGGAGTGTTTCCGAGCGGCTCCGAACGGCTCCATGCATCGCCGTACCCCCACACCTCTGGCCAAATGCGATACTGCACACCCCAGAGGCTTGAATCTTGCTTGTTTTGCGAGTCAACGCTCGTAAACTGAGTCACAATTTTTAATAAATAATAGCTCGTATTGCGAAACGGTCGCAAACCACGTTACTCGCAATCTGAGGTATTACTGTATTCATAACTCGGTCTTATTATAAATCACATACTCTTGCCAGTGATATCAGTGACACCTACTGGCAGCAGTGAGAAATCACAACTGAACTGAGCTTAGAAAAAGTGAAAAAAACTACACAATCAGTCTGGGCAAACTACCACCCACCTAAAAACAAAATTTAAGCAATAGCCCCTGTTAAAGATAGGATGCTACATGAAAAATATACATATGCAATAATTTTATTTATATATATATATATATATATATATATATATATATATATATATATTTTTTTTTTTTTTTTTTTTTTTTTTTTGATAGAGCAAATATATACTGTAAAAACACTATACATTCCTTTTATTCTGTATCACAAGTTTTCAATACACAGAATAAAATAAAGTATAGAAAATAATGTACAACAGTACAATCAATGTACAGCTAATATAACAGTTGTGTTATGTAGTGTAAATGGCTTTAAATATATTGTAAATGGTCATTACTGGAATATTAAAGCAACTGTTGGAACTAAATCTCTGAATTATATTGATCCTTTAAAACACAGTGGTGGCCTTCCAAAAACAACTTGTAAGGTATGGTAGATTAAACAACAGATATAAGCTAGACATGTTGAATGAAGTGAAACATGAAAAACTGTGGTAAAATTAAAGCAGATGTATTTGCAGTTTGAAAATCAATAATAAATGTGCTGAATGGATGAAAATCAATTGGGACCAATCTGTCTACAGAAAAATGGAAGAATCAGCTGTGTTCAACTCAGCAGAAAATATTTAGTATGATTGTTGTAGAAATGAATGAGAAATTGTCATGCAGATCTCCTTATTGCAATATTCAATGCCAGGTGAGTAAGTATAACACTATGTGTAAGTCATTAGGAAGTCAAGGTGGATAAACACATATTTCGATAACAATGCTTACTATGAGATGTTTCTAAATTGTGTATAGATTATTTCCAATGCTTCATTTTTCTAGACCTTTCCTGTATACTATATGCATTAAACCATAGTGTGAAAAATATGTATTCTACATAACTGGAGACAGTAGATGGGTCTGGGTCAGTGATTAGGTCATAAGGGATGACTGATAAAAATGTGCTAACAAAAAGCTAAACCATATAAAAGTACTATACCGTACTGTAATATATAATACAAATATTATACATTTGCATGTACAGTACATAGGACTCTTATATTCATCCTTCTGAACTGGTATAGTGTGTAAATATGGGAAATATTAGCTTAGTAAACATGAATAATTATCTGTTTGGAGACTCCACGGTTGTAACAGCTCTGCAAATATACACAATAGGAAGTATTCAGATTTTCTATAAAAAAAAATTGTAGACACATGAAATTCTGTGATGATGCATTATCACATGTTTGGCTAAGTTACCCTTGCCACCCTCTGAAAAGCAATCCGCTGTGGATCGCTTGAGGCCTCTTTCACACGGGTGGCTGGGAGACGATAAAAACGGGCTGTGGTATTACTTAAAGCCTACAATACAGTCAGTGGGGGCAGTTCACATGCTGTAGCTGAGATGCTTTGCGTTGCTACAAATTTAAATGGCATATTGAGTTGACAGGGGGTGATTCTTCCTAAAGGGGGGCACAGACCGTGATAAAAACTGACAGGGGTTCTAATACCTCTCCACTCCATCCAAAACTTAAAGGGTAACTCCACTTCCGTAAAAAAAAAAAAAAGCAAATAAAAATAATAATATAGCGTATACAATTGCGACTAGGGATGAGCTGAACACCCCCCATTCGGTTCGCATCAGAACCTGCGATCAGACCGAAAACTTGCGCAAAATTTAGAACCCCATTAAAGTCTATGGGACTCAAACGTTCAAAATCAAAAGTGATAATTTTAAAGGCTAATATGCAAGATATTGTCCTAAAAAGGGTTTGGGGACCCGGCTCCTGCCCCAGGGGACATGGATCAATGCAAAAACATTTTTTTTAAATGCCCGTTTTTTCGGGAGCACTAATTATAAGGACGATTAAAGTGAAAAAAAAAGGGAAATATTCCTTTAAATATCGTGCTTGGGGGGTGTCTATAGTATGCCTGTAAAGTGGCAAGTGTTTCCCATGTTTAGAACAGTCCCTGCACAAAATGACATTTAAGAGAAAAAAAGTAATTTAACCACTTGCAGACCGGACCATTTTGCTGGTCAAAGACCAGACCACTTTTTGCGATTCGGCACTGCGTCGCTTTAACTGACAATTGTGCGGTCGTGCGACGTGGCTCCCAAACAAAATTGACATCCTTTTTTTCCCACAAATAGAGCTTTCTTTTGGTGGTATTTGATCACCCCTGCGGTTTTTATTTTTTGCGCTATAAACAAAAATAGAGCGACAATTTTGAAAAAAACGCATTATTTTTTACTTTTTGTTATAATAAATATCCCCCAAAAATATATAAAAAAACATTTTTTTCCCTCAGTTTAGGCTGATACGTATTCTTCTACATATTTTTGGTAAAAAAAAAAATCGCAATAAGCGATTATTGATTGGTTTGCGCAAAAGTTATAGCGTTTACAAAATGGGGATAGTTTTATAGCATTTTTATTAATAATTTTTTATTATTATTTTTTTTTACTAGTAATGGCGGCGATCAGCGATTTTTATTGTGACTGCGACATTGTGGGGGACCTATCGGACATTTTTGACACATTTTTGGGACCATTGTCATTTATACAGTAATCACTGCTATATAAATGCAGTGATTCCTGTGTAAATGACACTGGCAGTGAAGGGGTTAACCAGTGGGTGACAGTGTAGGGGTTAAGTGTTCCTAGGGGTGTGTTACTAACTGTGGGGGGGTTGGGCTTTCATTTAGTGAACACTGATCTCTGCTCCAATCACATGGAGCAGAGATCAGCTTCACTAGTTGCTAGGCAGAATGGATAAATGTTGTTTACACAGCATTTCCTCCATTCGTCCGCTCCGTGAGACGATCGCGGGGTTGCCCGCGGCGATCGAGTCCGCGGGTCCCGCGACCGGACTCACGGGGGTCCCGACCAGCGCGGGAGCGCGCTGCCGGCGGCGCGCTCCCGATGGCAGGGCGGCATTGAATATTGGACGTACCTGTACGCCAATATGCCTGCCCGTGCCATTCTGTCGACGTACATCGTCGTGCGCTGGTCGGGAAGTGGTTAATGTCTGGTTCCGGCAATATGGATGAAAGTCATTGAGAAAAATGGCATGGGTAGCTCCCCCTCGCCCATTACTGGGTCTTGTACGGATATTAAGGGGAAAAAACCCAAATTAAAAAAAGGAAAGACGTGGGGCCCCCGGGCCCTATATACTCAGAACAGCAGTATATAGGTGGTGAAACAAGACAGGGAGTGTGTAGGGTTGTTGTGTTAAGTAGAATCTGCTTGTAATTTTGAACTGGTAAATTTTTAAAGTGTAGCTCCAGTCAAAAAATTTATTTTTAAGCTTTTTGAAAAACATAGGGAAGGGTTATCACCGCTGTATCATTTTTTTTGCCGTCCGTCTTTTTTCATCTCACTTCCTGTTGTCTCCTTCCGTTTGCAAGTAGGAGACATTTGTAAGTTAGATGTTTGAAAGTAGGGGCCTGCCCTATATGCTCTGCAGAAAATTGGGCCTAAGGTGTTGGTGTTGCCACAACACTGTAACTCCTCAAAGTGACTCTTGGTGGGTGCTGGAACGCCTTGCTGTGAACTATTAAATCAAGAAATTACATGCCATTGTTGAACAGTGGTAGAAAAATTGGGCCTTTGGTGGTGGTGGTGCGATAACACTTTAAGTCCTCACCGTTACTCTTGGTGGACGCTGGAACGGGCCCTGCTGTGAAATATTATATCAAGAATTGTAATTACATGCACCTGTTGAACAGGAGCAGAAAAATTGGGCCTTAGGCACTGGCGCCACAACACTGCAACCCCTCACAGATACACTCTAGTTGGAGAGCAGGAATGAGCTCTGCTGCAAAGTATTGCATCAAAAATTTTAATTACAAACCCCTGTTAAACAGGGGCTGAAAAATTGGGCCTTAGGCACTGGTGCTGGTGCCACAACACTGCAACCCCTCACAGATACTCTAGTTGGAGCGCAGGAATGAGCCCTGAAGCATAGTATTGCATCAAAAATTGTAATTACATGCCCCTGTTAAACAGGGGCTGAACATTTGGGCCTTAGGGACTGGTGCTGGTGCCACAACACTGCAACCCCTCACAGATACTCTAGTTGGAGAGCAGGAATGAGCCCTGATGAAAAGTATTGCATCAAAAATTGTAATTACACACCCATGTTAAACAGGGGCTGAAAAATTGAGCCTTAGCCACTGGTGGCAGTGCCCAGAACCAAAAATGTTCCTCCAAGCTATCAGCAGAATCATTGAGGAGGAAGATGATAGTCACTCAGCATCAGCATAGGAAGTCTTGAAGGGATCTGACATTTCAAAAAAAATTCAGCTTCAGGTGCTTGGTAGCTAGTGGTGATCCAAGACTGATTCATTTTTATGAAGGCCAGTCGATCAACCGAGTCGGTGGACAGGTGCACCCTGTGATCGGTTACAAAGCCTCCAGCAGCACTGAATGTGCGTTCCAAAAGAACGCTGGATGCAGGACAGGCCAGTAGCTCAATTGCATACTGTGCAAGCTCTGGCCAGTGATCCATCCTCAAGACCCAGTAACCCAGAGGATTTTCGTTGGGAAAAGTGTCCAAGTCTGATCTTGCCCCTAGGTATTCCTGCACCATGTAAATCAGACACTGGCGCTGGTTGCTGGAACCGATCATACCTTGGGGCTGCGGACTAAAAAATTGTCTGAACGCATTGGTCAGACAGCAACCTTCTTCACCACTCCTCCTGTGACTGACCAAAGCCTCAGCAACATGTTGTCCAGGACCAGGAATTTGTAACCTCCCAGTCTCTGCGAATGCATTGCACAGACCTTTCTGCAAGGCCTCCCGAAGATGTCTCATCCTCTGCTCCCTCTGAAATGGCAAGATAAGGTCCGCAACCTTATCCTTGTACCGTGGATCAAGGTGAGTTGCCAGCCAGTAATGATCCCTCTCCTTAATCCGCTGAATACGAGGATCCTTCCGCAGGCTTTGCAGGATCAGGGAGGTCATGCAGCGTAGGTTAGCTGAGGCATTTGGTCCGGAGTCCTCTGGCTCACTAAGGAAGACATGATCCGCAGCCACCTCCTCCCAGCCATGTACAAGTCCACGGGCTTCTTGGGACTGTAACTCATCCCTAATAGACTGCTGCTGAGTGCCAGGCTCCACCTCCATGCTGACACAATCCTCCTTCTCCTCCTCTTCCTGTGTGATTGACGAGCCAGCAGGAACACTGTCTGGATAAAGGGGGCCTTGAGAGGCAAGGAAGTCCTGCTCTTCCTGACTTTATTCTGCCTCAAATGCCCTGTCCATTATTCCATGCAGTTTATGCTCCAACAGGTGAACAAGAGGTACAGTGTCACTGATGCATGCACTGTCACTGCTCACCATCCTCGTAGCCTCCAAAAATGGTGACAGGACAGTGCATGCATCCCTGATCATGGCCCACTGGCGTGGGGAAAAAAACACGAGCTCCCCTGACCCTGTCCTGGTGCTGTAGTCGCACAGGTACTCATTGATGGCTCTCTGCTGCGTGTGCAGCTGCTGCTGCATGGCGACCGTTGAGTTCCACCTGGTGGGCATGTCACAGATTAGGCGGTTCTTGGGCAGGTTCAACTCCTTTTGGAGCTCAGCCAGCCGAGTACAGGCATTAAATGATTGGCGGAAATGCACACAGACTTTCCTGGCCTGCTTCAGGACATCCTGTAAGCTCGGATACCTGCCCAAGAACCGCTGAACCACCAGGTTAAGGACGTGAGCCACACAGGGCACATGGGTCAGTTGTCCCTGTCGGAGGGCGGAGAGGAGGTTGGTGCCATTGTCGCAAACCACCAATCCTGGCTTAAGCTGGCGTGGCGTCAACCACCTCTCGGCCTGCCCCTGCAGAGCTGACAAAATATCTGCCCCAGTGTGGCTCCTGTCCCCCAAACAAACCAGCGCAAGCACGGCATGGCATTGTTTTGCCTGTGTACTTGCGTAGCCCCTTGAACGCCTACGGAGCACCGCTGGTTCCGAGGACAGAGCACTGGAAGAGGCCATGGAGGAAGAAGAAGAGGAGTGGTGGAGGAGAGAGGTGTGTCACAACCAGTAGTATTAGCATTTTGGAGGCGTGGTGGCGGAACAACCTCCAACACTACTGCACCTTGTCCTGCATCCTTCCCAGCTGCCAGAAGAGTGACCCAATGGGCCGTGAAAGACAGGTAACGTCCCTGTCCATGCCTGCTGGACCATGAGTCAGCGGTAATATGCACCTTACCGCTGACCGCCCTGTCCAGCGAGGCAAGGACATTGCCTTCCACATGCCGATAGAGAGCCGGAATCGCCTTCCATGAGAAAAAGTGGCGTTTGGGGACCTGCCACTGAGGAACCGCACATTGTACAAACTCACGGAAGGGGGCCGAGTCTACCAACTGAAAAGGCAGCAGTTGAAGTGCTAGAAATTTAGCCAAGCTAGCCGTCAACCGCTGGGCATGTGGATGGCTGGGAGTGAACTTCTTTCGACGGTCCAGCAGCTGGGGCAGGGAAATTTGCCTGCTACAATTGGACGTTGGTGTACAGCTAGCAGATTGCCCGCAAGTACTTGGCTGTGACACACCTGATTCTACACCTTCATTCATCTCAGTGCAGGTTTCAGAGAGGACTGAAGGTCTAGTGGGGTTGGAGATTCCAGCTGATGAGGAGCAAGGAGAGGTCTGCTTTGTTCTTTGATGTGGGTCTTTTAGGTACGCTTGCCAACAAACTGCATGGCAGGTAGACATATGTCTGGTTCAAGCATGTGGTGCCCAAATGGCTGATGTTTTGGCCATGCGAGATACGCTTGATACATATGTTGCAAATAGAAGCGGTGCGATCTGATGCACTCGTCTCAAAAAAGGCCCACACCAAAGAACTTTTGGAATAACGCGCAGAGGCAGCTCCCTGCACAGGCGGAGCTCTGTGGTGTGATTCAGTCAGTGTACTGCCCTTAAGCTGGCCCCTGGAGGGCATCCTGCCTCATTAGAGATGTGCCTCCTCCCCCTCTCTCCTATCAGGCATCCACATGGCGTCAGTGACCTCATCATCCCCTCCCTCCTCATCACTGGAGCAAACCTGGCAGTATGCTGCAGCTGGTGGAACATGACTGCCAGATTGCTGTCCTTCTTGGGCATCCCCTCTCTCTGGGCTCACGTTACTGCCTTCCTCTAGCTGGGTATCATCATCAGAGCCTTCAAAAATGCTGGGCATCCTCCTGGAGCATGTACCCAACACTGTACTCAAACAGTTCAGGGGACTCCTCAGGAGGAGGACATGGTGGGGCTAGGGAAGGAGTGACTGATGCCATTAAGACGAGGGAAGAGGCCGCGTTGGCATCTGCTTTGCCAGTACCCTGAGCCTGGGTGAGAGAGGATGAGGAGGATGAGGAGGGCTTGTGATCCTCTCTACCCAGTATTCGGCATGTTGCGGCTCAACATGTCCAGCTGCTGAAAATAAGGACAAGTGTGTACCATGGCCACGTGCTGATGTGGATGTATTGCGTCCCTGACCAGTACTGTTGCCTCTAGACACAGAGCCTGCTTGCCCTCTTTTATTGGCTTGTGACTGTCTGCCTCTCCTTGTTGGCCTTCCAGACATACTAATGGCCTGCAGGGAGATGTAGCTGCACAAAGCTGGGACATATATACTGATTATACTGCAGATAGCAGAATCAACTGCCTGCCTGTAGTATTATTACTATGAGAACAAAAGCAATTGGGGTAGCTTTAGGTGTACACTCAGCAGATGACACAGTCCACTGACTGTAATTGCTACAGCTGCCTGCGGATAGAATCAGAAGAACAGCAGCAATTGGGGTAGCTTTAGCTGTACACTGTGCAGGTGGCACAAAAAACCAACTGTAATTACTGCAGCTGCCTGCGGTATAGGATCAGCGGAACACCAGCAATTGGGGTAGCTTTAGGTGCAAACTGTGCAGATGACACAGTCCACCGACTGTAATTGCTACAGCTGCCTGTAGTCATGGGTGTCCGCAGAACTTTTTTCAAGGGGGGGCATTATTTTAAGGCCACTCATGCTCTGCTCCTTTTCGACAATCTCATGAAAATCTTTCCACTGGAAATACATATGTGTTATATAACAGATAATTCAGCTTCACTTTGTATTGGAAGTTACTCTGGCAGCTGTGTTCCATGCCCATATAGCCTAGAGAATGTACATCTTTTTACATTGCAATACATCTGTTTTGGCCATATTTTGATCTCATACTGTCACTGTATAGGCTGTTTTCATCAAGATAAAAATATGGCAACAACAGATGTATTGCAATGTAAAAAGATGTACATTCTCTAGGCTATATAGGCATGGTACGCAGCCACCGGAGTAACCTTGCGGATGCCCATGCTTTCAAAAACCAGCCCTGGAAAAAATTTCATACTAGCCTCACAGCATTATTATACCAGCCCAACAGCATAACGTCATTATTTTCTTGTTCATGAAAGGGAAAACCATACATTTTAAAGCACATTTGATGAAGAGAGTATTATATATACAGTGGATATGAAATCACATAGGGCTTTATATATCTATATTCAAATTCCAGTTAATAGTGGTAAGTGATCAATCATCAAGGGGGACCCCAGCAACTCAGAACGTGGGGGGGGGGCACCTTCTTCAGAAAGAATACTCTACGGTAAGTGGGGTGGGTTACTAATATAAGGAGGAAACCCTTTATATCAGTGCCCCTTACATTATCATATTCACTCCCCCCTTACATCAGTGACCCCCGACTGGCCTGGTGGTGCTTTCACTGACCTACTCTCAGGTGCACTGTGCAGGGCTCAGTCAGTCGGCTCCAGCTTGGTGGCTCTGATTTTATCCTATAGTTTCCTGTCCACAGTCCACACAAGTCTGACTTCTCCCATGACCCCCATCCCGGCGGTGCTCCCACTCTTGACTCCTCTCCAGACTCCCTCAGAGACTGCAGACATGCTACAGGAGATGGTCAGAGACTGTAGACTTGATGCAAGAGCTCAATGCAGCCTCATCAGTGCCCATCAAATGCAGCCTCACTGTTCCCATCAATGCAGCCTCACTGTGCCCATCAAATGCAGCCTCACTGTGTCCATCATATGCAGCCTCACTGTGTCCATTAAATGCAGCCTCACTATGCCGTGAATGCAGCCTCACTGTGCCATGAATGCAGCCTCACTGTGCCCATCATTGCAGCCCCTCCTGTGCCCCATGTCCCAGTCTGCAGTCCCTGTCTGTGGGAAGGTGTGTTGTTGATGCTTGGTACGGTACCTTGCATGCCAGCAGGATATCCATGACAGCCAGCAGCAGGTAGGGTTTGTTCTCATTTTGGATGGGGACGTGCTCCTTCCAGAGGATCTGTCTGCTGTGAGATGGAGTCCCTGGCCACCTGCATCTTCAGCCGTCCTCATTTTCCGGCCCCAGTCAGCCTGCCCTCTGGTCCTGGGGAAGTGGAGAGCACTGGGTGGGAGTTGGAGAGAAGGGGGAGCAGAGAGTACTGGCAGGGTTGGAGAACACATGGGTGGGGGCAAAGAGCGAGGGGGAGTGGAGATCACAGGGGTGGGGAGCGGAGAGCGCTGGGGGGGGACTTGAGAGCACTGGGGGGGGGGGCAATAAGAACAGGGGTAGAGAGCACAGTAGGCTGAGAGCACTGGGGGGAGCTAAGAGTGTAGTGTGGTGAAGAGCACTGGGGGGGCAGAAAAACAGGGGTGGAGAGCATGGGGGATGGAGAGTACTGGGGGGGTACAAAGAGAAGGGGAAGTGGAGAGCAATGGGGGGCGCTTGAGAGCACAAGTGGGGGCCAGAAAGAACAGGGGTGGAAAGCACGGGGGACTGGAGAGCACTATGGGGGGTGGAGAGCACACGGGTGGGGGCAAAATGCAGGGGGAGTGGAGAGTACAGGGGTGGGGAGTGGAGAGTGCTGGGGGGGAGCCAAAAAGAACAGGGGTAGAGAGCACTGGGGGGACTGGAGAGCACCAGGGGGGCAGAAAGAACAGGGGTGGGGAGAATGGGGGGCTGGAGAGCACTGGGGTGGGGGCTGGAGAGTGATGGGGAGAGCTGAAGAGCACTGGGGGGGTAAGAACAGGGGGGAGCACTGGGGGCAGTGGAGAGCACTGGGGGGGGGGAAGAACAGGGGGAGAGCACTGGGGGGAGGAGAGCACTGGGGGGAGTGGAGGGCACTGGGGGGAGAACAGAGGGGAGAGCACTGGGGAGGAGAGGACTGGAGCGAGTGGAGAGCACTGTGGGGGGGGGGGGGGAGAACAGGGGGGAGCACTGGGCGGAGTTGAGAGTGCTGGGGGGAGAGCACGGGGGGCAGGGGGGGGAGAGCACTGGGATGGTGGCTAGAGAAGGATGGGGAGAGCTGGGCAGAAGGGGGGCAGCAAGAACAGGGGAGGAGAAAACTGTGGGGGGGGGGGGCAGGAGAGTGTGGTGGAGGAGAGCACTGGGGTGGAAGAGGGGGAGAGCACTGGGGGGAGTGAAGAGCACTGGGGGGGAGTGAAGAGCACTGTGGGGGGGGGAGAACAGAGGGGAGAGCACTGGGGGGAAAACGGGGGGAAAGCAGTGGGGACAGGGGGGAGTGGAGCGCACTGGGATGGTGGTTAGAGAAGGATGGGGAGAGCTGGGCAGAAGGGGGGCAGCAAGAACAGGGGAGGAGAAAACTGTGGGGGGGGCAGGAGAGTGTGGTGGAGGAGAGCACTGGGGGGAAGAGGGGGAGAACACTGGGGGGAGTGGAGAGCACTGGGGGGGAGTGAAGAGCACTGTGGGGGGGGGGAGAACCGAGGGGAGAGCACTGGGGGGAGAACGGGGGGGAAAGCAGTGGGGACAGGGGGGAGTGGAGAGCATTGGGATGGTGGTTCGAGAAGGATGGGGAGAGCTGGAGAGCAGCAAGAACAGGGGAAGAGAGAACTGTGGGGGGGGGGGGGGCAGGAGAGTATGGTGGTGGAGGAGAGCGGGGGGGGGCAGGAGAGTGTGGTGGTGGAGGAGACCACGGGGGGGGGGGGCAGCAGAGTGTGGTGGTGGAGGAGAGCACGGGGGGGCAGGAGAGTGTGGTGGTGGAGGAGAGCACTGGGGGGGGCAGGAGAGTGTGGTGGTGGAGGAGAGCACTGGGGGGTGGCAGGAGAGCACTGGGGGGGGCAGGAGATTGTGGTGGTGGAGGAGAGCACTGGGGGGGGCAGGAGAGGGTGGTGGTGGAGGAGAGCACTGGGGGGGCAGGAGAGTGTGGTGGTGGAGGAGAGCACAGGGAGCCGGGAGAGTGTGGTGGTGGAGGAGAGCACTGGGGGGTGGCAGGAGAGTGTGGTGGTGGAGGAGAGCACGGGGGGGGGAGTGGCAGGAGAGCACTGGGGGGGGGCAGGAGAGTGTGGTGGTGGAGGAGTGCACTGGGGGGGGCAGGAGAGTGTGGTGGTGGAGGAGAGCACTGGGGGGGGGGGGGGGGTGGCAGGAGAGTGTGGTGGTGGAGAAGAGCACGGGGGGGTGGCAGGAGAGCACTGGGGGGGGACAGGAGAGTGTGGTGGTGGAGGAGAGCACTGGGGGGGGTGGCAGGAGAGTGTGGTGGTGGAGGAGAGCACTGGGGGGGGGTGGCAGGAGAGCACTGGGGGGTGCAGGAGAGTGTGGTGGTGGAGGAGAGCACGGGGGGGCAGGAGAGTGTGGTGGTGGAGGAGAGCACGGGGGGGCAGGAGAGGGTGGTGGTAGAGGAGAGCATGGGGGGGCAGGAGAGTGTGGTGGTGGAGGAGAGCACTGGGGGGCAGGAGAGCACGGGGGGCAGGAGAGTGTGGTGGTGGAGAGCACTGGGGGGGGGCAGGAGAGTGTGGTGGTGGAGCAGAGCACTGGGGGGGCAGGTGAGTGTGGTGGTGGAGGAGAGCACTGGGGGGGCAGGAGAGTGTGGTGGTGGAGGAGAGCACGGGGGCAGGAGAGGGTGGTTGTGGAGTTGAGCACGGGGGGGCAGGAGAATGTGGTGGTGGAGGAGAGCACTGGGGGGGGGTGGCAGGAGAGTTGGGGGGGGCAGGAGAGTGTGGTGGTGGAGGAGAGCACTGGGGGGGCAGGAGAGTGTGGTGGTGGAGGAGAGCACTGGGGGGGCAGGAGAGTGTGGTGGTGGAGGAGAGCACTGGGGGGGGCAGATGAGGGTGGTGGTGGAGGAGAGCACGGGGGGGGCAGGAGAGGGTGGTTGTGGAGTTGAGCACAGGGGGGCAGGAGAGTGTGGTACATAGTGCATGCTTGGCCAATCATCAGCCAGCAATGCACTGCTATGCCGCAGTGAATTATGGGCCGTGAGCGCCACTCGAATTTGGCACGAATGGCCCATAACGTTCGGGAATTTGCCGAACGGGCGAACAACCGATGTTCGAGTCGAACATAGGTTCGGCTTGAACAAGAAGCTCATCCCTAATTGTGACACAAGTCATATTGTAATTGAATATTATAAAAAATTACCTTTCCTTTTCAATGTACTGTAATTTTCTGTAAAATGCAATATGGCTACCTGGAGGCCTTCTGTACACAGAATGCAATCCTGTGACCTGTTTTCAGCAGACAGCGGTCTAAATTCAGCTGTCGGCTGATGTACCAGAACTGTCAAGATTGCGAACATATGGTCCGGATTTGCCCATGTGATATCAACCCATGTGACACCGCCCCTTATCCCTATATAAGTGGCAGCGCAGCGCGTCCCTGGCATTGCGGCCGGAGAGATCGTGGAGTCAACATCTCCTGGAGAAGAAGTAGAAGAAGAAGAAGAACGGAAGGCGGTGGCGGTGGCGGCGGCGGCGGCGGCGACGGCGACGGCGGCGGCGGCGACGGCGGCGACAGAAGACCGGGCCACCGCCTGTAAAAGAGCTATAAGAAGGCGCGGTGGCCCGGCAGAAGAACCGAAGAGGGGGACAAGACCCCGGAAGTCAGAAGAAAGAAGAGGCCGCAGCGACGAAGAAGAATGCCGGGCTCCTCCGCTAGTAAAAGAGCTACAAGAAGATAGCGGAGAAGACCCGGCGAGAAGACCCCCGAAGACGGAAGACCCCCGGAGCTGTGCAATAAATTATTTTATCTTGTGTGTTGTGTTTTTTTTGTACTGTATTTTACAGGTGAATGGGTAGGGGTACATTGTACCCCATACTCATTCACATAGGGTGGGGGCCGGTATCCGGGGGCCCCCTTATTAAAGGGGGCTCCCGGATTCCGATAAGCCCCCCGCCCACAGACCCCAACAACTAACGGCCAGGGTTGTCGGGAAGAGGCCCTTGTCCTCATCAACATGGGGACAAGGTGCTTTGGGGTGGGGGGGCCGCACGGCCCCCCCTTCCCCAAGGCACCCCCAATGTTGAGGGCACGCGGCCTGGTACGGCTCAGGAGGGGGGGGCGCTCGCTCGCCCCCCCTTTCCTGGCCGGCCGGGTAGCGTGCTCGGACAAGGGTCTGTTGTGGACTTGGGGGGGACCCCCACGCCGATTTTTTTCGGCGTTGGGGTTCCCCTTTAAGTCCATACCAGGCGGCGGGGCCAGTGAAGTCTCCTTTGCGTGCCCCGCCTACCTGGAGACCCACTCGAAATGAGCGGACTTTTCTCCGGGCGGGAAAAGTCCGCTCATTTCAAAAGTACGGCGGACTGGCACACACACGGCCGGATTGTCCGCCGAAATGCGAGTCTGGCGGGAAGATTGGAGTGCAACACGGCATTCTAAGTCCGCCGTACTTTCGGGTCAAAAAAGTATGCCGGAGGCTACACACGGGGGGATTGTTTGGCGGACTTGAGTTTGCCGGACTTTTCCACCCGCTTGTTTGATCGTGTGTACGCGGCATCAGATGCAGTAAGAGTGTTCACTTCATTCCTGAGTCTAAGCCTCTCTGAGTGTTTCCAAGTGCATCTGAGCGGCTCTGAGTGGTTTCCGAGTGTCTCCAGTGACCCCCCACCTCTGGACACATTGGATACTGCATACAATAGAAGTCGTTGTGGAACTAATTATCCATTACACTGAGTTTCCATTGACTATGGGAAAACTCCCTTTGATATACAAGTGCTTTGAATTACAAGCATTCTTCTGGAACAAATTATGCTCGTAATCCAAGGTTCCACTGTGCGTGTGTGTGTGTGTGTGTATATATATATATATAAATATATAAATATAACATATATTAAAAAATAATATCAAAAATAAACTGGGTTAAGGTCTGAACACGGAAGTCAGCTGCCTTCCCCTACATCAGGGTCCCCATTAGATAGCTTTCTACATCTGGATCCCCATTAGATTGTGTAGCGCCGGCTCCTATGTGTTTTTTTCTATTTAAAATTCCTAAAACCACAGTTGAGTTTTAGGGTCAATTATACCAAATTATGGTTTCAGTACCAGTCTAGCTGAAATGCACTGGGTTCTGCTTGTCCACAGGTGGTGCTGTTACTACTGGCAAGTGTGAGAACGCAGTTTAGCTAGGTACATTGAGTGCCATTCTTTCTCGGAACCAGCCCAGTGGGAGTGTCATCTTGCTATGTATTCTGGGAGAGGGTACTTAAGGTACTGATATCATGTGCTTCTGGGTTCCAATCCAGAAGATCTTTCTGTCTGTTTGGTCCTGATCCTCCTGACCAGCCCCCATGGCCCTCATGGCCTGAGGTGCGGATCCATCCATTTCCGAGTCTCGGGGCTGGCTAGCCCAAGGCAAAGTAACTGGAAGGAGGATTCAAAGGTGGTCCGTGCCATCTCATCTCATCTGTAGAGAGGCCCAGCAACTGGAGAAGCAACCAGGGGAGGACACTTCAGGAGAAGGCCATGCATAAGGCTGGCTTCTCAGAAAGAGCCTGGAGGCTCAGTTAAAAGACACCAAGTGAATCTAGAAAAGAGGGGTTAAGGTGCGTTATGGACAATTTTTGAGATCAAAAAACCATACAAAAAGTGAAACCAAAATGTGAAAACTTATAAACAAAGGACAATTGATGATGAGAGGAGGGGCTGCCACTACCTTAAAGCGGAGGTCCACCCTAAAATGGACCTTCCGCTCATCGGAATCCTCCCCCCCTCCGGCGCCACAATTGGCACCTTTCAGGGGGAGGGGGGTGCAGTTACCTGGATAATCCAGGTAACTGCACCCACTTCCGGGATAGCTCTCTGCGGAAAGGGGCGTAGATTACACCCCTTTCCGCAAGTGCCCGCCCCCTTCCGCAAGTGCCCCGCTGCCTGCTGGGAAACACACAGATCCCAGAGGCAGCGGGGACTGTCCTTATTGCGCAGCGCTACTCGCGCATGCGCAGTAGGGAACCGGGAAATGAAGCCGAAAGGCTCCATTTCCTGATTCCCATACCCAAGATGGCGGCGGCAGCACCCGAGTACCGATCTAGAGATCAGCTTCGGGTGCCGACATCGCGGGCGCGCTGGACAGGTAAGTGTCACTATTTTAAAAGTCAGCAGCTGCAGTATTTGTAGCTGCTGGCTTTAAAAAAAAAAAAAAAAAAAACGCGGAGTCCCGGCGGACTCCCGCTTTAAATATTCAACCCAAAAAAGTTGAAAAAAGTTGAAAAAAACTCAGTCAAATACTAATACATTAGTATTTGTCTACCAAGTGAATCTACACTCATATGTTATCGCCGGACTGGCTGTGAGATACTGGTACCGTATGATAGCGCTCTAAATTTATCTACATCCTTCAGTTACATCCAAGTCTGTGGCAGAGACTTTGTTCAAGTGTTCTATATGCAAGTCTGTGGCAGAGGCTTTGCTTTACTCAAACACTCTATCGGCTGCTAGGCCTAGTGAGAGGAGGTCTATCCGGTAGAGAATCCAGTGGGGAGCAGTAATTCTCTGGATTTCTATAGTGAGAGACTTCCTACCTTTTGCAGTTCCAAGAGTACCTGAACTTCCTACCTAACCCTCTACCCTTCATTGAGAGACTGTTCTGTCTACTTGTTGTCAAATAAATATACTAAAGGTGGATCCAGTGTCAGTTTCTGCAGTTCTTTGGGCCATCTATCTCGGGCAACCCCTAGACGTACAAGAAGTCAAGAAGGTAACGGTAAGCCCAATCAAACTAGCCGCTCCTTCGGGGGTCAGTGCTACAATTGCTTTCTACATCAGGGTCCCTATAAGTGTCCCCTTTACATCAGAATCCACAGTAGAGTCCCTCCCTTACTTTAGAGTTGTAGATACAGTCCCTGTCCCCTTTATATCAATGTCCCCATTAGAGTCACCCTTTACAGTATATCAAAGTGGCCATTAAAATCCACCCCTATCTCAGAGCCCCCCTTACATAAGGGTCCCCTCCTTACATCAAGGTCCCCATCATGGTCCCCCTAACATCAGAATCCCCCCTTACATCAGTGTCCCCCACCCTTACAATAAGGCCCTGATTGGAGTCCCACCTTTACTTTAGGGTCCCCAGCAGAGTGCCTCCTTACCGAGTCAGGGTGCAGGAATTGCTAACCTTAATTCTTAAAACTGTTGCAGGCCGGGTGGGCCGTAGTTTGGAGACCCCTGCACTAGAGCTCAACCTTAGTAAAAAAATAAATAAAAATTAAATAGTGTGTCCCCCCCTTTGCTGTATCAAGGGGAAGAACGTAGGTTGTTTTTGTAAATCTTATCACTTTATTATTGCAATCAATCCATGCTATCCATCGTTCCCTTGGTATCATCTCTGTGCTTTAGAATTCCACATTCTGGAATAATTTGGGCCTGATTATTATGCAAAAAGTGCCTTTTTTTTTTTTTTTTTACAGAATCTCCCCAACATTGGTCTTGTATGGACAGGAAGTGATGGGAAATCTCTACAATAAGGACATGGTCAAAATCAAAAAACATTTTTTAATAAAGCGGTGAGTTAGAATGATTGAAAATATATTTATTGCTTATGTGCATACTTGTTCTGGGTTATTAATTTAGAGTAGTGGAGGGAGGGGACCTGCATGCTTTAATTTTAATTTTTTTCAATTTATATATTTTTAATAGAGTTACCTGCAGTTTCCACCTTGGCCTCAAGCTGGCTCTACATGATGCAAAAACACATGGTATGCGGGGGATGCTGAGGGGTGAGCGTTCAGATAGTCATTTGAACCCTTTCAGTTTTGGAGATTTTTGCTGATTTCTGCTCTCCCAGCATTCCATAGTTTGTGAAATGATGGAGGCCTCAGTCACACCTCTGACATACACCTGGATGGCAGAAAGCATAGCGCCCCCCCATTGATTTCAGTGCATTGCCCTATGTATCTCATGACGCATTCCGCTTCCTTTTTCCCATGCATTTTGCCAAATTTGTGGTATTGAGGTCTCACGTGTGGGGGGACATTTACAATAAATGGCACTACAAGCGCGAAGCACAAATTTTTGCATGTTCCGGGATTGCGTAAATACAAGCATTTCTGTGTGCATTACAGGAATGCGTAGATGTGACCGGAGACTGATATGGTGGAAAGTTGTCACCGCGGCATGCCTTGTCCTGCCATATTTCCATTTTTTTATCGGTGACCACCATACAAAAACTTTTTTTTTAGAAGCGGGCAGACATGTGTAAAGTGCGCATATTTTCTTTGGATGGAAATGTTGGAGGAAAGTTCTTTCTCATGTAGCACTAACCCCCGAAGGAGCTGCTGGTTAGATTTGGGCTTACCGTTACCTTCTGTCTTCTTCGTTGCACGTCTAGGGGTGTCCCGTGGTAATGATCCAGTAACTGGAGAAACCAACAACAGATCCACTTGAATGGATTTTATTTGCAAAACATAGACAATGAACAATCTCTTAAATTGGGATCAGAGGGTTGGAAAGGAATTCAGGTACTCTTATGCCACATACACACGATTGGACTATCTGGCACACTCGGAGGAAAGTCCGTTTATTTTGAACGTGGCTCCAGGTAGATGGGACTAGCAAAGGAAGTCAATGTCGCCGCCTTCGGCGCGAGATTGACACCTTGCCGGCCCCGTCACCTGGTGTGGACTTAAAGGGGAAGCCCTACGCCAAAAAAAACCAATGTGGGGTCTCCCCCAAGGTCCATATCAGATCCTTATCCGAGCACGCAGCCCGGCCGGTCAGGAAAGGGGGTGGAGACGAGCGAGCTCGCCCTCAACATGGGGGCCCCCACCCCAAAGCACCTTGTCCCCATGCTGATGAGGACAAGGGCCTCTTCCCGACAACCCTGGCGGTTGGTTGTCGGAGTCTGCGGGTGGGGGCTTATTGGAATATTTAATAAGGGGGCCCCCAGATACCGGCCCCCCCACCCCATGTGAATGAGTATGGGGTACAATGTACCCCTACCCATTCACCTGGTGAAAAAAGTGTAAATAAAACACAACACAAAGTTTTAAAATAATTTATTGCACAGTTCCGGGGGTCTTCTTCCGTCTTGGGGGCTTTTCTCGCTGGACTTATCCGCTATCTTCTGCTAGCTCTTTTACTAGCGGAGGAGCCCGGCTTTCTTCTTCTTCATCACCGCTGCTGCCCGGGGGTCTTCTTCCGACTTCGGGGGTCTTGTCCCCCTCTTCGTGGTCTTGTCCCCCTCTTTGGTTCTTCTTGCCGGGCCTCCGCTTTCTTCTTCCAGCTCTTTTACTAGTGGTGGCCCGGTTTTCTGACGCCTCCTTCTCTTCTTCTTCATTGAGATGTTGATTTGACTCTGTCTCTGGCCGCAATGACAGGGACGCGTTGCGTGGCGACTTATATAGGGACAATGGGCGGGGTCACCGGGTGATGTCCCCGCCCCTTATGATGTCACAGTCCCAGCATCCTCCAGCAAAATATAAATATATTGTGGCAACATAAAAAATAAATTGCATGGACTCAACATGCCTCTCAGCAAATAGCTTGGGGAGTCTACTTTCCAAAATGGGGTCATTTGGGGGGGGGGGGGGGGGGTTTGTGCTATCTTAGCATTTTATGGCCTTCAAAACTGTGATAGGTAGTGAGGAGTGAAATCAAAAATTTACGCCCTTAGAAATCCTGAAGGTGGTGATTGGTTTTCGGGGCCCCGTACGCGGCTAGACTCCCAAAAAGTCCCACACATTTGGTATCCCCGTACTCAGGAGAAGTAGCAAAATGTATTTTGGGGTGCAATTCCACATATAACCATGGCATGTGTGAGCAATATATCATTTAGTGCCAACTTTTGGTAAAAAAAATAAATAAAAATGTGGTCATTATCCAATCACTTGGGGCAAAAAAAAAAGGAAAAAAATCAATGGTCTCAACATGCCTCTCAGAAATTTCCTTGTGCTGTCTACTTTCCAAAATGGTGTCATTTGTGTGTGGGGGGGGGGTTTTACTCATAGTTGCCAACTGTCCCGAATTTCGCTGGACATTCCCGCGGGAATGTCCCAAATTAATTTTGTCCCGCGAAATGTCCCGCGAAATTCGGTTTGTCCCGGGAAATTAAATTTCCCGTTTTTTTTTGTTTTTTTAGACAATGTCTCCGCCGGCCGCCATTTTTAAGAAGACCAGAAGTTGGTCTACACCTGTGGCGCCGCCCACTCCCGCTGCTAGTGTGTGTTTGTGTCAGTGAGTGTAAAGGGCGGCGCCACAGTCATCTGCGCGCGGCAACGGCAGCATGTCGGGGGCCAGTCTACAATGGGGATGTCGGGGCCGGGGCCAGTCGGATGTCGGGGGCCAGTCGGATGTCGGGGGCCGGTGACAGACAGTCATGGTATGTGGATGTTGGGGCGGGGGCCAGTCTGTGAATGTGGGGGCCAGTGGTATGTCGGGGGCCAGTGACAGTCATGGTATGTGAATGTGGGGGGCCAGTCTGTGAATGTGGGAGGCCAGTCTGTGGATGTGGGGGCCAGTCTGTGAATGTGGGGGCCAGTGGTATGTCAGGGGCCAGTCTGTGAATGTGGGGGCCAGTCTGTGGATGTGGGGGCCAGTCTGTGAATGTGGGGGGCCAGTCTGTGAATGTGGGGGGCCAGTGGTATGTCGGGGGCCAGTCTGTGAATGTGGGGGCCAGTCTGTGGACGTGGGGGCCAGTCTGTGAATGTGGGGGCCAGTCTGTGGACGTGGGGGCCAGTCTGTGGACGTGGGGGTCAGTCTGTGGACGTGGGGGCCAGTCTGTGAATGTGGGGGCCAGTCATATGTCGGGGGACAGTCTGTGAATGTGGGGGCCAGTCGTATGTCGGGGGCCAGTCTGTGAATGTGGGGGGCCAGTCTGTGAATTTGGGGGGCTAGTCTGTGGATGTGGGGGGCCAGTCTGTGGATGTCGGGGGCCAGTCTGTGGATGTTGGGGGCCAGTCTGTGGATGTTGGGGGCCAGTGGTATGTCGGGGGCCAGTCTGGAGATGTGGGGGCCTGTTTGTGGAGTATGTGGGGGAAGGTTTGTGCAGGATGTGGGGGGGCGGTCTGTGGATATCAGAGGGTCACCAGATGTAAGGAGGGCTCCGCTGATGGACACAGATGTGAGGAAGGTACCTCTGATGGGGCACCTGATGTAAGGACAGACTCCGCTTGGGACACCTGATGGCATCTGGTGGCAGGCAACGTGGCTAGTGACACGCTCATGGCTCCCGCTGATTCTGCATTATGGTGAGTTGAATGATTTCATTTTATATTACAATGTAATAATAGAAATAATGCGCTTCAATCATCCTGACACCATAACAATCATGGCGCCGGGATGATTGAAGCGCCAACACCAGGTATTTGGAGTATCTTTATCTGCTGATTGTCAAACTCTGGAAAACACATATTGCTATTGTGGTGTAGGATCGGGGGGCTGCTGTCCCTCCTTTCCTTCTCCCCCCTTCCCCCTCTCCATCCCCCTCCTCCCCGCATTCATCTCAGACTCTAACCACACCCCTTTGAGCCACGCCCCACGTAAGCCACACTCACTATTTAATGTAAACCACGCCCATTTTTCGCCGCGCTGCGCACACCGCTTTTTTACCTTTTCCTATGCCACACCTATAAATGCATGCCCCGCCCCCTAATTATACCAAGACTCTGCCCGCTGCCAAAAAAGTGTCCCGAATTTTTTTTTTACAATGTTGGCAACTATGGTTGTACTGCCCTGCCATTTTAGCACCTCAAGAAATTAGATAGTTATAAACTAAAAGCTGTGTAAATTTCAGAAAATGTACTCTAGTTTGTAGACGCTATAACTTTTGTGCAAACCAATAAATATACGCTTATGGATATTTTTTTTTTACTAAAGACATGTGGCTGAATACATTTCGGCCTAAACGTATGACTAAAATTTAGTTTATTGTATTTTGTTGATAACAAAAAGTATAAAATATCATTTTTTTTTCAAAACTTTCGGCCTTTTCCCGTTTATATCGCAGAAAATAAAAATTGCAGGGCCAATCAAATACCATCAAATTGGGAAAAAAAATGTGGGAAAAAAATGTGGGAAAAAAAAGACACCAATTTTGTTTGGGTACAACATTGAATGACCGCGCAGTTAAAGCGACTCAGTGACAAATTGTAAAAAGTGCTCTGGTCAGGAAGGGGGTAAAACCTTCCAGGGCTGAAGTGGTTAAAGGAGTCATGGTCCTTCCTTATTTGTGAACTTTGTGAATTCAGCCTGTAGAATCAGTATACGGATCTAATAGGGATACGGCTTCTGGAAAAACATGTTATTGTGAATTTGGTAGTGTAATTATTAATAAGGAATGTAAGTTTCTTACTAAAGAATATCATTTTCTTTTTTTTTTTTATCGAGTTGTTATGCGTAAATTTCCACTTTAAAAAAAAAGAGTTTAGCATTTATACTTTTATTAGGTACTTGGCCTCAGCACGGACACGGCTATGAAAACCTACACACTTTCATGTGATATTTGGAACACTCATGCTTTCAGCACAGTGTGGGGCTTCTATTTGCTATCTTTATTATTATGCTCTGTGAAGCTCAGACTCATTCAGTGCATTCAGTTTGACGTGACGTGAATCATTTTGACCTCGAACGGCCTTCCGTACGCTACGTTCTGACGTGCTTCCTTAGCTGCGCATGCGCAGTGCTGGTGGCCGGACTACCGTAGCAATCATGGCGGCGTTCAGGGCCAGCTTGTTGGCTGATATGGCCCGCAGCGCTTCCCGGGTACCCATCGCCGGGCGGAGAGTTGGAGCTAGCTGGTTGATGCCCTATGCGAGTGTGAGAGCAGGTGGGTAGAGATGGGAAGTGTTAACTGTCTGAGACCCGGGAAGTGTGGAGACCTTCACCTTGGTAGGAGTCACCTTCACCGTGTACATGACAGCTTTAGGATGGCAGTGCTGTCAGCAGCACTAGCTCCATCAGGAGATAGATGGAAGGACTATGTTACCTGAGAGATTTAAGGTCCATTCACACGGCATGTGTGTATTTTCTGCAGTTTCTTGCTGGAGGAAGATTTGCAGAAAAGACTCATAATAGTTCTCGAATTTAATGCTCGTTCACACGGGCAGAAAAAAACCTGGCAGTGCATGTGCCAGCGTCCATCATTGGGGGGCGCTGTCTCTCCCTGGTTCTTGCTGACACCCCTCGGTTGTGCTGTGGCGCATGGGCATCATCGGTGGCGCTGTCTCTTCCTGGTTCTTGCTGACACCCCTCGGTTGTGCTGTGGCACATGGGCATCATCGGTGGCGCTGTCTCTTCCTGGTTCTTGCTGACACCCCTCGGTTGTGCTGTGGCGCATGGGCATCATCGGGGGCACTGTCTCTTCCTGGTTCTTGCTGACACCCCTTGGTTGTGCTGTGGCACATGGGCATCATCGGTGGCGCTGTCTCTTCCTGGTTCTTGCTGACACCCCTCGGTTGTGCTGTGGCGCATGGGCATCATCGGGGGCACTGTCTCTTCCTGGTTCTTGCTGACACCCCTCGGTTGTGCTGTGGCACATGGGCCTCATCGGTGGCGCTGTCTCTTCCTGGTTCTTGCTGACACCCCTCGGTTGTGCTGTGGCGCATGGGCCTCATCGGGGGCGCTGTCTCTTCCTGGTTCTTGCTGACACCCCTCGGTTGTGCTGTGGCGCATGGGCATCATCGGGGGCGCTGTCTCTTCCTGGTTCTTGCTGACACCCCTCGGTTGTGCTGTGGCGCATGGGCATCATCAGGGGGCGCTGTCTCTTCCTGGTTCTTGCTGTCACCCCTCGGTTGTGCTGTGGCGCATGGGCATCATCGGGGGGCGCTGTCTCTTCCTGGTTCTTGCTGTCACCCCTCGGTTGTGCTGTGGCGCATGGGCATCATCGGGGGGCGCTGTCTCTTCCTGGTTCTTGCTGACACCCCTCGGTTGTGCTGTGGCGCATGGGCATCATCGGGGGGCGCTGTCTCTTCCTGGTTCTTGCTGACACCCCTCGGTTGTGCTGTGGCGCATGGGCATCATCGGGGGTCGCTGTCTCTTCCTGGTTCTTGCTGACACCCCTCGGTTGTGCTGTGGCGCATGGGCATCATCGGGGGGCGCTGTCTCTTCCTGGTTCTTGCTGACACCCCTCGGTTGTGCTGTGGCGCATGGGCATCATCGGGGGGCGCTGTCTCTTCCTGGTTCTTGCTGCCACCTCTCGGTTGTGCTGTGGCGCATGGGCATCATCGAGGGGCGCTGTCTCTTCCTGGTTCTTGATGCCACCCCTCGGTTTTGCTGTGGCGCATGGGCATCATCGGGGGGCGCTGTCTCTTTCTGGTTCTTGCTGCCACCCCTCAGTTGTGCATGGGCATCATCGGGCGGTGCTGCAAAAACCTGCAAGAGGCAGTGGCACCTGATGATTAAGGATGAGCTCAGGCGTGTTCGCATGCTCCACGTGCAGAGCCCGCCAGGAAGTCGGCGCAGCGCTGCGCCGATCTCTGTAGCTGCGCATCGGGGCAATGTCTCACTGCCTGTGATTAGCGAAGCGCTGCGCCGACTTCAAGCGTGTTTGCACGTGGAACACTCTATTACTTTCCTGGGGACAACCCATATTTAGGGTTGTGTTTTTTTTTTTTTTTGTTTTGTTTTGTTTTGTCATGGGACAAATAGGGTGAATATCCTTAAAAAGGAAGTAAACCCTGATGAGTTTACTTCCTCTTTCATTCCCTGCAAAGGCAAAGCATAATGGACTACTATGCATCGCATAGTAGCCCATTATGTGTCACTTACCTGACACAGGAGCCAGCGAAATCGCCGCTGTCCCCTGTAGTCCGGCGCATCCATCTTCTCGGTGGGGTCTCGCAGCTCCGCCGCTGTCATTCGGTGAAGCCGCGATGACGTCACTCCCGCGCATGCGCACGGGAGCCGACACGCGCAGCAGCTCCGTTCTTGGAAATGCCGCGCTCAGTGCGCCTGCGCGCCGCTGTCTACGGCGCATGCGCTGTAGACAGCGGTGCCTTTCTTCGGGCAAATATCTCCTAAACCGTATAGTTTTAGGAGATATTTCTTGGACCTACAGGTAAGCTTTAATCTAGGCTTACCTGTAGGTCAAAGTGTGTTGTAAGGGTTTACAACCACTTTAACGGGGGCACGGGCAGCAATAAAAACTGACAGGTGCTCTAATCCATCTCCGTTTTTCACCATACTGCATTCTCTGCATTAAAACCCCTTCCCGCTGAGCGTATGCAGATGTGCGTATTCGGCTTTCGGGGGTTATACCGGGATGATGCCCGCAGCCATCATCCCGGTACTGTTGTTTAGAGCCGGCGACCGATCGGCTTTCCGGGTATAACAACCAATGCGGCTAAAAGCTGCTCGGCTGTTATACCGGGGAGGAGCGGGATGTGTGTTTACATTCCAGTCTCCTGGATGTAAACACTGAAGCGACGTCACTTCCTGTTTACTCGGCTGCCAATGGCGCCGGATTTAAAAAAAATATACAGTATTCAGATACACCGTTTTCAGTGATCTGAATACTTTGAAGTGCAAAGGAGGGATTAAAGCGCTTTTAGATCCCTCCATAAAGAGTACCTGTTACTGTCACAAGGGACGTTTACATTCCTTGTGATAGCAATAAAAGTGATCAATTTATTTTAATTTTTTTTAAAACACAGTTTAATAATATAAAAATAAATAAAAAATATTTTTTTTTTTCAAAGCACCCCCGTCACCGCAAGCTCGTGCAGCAAAGAAAACGCATACGGAAGTTGTGCTCGCATATGTAAACGGTGTTCAAATCACACATGTGAGGTATAGCCACAATCGTCAGAGCGAGAG
The DNA here is from genome assembly GCF_037356315.1 of Lithobates pipiens. Lineage (NCBI taxonomy): Eukaryota > Metazoa > Chordata > Amphibia > Anura > Ranidae > Lithobates > Lithobates pipiens. The sequence continues at coordinate 52,957,523 of NW_027507787.1, read as the reverse complement.
CAATAATGCTGGCATTAGACCGCCTCTGTAACTCTAACCTGGTAACCGTAAAAAAAAAATTTTAAGTGTCGCCTGTGGAGATTTTTAGATACCAAAGTTTGTCGCCATTCCACGAGTGCGTGCAATTATAAAGCGTGACATGTTTGGTATCTATTTACTCGGCATAATATCATCCTTCACATTGTATAAAAAAATTTGGATGATAATACTGTTTTTTTTTTTTTTTTTTTATTGATGAAAGTGTCCCTTTTTCCAAAAAATTGCATTTAAAACACCGCTGCACAAATACCGTGTGACATAAAATATTGCAACAATCGCCGTTTTATTATCTGGTAAAAAATATATATAATGTTTGCGGGTTCTAAGTAATTTTCTAGCAAAAAATAGGGATTTTATCTTGTAAACACCAAATGTCAGAAATAGGCTTAGTCATGAAAGGGTTAAAGTGGTTGTAAACTCAAATGGCTAAAGTTGATCTAGCCTCCATGTGTTCATTAACTGCTTAAGGACCGCCTCCTGCGCATATACGTTGGCACAAGCAGGCACCTGTACGATGCTCCTTTAAGTGCACAGCCGTGAGTCGCGAACGCACGGCCGACGGCGTGCTCCCGACCCGGTCCTGAGCTCAGTTAAAGAATGAGGAGAGGTCTTTGTAACCAAACCTCTCCCGGTGCTTCTTGCTGAGCCTGTCACTGATCGTCTGTTCCCTGTTAGGGAAAGACGATCAGTGATGTTAGACGCCAAGCCATGCCCCCTACAGTTAAAAACAAAAAACAAAAAAAACACACACACACTCTTAACCCCTCCCCGCCCCCTAGTGGTTAACTCCTTCACTGCCAGTGTCATTTACACAGGAATCAATGCATTTAAATAGCACTGATTGCTGTATAAATGACAATGGTCCCAAAAATGTCCGCTGTGTCCACCATAATGTAGCAGTCACAATAAAAATCGCTGAAAAAAAAAAAATGCTATAAAACTAACTATCCCTTATTTTGTAAACGCTATAACTTTTGCACAAACCAATCAATAATCGCTAATTGCGATTTTTTTTTTTTTTTTTTTTTTTTTTTTACCGAAAATATTTTAGAAGAATACGTATCGGCCTAAACTGAGGGAAAAAAATGTTTTTTTTTTTTTTTTTTTATATATATATTTTTTGGGGATATTTATTATAGCAAAAAGTTAAAAATATATAGCATTTATTTTCAATATTGTCTCTCTATTTTTGTTTATAGAGCAAAAAATAAAAACCACAGAGGTGATCAAATACCACCAAAAGAAAGCTCTATTTGTGGGGAAAAAAAGGATGCCGATTTTGTTTGGGAGCCATGTCGCACGACCGCGCAATTGTCAGTTAAAGTGACGCAGTGGCGAATTGCAAAAAGGGGCCTGGTCCTTTGGCTGCAAATTGGTCCGGGGCTTAAGTGGTTAAGCAGTGCAGTGTCCCCCCCCCCCCCCCCCCCCCATTTGTGGTCACCTCCTCTCTCTGCTCTGTATCCTGATCTAAGGGAGCCAAGTGTGAGGGGCCGAGATTCCCCTTCTGTTTTAGGTAAACAGTATAGTCAGTGAATGAAGGCTGATAGGGGCAGTGAGATCGTGTTCTCACTACACACTATGGAGCTGACAGGGAAAAAAGAGGAGGAACTGCAGAGATGCACAGAAGAGAAGCTAGATGATGGAGGCATGCATCCTGACCACGATTTCATGGCTCAGCAGCCATGATAAACGTAGCCAGGACCAGGCAGGTACAGCCAGGTACTGTGGAAGATACAAAGGGGCAATTGACTAGGTGAAAGCACTATGCCAGTGGTTTTCAACTCCAGTCCTTAAAGCGGTTCTGTACACAATTTTTATTTTTTTTCTTCTCCTGTTACAAGTATTTTCAGTCTAATGTTAAACTCACTTTTTCTGTGTCTGTCCGATATCCATGTCTGTTTTTTCATCAAATCTGCACTTTTAAAATTAAAACAACTGAATTTCCATTTTGCTTGTGGGCATTTGAAGCCCACAAGCAATCGCTTCCTTGATCCCATTTTGTTATATCTACCAGCGTGCCTCGCTGGTTCCCGCGCATGCGCACTGGCAACAGAGCTGAGTGGCGTAAAAAATGGCAATTTTCAAACCACCCTCCAAACGTGGCATGTGTAATGACGTCACGTCCATGAAATCACGCAAGATTTCGCGTCAGCTGTCCGCACTGACTCCTGGGATGAATGACACCAGATCCCAGGAGACAGTGCGGCACTCAAAGGAAGTGATGCAGATACCCCCACAGACTCCGCCCACAGCCGCAGACACAGAGAGATGTGTGGATAGACCAGGCAGAAATTAGAAGGTACCATTGAAAAAAAAAAAAAACGCCATTCAGCACTATTTGGATGATTAGGAAAACAATGACCTAAAGTAAAATCAGTGTGTGCAGGACCGCATTAAGGCCCCCAACAAGTCATGTTTTCATGCTTTCCATTATTTTGGACAGGTGATTTCATCAGCCTCACTGCCTTAAGCCCCATACACACTATCGGATTTTCTGCTGATTTTTTTTTCCATCAGATTTACCAAAACCATATAATATGAGGTCAAACCTCAGGGGTTTCAATGTGTATGCAATCAGGCAGGCCCTTCTACTACATGGTTTTGGTAAATCTGAAGGAAAAAATCAGCAGACAATCTGATAGTGTCTATGGGGCTTTAGTAATTACCACAGCTGTTTCATCTGGCCATAGCTCGTGCCTTTGGCTGGGTTCACACTGCTGCGGTTTGAGATTGGATGTGATTCGCACCGCACCGCAGTACAAATCACATTCGATCTCTGTGCGATTCGATTTCAGTCATACAGATAGTATGGCTGAATTCGCATCGCATCCATCCCAAACTCGCACAGGACCCTTTTTTTTTTGGGGGGGGGGATCGCATGGGTGTTCACACCATGCGAGATCCGATTCCTGTGCGAGTTTGCAGATCGCACTGCAATATGCAAACTTATTTGGGGGTGTTATCAACTTTTCACTGACACTCCCAGCAGTTCGCATAGGGCAGTGTGAACTGCCGCCTGGAGGTATGCAATGCGGGAACCCACAGCGTTCCCGCATCGCAGCAGTGTGAACCCAGCCTAAATGGGACACTGGAACATGTCGTTGTGTTTTTTTTTTTTTTTTGCGGGGGGGGGGGGGGGGCGGTTAACAACAACTTTAAAAGGATAAATTCACCTTCTTTCCATTCTCTTTTTTCTAAATTCCAGCTCCCCTATGTACCAATATCGCATTAATGTACTTTTTTTGCAAAAATATCAAAGCTTTCCATTAAAACTACAGACACTTCCCTTGTCCTCATCAATGTATCCATTAGTTTTGCTTTACTTCCTTGTCAGACTTTAGGTCATGACACAGGAAGGCATTGACCAGCTGACCTAATTAGGACACACGCTGCATCATCCACCTTCCTACCTATCCACCCATTCCCAGCTGCATGTTTTTTAAAACGGAGTTTCACCCATAAATGGAACTTCTGCTGATCAAATTCCTCCCCCCTCCAGTGCCACATTTTGTCAAATTCAGGTATCTGCTCCCACTCCTGGGGAAAGACCATCGTACAATCGTAATAACCGTGCCACCCCCCCCCCCCCCCCCCCCCCCACTGCCTTCTGGGAGACACAGGTGTGACTCGCACATGCGCAGTAGGAAACAGGCTGTGCTGTAAGGCTTCACTTCTTGCTCCCCTTGGTAATGATGACAGCGCCTGCACCTGGAGCCGAGGGACGGGTCGGTTTCAGGTGCTGACATTGCGGGCTGCCTGGACAGGTAAGTGTCCTTATATTAAAAGTCAGCAGCTACAGTATTTGTAGCTGCTGACTTTAATTTTTTTTTTTTTTTACACAGGTTGGAACTCCACTTTAAATGAAAGGCAATCAGTGATTGCACTTATTTCACTGTCCTCGTGGATGTTTATACGATCAGATTGTGTAGTATATCGCCTTCTTTATACACCTAAAATTACTAGTTGCGCGTTCAGTGCTATTAATTAACTGCTCCCCAAACACAGAAGCAAACACACATTTTGCCATGTGATACGAGTGGCAAATTATGCAAAACGCACAGTAAAAAACACGCAACCCACAAAACGCCAGATTGTCCCATAAAAGCCACATGTGGTGCAGCCAATTGAAATCAACAGGCTGCCCTATGCATGTCAAAAAAAAAAAAAACAGCCACAAAATGTGTGCTCCCGCTGTACTAGATGTGAATGGGGCCTGAAAGTGAAATTGGTGTGTTAACGCAAGAACAATGAGGCTCCATTCACATTTGTGCGTTTCTTTACATTTCAGAAATGCGCTGCACCAAAAATCACATTTAAAAACGCACCAAGCTCCACTCTAAAAAAAAAAAGTTCTGAAGCTTCTTTGGGGAGATTTTTGCATGTAGGGCATCCCATTCAGGTGGATGGGCTGCCCTATGTGTGATGAGTGAAAATGCTCCAAAACGCATGTGGAAATGTGAGTTCCCACTATGCAGAGACGTGAACGGTGTTTGACAGTTTAACTCTTTCTGTCCCTCCTAAGTACTTGTATAACAACGGCCATGCAATCTGATTGTATATTGTGTATTTAGTGATCACGGATTGATTGCATTTAATTTAAAAAACATGCAGCTGGGAATGGGTGGGTAGGTAGGAGGGGTAGATGATGCAGGGTGCATGTTAATGAGGTCAGCTGGTCTACTCCTTCCTTTGTCATGACCTACAGTCTGACTAAGAAGAAAGGCAGTAGCAATCAATATGTTTGGAAATATTGATGAGGACAAGTGAAGTGTGAAGATTTAATGGAAAGCTTTGATATTTTTGCAAAAAAAAGTACATTAATGCGATATTGGTACATAGGGGAGCTAGAATTTAGAGAAAAGGTGCCCTACCGACTGTCCCACCCCCCTCTTTGCCTAAGCACCTATTTGGCTACTGTTACTGATCCAGTATTAAGAAAGCCAGCACTCCGGTAAATCCTTTATTGAAAAATGTGACGGCTGATTACAAAAATGCAGGGCGTTTATATATACAGGATGAATGTTGGAATAGTCTGAGATGCAGGGTAAGGTAAAGCTTGTAGTGTTACCTACAGCAAACCCTTAATGCACCAGGATGTATTTTTGGTTTAAATGTTAACACTTGTCCTGCTTTTTCCTTCAGCTCATGATGTCCCCCGTCATCTGATGCCTGGACCCTATCCCAAAACGGAGCAAGAAAGGGCGGCTGCAGCTAAGAAATATAATTTGCCTTTGGAGGACTATAAACCATACCCAGATGATGGAATGGGGTGAGATTTAAAGTTGTGCTACACAAGTGCCGATCCATTTTGGTATTAAAACTGCTTATCCATTGACAAATGCTAGTTTTTTTTTATTTTTAGAGGTGTATGTGCTATCAAATGTCGGCAAGCAGGCGCTTAACACCTAAAGGGCTTCTGTTGTATTTTGACCTCCAGTACCATGCAATTCCCCTGAAAATCGTTGGTTCCACTCATTGCTTGCGAACTGTTTGAAGAAAGAGAACCTCAAGTGTGACCCCCCTTCCATACTGAGTATGGCTCTACACCTATCCAATATTGATCTTGTGGAGCATTTTTCTGTTGCTACCAGAGAAGCAGCAACCTACATTAAAGTGGTTGTGAATCCTTACAATATACCCAGTGATGTGACTGGCCTCAGGTGATGCATGGAGATGTATCAAATTTTTCTACATACTGTTTATTTGCGGTGTTCTCTTCCCTACATACATCCATTCAAATTTCAGAACTTATATAGCCTGTCTGAGCAAAAGAAAAAGGAAAAACGGGGTGGAGAGCTGAAGTTACACTCTGCAGAGTTCACTGAGGAGAGCTCTTAGTGCTGATTGGAGGAAAAGGAGCCCCCCCCCAGAGAGCTGAGGCTGTCAATCAGCTGTAGTTCCTTCCCCTGTCACCATTTTTTTTTCTTGGTGTCAGGAAAACTTGTCAGAAGTGACCCCTGCTAATAGCAGAGGAAAGATGCAGCAGACAGAAATTACATTTAATGCTCTTATTACCCTATAGAGGGATGTGCTTTGTTCATGTCTGAGGCTTACAACCACTGTAAGGACAACACATGCCAAATCACCTGCAGAAACACACACACGATCTTCTTTTCTTATTGACATCCTATACTATTGGTTTGTTTTGCCCCTCCTCAGGGTTCAAGTGTACCCATAACTAATATTTTATTTGTTTTTGGGTAGAATGGGTAAAAGTTGTCTATGTTCCATCTTTTCTGTATAACCTGGTGTTAATTGTCACTAGAATAGAAAGTGATGGTAAGCCAAAATGTTGGTGTCACAGAAGAGGAGTTAAGCGGATATCTTTCAATGGTGACACCTGTTTCTGATTTTTGTACCTGATTTCCTCTAGATTCTTTTTTTTTGTTGAACAGGAAATTAAGGAAAATTTCCCCAACAGCCCACAGCAATTAAAGTATGTGTAAAGCCCAAACCTTTTCTAGTGCTTGTTCACACTATGTCTGCATAGATTATCACAGGCCAAGGCGCATAGAAAACAGAGTTATTTTGTGACGCTTCAATAAAGTTAATTCTTTGGCGCCAGCTTCTGCCAGCCTTTTAAGGGGTTCTGAATGATAGGAGGTGGAGTTATGATCATGTGACCACTATAATTTGCTGTTGCAGTGTTGGCATGATCGGGGCTCTGCTCACCAGATTCCGGTTATAAACGATGACCCAAGCTGCCGGTGACCAAACAGTGGAGCTGGCTGACGCATATAGGTGTACAGTCGGCGTTCAGGCTGGCAGATATGTACATTTTGCCAGTGGGGAAAAAAAAGTAAACTGTGCGATTTAGTTTTAACAATGCACAGTGTATACGAATGCTCATGTATTTTAGAGTAGTGGTGTGATCGAACCCTTTTTTTTTCTAATTAGAGGGTTTTAACCCTTCTTTATCGGGCTTCTTTAGGTTGCCTTTGTTCCACTGGGAAGAGTTGCATTCACTTACCTGTCCTGAAGATGGAAATGGGAAGTATCTCTACAAAACGAATGGAATTCCCATCTAAGAGGGGTTCAGGTGTCCCATATTGGACAATTTCCCTCACTTCTTTCTCTGACAACATATCACAATTTATTGGGTTTCCCTTACTGTCTGTCTTAGTGACAGTGGTTAGCAGGGCAAATAGAGATGTGGCTCTCACTGAGGGGACACAGATGTCAATAAAAACTTGAGGTGTCAAATCTTTTCATACTTCATCTCAAATTTAGAAAGAAGCCTCTCTGTGAAATTGTATATCATCTGTAGATTTACTCCTTCAAGAAGCATCACAATTTTGTAATTTTATTCTTCAAGGCTGATCAAAGCGTTATGGTGTGCAGCAATTGGTGGTTTAACCTTTCTTCTTTTAGAGACTGTCACCCATTCATGGCAAAGTAACAGGTTCTCTTATAAGCACAACCACCCCACTTGCTGATAATCTGAGCTGGAAGTCCAAACCCTGTGCATATTTTGTGTCAGGTTAACTTCTCGTTCCTCCTGGCATGATTGTGTTTGGGCTTGGTGAATTGGCTGCTCTGACCTGAGCACTGCCACCTCGGAGGAAGTTTGCTGCTCCTGCACTTACAGTATATTGACTGGGTATTTTAAAGACTGTTCCAATCAGAGGACGTTGGATGTCCTTCCACGCTTGGATGGACTGGGTGTTTACAGAGGACTCCAATGGGGTGAAGCTGGATGCTTCTCCACAATTGGATGGTCTGGATATTTACAAAGGGCTCTAATTGAGGGAGGTTGGATGTTTCACACTTGGATAGACTTGGGTATTTAAGGAGGGCTCCAATGGGAGGAAGTTGGATGCTTCTCCACACTTTGATGCACTGGATATTTGCAGAGGAGTCCAATGGGTTGATATTGGATATTCCTCCACACTTGGATGGATTGGATATTTACAGAGGGCTCCAATAGCAGAAAGATGGATGCTCCGCCACACTTGGATGGACTGGGTATTTACAGAGGGTTTCAATGGAGTGATGTTGGATGTTCCTAAAAACACTTTGATGAATCGGATATTTACAGAGGGCTCCAGTGAGAAGTTGGATGTTCCTCCACACTTGGATGGACTGGATATTCACACTGGGCTCCAATGGAGTGACAGGGCAGCAGAGCAAAGGTGAGTATAAGTGATTGAAGGATTGCTCTTACAAGAGTGCCCGTCACCTTTTCATGTGTGAGCAAATTTACAGATTTTCTTTAGGAACAGTGGCAGTTTACTGTTGAGTTCTGCATTTTATGTGCCTGCTTGCAAGAGGCCTCTGGATTTATCACATACACATAGCACTCCATAAAATGTTTTTGTATTTTAATAATGATAATGTTAAGCTATAACTTAATGTTATAATATTGATTTATAGTTTTGTGTGTGTTTTTATCCTGTCTCACATATTTGATGCTTTTATGATTTTGCAATGTCAAATGCATCCTTGTAAGGAATATTCTTTTTGTATTATTTTTCAGATATGGAGATTATCCAATGCTTCCTGAAAAGTCACAGTCCGAAAGAGATCCATGGTACACGTGGGACCATTCTGATTTCAGGAGAAATTGGGGAGAGACGGTAAGAAGTTGGTTATTAACTTGATTAAGATTTATTTTTCACAATGCCATAACGGCAATTAAAATACACCTGCCCTGTTGCAACAGTTCTGGCACCTGTTCCTGTCTGTATGCTTAGATGCTGAAAAGTCATCAAACCTAGGGGTAACTTATGCTTCAGTGTTAAAGGTTGATCTCCTGCCCACCACTTTCTGCTATCACTATTTGTCAGTATGTCTGGAAGTCGCTGTCAATAAACAATAGTAAAGTTTGGGAGGATGGAGTAGACAGGCCAGAGATGGATATAATAGAGCCACCTGGGGATCCCAGGACACTTGAGCAGCTCTCTTAGGATATGTGCAGGTACCTGATTTCATATCCCTGGCAATCCTATAATTGTACCATGTTTGGCACTTTTTTTGGGGGGGGCGGGTAACCTGTTTTGACAGGAACCCACTCCCACTTTTGGGTAAGAGGGTGAGATTGCTGCTCGACCATCTATGACATTTCAGGCCCCTCTTCCTTCACCCCACTGCCTTTTGGAAGGTGCACAGTTCCCAGAAAATGGCAGGATTATTCAGAAAGCGCAGTGCGACATGCGCAGTAGGAAATGAGCTGTGGAACTTCATGGCTTCACGTCCCGTTTCCCTTACTATAGATGCCTGTGCCCAAAGCAGATTCACGAAACGGCTAGGGGTGCCGTAAGTGTCCTTATATTAAGTCACCGGCTACAGTGTTTGTAGCTATGGACTTAAAAAATGTTTTTTTTTTTTATAAATGGCGATGACAACCTGAGGCATTCTACAGATGATTTTGCAGCAATCATCTATTGCATATTCTTAGTAACCACAATGCCTTAAAGAGGTACAGAGAGGGTTAAATTGCCAGATAATATCACTAAGGCCCCTTTCACACTGGGGCGGTGCGGGCGTCGGCGGTAAAGCGCCGCTATTTTAGCGGCGCTTTACCGTCGTTTTAGCGGCGGTTTGCGGGCGCTAGCGGGGTGGTTTTAACCCCCGCTAGCGGCCGAAAAAGGGTTAAAACCGCCCGCAAAGCGCCGCTGCAGCGGCGCTTTGCCGGCGGTATTGCCGGGCTGTCCCATTGATTTCAATGGGTAGGAGCGGTGAATACACCGCTCCTTCACCGCTCCAAAGATGCGGCTGGCAGGACTTTTTTCACTGTCCTGCCAGCGCACCGCTCCAGTGTGAAAGCCCTCCGGCTTTCACACTGGAGTGAAAGGGGCTGGTTTTTTTCAGGCGCTATTTTTAGCGCTGTAACGCCTGAATACCGCCCCAGTGTGAAAGCAGCCTTAAAGGAAGCTTGAACTTCTTTAAGTGATATTATCTGGCAATTTAACCCTCTCTCTGTATCTCTTCAAGGCATTGTGGTTACTGACTAAGAATATGCAATAGATTGCTGCAAAATTGTCTGTAGAATGCCTCAGGTTGTCATCGCTATTTATGCAAATATTACTTTGGGGCTTTTCCATAGATTGAAATTCATGCCCCAAGATACCTTTTCAATGCATGCAAAAGAAATGGCAGGAAATGGGATCTTGCTAGTGATGGAAGAAAATGAAGCAGTTATAATAGCAGCATCTGGACTTGTCCCCCCGGGCTAACATAAATCTCTAGTTCTATTAGACCCTACATCTGTCCTTTTGGGCTCCAGTGCAGACAATCAAACAGATCAGTCTGATCAGCTGCTTCACTGACCGCTATAAGGCCAGTAAACACAGAGCTGGAACCGGAAGTGATGAAATGGTCGTCGTTTCAAGTTCTGATGTCGGAGTGGGAGGAACAACTTCAGGTAGTTGTAAAGCCTTTACGGTTTTCACCTTCATGCATTCTGTGCATGAAGGTGAAAAACCTATGCTGCTCCCGCTGCTGTCAATCAAATCCTATGACATGGGAGCAGGGGGCGGGTCCTGCTGTCTTTGTCAATGGACACAGCAGTGGGTCTCGGGAGTGAGCCAGCATGGGTATCCTCATGGAAAGCAGATTTTCGTGAGGGCACCTGATGAAGAGCAGGAGCCTGTAGCACCAGTGGGAGACCCCAGAAGAGGAGGATCGGGACTGCTCTGTGCAAAAGCATTGCACAGAGCAGGTAATTTATAGACATGTTAGCTATTTCATACCAAAAAAAGGTTTGCAACCACTTTCAGTTCCTCTCACTGTGAGTCCAGAGCTGGATGCCGCCGGCCAAATAGTTTTTGGGCATCTCGATTTCTCGGGAGAACCCGATAAAGGCGGCGGGTGGGGTCCCCCTTATGCCACCTGTAAAAATATTCCAGCGGAAGCTTAGCCACTCTGTATACTTTTACTTGAAAGAGAATCCCTTGCACTAAAAAAACTGATACCGGGAATCATGGGTGTAGCCTCAACCCATGATCCCCATTAAACTGCCCTACTGCGACGTGTGTGTGTATGTATGTATATGTATGTATGTGTGTATATATATATATATATATATATATATATATATATATATATATATATATATATATATATATATATGTGTGTGTGTGTGTGTGTGTGTGTGTGTGTGTGTGTGTGTATATGTATATATATATATATAATATACTCGAGTATAGGCCGACCAGAGTATAAGCCGAGGCCCCCAATTTACCCCCAAAAAACTGGGAAACTTATTGACTCGTGTATAAGCCGAGGGTGAGACATCCCTGTGTCCCGTCCGTCGCTGTTTCCCGTCCGTCGCTGTGCTGTCCGTCCATCCCTGCCTACCTGTGCCAATCTGCAGCCTCTGTGTGCCACGCTCTCCTCCTGGCAGACGGCGGCCATTCCTCTGTTCAAAAGCCGCGCCTCCCTCTCTGTGATAGACGGAACACTCAATTTCCCAGCAGTCAGTGTTCCGCCTATCACGGACATCCTCTCATCCTCGTCCATAGTATGAGAATGAGCGGATGTCCGTGATAGGCGGAACACTGACTGCTGGGAAATTGAGTGTTCCGCCTATCACAGAGAAGGAGGCGCGGCTTTTGAATAGTAGAATGTCCGCCGTCTGTCTGCTCGACACGCTGATCGGGCAGGCAGACGGCGATGACTCGAGTATAAGCCGAGGGGGGCACTTTCAGCCTCAAAAAAGAGGCTGAAAATCTCGGCTTATACTCGAGTATATACGGTATGTGTGTATACACACACACACACACACACACACACACACACACACACACACACACACACACACACACACTGTGGCCCGTAGGGAAGCGGTTAAATTTAGTCCCAAAAATATATGCCATGTTGTCCTATATTTGGAAATTCATTGACTCGGATAGTGTTATAAATTTTTTTTTTTTTTTTTTTATAACTTCCAACACATTCCTGTTGCACACAGCTACTCCCTGTCTCTAGCCCTGCCGACAGCCAAGGTTCTGGCAGGGGCCAGGGAAGATCTGCATTACCACTGTTTGCAGATGATGTTTGGCTTCCCCAGCACCTGCCTTTGCTAACAAAAGGGCTGGGGAGTGGGCACAGCTACATTTACCTGGAACGTAGAGATTTTCATAGTGTAAGTGTAGGTGATTTAATAGGACAGGTCTGTATTTAAGCACATCAGTGGCAAATCCTTTTCAAATATATCCTGCCTAGCCTATACTTGACAAAAGCAAAACTTTCTGCAAACCTTTTTTCACAATTTCATGCACAGATTATGGTCTTAACAGAGCCATCTTTGTCCAGGGCTCAGAAACACCCTGGCTTTTCTTCTGCCCGCATTTCCCAACCAGAGTCAGACTCTGATGTGCCAATCCTAGAGGATGCAGAATCGGAAGGGAATTAAGACACTATTGAGGCAACGTTTTAAGACAACTGGAAAATTTCTCTCCCTTGCATTGCCACCACTTTGAAAAGGGGGCTTCATACAACATGCTTACTAACATTGAAAATCTAGTTTCCTCTGTCTAAAAAAGCCTTGACATTGTACAGCCGGGCTCCCCTTCATCTTGCCATGCTTCTTTGGGCACAGAGAGAGACCAACGGATACTTGCAAAACATTCCACGATTATGAACAGGAAAGGATTTTCACCCCCCCCCCCCCCCCAAATCTTTGAAATCAGTCTAGTGCAAAAAGCATTTGCAAAATGTGGGTTATCCTTGTGGTCGAGCCTGCTATCTGTGCCCTAAACAAACCCCTCACTGTACCTGAAGATGTTATTTCTTTCAAAGGTTCTGCTGATGGAAAATTTTACATACTCCTAAGTGATTCTAAAGGCAGAAGGTTTTTTATCTTCATGCATTCTATGCATGAAGATAAAAAAAACCTGTGTGCCTCAGCCCCCCTAATACTTATCTGAACCCCATCTCGATCCAGCGATGTTGCATGAGAGTCATGAAGTCCAGGGACTTTAACTCCTCACTGGCTGAGACGGCAGTGGGCACCATTGGCTCTTACTGCTGTCAAAGTCAGTGAGCCAATGGGGGCGGGAGGAGCCGAGCCGCTCTGGCTGAATGGTCACACAGAGACTCGGCTTGGGTACCCCTATAACAAACTGCTTGCTGTAGGAGCACTCGGCAGGTGGGAGGGGCCAGGAGAGCCAACGAGGGACTCGAGAAGATGATGATCTGGACTGTTCTGTGCAAAACCACTGCACAGAGCAGGCAAGTATAACATGTTGGGTTTTTTTTTTTCCCGTTTAAAAATAACAAAGACTTTAATATCACTTTAAGTACATGAAATCTGCACACTCTGACACAGCAGTGCCTTACAATGGGATATAGCAGAGCTCCAGGCTCTGGAAGGATCCCAACAATATTGTATAGATCCACATGGCAACCTTATTGACAGCTGGCTTCACCTCTTGGTGTGTGGCTAAGAGCCATGGCCAACTACACCCACCTCCTCCCAAGCCCAACACTTTAGTACAGGGTGTATAACCCTTTGACCTTCCTGGGCCATATTAGAAGAAGAGGAATTGTCTTGCGCCACACAAAATACTCTTAACAAGAAGAGCTGATGAACAGCTCCTCCTGCAGCTCTCTTGGTAGGTGTGGCCGCTAGAACTGTTCACTATAAGGTTACTAGTAAACTGGGTCGGCAGTTGCACCTACTCACTGAGAGTCGCAAGGGGAACTGCCACTACAATTTGCACCGGTCCTAATCGCCTGTGTAAATGTACCCGATGTATGTGCTGTGTGGGGAGGTTTCAGAGGGCCTTTGTGGGGGGCGCAATTGAAATCATGCAGCACCCCCTTAGATCCGACCATGTAGCATTTACTTACCTGGCGCCCCTGTATTCCCTGCTGCCAGTGCTATTGCAAACATGGCATCCCCGCCATTCCTCCGGATATGTTTTTGCCTGGTTAGTCAACGTAGGCTGCTATGTTTGCATGGCATCCCCAGTACCCCTACATTTGTGCATGGGCCGGGCTTGTCTGTGTCGGATACTATTTTCCCAGCATCTCCCTGAATGGGCCCTGGCCACTTGCTAAACTCTGAGGCTGTGGGTTGGACACCCCTGCTCTAGTGAGTGCTGGAGGAGAGGAGAGCAGTGACAGTCGCTTTCCTTTGCTCCAAGCAGACCAAGAGCTGAATGATCAACAGTTATGTGAACACTCAATTCTCTGCCTTTGAGTCAATGTGGGATAGCTGTAGCATAATATTGATGCTGCTGCATTGAGGTGAGAGTGTTAATTTTATTTTTTTAAATCCATACTTTTTTACATCCGTATACCAAGAATGTAAAAGTTTTCTACTGCTATAAAAGGTGTGTGTGTGTGTGTGTGTGTGTATAGAGATAATATTAAATACATTTTTTTTTTTTTTTTTTTTTTTACAGCTGCACTGGAACTTTGATATGTACCTCCGGAATCGAGTTGATACTTCACCAACCCCTTTACCCTATAATCGGATGCTGAAAGTGTTCACTGGGTTCATGGTCTTTATGGCAGTTATGTTCTACCTTGGAGGAAAGTTTCCATCTTATGCTCCGGTTGTAAGTATTGGATATTTTTTACATTGTACAGTCTGCTGTTTGCATACTCAAATCACTGAATACAATATCTCTGCTTAAACCGAATCTATTGTAGCCATTATTTAAAATGAAAAGCTGCTAGTCTACAAATGCTTTCAGCAGCCTGCTGTCCCTGCCTGTTGCTACCACCAAATCCCTGGAACATTCTGGCAAAGGTCCAGCACTTGTAATCTTTTGTTCTACATTTGCACAATTTTTACTAGTCTGCATTTAAGTGTGAAAAAGAACCTACATTGAGTCTTTTGAAATGATAAATGCATACAGTTAATACGATAATTTTCACAATGGTTATCCTTTAAGATGCCAGTAGTCACAAGATAAGTTTTAGCTCAGCTGATTATTTTATGTATGGGGTGGCCAGCTATGGTCAGTGGTAATTGTTCTCTGTTGTTTCCCCCAATAAGTTAGTGCTGACCTTCTCTGCTCTCCACCACTTGACATAAATGTTTAATGCTGGCTAAGTTAGTGTGCTTTAAAGTCTACGGACTGCTTAAAGCCAGGTTAAAATCTCTGCATTGCAATAGAGCACACAAATTAATGAACTGCTTTAACCTCCAGCCCTGGAAGACTTACCCCCCTTTCTGACCAGGCCATTTTTTGAGATACAGCACTGCATTACTTTAACTGACGATTGCACGGTCGTGCGACACTGTACCCAATTTTGTTTCCCCTACAAATAGAGCTTTCTTTATTGTACATCATGGGACACAGAGCCTAAGTAATAACTTAATGGGTATATAAGCACCTTCAGGTGATGGACACCCGACACAGGAAGTTCACTCCCCTATATAACCCCTCCTCCTACCAGGAGTACCTCAGTTTTTGTAGCAACGCGATATATTTAAACCCCAAAAAGAGGGACGGGACTTCTGTGTCCCATGAGGTACTCCCAAGAAAATGATTTTGCGGGTAAGCTGTTATAAAAATCTTATTTTCTTTAACGTACATCATGGGACACAGAGCCTAAGTAATAACTTAATGGGACGTCCCATAGCAATTTTGCTATTTGAGGGGAGGGAGACACAACCCACAGGGTACCTCCAGACTTGAGGACCTATACTGCTACTTGCAGCACACTGCGCCCAAAGGTGATATCCTCATACCTCCTTACATCCAATTGATAAAACTTGGTGAATGTATGTATTGAAGACGAAGTTGCGGTCTTACAGTTCTGAGCCATGAAGGCCTGGTGACGCACTGCCCAAAAAGCACTAACCGTCCTGGTAGAGTGCGCTTTAACTTGAAAAGGGGGAACCTTACCCCTTAAATTATAAGTCTGAATTATAACTTGCCAAATCCACTTGGCGACAGTGGATGTCGATGCTGCCTGTCCTTTCTTAGGACCCTCTGGCAGAATAAATAACACATCAGTCTTCTGAATCTGAGCAGTCATCTTTTAAATAGACTTTGACCCCTCTCACCACATCAAAACAATGTAGTGGCTTTCTTTCGCCAGTGTCTAAGGCAGGGGTCTCAAACTGGTGGCTCTCCAGCTGTTGCAAAACTACATGCCCCATCATGCCTCTGCCTGTGGGAGTCATGCTTGTACCCTCAGCCTTGCAATGCCTCATGGGACTTGTAGTTTTGCAACAGCTGGAGGGCCGCCAGTTTGAGAGCCCTGGTCTAAAGTGTTGGTGAAGATGTGCTCTGAGAAGCTCCAGCAGGGATCCTTGCTGGATTTAAACAGCCGCCATAGACCGAATCCATCCAAAGTGCCACTGAGGCCAAAGTGGAGGGGACCCGGGTCTCGTATACGAAGCACGAGATTTTGCCTGTAACACCTCTTTGAGGGCTGGACCCCTGGGACCCAGGGCTTTGGTCATGCTACATTACCTGAAAGCGCTTCCTGGTGGGGTGCTTTTACAGGTACAAGGGAGGGGAACCCAGATTAAGAAGGGACCCGGTCCTTGAAGGTTTGCTAAAACACAGCCCGCCGTGATGAGTGAAGGTTGAATTGACTGTTAAATCAGCAAATCCTGCGGTGGGGATAAGGTAAGGTAAGGGAAGAAACTTGGGAACTAAAAAGTCTACCTGTTTTCTTCTTTAAAGGGAAAAAGGCTGAATTTTATAGCGGCATCATTCTGTCATGACTATATTCAGCAAGTAGTTCAATTTAATAGTGCCTCTGCTTTTGTGCTTAGGACTATGCGTACCAAAAAACAAAGATTTCACCCCCAGGCATTAGGAGCTCCAGTCATATCTCCACACTGTCATCCTCGCCTGAAATACGAATTATGGCCAGCCAGGGTAAGCCATTGGAACAAATTGATGGTGCAGCTGCTTTTCGCATCTCAGTCCCTGTATACGTGACTGAAGATGTCTTTTCCTCCACCTTGCAAGGCCTGGAAGGAAGATTAGCGGCTTTAATTGCATCCTCCATTCAGATGGATAGGAAGCATGCTAGATCACCCCCCATTTTAGACCCTTTGCCAGGGAAACAGTGGTCACAGGATGAGGTGTTACCCTCAGGCAATCAGGAGGAAAGACAAACCGATGATTCCTCTGCCGAGAAAACAACGGTAGATGAACCTTTTTCAGTCCTGCAATCTGAGAATCTGCTGATACTCTCTTATGGAGATGGTTCGTTCTACTTTCATGCTGCCCCTAATGGAGTCTGCTGAAAGCTCGTTTTTTTCCTTGGGTTCCATTAAAACCTTCACAGCCTTTGCATGCATTACTTGAACAGCTTATTTATGCTGAATGGCATCACCCAGATAAGCATTTTCTTCTTCCAAAGAGATTTTCAGTTCTCTATCCCATGGAGGAGAAATTCACCAAAAAATGGAAGGTACTAGCAGTTGACGACGCGATTTCCAGTGTGAATGAAAGTCTAACTTGTCTAGTAGACATTTCACAAATGCTTAAGGATCCAGCAGATAAAAGGTTGGAATTCCTGTTAAAATCCGCTTTTTCCTTGGCAGGTGCCGTTACTCAGTTGCTGCAATAGGCATCTGTCAATCCCTAAAGGACCAATTTAGACAGGCCTTTAAAGAGGTTCCTGCACAACAAGCCTGAGAATTGGCCGAACTGCCAAAAGCATTATGCTTTGCCTTAGAAGCCATTAAAGATTCTATTCACCAGGTGTCCTGCCTTACGCTTATGCTAGTACATATGCGTAGAATCCTGTGATTAAAAAATTGGTCAGCCTAAGCACCATGTAAAAAGCTCCTGACTGGGTTCCCTTTTCATGGGGATGATTTGGACAAATACAGTGCCTTGCGAAAGTATTCGGCCCCCTTGAACTTTTCAACCTTTTGCCACATTTCAGGCTTCAAACATAAAGATATAAAAGTTTAATTTTTTGTGAAGAATCACCAACAAGTGGGACACAATTGTGAAGTGGAACGAAATCTATTGGATATTTTAAACTTTTTTAGCAAATAAAAAATGAAAAGTGGTGCGTGCAAAATTATTCGGCCCCTTTACTTTCAGTGCAGCAAACTCACTCCAGAAGTTCAGCGAGGATCTCTGAATGATCCAATGTTGTCCTAAATGACTGATGGTGATAAATAGAATCCACCTGTGTGTAATCAAGTCTATGTATAAATGTACCTGCTCTGTGATAGTCTCAGGGTTCTGTTGAAAGCGCAGAGAGCATCATGAAGACCAAGGAACACACCAGGCAGGTCCGTAATACTCTTGTGGAGAAGTTTAAAGCTGGATTTGGATACAAAAAGATTTCCCAAGCTTTAAACATCCCAAGGAGCACTGTGCAAGCGATCATTTTGAAATGGAAGGAGTATCAGACCACTGCAAATCTACCAAGACCTGGACGTCCCTCTAAACTTTCAGCTCAGACAAGGAGAAGACTGATCAGAGATGCAGCCAAGAGGCCCATGATCACTGTGGATGAACTGCAGAGAACTACAGCTGAGGTGGGAGAGTCTGTCCATAGGACAACAATCAGTCGTACACTGCACAAATCTGGCCTTTATGCAAGAGTGGCAAGAAGAAAGACATTTCTCAAAGATATCCATAAAAAGTCTTGTCTAAAGTTTGCCACAAGCCACCTGGGAGACACACCAAACATGTGGAAGAAGGTGCTCTGGTCAGATGAAACCAAAATCGAACTTTTTGCCCACAATGCAAAACGATTTGGCGTAAAAGCAACACAGCTCATCACCCTCAACACACCATCCCCACTGTCAAACATGGTGGTGGCAGCATCATGGTTTGGGCCTGCTTTTCTTCAGCAGGGACAGGGAAGATGGTTAAAATTGAGGGGAAGATGGATGCAGCCAAATACAGGACCATTCTGGATGAAAATCTGTTGGAGTCTGCAAAAGACCTGAAACTGGGATGGAGATTTATCTTCCAACAAGACAATGATCCCAAACATACAGCAAAATCTACAAAGGAATGGTTCACAAATAAACGTATTCAGGTGTTAGAATGGCCAAGTCAAAGTCCAGACCTGAATCTAATCGAGAATCTGTGGAAAGAGCTGAAAACTGCTGTTCACAAACGCTCTCCATCCAACCTCGCTGAGCTCGAGCTGTTTTGCAAGGAAGAATGGGCAAGAATTTCAGTCTCTCGATGTGCAAAACTGATAGAGACATACCCCAAGCGACTTGCAGCTGTAATCGCAGCAAAAGGTGGCTCTACAAAGTATTAACGCAAGGAGCCCGAATAATTTTGCACGCCCCACTTTTCATTTTTTTTATTAGTTAAAGTTTCAAAAATCCAATAGATTTCGCTCCACTTCACAATTGTGTCCCACTTGTTGGTGATTCTTCACAAAAAATAAAAATGTTATATCTTTATGTTTTGAAGCCTGAAATGTGGCAAAAGGTTGAAAAGTTCAAGGGGGCCGAATACTTTCGCAAGGCACTGTACATCCAAACAATTTCTAGTGGGAAAAGTACTCTTTTGCCAATCAAAAAGTATAAATGCCCTTCATTTAAACAGGCTCTTTCTCCTGCGCCAGGGGCTTCCATGGTGACTGGTCACCGTGATGGTCACATAGAAAAGCTCCGCTCGGCATAAGGGGAATCAACATCGTTCCGCCCGCCAGATGCCCAGCACACACGCTGCCTTCACCCTCCCGGACGCCTCTCCACCACAGGACACTGCTTATTATGTGAAGAAGGCTCCAAGACCAGACGCAGGCTCTAAAACTGCCAGATTTCTTTCCGGCCGTCTCCCGCGAGCTACAACAAAATGGCGGTGGGGACAACATACACTGCACTCCTCCGGGCCTCCAGTGCCAGCAGAGCTCATCCACGCAGGCAGAAAGGAAAGAGACACAGACGCAGCTGCTGCTGCAGCGGACGATATGCAGACAAGTGAACCTAATTCTCCCTGTGGTTCTCCCTCATCTAATAGCCCTGTGAAATCAAAACCCAGACTTGATCCTGAGGTAAACATACAAAACAGGTACTCTGTATTATCTATGGAGGTGAGTGGTTCCCAAAGTAATGTGTCAAATGCTACGCTCACGGCCGATCCTTTCCCACCACGGGGCACCCTATTTCTGATATCACTTTGAAAGAGATGCTGATGTCACTAAAATTATCTCTACAGTCCGATTTATGCTGGCATGCATTCAACAGTGCAGGGCAGAAATGCATGACCTCGGGGACAGAGTTCACCAGGTGGGGACAAGGATGTGTGATGTTACGTCATCCTTCAACGCGTTGGTAGACTCTCACGTGTCACAACAAGAGGCCATCTCTAAAATCCAAGCCAAATTGGCCAATCTCGAAGCTCGCTCCCGCAGAAAAAACTTAAAGATCCGCGGGATACCCAAATCCATTTCGGCACAACTCCTCCCCCTTTTCGCCCGCGACCTCTTCCAAGCAACTTTACCCTCACTATCTTCAATGTACCTCACCATCGACAGAATCCATAGATTACCAAAACCAACCTTCCTCCCGCAAGAGATCCCAAGAGATGTGCTGCTGAGAGTCCACTTTTTTTTAAACCAAAGAGAAAATCCTGGAAGTATTCCGCAAAGGAGACAACCTCCCTTAACATGCTGACAATTTGCAAGTGCTCCCCGATCTCTCGCAATACACGCTGCAACAACGCCGTAACATGGCAACATTCACAAAAGCCATGAGGACCCACAAGATAATTTACCGTTGGAAATACACGGCTAAACTCAACATCACCTACAAGGGCTCCAACCACCTTGTCAACTCTCTGGAGGAATGCCTTCACCTCCTGAAAAATTGGCACATCATACCACCAGATGCGGGCCCTGACCCGCTTCCACAGCGCAATTCCTCGACTGACAAGGTACACCAAGATTGAAAAATCAAACGCCATCGGAAATACTCTACAAAGTGCACCTGAGCCCTACTTAAGCAGTTCTCCCGCTCAACGTCCTTAATAGTATTCCCTGAGTGCTTATGGTACTGGCCACCGTACCTTAGATCCCACTGCTTTTGGCAGCTCTGCTGCCTTGTCCTTTTTGTTCCCTGTTTCTTGTCTTTAAATATTAATACTTAGACTTGTTGCTCGATTCCCTGTATGGGAATATGGTTGCTCCTGTTCGTCATGTTGAACATTCTTTCAGTCACAGTCTTTGGCACACCACAATTGCACCCAGAAAAGTCGAGCTCAGGGCTCGCAACACCTCATTCTCCCTTCCACAAACCCTTTCGGAACTCTTCAAGCCTGCACGTACCTCAAGGGAGGATATATTCCTCGGATCAAATACGGTCAGATTGCCTACAAAATCTATCACCCCAATCGGAAACATGCGCATGGGTCTTAGACTCCTCTCTATAAATGCAAGAGGACTCAATCATCCTGCCAAACGTAGAACCCTATGGAAAGAGACTCTCCAACACAAGGCGGACATCCTAGCAGTTCAAGAAATGCATTTTCACAAGCTGGCCACCCCTAAATGCTCCCATCTGAACTTTCCTAATTTTAACTCCCCTATTCCAGCAAAGAAGAGGGGGGTAATGTTGGCCATAAAGGACACACTTTCTTTTGACCTAAAGGACTCATTCATTGATCATGAGGGACATTTTATTATCTTGGTTTGTATCATCAACAAATTACCTATCACTCCGACAAGTGTTTATACTCCTAACTCGTACCAAATCAAGTTAATCAAAACAGTTATCAAAATCACTCAGATGCGAGTGGGGAGCATATTGATCTGCGGTGACTTTAACATGATTGTAGATGACAAGTTAGACACTTCTCTGGTCAGGAACCACTCCTCAATTTTCCCGGGATCTCCTCAAGGAGGAACTGTTTGATGTTTGGTGTTGCCAAAACACGAGTGAAAAATCGTTTACATATTTATTCCCCTAGTCACAAGTCCTATTCTAGACTAGACATATTCCTATCAGATAGGATGTTGTTGCAGAGAATTTCTCACTCCTCTATCCATGACCTAACATGGTCAGACCATGCTCCTGTCGTAATTCAAATAGAGGGGGGGAACTCCAATGCAGCAGCACGTATATGGAGTTGTAATGACTCGATAATCCAAGACACAAAATTACAAAGAGATAACCCAGCAACTTGAAGAGTTTTTCTGCCTCAACGTCCCCAGCGCCACCAATCCCTTCAATAACTGGAATGCCCATAAGGCATATGTCTGAGGCGTTCTCATCAAACTAAACTCCAGCTTACACCGGGCTCGCTCAGCTAAAATTGCTGATCTCACCGAAATCCGCACATTGGAATCGCAAACCCAACCACAGACCTGGCCTCGAGGTTATCTAGTCTACGTTTTAAACTTGGGGAACTGTTTTGCTCCCAATAAGGACGAATAATATGTGTAAGCTCAAATTAAATTATTATGCAAATTCCTTGCCAGTCGCCTCAAAGCACAAAGATCTAAAACATTAATCCCACACATTTTTCATCCCTCAACCTCTGCTAAAGTGGAAAACCCACAGGCAATAGCAGATGCCTTTGCAGATTATTACTCGTCACTCTACAACCTCAAAGACGATCCCAAAACTCTGCAACCGGTAAGAGAGGACATAGATAACTTCCTGGCCAAAATCAAGTTACCTTCGCTATCTGAGTCTCAACTTCAATCACTGAATGCCCCCTTTTCTCTAGAAGAGCTAGAGCGACCTATAAAATCTCTCCCTTTAGATAAAGCCCCAGATCGACTCTCGAATGCGTATTACAAAATATTTAGTCATATTCTGATTCCCAATCTTCTGCCCTTATTCGTGGCCATGGCCACGACCACCTTCCCAACAGAAATGCTTAAAGAGCAAGTAAACCCTGATGGGTTTACTTCCTCTTTGATTCCCTGCAAAGGTAAAGCATAATGGACTACTATGCATTGCAAAGTAGTCCATTATGTGTCACTTACCTGACACAGGAGCCAGCGAAGTCACCGCTGTCCCCTGTAGTCTGGCGCATTCATCTTCTCGGTGGGTCTCGCTGCTCCGCTGCTGTCATTCGGCGAAGCCGCGATAACGTCACTCCCCGTCATATCGCCGTTGACCGCGGCGCGCTCAGTGCGCCTGCACGCCACTGTCTACGGTGCATGCGCCGTAGACAGCGGTGCCTGTCTTTCGGCAAATATCTCCTAAACCCTGTAGGTTTAGGAGATATTTCTTGGACCTACAGGTAAGCCTTAATCTAGGCTTACCTGTAGGTCAAAGTGTGTTGTAAGGGTTTACAACCACTTTAAAGCTTTCGTCATTACTCTGCCCAAGCCGGGAAATCCCCGGATGTACCATCCAACTTTCGCCCCATTTCTTTACTAAACGTGGACGTCAAATTATATGCCAAAATGTTAGCAAATGGGTTATACATTATCATACCGGAGCTGGTGAGATCAAATCAGACCGATTTTACCAAAGAACGCCAGGCCTCTGATGCCACTAGATGATTATTGAACATTGTCCACTACGCTGAAACACGGGAAAATGCCTTCTCTGCTTCATTCTATTGATGCAGAGAAGGCGTTTGACAGAGTTCACTGGGGATATATGAAGGCGGTTCTACAGAAATTTGTGTTTCAGGGTTAATATCTATCGGCCATTCTTGCTCTCTGTTCGAACCCCTCAGCACAGGCCTTTTGTCAAAAAAAAAATCCACAATCTTGAATGGAACCCGCCCGGGTCGTCCACTTTCCCCCACCATCTTCAACTTAATGATGGAAACCCTGGCGGAGGCCATCCGATCACATCGCCACATATCGGGCTTTAAATTCCAATCGAAAACACAAGTAATCTTTTCGCAGATGTCATACTTCTCCTGTCCAACCCCACTGTTTCGCTACCATTCGCCCATGAGACCTTCAACTTCTTCAGCACACTCTCATACTACAAAGTCAACTTCAGTAAGTCCTTAATCCTAGACCTTGGCATAAACCACCATGAACGCTCGCATTTAAAACAACTACTCCCCTACACTTGGGCAGGAAAATGCATCCCTTGGGTATTTTACTGACGGCAAAAGTGTCCCTATTGGCAGAAACAAACATCAAAACTTTACTCTAAGACATCCGTAAGCTCGTATAGCCAAAACTGAACTATCCTGGGCAGGGAAAATCGCTTCCTTCAAAGTGTTGATACTCCCAAAAATATTGTATATATATTTCGAACACTCCCAGTCCCACTTAAAACATCCCACTTCTCTGAACTAAACAGGACACTCAAACAATTTCTTTGGCAAGGGAAGAGACCGCGTTGCTCTCACAATATCCTCATACAACACAGGAAAGTGGGAGGGATGGGTCTACTATTGGGCAACTATTTTAGCACAAATTAAACACTGGTTCAAGGCCCCCTCTGAATCTCTCTGGGTGGGTATAGAAGCTGCCATTGTTAAAACCTCCCCATATGAACTCCTGCTGTTAGCATGGAAGCCAGTCTCTCTCACCTCCTCCCCCCCAACAACCAAAGCCTCAATACTAGCATGGAGACACTTATTGTCCCAACCACAACAAGATAGCTCAATCCCCACAATCGGACTCCCAATCCAGACGACCTTTTCGAGCAGGGGTCTCGCAAAGCTTTTGAATCCTTACAGGCCAAACACAAAATCCCGACTTTGAGTTATTTTTTTATACAGACGTGTCGCCTCCTTTCTAGCTAAGTAACCCCCCCCCCCCCCCCCCACTAATTTGATTAAGCACTCAAGTGTCGCATTTCTACACAACTACCAGTAATAAGGGTAGGAGCATTTCTCTCTACAATACGCTTCAGCTTAAACAAAAATTTATCAAATCTCCAGCCATCTTGTCCTGGGAAAAAGACCTGAACAGTCTTTGATACAGAACAATGGACTACAGCATTCCGATACAACTACACTGCTTCACATTGCATTAATCATTGGGAACTTTCTCAGAAGGTCCTAACGAAATGGTATAGAACTCCCTACCAGTTAGCCAAAATGTGCCCCTCTCGCTCCACACTTTGTTGGAGAGAGTGTGGCACCCCAGGCACAATTCTGCACATATTTTGTCAATGCAGAAATCTGTCTAGTTTCTGGAGGAAAATCTTCTGTATGTTAGTGGACATTACTGGAATCCTACAAGCACCAGAGCCAGCATTGGCAATCCTCCAACCTAGGTATAGACAAATACCCCTTGCAATTTTGTATAGTGGTTACCCACATTTTTAATCACTGCAAAACTAGTCATTGCCAGACACTGGAGAAACACCTTCTCCCCCAACCCCTCTAAAGTTTTAGCACAGGTTAATCTCAACTACCAATACAAAAGGCTTTTATCTATTAGGAAATCCTCTTGCAAAGCTTTTGACAATAACTGGAAATGTTGGAAAGAATGGTATCGGCGCTAAACCACAGAAATGGTTAAGTGCTATTTATGTGTTCCGGTTTCCCACCACCTACTCTCTTCCCCCTTCCTCCTGGCCCCCCTTATCCTGGTCTCTCCTCTGTCCTTCCCCCCTCCTTCCTGGTACCCTAGTATCTGTAGTTATTTTTATAGGGGAAAAAAAATCTATTTAACATTGGGGGTGATTAAAGGGTTAGCTGTATGCCTAGGGTGTGCTACACTACACTGCATATGAAACTGCATTTGTTGCACGTCTGCTGCGTTTTAGTGCCATTAACAATAAGTGGCAGTGCAATATGCAGTCTTTGAATGCATTCTTTTGTGCACGGTCACAGAATGCTCAGATGGGAAAGCAGCCCAAGAGTAGCTGAAAGCCCCTAATGCCCTAGGCTTGTTTTTTAATTCTTTCTTAAGCGTTAGAAAACCCTTAAATAGCCAGACCCCCAAGTCGTTAATTCCATAATGTGCTAGTATGCACTGCTATTTAAAACATGTTGCCTGTAGATAGGCAACTGTATGTTGTCATTGGAGAAACATGGTGGCTACCATTGCTAAGCTCTCTTCTTGAAAATGCTGGCTGTTATCCTGAACCCTTTTGGTCTTAGTATTGTTAATCATTGAACTGGAAAAAAAAAATGATGAAAAGGCTTTCTGTCATTTCTGCATACTTTGTTCCAGACCAGTAGAAAAGCTTAGTGGGTCAGCGTACAGCAACCTGTTCAGAAGGAGGTCAGCAGTGGCGGCTCTCATTTTCTTATGACTGGTTTATATTAAAGGTCTTTTAACCTAAACTATTATGTAAATGTTATCTTGCTATTGCTCCTGTAATATATAATATATATTTAAAAATTATGACTTGAAAATGTCATTTTGTCCCCTTTTAGGCTCCCAAACAATATCCGTACAACAACCTGTACTTGGAGCGTGGTGGGGATCCTTCTGAAGCACCTCCTGAAGTCAAAAACTATGGATTCAAATAGATTGATATAATCCAATTCCTGCTGCATGTCTGGTCTTATCAGTACAATAAAGTGGCATTCTAACTAGTATTTATTAAATATATATGGATGTCTGTATTCTTATGACATTTAGGAATGTGCTGCATAGTAAAACATGAAAGGACAGTAAATTCAGTCAGTGTGCGAGAGATGATGTAATGGGTTATGCATGGACTTTATCATTTTAGAGGATATACTTTGCTTGCTATTATCAGGAGGTAAAATGTATTGAGAGTCAAAATGTAAAATCATATATTTCCCCATTGTATTTTAATTATTTCTAGCCTACTCGTATTTAATCTTAACGATCTTGAAATTTGTAAATTTACTTGTGAAGATCTTCACACTTTTACCTCCTCGAATTTTGCAACACATATTCAGTATGTCCTCTGAGTAGGCACTGCTGTGTCACACATTTCACAGAGCCTGTCTTCTGAACTACAGAGGTGCTGAGAAGAGGAGTTTCAGGAGGTGGAGTCATTACGGGAATCATTGCTTGCCAGGCACCATGGGATTCGTAGTCCTTAGAAACTAAAGTAAACACAAGAAAAAGCTGCAAAGCGTGCAGAGATTTGTGAAAAGTGATAGACAGGCAGCACTCATAACAACATGAAATAGGATTTCTGGATTGGATTGCCAAATACTATTGTTTGTATTGTTAATACAATACTGATGTCATAAAATTAAGTGTATGCTGTGACCTTAGATGTTCTATAACAATATCCAAAATAAGTGTTCTAAATTGCACTCTCTATAGATTGCTATGAGACCAAAGACTCTGCCCACTAACAGTAGATCCAGGATTTATGTCTTTCCTAGTGTTTGCTTCATTTCAATTTACATAGAAAATTTTTGAGGAACAATAAAGATGGAATGGTGCTTATGATGCAGTGATGACAAAGAGCCTGATGTTTCATAGTGTTCTTACTGAGATCCGGAGTCCGTTCCCCACAGTCACCAATCGGGTTCAGACTTTAGGGAAGGTTTGAATCTGATTGGTGGTAGAAGGAAAGTGGCTCCACTTCTTGGTAATAATTGATACATCAGGCTTCATGATTACATCATCATAAGTCAGGGAAATAGTATATTTCTAAGCATATTACATCAGTAAATGATTCACTGGGCTGCTGTAAATAGTACAGTTATCCAACTGATCTCTCACACAACTGGAATTCTGCCTACACCATAGTTTATATGTAAAGGTGCATTGTCCACATAGTGAAAACACCAGAACAGGGTTTCTCCATGAGATTGACGAGGAAAAAAGGGAGTTGAGAATAGAAATAAACCTAATAAAAACTCAAAATGTTTACGAAGCGGGACAGAGACTGAAACTTGAAAACAAGATTTGCCCAATAAGGACCCTTTCACATGGGCATTCTATGTGTCCTGTTTTTCCAGACACCCATGTATTTGTATGGGCAATTGGATGATCATCCGTTGACATCCGCCTTTGTTAAAATTTGTTTTTTGAAACGGAAAAAGGAAGAGCAAAGTGTGACCTGGTAAAACCACCATGACATGTCGCCTTTCCCCATTAGACATAAAAAAAAAAGAGCAATGGTCATAGGACTTTACATGATGCGTGTAGTGTCACTGAAAGTTGAAAATGCAAAGAGTATACAAAGTAAAAATGTATTTGAACAATCAAGATTAAAACCTTTCATAATCTCAAAATACATGAGATAGTTCTTATGTGATATGGTTAATTGTAGGCCCAGCTTGTAAGAGGGGAAAAGGGGGAGTCAGAAGTAGTGTCTGACCCGGGGGCTGAGGCAGCAACAAACCCGTCCCGACCAGGGGAACAGCCATGGAGCAGGTCGGGTTTCCAAGTGTGGTCCATATAAAATGAGGAGTAAGGGGGACACATCTAACCTGCATGGATCAGAAAAATATGTATATAGGTGAGTATAAAGTGTATATGTAAAGAAAAATGCTGACTGATAAAAAAACAGGCACCCATGTATTTCTATGGACAAGCAGATGATCATCTGTTGACAGTCCGTCTTCGTTAAAATCAGTTTTTTGGTATCGTGATACTTTAACAACCCCTTTAAGGGTGAGTAGTTGGGGGCTAATAAAAACGTAGCTCAGTTGCAATTTTTTTTTTAACCACCTCCTGACCATATGAGTAAAGGAAGCCATTAATGTGTTAAACCAGGGGTCTCCAAACTATGGCCCTCCAGTTGTTCAGGAACTACAATTCCCATCATGCTTAGTCATGTCTGTGAATGTCAGATTTACAATGCCTCATGGGACGTGTAGTTCCGCAACACCTCTAGGGCTGTAGTTTGGAGATCCCTGTGTTAACTGATCACTTGTTTGTTTTAAAAAAAAAAAAAAAAATAGGTCAAAAATAGTTAAACATAGGCTAATAAAGCATTCACATATCTTAAGATGATTCTTATACTGGGGAGATGACCACAAGCACATTCCACCATTTGAGAATTTTGTAGACAGATCTGTGAATGGATGTGATTTACAGCTAGTGCTGAATTACCGTAAAAAGAGAAGATAAACCTGCAGGGGGAGGAATACAGCGATTCAGGTAAGTGGGCGGGGGAGCGGAACAGCACCATGTTTTATGTTACACCCTAAATCTGGGTGTATAAATCAATGTCAGAAAACTGGAGTTAACCTTTCATAGAAATGAATGAAATATGTCTGCTCAAATCCAAATAGTTTACACATTTATTAATGAGACTGGTGCAACCCCTCTCTATTTGAACACAGGATCGATCCAATAATGTAAACCAAAAAGGGTGCGCTGTCTGTACAACTTCTTATAAAGTGCTAATGTCAATTAAAAATGTAATTCATAAATATTTTACAACTCTCATGCAATTAATGCCACCTTACTGGCATAAATGAGCGAAGTGAAATTGTGATGTCATCACGCATGCTGCTGTTGGGCAGTGATGCTGCTCTCATACTTTGATTTGTGACTGTGAGTACAGCATATTTTAAACAAACCCTATTGTTTGGATGATGATGGGCCAGGGTCTGCGGTTTGTTTTTCTGAGTGATGCAAGCTGCCCTTTTGTGGTCATACTTTCAAACTAGGAGGTGTGCTGGGTACCGTCCAGTGGAGGTGCTGTACTAACCTATTATAACTTGGAGAACGTATAACCCTCTGGTAGAGGTAATGACACACAAGTAGGTGCTAATAAGATTGTGGCATCAGGCTGCTTCACATGAACTGGATGGGCTTCTATTTATTGGCATTGGGTTGCTATACACCTTATGAATTGGATGGATTTATTTATAGATCTATGTTGTCATTTGAACAGAAGAACTTTGATTTCTGCTAATAAGATCACATTAAAATGATAAAAATAACAAACGTGTTCAACTTACCTGCTCTGTTGCAGTGGTTTTGCACGGAACAGCCAAGATCCTCCTCTTCTGGGGTCCCCTGCTGGTGCTCCTGGCCCCTCCCTCCTCCCCCCACAACAAGCAGCTTGCTATGGGGGCACTTGAGCTGAGCTGATGCTCTTTGTGTCCATTCAGACCACTCCTCTCTCTCCTCATTGACTTTGACAGCAGCCGGAGCCAATGGCGTCCCGCTGCTGTCTCAGTAAGGAGGGAGAGTCCCCGGACAGCTGTGACACTCCTACAACATGGCTTGATTGAGATGGGGCTCAGGTAAGTGTTAGAGGGGCTGTTGCACACAGAAGGTTTTCTTTTTTCTTAATGCATAGAATGCATTAGGATGAAAGAAACCTGACTTTAGAACCCCTTTAATTGCCCGTGAGCACTGTACAATATTTATGAATTAACATTTTAATGCACATTAGCACTTTATAAGAGGTCTTATAGTGACGGCTCACCATTTTTGTTTTCCATATCTTGCAGTACATGTTCAAGCTGGTAAACGGCATCAAAGTGATCCCTCTCTGTCCAGTCTCTACTCTGCATAATTCCAAATACGTACTTCTAGAATATTTTCATTGGCATATAGGGGTTGATTTACTAAAGGCAAATCCACTTTGCACTACAAGTGCACTTGGAAGTGCAGTCACTTTAGATATGAGGGGAAGATCTGCTGATTTTATCATCCAATCATGTACAAGCAAAAATTTAGTTTTTCTAAATCAAATCAATCCCGGGGGTAAAATAAAGTAATGCTTGTATGTCCGGCAGGGCCACAGGTTTAGCACCCAAGGTAAACACTCTGTCAAGATAGAAAATCAGGCTTAAAGTGGTTGTAAACCCTTACAACACACTTTGACCTACAGGTAAGCCTAGATTAAGACTTACCTGTAGGTCCAAGAAATATCTCCTAAACCTACACGGTTTAGGAGATATTTGCCGAAAGACAGGCACCGCTGTCTACGACGCATGCGCCGTAGATAGCGGCGCGCAGGTGCACTGAGCGTGGCACCCATCAACGGCGATATGCCACGCGTGTCGGCTCCGCCGAATGACAGCGGCGGAGCAGCGAGACCCACCGAGAAGATGGATGCTCCAGACTACAGGGGACAGCGGTGACTTTGCTGGCTCCCGTGTCAGGTAAGTGACACATAATGGACTACTATGCGATGCATAGTAGTCCATTATGCTTTGCCTTTGCAGGGAATGAAAGAGGAAGTAAACTCATCAGGGTTTACTTCCTCTTTAAAGTGGAAGTAAACTCCACTATCGTTTTCATCCATGGAAGCTGCCATCTTTACCTCTGATTAATCTTCAGATCCCACGGTGCTGAACATGTGATCCGTTATGACACCAGCCATTGGGTGGTTTGGCAGTTTGGTTTAGAGCACAACCAATGTGAAGTTAGCATTCCCAGCATGATGTTTTTTTAAACTTTTTAAATCGATGGGTTTACTTCCACTTTAAAGCTATAAGTTACATTTCTTTCTCTTCTCATTACCAGAGACATCACATACATTATATTGTCAAAGGTATCTGCAGTTATACGCACATGAACTTTAATGGCACCCCAGTCTTGGTCCATAGGGTTCGTTATTGAGTTAGCCCTCCCCTTGCAGCTATAACAGCTTCAACTCTTCTGGGAAGGCTGTCCACAAGGTTTAGGAGTGTGTCTATGGGAATGTTTGACCATTCTTCCAGAAGTGCATTTGTGAGGTCAGGCACTGATGTGGACAAGAAGGCCTCTGTGCAGGGCAGTCAAGTTCCTCCACCCCAAACTCACTCATCCATGTCTTTATGGACCTTGCTTTGAACACTGGTGCGCAGTCATGTTGGAACAGGAAGGGACCATCATCAAACTGTTCCCTCAATGTTAGGAGCATGAAATTCTCCAAAATGTCTTGGTATGCTGATGCCTTAAGAGTTCCCTTCACTGGAACTGGAAGAGGCCAAGCCCAACCCCTGAAAAACAACCACACACCATAATGCCTCCTCTACATAATGATTTGGAGCAGTGCACAAAGCAAGGTCCATAAAGACATGGATGAGTGAGTTTGGGGTGGAGAAACTCGACTTGCCTGCACAGAGTCCTGTCCTCAACCCAATAAAACCCCTTTGAGTTGAATAAGAGCAGAGACTGCAAGCCAGGCCTTCTTGGCCAACATCAGTGCCTGACCTCACAAATGCGCTTCTGGAAGAATGGTCAAACATTCTCATGAACACGCTCCTAAACCTTGTGGACAGCCTTCCCAGAAGAGTTGAAGCTGTTATATCTGGAAAGGGTGGGCCAACTCAATATTCAACTCTACGGACTGGCGCTGTGAGTGACTGGGGGCCGTTCTGTAAGCACCCTCAAACTGAGTGCAATGCATGTGGTTGCGGCAAGCTACTGTGGCAATCAAGGGGTTAAAGCAGAGGGTGAGGACGCAAAATGCACCTGGAATATACAGGTTGCTATTTGCATATTCCAGGTGCATTTTGCATTTTTTCAATACACATCTTTAAACCATTGAAGTCTATGGAACCATAAACAAGAGAAAAAAAAAAAAAAACCCTGCCCTTTCCATAAAATGCACACAGATGTGAACTACATCCATAGGAAACCATGTTAAATGAACTGTAGTGTGTTTCTGCAAAACTGAAAACGCACTAAAAAAATGCATAAGTGTGAACCGGGCCTAAGATCAGATTCAATTAAACTGAATCGATTGGGCAAGGCAGAATATTATCGATCGTTTTGATTCGATCTGCAGCACTGAGATACTTTGTTCCACAATAAGATTGTAGTTCAGTTGATCAGATTATGTGATAACAAAGTGGAAACAGGTGCAATAGATCATGTCCTAACTATTAACCCCTGCCCCACCCCGTGTGTGACACATTGATCACATGGGCTTGTGACTATAAATCAATTATTCCTATCAGGAGCGACCAATCATAAAAGATTTCCAAAACACTCAGCATCCAGAATCCCATCTATTTCAATGGTGACGGACACATAGCTGGACGTCTGACGCTCCGAAAGTCACATGAGTTACTTATGGTAGAACAGAGTGCCACGGTCACATAGACCTGAATGGGAATGCCTGAAATGTGCAAATCAAGCATTCTGTCGTGTTAATCTTTAAAAACTGGTCTCCCCCACTCTCAGTGCTTCCCATTGACCCGAAGCTTGAATCCCCATGTAAATCGCAGGTATACCTACAAACTGCCTGAAAACGCCTGGAAGCATTTCACAAGTACTCGTGCAAATGCTCCAATACCTGAAACCAATAGCTTTGCGGTGCGATTAGAGCATAAATGGGCTCAAATCCCACTGCAAAGAATTGCATATGATTTGAACAGGAATTTGTGTCCAAATCGTATGTGGTTTCCTGCACCGCTCAGGCTGGAATCACTATGACAAGCTTGGGTCCACACAGGAGCCGTGCAGGAAACCCAATGCAATTTGGACAGGAACTTTACCACATTCTTGTTCAATTCACATGCGATTCTTTGCAGTGCGATTTGAACCCATATATTTAGTAAGGGTTCAAATCGCACCACAAAGGTACACCGAGCTCTTGTGGCGTGACCATTCCCCTGCAACCTCCTCCCACAAGTCCCATACACACGATAAGAAAATCGCAGGAAAATGTCCGTACGATGAACGATCGGCCATCTGTCTGATCGTTAGTATAGCCAATTTCCGACCATTGAAAGGACAAAAACTGGAAAAAGAAGAAATGGCTGCACATCCAAAGGTTCCAAAATATCGTGCCTTTATTGAAAATCACCAGGATATACCAGGGACATCAGATATTTAGTCACGTAGATGCGTTTCACACATCCAACCCGTGCTTAACCACTTAAGGACAGGCTCCTGTAGAAATACGTTGGCAGAATGGCACAGCTGAGCATGGTACCTCTACGTTACTTTTAATTTCTTGCGGCGGCACGCGCATGCCTGCTGTGAGCTCCGTGACCGCGTCCACGGACTCGATATGCGCTGGGTGCCTGCGATTGTCTCACGGAGCTGAAGAACGGGGAGATGCTGATGTAAACACTGCATCTCCCCATTCTGCCTAGTGACAGGACACTGATCGTCTGTCGTGTCACTGGTAGCCCATCCTCCAGACAGTTAGAATCACTCCCCAGGACACACTTAACCCCTCCCCCGCCCCCTAGTGGTTAACCCCTTCACTGCCTGTGCCATTTTTACAGTAATCAATGCAATTTTATAGCATTGATTGCTGTATTAATGCCAATGGTCCCAAAAATGTGTCAAAATTGTCTGATGTGCCCACCATAATGTCGCAGTCAAGATGAAAATCGCTGATCGCCGCAATTATTAATAAAAAAAAAAAAAATTCATAAAAATGCCATAAAACTATCCCCTATTTTGTAGAAGCGACAACTTTTGCGCAAACCAATCAATAAACGCTTATTGCGATTTTTTTACCAAAAATATGTAGAAGAATACGTATCGGTCTAAACTGAGGAAATTTTTTTATATATATTTTTTTTATATATTATTCCCTTCCCACTGAGTGTACGCAGATGCATACTTGGCTTTCGGGGGTTATTTCGGGATGATGACCGCAGCTGCAGGCATCATCCCGCTACTGTTGTTTAGAGCTGGCGATCGGCTTTCCAGGTAAAACAACCAATGCGGCTAAAAGCCACTCGGCTGTTATACCGGAGGAGTGGGAGGGGACGTCCCCCCTCCCGTCGCCTCCCTCCGGAAGGCCCGATCGAACATCCGCTGCTTCCGGCGGCTAGTGACAGACTGGAATGAAGCCGGAAACGGCTTTGTTCCAGTCTCCTGGATGTAAACACGGAAGCAGCGTCACAACGTCACTTCCTGTTTACTCGGCTGCCAATGGCGTTGGATTTTTAAAAAATATACAGTATTCAGATATATCTGAATACTTTGAAGTGTAAAGGAGGGATCGGGGGTCTTTTAGACCCCCGATCCCTCCATAAAGAGGACCTGCCACCACCTATTACTGTTACAAGGGATGTTTACATTCCTTGTGACAGCAATAAAAGTGATCACATTTTTTTTTTTATAATACAATTTAATAATATAAAAATAAATAAGAAAAATATTTTTTTTTTCAAAGCGGCCCCATCACCGCGAACTCGTGCAGCAAAGAAAACGCATACGAAAGTCACGCCCGCATATGTAAACGGTGTTCAAATCACACATGTTGAGGTATTGCCGCGATCGACAGAGCAAGAGCAATAATTCTAGCATTAGACCTCCTCTGTAACTCTAAACTGTGGTAACCGTAAAAAAATAATAATAATAATTTAAAGCGTCGCCTATGGAGATTTTTAGGTATTGTAGTTTGTCGCCATTCCATGAGTGCGTGCAATTATAAAGCGTGACATGTTTGGTATCTATTTACTCGGCGTAATATCATCTTTCACCTTATATAACAAAATTGGGATAACTATACCGTTTTGTTTTTTTGAAATTCATGAAAGTGTCCCTTTTCCCAAAAAGTTGCGTTTAAAACACAGCTGCACAAATACCGCGTGACATAAAATATTGCAACAATCACCATTTTATTCTCTAGAGCAGCGATGGCGAACCTTGGCACTCCAGATGTTTTGGAACTACATTTCCCATGATGCTCATGCATTCTGCAGTGTAGTGGAGCATCATGGGAAATGTAGTCCAAAACATCTGGGGTGCCAAGGTTCGCCATCACTGCTCTAGAGTCTCTGCTAAAAAATATATATATATAATATTTGGGGGTTCTAAGTCATTTTCTAGCCGAAAAATATGGATTTTATCTTGTAAACACCAAATGGCAGAAATAGGCTTAGTCATTTAGCCAAGGGTTAAAGCAAAAAGTAAAAAATAACGCATTTTTTCAAAATCGTCGCTCTTTTTTTTGTTTATAGCGCAAAAAATAAAAACCGCAGAGGTGATTAAATACCACCAAAAGAAAGCTCTATTTGTGGGAAAAAAAGGACGTCAATTTTGTTTGGGAGCCACGTGGCACGACCACGCAATTGTCAGTTAAAGCGACGCAGTGCCGAATCACAAAAAAGTGGTTAATCATTACCAAAAACCGATGGTGCACGCTAGAAAAATGTTATCATAACACAACGTGCGACTTTTTTTTAATCACTCGTCTACTGGGCACTTTAACCCCCTTCCTGCCCAGGCCAATTTTCATCTTTCACCGCTGTCGCACTTTGAATGACAATTACGCGGTCACACAACACTGTACCCAAATACATTTTTAACCACTTGCTTACTGGGCACTTAAACCCCCCTCAGTCCCAGACCAATTTTCAGCTTTCAGTGCTCTCACATTTTGAATGACAATTACTCAGTCATGCAACACTGTAACCAAATGATTTTTTTGTCCTTTTCTTCATACCAATAGAGCTTTCTTTTGGTGGTATTTGATCACCTCTCGGTTTTTTATTTTCTGCGCTATAAATGAAAAAAGACCGAAAATTTTGAAAAAAAATGAATTTTTCTTCGTTTCTGTGACAAAATTTAGCAAATTAGCAATTTTTCTTCATAAATTTTGGGCCACAATTTATACTACTACACATCTTTGGTAAAAATAACCCAAATTTTTGCATATTATATGATCTGTGTGAAATTTATAGAGTCTACAAGCTATGGTGCAAATCATAAAGATTTGCAAAAAAAGATCACATCTGATGTACTAAGGCCTATCTCCATTCTTGAGACCCTAACAAGCCAGGAAAGTACAAATGCCCCCCAAATGACCCCTTTTTGGAAAGTAGACATTCCAATGTATTTAGTAAGAGGCATGGTTAGTTATTTTAAGTTGTCATTTTTTCCCATAATTCTTTGCAAAATGACGATTTTTTTTTTTTTTTTTTTTTTTTCACAAAATTTTCATTGTAATAGCTTATTTCTCCCACACGGAATGTGCATACCACAAATAACACCCCAAAATACATTCTTCTACTCCTCCTGAGTATAACGATACCACATGTGTGAGACTTTTACACAGCCTGACCACATACAGAGGCCTAATTTTGAAGTAGCACCTTCAGGCATTCTAGGAGCATAAATTACACATTTCATTTCTCAACCACCTATTACAGTTTTGAAGGCCCTGGAACACCAGGGCAATGGAAACGTCCAGAAAATGACCCCATTTTGGAAAGCTAACACCCCAACGTATAATCTATGAGGCATAATGAGTCTTTTCAATGGTTCATTTTTTTCCAGAAGTTTTCGGAAAATGTGGAAAAAAATGAAAACGCATTTTTTTTTACACAAAGTTGTCCGTTTATAAGATATTTCCAACGCATAGCATTTACATAGCAAAAATAACACCCCAAAATACGTTCTACTACTCCTCCTGAGTATAACGATACCAAATGTGTGAGACTTTTACACAGCCTGACCACATACAGAGGCCTAATTTTGAAGTAGCACCTTCAGGCATTCTAAGAGCATAAATTACACATTTCATTTCTCAATCACCTATTACAGTTTTGAAGGCCCTGGAACACCAGGGCAATGGAAACGTCCAGAAAATGACCCCATTTTGGAAAGCTAACACCCCAACGTATAATCTATGAGGCATAATGAGTCTTTTCAATGGTTCATTTTTTTCCAGAAGTTTTCGGAAAATGTGGAAAAAAATGAAAACGCATTTTTTTTTACACAAAGTTGTCCGTTTATAAGATATTTCCAACGCATAGCATTTACATAGCAAAAATAACACCCCAAAATACGTTCTACTACTCCTCCTGAGTATAACGATACCACATGTGTGAGACTTTTACACAGCCTGACCACATACAGAGGCCTAATTTTGAAGTAGCACCTTCAGGCATTCTAAGAGCATAAATTACACATTTCATTTCTCAATCACCTATTACAGTTTTGAAGGCCCTGGAACACCAGGGCAATGGAAACGTCCAGAAAATGACCCCATTTTGGAAAGCTAACACCCCAACGTATAATCTATGAGGCATAATGAGTCTTTTCAATGGTTCATTTTTTTCCAGAAGTTTTCGGAAAATGTGGAAAAAAATGAAAACGCATTTTTTTTTACACAAAGTTGTCCGTTTATAAGATATTTCCAACGCATAGCATTTACATAGCAAAAATAACACCCCAAAATACGTTCTACTACTCCTCCTGAGTATAACGATACCAAATGTGTGAGACTTTTACACAGCCTGACCACATACAGAGGCCTAATTTTGAAGTAGCACCTTCAGGCATTCTAGGAGCATAAATTACACATTTCATTTCTCAACCACCTATTACAGTTTTGAAGGCCCTGGAACACCAGGGCAATGGAAACGTCCAGAAAATGACCCCATTTTGGAAAGCTAACACCCCAACGTATAATCTATGAGGCATAATGAGTCTTTTCAATGGTTCATTTTTTTCCAGAAGTTTTCGGAAAATGTGGAAAAAAATGAAAACGCATTTTTTTTTACACAAAGTTGTCCGTTTATAAGATATTTCCAACGCATAGCATTTACATAGCAAAAATAACACCCCAAAATACGTTCTACTACTCCTCCTGAGTATAACGATACCACATGTGTGAGACTTTTACACAGCCTGACCAAATACAGAGGCGCAACATGCAAGAAA
Source organism: Lithobates pipiens (assembly GCF_037356315.1). Lineage (NCBI taxonomy): Eukaryota > Metazoa > Chordata > Amphibia > Anura > Ranidae > Lithobates > Lithobates pipiens. The sequence continues at coordinate 52,919,231 of NW_027507787.1, read as the reverse complement.
CACCGTCGGCGTTCCAGGGACACATAGCCTGCACATACCAAGAATTACACCCCCAAATACATTATGCTGAGCAAAGGGTAAAGAAAAGATTACCTGTGGTTTTAGAAGCGCAGTTGTCCACAGGAGGATATCACTGGTCCAGGCAGCAGGCAGGGACTTGGTCAGCAACAGCGAACACTGTTTTTCAGGCAGCAGGCAGGGATACTGTCCATATTACAGTCCAGGGTTAGTGCAGAGATGTCAGCAGTGCCAAAAATATTGGTCCTGGTAGTAGGCAGGTCCTTGTGGTGTGGTCAGTGCGGCATGATGGCAGTAAGTCCTACAGGCAGCAGACAAAAGTAGAGCCTCGTTCAGGACAGAATGGGGATAGGGGTAGAGGCTTCTCCCTCCCAAATCTCTTTGAAGCCTCCGAGTCTCCAGACCCTAATCTAGGAATAAGAAAACAAAGAAAATTGTTTTCTTCTTCCAGAAAAACTATACTGGAGCCCCTCACATATGTGAGACCCCGTGTTGAATCCCACTAGTCCAGTTGCAGAATACAAGATCAGTCCAAGAGGCAGGCAAATATCGTGGTCAAACAGTCCAAGGTCAGTTCCAGATCAGGCAGAGATATATACAGAATCGTTAGACAGAAGCATGGTCGAATAACAGTCCAGGGTCAGTTCCAGATGAGGCAGAGGTATGTACAGAATCGTTAGGCAGAAGCGTGGTCGAATAACAGTCCAGGGTCAGTTCCAGATCAGGCAGCGGTATGTACAGAATCGGCAGGCATAAGAGTGGTCAAATAACAAGCCAGGGTCCGTTACAGAGCAGGCAGTGGCATAAGGGGTGTGAAGGTGTATGAAGGCAGGAACTGAGGATTATGTTTACCATACTTCACAAAAAATGTATTGAAGTATGGTAACGCCGAAAACAGTCGCCTATACAGAGGCCTGGTTGGGAAGGACATTGTGCACAATAATAAGATGTGTCTTTTCTGACTCCTGCTTTGGTACACACCTTACATCTTTTTTGGCGTCTTTTGCCTGCTGGTGTGGGGGGAATTTTATCCGGAAAGTGGCGCTCGGAGAGTCGACTAACAACGTCTGATCGGATATTTTCTAGTGGGCCGTTTGGGAATAAAAGGGCTGTGAAAACTTCCTCCTGGTAGCCAAAGAAACGTTTGGGGTTTTGGGTGGCGTTGCTGTAAATTACATATGAATTGTAAATGGCCAATTGAAAAAAATAAATTACTACTTTTTTGTACCAATGATATGTCCGTCTTGAGACCAGATATGGTTCCATCATTTGGTCGTTGAAGTCGACTCCTCCCATGAACAAATTATACTCTGAAATACATTTGGGTTTCTTTACGGGGCCATTCCTTCTGGGGATTTCTACGAAGGTATCGTTGTGGATAGAAGATAACATGTACACATCTCTTCTGTCCCTCCACTTCACTGCCAGAACCTCCTTGTTTCTCAGACTTGCGGTTTCTCCTTTCCGCAGCTTCTTGTTCACCAGACTTTGAGGAAAGCCCTTCCGGTTCTTTTTTACAGTGCCACATGCTGGCGTCTTCTTCCGGTGAAGGTTGTGGAACAGGGGCAGAGATGTGTAGAAGTTGTCTACATAGAGGTGGTAGCCTTTATCCAGTAGGGGGTATATGAGGTCCCAAACAATTTTTCCGCTGGATCCCAAATAATCCGGACAATTAGGGGGCTGTAGCTGGGTGTCCTTCCCTTCGTACACCTTGAAGGAATATGTGTACCCTGTGGCTCGGTCACATAATTTGTAGACCTTCACCCCATAGCGGGCCCTTTTGCTGGGCATAAATTGCTTCATCCCAAGCCTGCCACTAAATTTAATAAGGGACTCATCCACACATATGTGTTGGTCCGGGGTAAACAATTTGGGGAATATTTCTGAAAAATAATTTAGTATTGGTCGAATTTTGTAAAGGCGGTCAAAATTTGGATCATTTCGTGGAAGGCATTGGGAATTGTCACTGAAATGTAAGAACCTCAGGATCATCTGATATCTGTGTCTGGGCATTACCGCGGAGAAGAGCGGTGAGTGGTGGAGGGGGTGGGTTGACCAGTAGGTACGTAATTGTTTTTTTTTGTTGAGTCCCATATTAAATGTGAGGCCTAAAAAAAGCTTGAACTCCTCCACCGTTAGGTCTCTCCATTCGTAGGGACGGGCATAATAGGAGGTTGGATTTTGAAAAATACATTGTTGTGCATACAGGTTGCACTGGGCCACAATTGACGCCAACATGTCCTCCGTAAAAATTAAATTAAAAAAATCGATGGGGCTAAAATTCTCCGTGTCCACCTGGACTCCTGGCTGGGCGGTGAAAGGGGGAACATTGGCCTCTCCTGAATTAGGAGGAAGCCACAAGGGGTTCTGAAGGGCATAGGGAAGGCCAGCATGGCTCCTAACCCTTTGGGGCTGAGATGACACCCCACTGGTACTTGGCCTTTCTTGCTGGGGCACTGCGGTGCTGGTGGACGGCATTGCGGTGCTGGTGGACGGCACTGCGGTGCTGGTGGACGGCACTGCCTCACTAGAACGCCTTCGCTTGATGGGCCGGATATCTTCCTCCTCGGATTCATCAGTCAGTGTTTCACTGCTGAGGACTGGCTCATAAGTTACGTCGGCTTCAGAATCCGAATCCGAAAAGGAATCGGAAGAGGAGAGCTCCCCGTTGCTCTCGTCGGCCGCGGAAATAATTTGGTACGCCTCCTCAGCGGAAAAGACGCGTTTAGCCATTGTAGCACTGATGGGCACTGATGAGGTGGCACAGATGGGCGTTTTTGAGGTGGCACAGATGGGCGCTTTTGAGGTGGCACAAATGGACACTGATGGGTCGGCACAGATGTGCACTGATTTATTGCACAGATGTGCAGATTTGTTGCACGGATGTGCACTGATGAGGCGGCAGATGGGCACTGCTGAGGCGGCAGATGGGCACTGCTGAGGCTACACAGATGGGCACTGCTGAGGGGGCACAGATGGGCACTGCTGAGGCGGCACAGATGGGCACTGCTGAGGCGGCAGATGGGCACTGATGGGTCGGCACAGATGTGCACTGATTTATTGCACGGATGTGCACTGATTTATTGCACGGATGTGCACTGCTGAGGTGGCAGATGGGCACTGCTGAGGCGGCAGATGGGCACTGCTGAGGCGGCAGATGGGCACTGCTGAGGCGGCAGAGATGGGCACTGCTGAGTCGGCACAGATGGGCACTGCTGAGTCGGCAGATGGGCACTGATAGGTCGGCACAGATGTGCACTGATTTATTGCACGGATGTGCACTGATAAGGCAGCAGATGGGCACAGATGGGCACTGCTTAGGCGGCACAGATGGGCACTGCTTAGGCGGCACAGATGGGCACTGCTGAGGCGGCACAGATGGGCACTGCTTAGGCGGCACAGATGGGCACTGCTGAGGCACAGATGGGCACCGATTGGTACAGATGGGCACCGATTGGCACTGGCTGGCACTGGCGGGCACTGGTGGGCACTGGCGGGCACTGGCGGTGCACAGATGGAGCACTGGTGGTGCACAGGTGGGCACAGGTGGGCACAGGCGGGCACAGGCAGGCACAGGTGGGCACAGGTGGGCACTGGCAGGGTAGATCTGGGCACTGGCAGGGCACTGGCAGGGTAGATCTGGGCACTGGCAGGGCACTGGCAGGGTAGATCTGGGCACAGGTGGGGTTTTTATCTGTTTACTGACAATTTTACACTCACAAGGCACATTCGGTCTCCTCACACGCTATCGCTGTGTGAGGAGACACGTTTGGCAATGGGTGATGATCTCATTTGTTTACATTTGAGATCATCACCCATTGGAGGAGGCGATCGCGCTGTAAACGGCCGCTGTGATTGGCCGTTTACAGCGATCTGTGATTGGCTGTGTCCAGCGGACACGGCCAACACAGATTTTCCCCGATGCGCGCTCCCGGGAGCGCGCGGGGAACTCTTAAAGGGGACGACGTCAATAGACGTAGTCCTGAAAATTGAGATCCGCGCTATACACGTCATTTTACTATAGCGCGGATCTCAAGTGGTTAATCATTTTCTATACACAAATAGAACTTTCTTTTGGTGGTATTTAACCACTTACAGACCGCCCGCTGTCGTTATACGTCGGCTGTTTGAAGAGGAATAACGTTGTTGTGGCAGCATAACAACGTCAGCCATAACGCTGGTGTCCTCTTCTTCACGGGGCGGTCAGCTTTCAGATAAAAGTGGTCTCTGCGGCGGATTCGCTGCGTCCTATCCCCTGAAAACTCTTGAAGGTGAATTTACGCAAGTCCCCCCCCCGGTGACCTGGACCGCGGCTATCTCCGGTTCTGGGGCCCCCCAGTATAGTCCGGGCTTAGAAATTCCCTCAGCTGAATGCCCAAAACATGCCTCGACGTTTTGAAGCATTCTAATTGGTCACATGGGCAGCGCCGACCAATCAGCAGCCACATAGCCCGTCCTGTCATCTATGGAGGAGACACATGGCTGCAGAGGATTTTTAACCCCTCGGCACTGAGGTGCCGTGATCTGCATTTTTTTTATTGGATATGTTTTATAACAGAAAGTAAAAAACAAAACAAAAAAAAAAAAAAAAAAAGCATTTTCTAAATTGTCAGTTTTTTTGTTTATAACGCAAAAAATAAAGACCGCAGAGGTGATCAAATACCACCAAGAGTAAAGCTCTATTTGTGGGAACACAAAGGACGTCACTTTTATTTGAGTACAGCGTCGCACGGCTGTCAAAGTAACGCAGTGCTGTATCGCAGAAAACGACCTGGTCATGAAGGGGGGTAAATCTTCTGGAGCTGAAGTGGTTGAAGTAGCAGAACAAAACTTTTTTGTTAGTTTTGGATACATTGGAAAGAGAATAGAAGAGCGGTCAGTTTTTATTGCTGTCTGTGCCCCTGTTGGGGAGATCCCCCTCCATGTGTCCTGTTTATTATCAAAAGTGAAAGTAAAACCCCCAAATGTTGGGGTCTCCCCAAAACATCAATAGAGGAGCAATCTTGCAGGTGACACCCTGGGATTCCCCAACTTTGGAGGGATTTCCTCTCACTTCCTGTTGTGACTACGGGACAGGAAGTGAAGGGAAATCTCCCAGTGGGACACAGATGGGAAAAATAAAACCTAGACAGGGGTTCTAACTGATTGCCTCTTATACTTAAATCAATTGTAGTGAGATAATAAAACATGAACTAGTGTAGGAAGACAATCCCCCTATAAATGCTCTCCTTGTTTTATAAAGGGGGAGAGAGAGAGAGTGGGGAGTCAGTGTCTGTCCATGTAGTGACCCCCTGAGATAAATCAGACATGGACGGCTCCTAGGTGTCAGCACTCCGGCGGCCAGCAGATGGCAGCACCGGCAGCTCCTCCTCCCTCTCCATTGGCCTTGACCCGCTAGCCCCGGCACATTGCACAGGCTGGGCTGAGGCTGGGAAGCTCCAACGCGTTTTCTTCGGTACGTCCCGCTCCGGCCGCCGTATACACAGCAACCCGCACTACGCGATCCTCGAGGCTGGTAAGTGGGAGCGGCGGGGCTCGGGGAATGGTGGGAGGGAAGAAAGGAGGCTTCACCTGGCTGTTCAGGAGTTCTCTGACTGACCCGTGACGTAGTTGTGGCCTGTCAGTGTAATGGGGGAGAGGAGTGATAGGGGGAGGGGGTGTACACAGTGTATGGGCGGGGGCACTGATATTGTTCTCCTTACATGGGAGACTTGGAGCTTTCCCTGCAATACTCTTCTCATAGGCTGAGCCTGAGGACATGTGGGGGCTGTCAGCAACTCTCACACTTCTCACTTATACTGTGCTACTACAGCTTGGCGTAGGGGTAGTGCGCTCCCCCCGCACCGCCCTCCGTAGGGGTAGTGCGCTCCCCCCCGCACCGCCCTCCGTAGGGGTAGTGCGCTCCCCCCCGCACCGCCCTCCGTAGGGGTAGTGCGCTCCCCCCCCGCACCGCCCTCCGTAGGGGTAGTGCGCTCCCCCCCCCCCGCACCGCCCTCCGTAGGGGTAGTGCGCTCCCCCGCACCGCCCTCCGTAGGGGTAGTGCGCTCCCCCCCCCCGCACCGCCCTCCGTAGGGGTAGTGCGCTCCCCCCCCCCCCGCACCGCCCTCCGTAGGGGTAGTGCGCTCCCCCCCCCGCACCGCCCTCCGTAGGGGTAGTGCGCTCCCCCCCCCCGCACCGCCCTCCGTAGGGGTAGTGCGCCCCCCCCCGCACCGCCCTCCGTAGGGGTAGTGCGCCCCCCCCCCCGCACCGCCCTCCGTAGGGGTAGTGCGCTCCCCCCCCCCCCGCACCGCCCTCCGTAGGGGTAGTGCGCTCCCCCCCCCCCCCGCACCGCCCTCCGTAGGGGTAGTGCGCTCCCCCCCCCCCCCGCACCGCCCTCCGTAGGGGTAGTGCGCTCCCCCCCCCCGCACCGCCCTCCGTAGGGGTAGTGCGCTCCCCCCCCCCCCCCGCACCGCCCTCCGTAGGGGTAGTGCGCTCCCCCCCCCCCCCCCGCACCGCCCTCCGTAGGGGTAGTGCGCTCCCCCCCCCCCCCCGCACCGCCCTCCGTAGGGGTAGTGCGCTCCCCCCCCCCCCCCCGCACCGCCCTCCGTAGGGGTAGTGCGCTCCCCCCCCCCCCCGCACCGCCCTCCGTAGGGGTAGTGCGCTCCCCCCCCCCGCACCGCCCTCCGTAGGGGTAGTGCGCTCCCCGCACCGCCCTCCGTAGGGGTAGTGCGCTCCCCCCCCCCCCCGCACCGCCCTCCGTAGGGGTAGTGCGCTCCCCCCCCCCCCGCACCGCCCTCCGTAGGGGTAGTGCGCTCCCCCCCCCCCCGCACCGCCCTCCGTAGGGGTAGTGCGCTCCCCCCCCCCCCCGCACCGCCCTCCGTAGGGGTAGTGCGCTCCCCCCCCCGCACCGCCCTCCGTAGGGGTAGTGCGCTCCCCCCCCCGCACCGCCCTCCGTAGGGGTAGTGCGCTCCCCCCCCCCCCCCGCACCGCCCTCCGTAGGGGTAGTGCGCTCCCCCCCCCCCCCGCACCGCCCTCCGTAGGGGTAGTGCGCTCCCCCCCCCCGCACCGCCCTCCGTAGGGGTAGTGCGCTCCCCCCCCCCCGCACCGCCCTCCGTAGGGGTAGTGCGCTCCCCCCCCCGCACCGCCCTCCGTAGGGGTAGTGCGCTCCCCCCCCCCCCCGCACCGCCCTCCGTAGGGGTAGTGCGCCCCCCCCCCCCCCCCCCGCACCGCCCTCCGTAGGGGTAGTGCGCTCCCCCCCCCCCCCCGCACCGCCCTCCGTAGGGGTAGTGCGCTCCCCCCCGCACCGCCCTCCGTAGGGGTAGTGCGCTCCCCCCGCACCGCCCTCCGTAGGGGTAGTGCGCTCCCCCCCCCCCCGCACCGCCCTCCGTAGGGGTAGTGCGCTCCCCCCCCGCACCGCCCTCCGTAGGGGTAGTGCGCTCCCCCCCCCGCACCGCCCTCCGTAGGGGTAGTGCGCTCCCCCCCCCGCACCGCCCTCCGTAGGGGTAGTGCGCTCCCCCCCCCCCCCCCCGCACCGCCCTCCGTAGGGGTAGTGCGCTCCCCCCCCCGCACCGCCCTCAGTAGGGGTAGTGCGCTCCCCCCCCCCCGCACCGCCCTCAGTAGGGGTAGTGCGCTCCCCCCCCCCCCCCGCACCGCCCTCCGTAGGGGTAGTGCGCTCCCCCCCCCCCCCCGCACCGCCCTCCGTATGGGTAGTGCCCCCCCCCCCCCCGCACCGCCCTCCGTACGGGTAGTGCGCTCCCCCTCTCCGTACGGGTGGTGCGCTTCCCCCTGCCGCCGCCCTCCGCACAGGTAGTGCGCCCCCTCGCCGCCTGAAACCTTGGTTGACATCAATAAGCCATTTGCTAGATACACTGAATGAACTACCTTCTGAATCTATTCAGACACAGCCTATGGCAGTGTCACTATTTCTCTCTTGGAATCAGCTGACATCAGCTTTACTATGGTACCAAAGTACCCCTGCTGATTGGGTCTTACTAGGTGTAGGTAGAGTTGGTAAAATGGACTCCTAATTGTGACTTTGGAATAATTGGGCCCAAGAATGTAGAAAGGTCTTCCTCAAGCAAACCAACACAATCCTGAAACTCTTGTAACAGATGTGGGTGGCCATTAAGAAGATCACCTTCAAAGTCAGAGATGAGATGGTACTAGAATCTGGCACTTCCTAAAATTCACTAGCCAGCTGAACACGGCCAGATCTTATAGTACTCAGAAAAGGTGGGGCTCTGCGAGTCCAGCACGCCTCCTTGGACTGGCTGTCTTCAAGAGCCTTCATTAAGGGAAGGTGAATGGGGCAAATATATTGTGGACTTTTGTGACGGGACGAGACCAACTGCTGTAATGGTGGTGGGAGCAAAGTGAATTTTGGCAACTTGATCTGGATGCAAAGTATGTCAATGGTAACCTGATTCTCAGGGCATTTCTTCTTTGGCCTTCTTTCCCTGAAAGAGCAAGGGACCACCATAAGGCTCCATTCACACTTGTGTGACTTGTCATGCTACTTTGGACACTAAAGGTCACATGACAAGTCTCACCCCATGGTTTTCAATGACAACCGTTCAAATATGTGCACCTTAAAGCAGATTCCTGCACTACTTTGGTCTGACTTTTGTGCAACTTAAAACCCTCAAGTCACACCTGAATGTTATACATGTGTGCAACAGTTGTCCATTATCATTGGTTAAAGCCAAAGTTGCACCCAAGTAGTCGCACCCATCCAACATTGCATGATTTTGGAGTTTTACAAGTGTGAATGGAACCTTAAAAAACTTTTAGTATCTGATAAGATATAGCAGTGAAATCGCCTCCTTTCCGCAGGGTAATCACCAAACAAGTCCTCTACCACCCCCCTTGCTTGTGATTTCAGTGCCATTATATTAGGACTGGGTGAGCCCACTCTGGAAACAAGAAGGGACATGGGTAAGGGGAACCCCTCATGAGACATATAGAGGTTTATTTACTAAAGGCAAATCCACTTTTTACTACAAGTGCACTTGGAAGTGCAGTCTCTGTAGATCTGAGGGGGACGTGCAAGGAAAAAAAAAAAAAAAAAGCAGAGCTTCCCCCTCATTTCAGATCTTCCCCCACCCCAGATCTAAAGCATCTGCACGTCCAGGTGCAGTCCAAGAAATAAACTTGACTGCACAAGGAATATCTATTATCCAAGTGGCTGGAGCTAGAGCAGACTGAACATACTGAATAAAGGAAGATGAAGAATCCTGGACAAAGCGGAGTGAAGATACAGGCAGCTGGACTCCCAAACAACTGTATTGAAAAAGAACATTTGTGCCCACCAGAAGCATAAGTTGGCCCCTTCCCCAGGTTGCTCAATGACCATATACACAACCACACCAAGCAGGGGTTGAGCTCCGACATAGCTCCAGTTCTTTCCTAAGCCGCTCTGGCTAACATGCATGTGTGCCCTTCACCAGGAAACGTGTGATATGGCAAGGTGGCAGCCAACCCATGCCACAATATTTGCAGATGAGGAATGTAGACAAATGGAGGAACACTTGACCCAAAACAATGAGCTTTGTAAGCTACAGACATCACCTTGGCACTATCAGGCAGCCCACCTCATTTGATGGGTTTATTGACAGAGGGGTCTTGCAGCTTAGAAAGAGGGTGAACCCTGTTTGGTAGGGAGCAACCTTCTGCACCATATACTAGCTCATTATGAAATACCTTTTTAGAATGAAGCCTCAGTAACAACGCCCGGTCACCGCTGATGGGGCTGACATGTTCCCCCAAGCGTTACTTCTGGGTTCTTGGCTGAAGACACAATGGCGTCATTTGCACATGTTCTGCCACGATACGTTGGACCTTGAGAGTGCATGTGCTGCTGGCGGCAGCATGCAGATGGAATATCTCCTAAATGGTGCATGTTTAGGAGATATTCATTTTACCTACAGGTAAACCTTTTTATAGGCTTACCTGTTGCTAAAAATCACAAAGTGGGGTATACAACAGCTTTAACACCAGGGACAACATCTACCTTTTGCAGTGAGGCCCCATGTGTGCTACAAGGATACAATGAATGTGTAGTCAATGGGCTTCAGGAATCAGGAGTAATACTTACCTTTTTTCTTGGCTGCAACAGTTGTCACAGTTTAGATGGGAGTGTGTGTGTTTTATTGCATTACAAAGTGTAATAACAAGTACATAGCTCATAAACCCTCACACAGGAAGAGCATAGTAAGCCATAGTACAGAAGCTTTTAATACAAAAATATGGTAATGCCAGCAAAGAAGGTAATGTTGAACAGTAGCACAGAGAGAGTGATCACAATACAGGCCAGTATGATCCAAAAATTATTTCTAGAGCTGAAGAGACCACCAGGTAATGCGTCTTCCTAGAGGTTGTTTTTAATTTAAGGTTTCCTGTTTAGAAAGTTGTGTGTTTTTTTTTTTTTTTTTTTTTTTTTCTTCCTTGTCTATGCTGGCCAGCAAAACTTCTTAGTTTCTTCAATACTTCCATCTGCCATTCTTCTTGCAGTGATACTGCACAGAGGAATAGCTTCTGGGTACCTAGAGAAGTAGTCGCATACAAACCACTATATATGTATTACCTTTTGCTGCTTTTTCCCTAAAGGAGCCACCATATACATAGCAACTTTTTCAAATGCCCTGCCAACCATGAAGATATGGATAAAGTTCTGCTTTAAACTTAACAACTTGACAAAAAAAAGAATGTGTTCTTCAGCAAGGGATATAAATTCCACATTAATAATTATGCTACCAAAATGAATGTGTGCTGTAAATTACCACCAACCTTGCTCCTGTCTCTTCTTGCTGGAGGCTGCCATTTTGCTGAAGCCCAGAGCCCCTGAACAGCCATAAGGCCCCTTTCACACTGGGGCGGTGTGGGTGTTGGCGGTAAAGCGCCGCTATTTTTATCGGCGCTTTACCGTAGTTTTTAGCGGTGGTCTGCGGCCGCTAGCAGGGTGGTTTTAACCCCCGCTAGCGGCCGAAAAAGGGTTAAAACTGCCCGCAAAGCGCCTCTGCAGCTGCCCCATTGATTTCAATGTTTAGGAGCACTGAATACACCGCTCCTTTCACCGCTCCAAAGATGTGGCTAGCAGGACTTTTTTCACCGTCCTGCTAGCGCACCGATCCAGTGTGAAAGCCCTCCAGCTTTCACACTGGAGTGAAAGGGGCCGTTTTTTTACAGACGCTATTTTTAGTGCTGTAGCGCCTGAAAATCGCCCCAGTGTGAAAGGGGCCTTAATCCTAAAGCAGAACTAAACTCATCGATTTAACAGCTAACATTCCTGAAATTGCTAACTGTCACATTTGCTTGTGTCCTCAAATAAACTGTCAAGCTATTAAATGGCTGGAGTCATAATTGATGACATGCAGCACCATGGCAGTTGCAGACCGAACAGAAGCTTCCTTGGCTGTAAAATATAGGAGGGTTTAATTCCAGTTTAAGGCTGTCAGCAGATCGGCCTCTACAAAGTCACAGGACCTTAACCCCCCTAGCGGTAATCCTGAGTCTGGCTCGGGTTAGGAATTTACTGATAGGAGCGGTAACTCGGGATCGCTTCGCTGGATGCAGGGGAGGACACAGTGAGACTTACTTACCTTGTCCCCTGGATCCAGCGATGTCCCCTGCGCTGTGTGATCGAGCTGTCCTCCGCTCGATTCACAGTGCCGAATGCCGCCGAGCTCCGTTCCCTGCGACGTTACAACGCAGGGGAGTGGAGAACGGCAGCAAATTCAAAAAAGTAAAAGTACACAAAACACACACAGCACTGTAATCTTACAGATTACAGTACTGTATTACAAAATTACACACCCCCTTTGTCCATAGTGGTCTGTGCAGTGCCCTGCATGCACTTTTATATTATAAATACTGTTTTTTTCTGCCTGGAATTTGGAGATTGTCGATAGCAACCAGAAACTGTCCCTTTTTCAGTGTTTTAGGATTTGATTACATTATTGAATATTTTTTATTATATTATAAACGTTATCATACCCAGGATGTCTGCTAGACTCTGGTTTGAACATATTTAAGAGAGTTATTCCTAAGAATTACAGGACTACAATATAAGGCACCAAATTTCCATTCAAAATTAATGTACCGCTTTCAGCACCTAAATCCAGACTGAATCATACCGCCAGGGAGGTTAAAGGGGAGCTCCACCCAAAAGTGGAACTTTCGCTTTAAGGACTCCTCACCCCCTTGCATGCCACATTCGGCATGTCATTTTCTCAAGTCGTCTTCCCTGAGAGATGACTGGTCCCACCCTCCCTGTGCTCCTCAATTTTTGATTGTGTTTCCCCACTTCAATTCACTTTTTTTTTTCTTAAAGACCCAAAGCCGTGGGCTGATATTCCCCCCGGGTGCCAGGCAACGGGGGGGGGGGGGGTGCAGATTAGGGAAGAGCCCCCCCCCCCAAGAGCTGAAGGACCCTGGGTACAGTGGGGTACCCATAGCTTCAGGGACCGTTTTCCTGTTTCTCTCGGACCCAGTATCATTTTATAATGGTATTAAAAAGTAAGGGACTCAACACTGAACCTTGGTACACTTATAACCTTGGACCATTCAGAGTAAGAATCATTACCCACTACTCTCTGAATTCTGTCTTTTAGCTAGTCTTCTATCCATTTACAAACTGATCTTTCCAGGCCTGTAGACTTTACCTTACACATGAGCTGTGTGTAGGGAACTGTGTCACTTTTGCAAAATCCAAGTATATCACATCCACAGCCCCCCTCTGTCCAAGGTTTTACTTTACATCCTCGTGGAAAGAAATTAGGTTTGTTTTGACAACTTCTGTCTTTCATGAATCCATGCTGTCTGTTGCTTACATATTTTTTTTTTTTTCCAGCAAGAATATGTGGTCTTTTTATTGAACTCTCCAGTATCTTCCCAACTATAGAAGTTTGATTCCCTGCACAGGTAAAGCATAATGGACTACTATGCACCGCATAGTAGTCCATTATGTGTCACTTACCTAACACAGGAGCCAGCGAAGTCACCACTGTCCCCTGTAGTCCGGAGCGTCCGTCTTCTTCCGGGTATGACGTCACTCCTGCGCATTTGCACGGGAGCCGCCGCTAACAGCATATCGCCGTTAGCAGCGGCATGCTGCTAACGGCGATAGTGCGCCTGCGCGCCGCTGTCTATGGCACATGCGTCGTCGACAGCGGTGACTGTCTTTAGTAAACATCTCCTAAACCGTGTAGGTTTAGGAGATATTTCTTGGACCTACAGGTAAGCCTTAATCTAGGCTTACCTGTAGGTCAAAGTGGTTTGTAAGGGTTTACAACCACTTTAAGAAGCCGGCGACTGCACCTGAAGCCGATTGAAGAATTGGCTTGGATGAGGACATCGCTGGATCCCTGGACAGGTGAGTGTCTTTGTCTTTTATATACAGTATTTTTATTTTTTTGAGGCAGACTGCAGCTCCTCTTTAAAAATCCTAAAATGCTTTACCTTGATTTATGGTCGTGTGATGTACCGGGTCCTAAGTATTCAGCGGTCTTGACAGCTGAAGGAAAGGGTCATTCTTGGGGCATCCATGTTACTGCCTTGGTTAAGTTGACACTTCTTGTTGGCTGTCCAGTGGCTGGATGGTCTCAGGCTACGCATCATGATGCAAAAATTGGGGTACTGAATTCAGTGCTTGTCATTCTGGATGCCAGCGAGGGACATAGGGGAGTCCTCAGAAGGTGGGTTGGTGGGCATTGTGTTTTTACATTTTTTTTTTTTTCGGTTTGTCAGTGGCGGATATCACAGGGGGTCAACCCAGAAGTGTCTCACAGCGATCTATCCCATTGTGGTATCTCTGGTTATAGCACCTTGACCTGGCCTGGGCCTACAACGTGTCAAACGGAGGCTTCCTGCCTGTTACCAAACCCTAAACCTTAAGATTCTACTCCTTTTTTTGTCTGTGTGTGGTATTGCGACCCAGGTGTCTTCTTTCTAGAAGTCCTAAAATCCCTTCATTGTAGTCAATAGTCCTTTGTGTCTGTTTGGACACTTTGCTCCTCGTCTATGGCTTAACATAATTGAATGTCAGTTCTCCCCAGGCAGGCTTGCAGGTGTTATTTCTTTTAAAAGTCAATCAGCAGTAGAGCCCAAACATTTCCATCTGACTCTGCCAAGTGATAACATTTTACTAAATCACAATTATCAACGAAGTAAAAAAAAGTGAGAAGTCATAAACTACTTGTCAGTCCTCAGATGTGGCTTCCAGTAGAAAAGCCTTTCTGAGTGCAGTATGTTTCTCAAATCTGTAGTTAGATAAACAAATCTTCAGAGGGTTAGACTTTAATTTATTTATACCAGCCAAAAAAGTACATTTCCTGCAGTGAGATTTTTTGCCTTTAGGTCAGCGCATGACAAATGTGATTTATTTGAACAATTCCCATCTTTGATGCCTGTGGCTTATTGATTCCCTGTGAGTACTGTGTCCCTGTCCCAGGTATGAATGGTATCTGTCGTCTAAAATGTAGATTTTCAGGAGACGCTGAAAGCAAATGCCAAGTTCAATCCTCTTTCCTGGCAGTCAAATAGCGATGGCAGTGACAGATGTATATAAAGTGACATGTTTCCACTTACCTTTTGATACATTGCAGGAAAAGCAATAGGGAAAATGTGTTTAGAATTGTAAAACAAGTGTACAGCAGTAAAACACAATTTTAGTTTCCAGCTGAACAGCCACAGCTATGTTTTTATGAGCATCCAATGTGTATCTGAGGCTGAAGGCAGTAAAAGACACAGAAGAAACCAACGTGTGTGTGTGTGTGTGTGTGTGTGTGTTTGTGTGTGTGTGTATACATGAGTAGTGATGGCCGAACGGTTCGCCCGGCGGTCGTTTCGCGGCGAATTTCCGACTTTCGCCGTCCGCGGGTTCGAACGCCTTTTTCCGTCGTTCGCCCCGGCGGACTTACGTGTTTAATGTATACAAGAACTTTAACCTTTCGTGACACGTTTATCATGTGTTACAGGACAACCAATTGAGACATGACAGCTCATGGACACTTGGACATTCCCCCTAACCTATAAATACACCCGATCCGGTGGCCATTTTACATTCTTTCTTCTGTCACTGTAGGGAAAGGATCCTGTGTGGAGTAGGGACAGAGAAAACGCTAGCTATTTGGTACACAAAAGTTCTTTTCAGGACTGGTATAGGTGTTAGGTCAGCAGCCTGAGTTTCTTTTGTCAGTTTAGATAAAGGGACAGAGCGCTGTATGCTGCTATTTTAGGGACAGCTCAGCCAGATTAGTCTTTCTTCATCATCATCATCATCATCATCATTAGCTGTTACTATCAGGTCCACAAAAGAGCTGTTCCAGCTAATCGTTCCAGCCTACTCTTTTTTGCCAATTTGTATAGGGACAGGCAGGAAGCAGTGTGTCAGGCAGTGAGGATAATTTTAAAGACTTGCTGTTACTATTAGTTCCACAAAGGTTCTTTTCAGGACTGGTATCAGTGGTACGGTAATAGGCTTGTACACGTATAATATTCTTTCTTCCAAATATAGAAAGAATATTATACTTGACTGCTGCCCTTCTGCTGCAGTCTGCTAATCATTCACAACTCACTTGTTCCACAAAGCTCTTTATCAGGACTGGTAACTTGGTCTGTCTAGGGTGCTACGGTACATAGGCTTGGGTGCGGTACAGTCTGCTGTTCTGTAAGGACCGCTATCGGTCCACAATACATAGGGTTGCCGTGCACTACTGCTGACCGCTGCCCTATACTGCAGCAGTCCTTCATTGGTATAGGGACTGACGTACAGTCTGCTAATCACTAACACACAACCTGCTTGGTCCACAAAAGTTCTTATAAGGACTGGTAACTTGGTATAGGGTGCTACGGTACATAGGCCTGAGTGCGTTACAGTCTGCTGTTCTGTAAGGACCGCTATCGGTCCACAATACATAGGGTTGCCGTGCACTACTGCTGACCGCTGCCCTATACTGCAGCAGTCCTTCAGCGGTATAGGGACTGACGCACAGTCTGCTAAACACTAACACACAACCTGCTTGGTCCACAAAAGTTTTTATAAGGACTGGTAACTTGGTATAGGGTGCTACGGTACATAGGCCTGAGTGCAGTACAGTCTGCTGTTCTGTAAGGACCGCTATCGGTCCACAATACATAGGGTTGCCGTGCACTACTGCTGACCGCTGCCCTATACTGCAGCAGTCCTTCATTGGTATAGGGACTGACGTACAGTCTGCTAATCACTAACACACAACCTGCTTGTTCCACAAAAGTTCTTATAAGGACTGGTAACTTGGTATAGGGTGCTACGGTACATAGGCTTGAGTGCGGTACAGTCTGCTGTTCTGTAAGGACCGCTATCGGTCCACAATAGATAGGGTTGACGTGCACCACTGCTGACCGCTGCCCTATACTGCAGCAGTCCTTCAGCGGTATAGGGACTGACGTACAGTCTGCTAAACACTAATACACAACCTGCTTGGTCCACAAAAGTTCTTATAAGGACTGGTAACTTGGTATAGGGTGCTACGGTACATAGGCTTGAGTGCGGTACAGTCTGCTGTTCTGTAAGGACCGCTATCGGTCCACAATAGATAGGGTTGACGTGCACCACTGCTGACCGCTGCCCTATACTGCAGCAGTCCTTCAGCGGTATAGGGACTGACGTACAGTCTGCTAAACACTAATACACAACCTGCTTGGTCCACAAAAGTTCTTATAAGGACTGGTAACTTGGTATAGGGTGCTACGGTACATAGGCTTGAGTGCGGTACAGTCTGCTGTTCTGTAAGGACCGCTATCGGTCCACAATAGATAGGGTTGACGTGCACCACTGCTGACCGCTGCCCTATACTGCAGCAGTCCTTCAGCGGTATAGGGACTGACGTACAGTCTGCTAAACACTAATACACAACCTGCTTGGTCCACAAAAGTTCTTATAAGGACTGGTAACTTGGTATAGGGTGCTACGGTACATAGGCTTGAGTGCGGTACAGTCTGCTGTTCTGTAAGGACCGCTATCGGTCCACAATAGATAGGGTTGACGTGCACCACTGCTGACCGCTCACCTATACTGCAGCAGTCCTTCAGCGGTATAGGGACTGACGTACAGTCTGCTAATCACTAACACACAACCTGCTTGTTCCACAAAAGTTCTTATAAGGACTGGTAACTTGGTATAGGGTGCTACGGTACATAGGCTTGAGTGCGGTACAGTCTGCTGTTCTGTAAGGACCGCTATCGGTCCACAATAGATAGGGTTGACGTGCACCACTGCTGACCGCTGCCCTATACTGCAGCAGTCCTTCAGCGGTATAGGGACTGACGTACAGTCTGCTAAACACTAATACACAACCTGCTTGGTCCACAAAAGTTCTTATAAGGACTGGTAACTTGGTATAGGGTGCTACGGTACATAGGCTTGAGTGCGGTACAGTCTGCTGTTCTGTAAGGACCGCTATCGGTCCACAATAGATAGGGTTGACGTGCACCACTGCTGACCGCTGCCCTATACTGCAGCAGTCCTTCAGCGGTATAGGGACTGACGTACAGTCTGCTAAACACTAATACACAACCTGCTTGGTCCACAAAAGTTCTTATAAGGACTGGTAACTTGGTATAGGGTGCTACGGTACATAGGCTTGAGTGCGGTACAGTCTGCTGTTCTGTAAGGACCGCTATAGGTCCACAATAGATAGGGTTGACGTGCACCACTGCTGACCGCTCACCTATACTGCAGCAGTCCTTCAGCGGTATAGGGACTAAGAGTTTTGTCACAGGGTCATTTAAAAAATGACATGCAGAGGAAGAGGCAGGCCCTTCCGCAGGGGTGGTAGGGGTAGGGCAGGAGCAACAGGCTTGAGCCAAAGTGGGAAGTTGCAGAAGGTGCGTTCAATTACTTTAAAGGATGCACCAGACTTGGTTGAGTGGCTCGCTCAGCCTTACTCTTCTGCACCCTCCTCATCCTCTCGATCTGCACCCTCTTCTTCACTCTCTGCTATGTGCACCCCCAAAGACACTACCACCAACAACACGACCACCACCACCACCACCACATACCTTCCGCTTGAGTCACTGGAATTATTTTCCGATCCATATCAAGAGGACATTTCTGATGCGCAGCCACTCTTGGTATTGGATCAGGAAGAGGAGGTAGCAACAAGCGCTACTCAGCAGTCTGACGCCAGTACCCAGATCAGCCCAAGGAGGAGGTTGGTCCCCGGTGTTGCTGCCTACTCTACTTATAGCGGTGGGGAAGGTGACGTTGATGATGACGTGTCTAGTGATGTCACGTGGGTGCCCACAAGAGAGGAAGAGGAGGGGAGTTCAGAGGGAGATATGGACCAGCAGATAGGGAGGAGAAGCAGCAATGACTTACATTGCACAGCAGGGACAAAGCAGACTGCAAATGTATCAGGAGCGAGTCATCGACCATGTACGGTCACATCTGGCGCTCCCAGGACACCGGCACATGGCTCCGCAGTGTGGGCTTTTTTTAACGTGTCCGCTGCTGACAATAGCGTTGCCATCTGCAATCTTTGCAGTCAACGCGTTAGTCGCGGTAAGCCCAATACTCACCTAGGGACGACCGCCTTAAGAAGGCACATGAGCAGCCATCACCGAGCCCAGTGGGAGCAACGGAACACACAAAGCCACACTGCAGGCTCTCACCGTCCAGCCTCGTCTTCTACTTCTCCTTCTCCTCTCTCCTCACAATTGTCCTCCACTCCACCTTCCATCACGCCAAGCTCACATTTTTCTGCAAAAAGGCAGGCTTCCGTGGGCCTAATGTTTGAGCGTAAAAAAATGATGACGCCGGATAACCCTCTTGCCCAACGGTTGGCGGCTGGCTTGTCAGAACTCATAGCCCGCCAACTACTGCCATATAAACTGGTGGACTCGGAGGCCTTTCGCAAATTTGTGGCCATTGGAACACCACAATGGAAGGTCCCAGGAAGGAAGTATTTCTCAGAGAAGGGCATCCCAGAGCTATATGGCCATGTTCAGCGGCAAGTGAATGTATCTCTGGCACACAGTGTCGGTGCCAAGATACATCTGACCACAGACACGTGGTCTAGCAAACACGGGCAGGGAAGGTATATCAGTTTTACTGCCCACTGGGTGAACCTTCTGACGGCCGTCAAGCATGTAACCCGTGGCACCCGTGTAGATTTGGTTTTACCGCCACGGATTGCATGCAGGCCTGACTCTTCTTCTCCTCCTCCTACTCCATCCTCCTCCCTCTCCTCCTCAGCTGCCTCCTCCTTTTCCGCTGCTAGCGTCTCTTCCACTGCACCGCCCAAGCTCCCCAGAACCTATTCCACATGCCAGGTGAGACGTTGCCATGCCGTGCTGCGTCTGTTGTGCCTGGAAGCAAAGAGCCACACTGGCCCGGCACTCCTTTCAGCTTTGCGTTCACAGGCAGATGAGTGGCTAACACCGCTCAATTTGACAGTTGGTAAAGTGGTGTGTGACAACGGTGCCAATCTGCTTAGCGCATTGAAACAGGGCAAAATCACGCACGTGCCGTGCATGGCACACGTCTTAAACTTGGTCGTGCAGCGATTCCTTGTCAAATACCCTGGGGTCCAGGACATCTTGCGGCAGGCAAGGAAAATCTCGGCCCATTTCAGAAGATCTTACACGGCCATGGCTCGCCTTGCTGACATTCAGCGGCGACACCATCTGCCGGTCAGACGTCTTATTTGCGATTGCCCGACGCGATGGAACTCAACCTTCTATATGCTTGATAGGCTGCTCCAGCAGAAACGTGCAGTTAACGTCTACCTGTATGAACTCTGCGAAAGAAACGGTTCTGGGGAGCTGGGTTTTTTTTCACCGCGCCAGTGGCTGCTCATGCGCGACACATGCAGACTTCTGCGGCCATTTGAGGAGATCACCAAACTGGTCAGTCGCAGCCATGGCGCCATCAGTGACATGGTACCTTATGCCTTCTTTCTGGAGCGTGCATTGCGTCGTGTCATTGATCAGGCTGTGGAGGAGCAGGAGCGGGAAGATGAGGAAGTCGCAATGCTGGATGAATTCCCAGGGGGGGCTACTCTATCTGAGACAAGTCAACAACAGGAGTCTGATGAGGAGTCAGAGGAGGATGGTGCCGGGGCGGATGAGCAGGAGCAAGAAGAGCATGCTTTAAACCTTTCTGGGATCCCTGTTGTGCGAGGATGGGGAGAGGAGAATGAAGAGGACGACATTATCCTGGATGATGAGCAGGAGCCAGGCCACCACACCGCTTCCACTTTAGTGCAAATGGGGGCCTTCATGCTCCAGTGTTTTAATAGGGACCCCCGTATAAAAAGCATGAGGGTCAAGGACCAGTACTGGGTGGCAACGTACTTAGACCCCCGGTACAAACACAAAATGGCGGAAATGTTACCGCCGTCGCAGAGGGCTGTCAGAATGCAGCACTTCCAGGCCTTGCTTCGAGAAATGCTGCATTCTGCTTTTGCGTGCGCTGGCAGAGGAGCAATTCCCACTCCCAGAGAAGGATTTGCGGGTACCAATCCAACAGCGCCTGCAAGAAGAGGCCGGTTTGAAGATGTGTTGGTGACTTCGGATATGAGGTCATTCTTTCAGCCGACCCATCGACAGGTGTCATCCGGATCCAGCATCAGGGAACGCCTAGACCGTCAGGTGTCCGACTACATTGGGTTAACGGCCGATGTGGACGCTCTGAGGAGTGATGAACCCCTAGACTACTGGGTGGGCAGGCTTGACCTCTGGCCAGAGCTTGCCCAATTTGCAATCGAACTGTTGGCTTGCCCCTCATCCAGTGTCCTGTCCGAAAGGACGTTCAGCGCAGCAGGGGGGATTGTGACCGATAAGCGTACTCGCCTAGCTCACCACAGTGTTAACTACCTCACATTTCTAAAAATGAATGAGGCATGGATCTCGGAGGAATTCAACACATGTGATCAGTAGACCATGTATATGTCTATAAACAATTTTTGGAATCAAGCACACAGACCTTCTTAATTCATTTGGCTCACTTCCCTGACCCAAAAAAGCACACCGTACTATATGCCCCTACCCTCCTCTTTGAAGAGGTTGAGCGGTGTCATATTTCTACTGGGGCTGCTTATTATGAGGGGTTCCCACCATCCCTGTGCTGTGCTGACTTCCTCCTGGGTGTTCTTATTATGAGGGGCTCCCACCATCCCTGTGCTGTGCTGACTTCCTCCTGGGGGTTCTTATTATGAGGGGATCACACCATCCCTGTGCTGTGCTGACTTCCTCCTGGGGCTGCTTACGGTGCTGCTGTCAGCGCTGTATGTCACGGAGCTGCTGTCAGCGCTGTATGTAACGGAGCTGCTGTCAGCGCTGTATGTCACGGAGCTGCTGTCAGCGCTGTATGTCACGGAGCTGCTGTCAGCGCTGTATGTCACGGAGCTGCTGTCAGCGCTGTATGTCACGGAGCTGCTGTCAGCGCTGTATGTCACGGAGCTGCTGTCAGCGCTGTATGTCACGGAGCTGCTGTCAGCGCTGTATGTCACGGAGCTGCTGTCAGCGCTGTATGTCACGGAGCTGCTGTCAGCGCTGTATGTCACGGAGCTGCTGTCAGCGCTGTATGTCACGGAGCTGCTGTCAGCGCTGTATGTCACGGAGCTGCTGTCAGCGCTGTATGTCACGGAGCTGCTGTCAGCGCTGTATGTCACGGAGCTGCTGTCAGCGCTGTATGTCACGGAGCTGCTGTCAGCGCTGTATGTCACGGAGCTGCTGTCAGCGCTGTATGTCACGGAGCTGCTGTCAGCGCTGTATGTCACGGAGCTGCTGTCAGCGCTGTATGTCACGGAGCTGCTGTCAGCGCTGTATGTCACGGAGCTGCTGTCAGCGCTGTATGTCACGGAGCTGCTGTCAGCGCTGTATGTCACGGAGCTGCTGTCAGCGCTGTATGTCACGGTGCTGATGTCAGTGCTCTGTATTACGGTGCTGCTGTCAGTGCTCTGTATCTCCTGCACCCTCTTGTTTGCCTACCCTGGTCCCTGACCTTCCCTCTCCTCCATTGCCTTCATTAGCTCCATAGTCCTGAATTGTCAGAACAATTTCCCAAATAAAAAAAAAATGCTTGTAGTTATCGATCCCAAATTCACCTCATACATGTATTATGCTATTGTCCAGGTGGTGGGACTACGTGCTACCCCCTAATAATTACCCCGTGGCCGCAAATTCGACCTAAAGGTTTGCGAAATTCGCCTCCCATTGAAGTCAATGGAGCCCGCGGCGAACGGTCGTTTTCGCGAACGTTTGTGTCCGTTCGCGTTTCGCGTTCGCGAAACGTCCCGTCGGAAGTTCGTCCATCACTATACATGAGTGTACTTATCAAACACACATCTTTTAGTTTTTCTCAAGTCATCTTCCAGGATGGCACCCTGAGAGAGGACTGGTCCCAGCTGACAGGAAACACAATTAACAAAGAGGTTAAAGCTCCCGCCACTCCCTGTGCTCCTCAGTTCTTGATTGTGTTCCCCACAGCAAAACTGTTTCTTTTTCCTAAAGAAGACCCGAGGCCTGGTGGTCTCCCCTTGAGAGCCGGACCGCAAGCTTGTGAAGCTTTTTTATTTATTTATTTTTTGGGGGGGGGGGGGGGGGGGGCGGTAGGATTTTTCCCTTCCTGGGGGGTTCTCCCTATTATCTCGGGGGGGGGGGGGCAGATTTGGAAGAGGCCCCCGTACTGAAGTGCCCTTGGTACAGTGGGGTACCCAGAACTTCAGGGACCACTTTCTTGCTCCCTCCTCTTACCTGGTGGGGTGTGCGTTCAGCACGGGAGCTGGCAGTCAGATTTCCTATGGGGTGCCGGAAATGGCATTCCCCGACTCCAGGAGGGTCCTGCTCGGTCGTGCGGGTGGATGGCAGTGAAGGGTGGCACTAGCCGGTAGGTCTCCTACAGAGGAGGGACAGTTCAGAGCCATCCATCCCGCATTCAGAAGAGGAATGACGTGGTTCCTTTCCAGCGCCGAAAATTACATTGCTGCTTCGCTTCAAGAAAATGGCGGCAGCATTTTGCAACCAGGAGTGAAGGTCTGACTGGCGGAAGAGCAGGAATCCACATCCTGCTCTTGCCAGTTCGATCGATATCAGCCCACTTAGAGGAACTTGGTTGACTGGAGTGAGAGGAGAGGCCCGCAGCGGCTACAGCTATGGAAGAGGCTATGGGGGGAGTCGGCCTAGCAGGCAGGGGTTATGATAGGGGAGGGGACCCCGACTTTTACCCCTGCAGGACACAGTTTTGCGCTTATTGTAAAACTAGCTTATGTGTCTTTTTATAGGAGAAGTCACTGCCCAGGGGGTTGCCAGTTGTCCTATGAAAACTCCTTCCTGCTCTAAGAGATGTGGGTATTGTAACGACAAGTTACCTCAGGACCATTTTAAGGTCTTTTGCTACAAATGTATCCACAAGTTAGTGGGGAAAGAAACCTCTCAAGTCATGAGGGACTTTCTCTCCATTCAGACAGAGATGCTGTCAACTCTTAAGGCCTTCCAAGCATCCCTTAAGTCTAAGGAGCTGGAACTCCACACTAGCAGAGAGGGTTCTTCCTCCCAGGAGGGCTCCTCCCTCTAACAGGGCAGAGGGCAGTAGAAGGCATCCTGAACCCCTGAGATCCCCTCCCTCTCAGGGCTCTGAGGAGGAAGAAGTGGCTAAAGCTCCTGATTAGTTTTTCTGACGAGGGTTTAGTAGACAGGTGGAGGAGGACTCCAGACCCGGCAGACATATATTTTTTTGAGCCAACGATATGGAGGGCCTCCTTAGGGCAGTATATGCGTCAGAGGAAATGCAAGAACCCGCAGCCCAAGTGTCTGCCCAGGACAGAATGTATAGAGGCTTGGTTAAGCCCCAGTCCAGGTCTCCCGGTTCACCAGGCCCTTAAAGATGTCATCCTGAGAGAGTGGAAGGAGCCTGAAAAATCTTTTGAAGTTTAAAACGTGGAAACGTATGTGCCCCCTCAAGGAGGAAGAAAGGTTCTTTAAGACCTCTAAATTAGATGCTTCCCTGGCTCAGGTGTCCAAGCAGTTTCACCTCTCATTTGAGGATGCAGGCAACATCAGGGACCAGATGGATCGATGAGCCGAGACCCTCTTGTGCAGGGCCTGGGAAGCCAACGCAGCGGCTATGAGCCTGGTCTTGGCTTCGGCTTGTGTGGCGAGGAGCGCAGAAGTGTGGATTGCCAAACGAATGGATCATGTGTCGCAAACCTCTAAGTCCAAACAAGTCTTGGACTCTTTAGAGGTGATTAGTAGGGCAGTAGCCTACCTGGCAGATGTGGCAGTCGAGACGGTGCATACAACGGCCAAGACAGGTGCCCTTTTAAATTCTGCAAAAAAAGCCTTGTGGGTCAAGACCTGGGATGGGGTCAGCTCTT
This sequence comes from Lithobates pipiens, assembly GCF_037356315.1. Lineage (NCBI taxonomy): Eukaryota > Metazoa > Chordata > Amphibia > Anura > Ranidae > Lithobates > Lithobates pipiens. The sequence goes on along the minus strand of NW_027507787.1, from coordinate 52,894,881 downwards.
CTAAGATTCGGCTGTGTGGTCTTCCATTTGAGGGTTCCCTGGTCTTCGGCACTGGGTTGGATCAGGCCCTTTCTAGGTGTACAGAAAATGTGGGAAATGATTACTCAAAATCTCTCCTCTCCCCCCCCCCCCAAGTTTCCTTTTAACCAACTTACCCAGGGACCCTCAGAAAGCAGTGGGTATCTTACACAGTGCCAGACAGCTGGCAGAGCATGGGGTCATAGTGCCAGTCTCAGCAGGACAGTGTGGGGAGGGATTTTACTCCCACATCTTCGTAGTCCCAAAGCCCTCAGGAAAATTCTGGCTCATTATAAATCAAAGGAGGCTAAATGCGTTCCTGTGGTACAGGAGGCCCAGCAGCTTTCCTCATTAGTGCCTTGTAGCTGCTACAGCGGATTGATATTTATGAAACCACTAGACTTACTCAGCACATGGGACACAAACGCACAGTGATTTTATTCAGAATAAGAAAGGATAGGAATCTGCAACAGTGTTTGTTAAAATCCTTGTAATGTACATAGATCACCCAGAGGGGGAATGTTTTTGTTTTTTTTTTCTCAACAAAAGTGGAGTTACACTTTAAGGGCCGGTTCACACAGCGAGGCGCGGCGAGGCGTCTCCGACTTGCCTCGCCGCGACCTGCGGGGACCTCAGCGGCGACTTGCAGAGGACTTCTGTATAGAAGTCAATGCAAGTCGCCCCCGAAGTCTCCCAGAAGTAGTACAGGAACCTTTTTTCTGAGTCGGAGCGACTCGAGTCGCTCCTCTCAGAACGGTTCCATTGTACAGAATGGGGGCGACTTGCGGGAGCGAGGCGAGCCGTGTCGCCTCGCATCGCCTCGCTGTGTGAACCGGCCCTAAGCATTTACAACTGTTCCAATTGAAGTCTAGATGGCCAAATCTGCCTGAAAAGTCGCTCATGTAGCTTTTGGCGCCTCATGCTACAGGCACCTGAGCGCTTATATGTGAACAGCCATTTTTTTTAAAAAACATGGGATTTAGGCTGTTGGGGTAGGCTTTTTTGCTTTTTCACTTTGATCTGGTCAGTTTGGCTGTTTGGCAGAAGTGGCAGTTAGAGGGTTGTACCAAACTATTTACAATTGCCAGGGTTGCTTACAATATTCTGCTTTTATAACCTTTATCCCAAAAGAGGAAAAAAACTATTGCTGTGACTACCTAAAAAGTGTTAGAGTGTGTGTGTGTATTATAATAATAATAATATAAAAAAAATATATATATCTATCATGTTCTACTCGTCTGCTATGTGCAATAGTTTTTGCACAGAGCATTCTCAAACCTCCTCTTCTGAGGTTCCCCCACCAGCAACCTTAGTTCTTCCTTCTTCCTTCTTCTTCCTCCTTCCTTCTCCTCTTCGTTTACCCCCATAGCAAGCAGGTAGAGAGGATGGATATCCCTAAGGCTCCTTTCACACAGGGCTGTCCGTATTCACGGACTACACTTGCTCAGCAGGGATCAATCTGTTGATCCCCCGCTGAGCAGGTGAATGACACCTCCATCTCTGCTCACTGTGCAGAGATGGTCCTGTCAGATCTCCGCTCCTCCTCAATGGGGGATCCAATGAAAACGGACCACCTGTTTTCATCCGATCCACCAGATGGATGGAAATTAGGGCTTCCATCCATTTGAATTTAGCGGAGTGGATTGGATGTCAGCGGACATGTCACCACTGACATCTGTCGCTCCATAGAACTGTATATGGAGCATCCGTTCAGGTCCGCCTTAAAAACTGATAGGCGGACCTGAACGATCTGCATGTGTGAAAGAGCCTAACTGGGATGGAGGTAACAATAAAAACCAATAGGTGTTCTAATCATTCTCCACTCTATCCAAATGAAAAAAAAGTTTTGCCTTTAGTTATAATCCAACTCTGCCTTTTGGCTAAGATCAAATGTAGCATCCGTTGTTTCAGTTGCGTTAAGTAGTGGCGCTGTGCTATTGTCCCTGATCTACGGTGGTAGGTTAGGGGTGGTGGTGGCTATGCAAATCCACTTGGTGTAATGGTAACCAGGAAGGTTAGTATCAGTGGGAACCAAACCCAGACTGCTCAACAGTAACTGAGAGCTGACACTAGGTTCTCCCTGAGAACGCTGGAAGGGTTACCCTCCTGATGGGGAGGCACTGGGTCTGGCCAAAGGTCTGGTCTTCTTGACCTTTTGGCTAAGATCAAGTGTAGTCCCTGTGCCTATCAGTCATTTCGCCAATTTGGGGGTTGGCTATTACTTCCTGAATATAATTAGGTGGGAGTGGCGGGGGAGCCTTTTCCTCCTGGGTTGAATCTGTTCTTGTGCACAATGCTTGTCCCTAGTTGTAGGTAGGTCTCACCCTAAGCTCTCTAAGTTCTGATGCCTTCCTGGTAGGGATGGGGCTGCACTGATCTGAATGAAGTCTGGGACCAGCAAGAAGCCTGTGGTGTATGTTCCCCTGGAGTGTCCAGGGGTGCTGTAAGCTTGCTGTGAGTGAAGGTCACTTTGAGTTATGGCACCAAGGTCACTGCACCATTACTTTTTTCCCACACCTGCCTCTAGGGCCGAGCCTTTTGGCTAGGACCAGAGGAATTTTTTTATTTCTGGCCGAAGGGCCGGTCATTGTTTTTACACAATGCACCTTTGCATCTTCTGCACTTTTCTTCCCCCACTTTTATTTATTTATTTTTTTTGTGTCGTGTCACTTTATTTTTTTTGGTTGGATGTACACTCCATTTCACGTTTGAGTAGAGTCTACAGTATCTCATAAAAGTGAGTACACCCCCCACATTTTTTGTAAATATTTTAGTATATCTTTTTTTTTTTTTTTTTTATGTGACAGCACTGAAGAAATTACACTTGGCTACAATGTAAAGTAGTGAGTGTAAAATTTGTATAACAGTCTAAATTTGTCCCTGTAAAATAACTCAACACACAGCCATTAATGTCTTAACCGCTGGCAGCAAAAGTGAGTACTCCCCTACTTGAAAATGTCCACACTGGGCCCAAAGTGTCAATATTTTGTGTGGCCACCATTATTTTCCAGCACTGCCTTAACCCTCTTGGGCATGGAGTTCACCAGAGCTTCACAGGTTGCCACTGAAGTCCTCTTTCACTCCTCCATGATGACATCATGGAGCTGGTGGATTTTAGCGACCTTGTGCTCCTCCACCTTCTGTTTGAGGATGCACCACAGATGCTCAATAGGGTTTAGGTCTGGAAACATACTTGGCCAGTCCATCACCTTTTAGCTTCAGCTTCTTTAGCAAGGCAGTGGTTGTCTTGGAGGTGTTTTGGTTGGTTATCATGTTGGAATACTGCTCTGCGGCTCAGTCTCCTAAGGGAGGGGATCATGCTTTGCTTCAGTATGTCACAGTACTTGTTTGCATTCATGGTTCCCTCAATGAACAGTAGCTCCCCAGTGCCTGCAGCACTCATGCTGCCCCAGATCATGACACTCCCACCACAATGCCTGCCTGTAGGCAAGACGCACTTGTCTTTGTACTCCACACCCTAGGTTGCTGCCACACATGCTTGACACCATTTGAACCAAATAAGTTTATCTTGTTCATATCAAACGACAGGACATGGTTCCAGTAATCCATTTTCTTAGTCTGCTTCTCTTAAGCAAACTGTTTGCGGGCTTTATAATCATCTCATCAATTTGATGCAGTGTGCGGCATATGGTCTGAGCACAGACAGGCTGACCCCCCCCACTCCTTCAACCTCTGCAGCAATGCTGGCAGCACTCGTATGTCTATTTCCAAACAGACAACCTGTGGATATGATGCTGAGCACGTACACTGAACAACTTTGGTCGACCATGGCGAGGCCTGTTCTGAGTGGAACCTTTCCTGTTAAACCGATGTATGGTCTTGGCCACCGTGCTGCAGATAATTTTCAGGGTCTTGGCAGTCTTCTTACAGCCTAGGCCAGTGATGGCGAACCTTGGCACCCCAGATGTTTTAGAACTACATTACCCATGATGCTTTACTACACTGCAGAGTGCATGAGCATCATGGAGAATGTAGTTCTAAAACATCTGGGGTGCCAAGGTTCGCCATCACTGGCCTAGGCCATCTCTTTTGTAGAGCAACAATTCTTCTTTTTTTTTTTTTCAGATCCTCAGTAGGTTTTTTGCCATGAGGTTCCATGTTGAACTTCCAGTGACCAGTATGAGAGAGTGAGAGCGATAACACCAAATTTAACACACCTGCTCCCCATTCACACCTGAGACCTTGTAACACTAACGAGTCACATGACATCGGGGAGGGAAAATAGCTAATTGGGCCCAATTCTGATATTTTCACTTGGGGTGTACTCACCTTTGTTGCCAGTGGTTTAGACATTAATGGCTGTGTTGTTATTTTGAGTGTACATTTGCTGTCCCCTGTTATACAAGCTGTACACTCACTACTTTACATTGTAGCAAAGTGTAATTTCTTCAGTGTTGTCACATGAAGTTATAATAAAATTATTTACAAAAATGTGAGGGTGTACTCCCTTTTGTGAGATACTGTAGGTCCTTGGGCCTGCCCTGAAAGTCTTGTGAGGGGGTGGACATAGCCTTCTGGCTTGGTTCACCCTCTCTCTCATGGGGTTTCCCTTCAGGGGAGCCCCCACCTAGTACTAGGGGTGGTCTGTTTCGGTAGACCTCCCAGAGAACGGGGTCTGTCTGGTCTTGGCCAGATGGACCATGTGAAGTACCCCAGTCCTCGTCTGGAGCCTAACGCCCTGGGCGATCAGGGCAAGGGTCCCATCTCTTTGTGGGAGGACCATGTGTACACCCTGCACATGGTGTGCTCTTTGCACTGGGTGGAGTCTGAGTGTGTTCATACACCATGGGCAAAAAAAAAACTTCAGCTCCATTCATATCTGCTAGTGCATCCAACAGGATGCCCTCCCCAGATTGGCAGTGTTGAATGCAGACACCCTGAGACTGAAATCTATTACTGGCCAGATCATTGGGGCATCAGGTGAAAGAGGACAAAATGTAATAAAAGCAGTCACCACATTTAAGGGTTCATAATATTTTTTTTTTTGGGGGGGGGGGGGTTAATAAATATTATTGCATTGGGAGTGCAGCATGCTGTACCAAAGTACTTTCCTTTCTCACCATTACTGTAAAAAGTGTGAAAACGCTCTTAGGTACTTTTATTTTTTAAGTAGAGGAAAATGTAGGGCCCTCTTCATATACATATACATATATACATTTATTTTTTCTTTTTCTTTTTTTTAGCAGAGACTAAAATAGACTGATATTTGCACAGCAATTTTTCAAATGCATTTCATGAATAATAAAAACAATAAAGTTAGCCCAATTTTTTTTTTTTTTTTTTGTATAATGTGAAAGATGTTACACTGAGTAAATAGATACCGCACATGTCATGCTTTAAAATTGCGCACACTCGTGGAATGGTGCCAAACTTCAGTACTTAAAAACCTCCATTGGCGACACTTTAAAACTTTTTTTACAGGTTACCAGTTTAGAGTTAGAGGAGGTCCTGGGCTAGAATTGTTGCATGCATCGATGGATCACATGTGTGATTTAAACGCTGTTTACATATGTTGGTGCGGCTTGCATATGTGTTCACTTCTGTGCGTGGGAGCGTTTACATTTTATTTTTACCCTTTTTATTTATTTGGATAACTTTTATTCCTATTACAAGGAATGTGAACATCCCTTGTAATAGGAATAGTGCGTGACAGGTCCCTCCTTTATGGAAAGATGTGGGTTCTTTAAGACCCCCCCCCCCCCCCCCCATGTCTCTCCTTCAGGCTGGAAAGACAGAGATAAACAAAATTTAAACGGTCTTGGTCTTTCCAGCCATGTCCCTGGCATTGCTTGCTTCTGCTGGCCTGGACGTGACTTCATAACATCATAGCGATGATATAGATGACTGGGGAAAAATCTCTCTGCAGAAATCTCTATGCTCAACTTCGGCTTGGGCAAGTCGGTAGAAGCACCGGAGGGTGGTGGGAGGGGGAGGGATGCCACCTGTAAAAACGATTGTCCTTTTATAGTGCAGGGAATCGATGGCTGAAAAAGATATCTCAATGATGCCTGCAGCTGCTCACTCAAAGTCAGACATCTTATGACATCCTAATTACTGCCACGATATACCCAGCATTAAGGGGCAGTTCACGCCGAGAATTGCACAGTTCTGTGCCGTGGGTTTTTTAGCCTGTTCATTTTAAACTCACTGCTGTACCATGCATTCCAGTGCGGACAAATGCACTGAGTTTGCAACCTGCGTTTGGGGTGACGGTAAAGAAGTCCACCCTAACACTAAAATCTTTAACCTCTTCCTGTCCGCTCTATAGCTGAATGACTGCTATAGCGCGGACCTACATTGCCGGGAGGCCGTCAATAGACGTCCTCCCCTTTCCTCACTCCCCACGCAGCGTGCTGTGTAATCAGAGTCAGTGAGACTTTAGTGATCGCAGTAAGGAGCTGATCCCGGCCCCTTACCACGTAATCAGATGTCAGCCAATGACAGCTGATCACGTGATGTAAACAGAAGCTCGGTAATGTGTTTTTTTTTTTTTTCTTCGCGCTGACAGCGCGAGGAGAAAAAAAGCCGATCACCGGCTTCTGTTGAAGGGACATCGGCCCCGAAGAGGAAGAGGCATAGTCACCTCATCTGTGCCAACCAGTACCATTGCTAGTGCCATCAATTGGTGCCCACCAGTTAATATTCGTGCCACCTATCAATGCCCACCAGTGATGCCAATCAGTGCCATCTAGCAGTGCTGCCCATCAGTGCAGCCTCATCAGTGTACATCAATGAAGGAGAAAAATTTGCCTGTATTTTATAAAAGGTTATAACAAAATATAAAACTTTTTTTTGTTTTCAAACTTTAATAAAAAACCCAGAGGTGATCAAATACCACCAAAAGAAAGCTCTTTTTGTAGGGAACAAATGATAATTTCTGGGTACAGTATTACTTGACCACGCAATTGTCATTCAAAGAATGAGAGCGCTGAAAGCTGAAAATTGGTCTGGGCAGGAGGGGGGTTTAAACGTCCAGTAAGCAAGTGGTTAAATCTACAGGCATCCATGATCTAAGACTAATTGATCTAGCCCTGTTAAGCAGAGATTGCTAAACATACCTTTTTAGAAGCTGCTCCAGTCGGGTCTCCAGCAGCGAAAGCTCTGCAGAGGAGACGGCTAGCAACATCTGGGAAGCGACGTCACCCATTTACTATGCGGCTTCCACTGTGGGCTGCCTGTTCTGCATCCGCCTACACAGTGAAGTCACAGCTGACAGCTCAGCATGGGACTGGACAGGATCGGCTTCAGAAAAGCTATATATAGCAATTTTCTTCTTTACAGGGCTAGATAAGTTAGTCTTGGATTGCTGGTAGATTTAGAGATTTTTGTTAGGGTGGACTTCTACTTTAATTTAATATTGACACCCGTTGCAGATCGCAAGTGCAGTGCTTTTTTGAATGCAGTGTGGGAAATGCGCACAAAACATGGTTTCCTACATCGTGTTCTGGTGTGAACGGGTCCTTATAGAGTAATGTGCGATGGTGGGTCAAGTCAATCACTAGGACCAATCGCCCTCCCATGACAGAGGGGGTGTGGTCACAGAAGACGGGTACTTTGGCAGCTGTAGTGGAGGATGGAACAAAGGGGAAAGGATTACTAGAAAGGTATTGGTAGGCTGGTAGAGACCATTTCACAGACTCTTGACACTTTGCCTGAATGTCTCTTTAAAGTGAAGGGCCACCCTAAAAAAAAAAAAAAAAAAAAAAAAAAAAAAAAAAAAATGCATAAATAAAGAGATATTTGGAAAAATATATTTTTTTACCTTACCAGAAATCCCTGTTGCTAGGCTGTCTTCCTAATCTGTCTCTTCCTACTCTGCGGTGATCTTCAGTCTTCTCACCTCGTCACGTTGTCTTCTGGGTAATGGGGCGCGCTGTGTTCTGGGAACTGTGTTTCTTAACACAGTGCGTCCCATTCAAAAGCGATGAGCGCATGAGCACTAGGAAATGGGCAGTGAAGCTGCAAGGCTCCATTGCCTGTTTCTCTTAGTGAGGATGGCGGTGCCGAGAGCCGAGGGACGGGTCGGCCTTGGACGACTGACATCGCGGGCACCATGGAAAGGTGAGTGATGCTACAACTAACTGAAATACAGATTGTTTATTACCACAGCACATAGTTGTGAAGATGGCCACCAAGCACTGGTTCTGAAACTACGCATGTCAGAGTACTGGTTTTACTAGTGGGCCATGATGCTCTGTTATGGAAATGTAATTTATTGCCCCTGTAGACCGGCCGGGGATCAGCAACCTACGGCCCTTGTGCCGCACCTGGCCCATTGCTGCTAAATGTCCGGCCCGTCTGTGCACGTGATGAATTCACTTGCACCCAACCTGCAGACATTTTTAAGAAAGAGCGGAGCAGGAAGCTGAATGAGAACACGGGAGAGACACACAGCAGCGCTGATATGACAGCTGAAGCTTCCAGAGTTAACTTTCTAGGTGGTTGGTTTAATATGTTGAATGTTATGTATGAAAAATTAACTCCGGAAGCACCCACTGTCTTATCAGCGCTGGTGTTAGTCTCTCCCGTGTTCTCCCAGCTCCCTGCTCCGCTCTGCTCTGTCTCCCTCTCTGCCATGGGGCAAGGTAGGAAAGGGCAGAGCTGGGGGGGGGGGGGGGGGTTTGTGTAATGTAAGGCGGTCCAGATTATCTTAATTTATTAGCAGGTGAATGCGGCCCTCCATGCATTCACATACATTGAATCCAACCCTTAAAGTGATTGTAAAGTCTATTTTTCTCAAGTCATCTTCCAGGACGGCACACCTGAGAGATGAGGCTCCTCCCTACAGGAAACACAATCAATCGACAGCTGTTTTAAGTCCCCACCCTTCCCCTTGATCCTCAGTTTTTGATTGTGTTTCTCCCTACACAGCGAAACTGTTTGTTTTTTTCCAAATGACCCGAAGCCTGGGGCTGGTGGTCTCCCCCTGGGAGCCGGACCACAAGCCTGGGAAGCCTCTGGGTCTGGTAGGATATTCTTGTCCTTCCTGGGGGGTTCCCCTATCTTTTCCTCAGGGCGGGCAGCAGAAATTGGAAGAGCCCCCCTGAGAGCTGAAGGACCCTGGGTACAGTGGTGTACCCAGAACTTCAGGGGCCATTATCCTGTCTCCCCCTCCTTACCTGTACAGGTGGCTGTTCAGACGGGGGTGCTGGCCATCGGTTCTTTCCAGGGGGATCTTGTCCCCGACTCCTGGGTCCCCGGTAGCTCGCGTGGGCTGCCGGAGAGGGCGTGGCAACAAGCACCGCGTCATTTTCAAACTTCGGGAAAATGGCAGCGGCGTTCTTACCCAGGAGGGAAGGCTGAGAGTCAGTAGGAGCAGGCGCCCACATCCTCCTTTCTCTAGAGCGAGGAGGCACCAGTTTACTACGGTGTATGTCTGCCTTAACCACCTCAGATATGAAGATGGGAATGAGGAATGGAAGGCATTGCCCCCCCCCCATGTGTATAGACTGACTGACTGGTACAGTGCAGGACACAGCCTAACCTAGCACCTCCCTATGGGGACAGCAGTTGGGGAGGGGGGGGAGCACTTTGGCGGCTATCCTCCTTGCGTGTGGACCATAAGGATGGAAAAGCAAGCCCGCTGGCTGTGGCAAAAAGAGGAAGACGACAACGGTGAGTACTTTACTTTCCTTTTGCCGTGGGAAATTAGCTGCAAAATCCCCAATTCCAGCCAGAGGGTTCCTGGGCATTTGAGATCTCACCTGGGGTCTGGATTCAAATAGCCCTTAAGCTTCTGCTAAAAACACCAGCTGCAGCCCCTCTTACATCAGAGAAGCTGTATGGTGGACAGGTGGTGCAGAGGAACGAGTGTGCCTAAACCACCTCAGATGAGAAAGAGGTAGGTAGGCCATTGCTCCCCCTTCCCTGTGTATATACTGACTGGTGCAGTGCAGAACTTGGGGTCGGGATACAAATAGCGCAGACGCCACTGCTAAAACCACCAGCCAAGGCTCCCTCTTACAGCAGAGACACTGTGGTTATCGCAGCAGTAGGTTGCCAGCCTCTCCCTACATGCCCAGTTGTGGTACATTTAGTAGGGATGAATATAGCGTACAGAGGGGACCTGGTAGATACAAAGTTACTTACAGGCCAGGTATACCACTGAACAGGTTATTAATTGGGCAGTGGTTGGTGGATTCAGAAGCTCCCCTGGTCAGCAGGTGCACTAGGTTACCGGCCCTATTAGCCCAGCTGCTAGGAATCTGAAGTTGCTTCACAATGTTTAAAAGCTGACCTAACATTCAAGGATGGGCAGAGACCAAGCTACTGTGTGGCACAGTAGGGGTTCCCTTGTCACAGATCCTCCTTTTGGGGGTTGCCTGCTATAGTTAACTTTCATAAGCTCCAACCTCCCACTCCACCTTTACACTGTGTTTATATTATAGTGTAGGAGGTAAGAAGAAACTTTTTTTTATTGGTTTGGGCTACAATCCACTCAGTGGCAGATCTAAAGGCGATTCACCATAGATCGCTCCCTACATCCTTTTAATTGAGGATTTTCTGTGCAAACCTATGCAAGAGCTACATAATTGATTGCTTGAAGCCTGCAAATAGCTATTTACCTCCCAGGCTAAACTGGTAACCACCTCTTCTAGAGAGGTCTTAAATTGGTCTCTAGGGCTGGGCTCATTGAGACTTTAGTTGCTAATCAGCACCACCTGGATATGTGCTGGCTAGCGTTTGCTCAGTCTATGGAGGTAAGGTAGGACAACAACTACTACTAATAGTAGGGTGTCCAACCATTTTAGGATCTGTTCCTTCACTGGTGGTGAAGGTTTAGTATCTACAGCCCAGGCTATGCCTGTGAAATAAATTGCCTGTTGGTTATTTCATAAAGGGATAGACCATGACTCCTCATTGGCTGCACACCAGTAGACCTCAGTAGTGAAGGTTTGTGCTTGCTGGGATGTTTTTGTGGCACAGCAGAAATACACATTGAGATTTGTGACATCTCTGCTTAATAAGGGCTATATTGCTGTACATCAGAAATGCACTGCACTGAAGCTTGTTTGCTGTCCTTTATATACTAAGGGTACTGCTTTGTTTGGCTACAGATCAGAAGAATACAACAGTGAAGGTGGTCTGTACTTTCTGGTTTTGTGTTGCACAGCAGAAATGCACATCATTGAGTCTGGTGACATCTCTGCTCATAATGGTTATATTGCTGCACATCAGACATACACAAGATTGAGGTCTGTCTGTGGGGCTTTGTGTCCTGTTTTACTGCCTTGTTGGTTACTTATCAGAAAGGCAGCAGTGAAGTCTGATGGTCCTGATTTGCGTGGCGCTGTGCTGATTCAGACAGTGCTATTAACAGCAATGGCTGCCGAGTTTAAACATGCGATTTGACATGTTGAGTCGCATGACAAATCATTTCAATATGGATGTGCTATCTCTATTCATAGTGTTTTATTGTTGCACATCAGATTTATACAGCATTAAGGTCTGTGAGGTTTTGTGTCCTGTATTACTGCCTTATCAGAAAGGCAGCAGTGAAAATTGATGGTTCGAATTTGTTGGGCTACTTAGTAGAAATACAAATTGAACCCCTGCCAGGTGTAGTACATATACTGCCTTTGGTAATCCCTGTAGCACCACAAAGTGGTGTTGTGCTGATTTTAGCCATGCGATTTGACATGTTGAGTCGCAAGGCCAAATCGCTTCAATATGGATGTGCTATCTCTATTCAGAATTGTTATATTGTTGCACATCAGACATATACAAGATTGAAGGTTGTCTGTCCTTTTATGTCTTGCATATACTGCCTTATTGGCTGCATATCAGAAAGGACACAGCAGTGAAGATTGCTTGTCTTTTTCTGATTTTGTTTTTGCTGCTCAGCTGAGAGACACATTGAGGATGGTGGCCTCTCTGCTCAGTATTGGTATATTACTACACATCAGACATACACAAAGATTGAATGTTTGTGTCCTGTATGTCCTATATTTACTGCCTTATCGTTTGTATATCAGGCTAAGCAGTGTTTCTCATGGATCTACCTTTCTGCATCTTAGGGATACACAGCAGGGGTTTGTTGGCTGCAATCCTCCAGGGAGTCACAGCATTGGGGACCCCTTACTTGTTCGACCTGAAAATTGCTATTTGTTTTTTTTTTCCCTGCGACCTGTGTAATCTTGAGGTCTGTGGATCCAGGAATCAGGGACTGCTGGTGTCGCACAGACACAAATGGTACCCATTGGAAGCCATAGTATATGACTTCTCATGCGTCTTGCAGTCCCAAGTCGCAGGTTGGGTCGCACGGGTGTGGGAACCCTAAACTTATCTGTCCCTTCTGATTGAGGTTTTGCTACACAGCAGGAATACTCATCATGACGTTATTGTTTTATTTTGCAGCAGACCAGAAAGATTGCAGCTGTAAAGGCTGTCTGTCTTTTTCCTCAGTGTCTGCTTTTATGTTGTTGCACAGCAGAAATACTCAAGATTGAAGCTTGTTGGTGCTTTCTCTTTCAGAAAAACACAATGCTGCAGGTTGCTTGTGTCCTTTCTCAGTGTTGGTTCTATCTGAACTACACTACAGAAGTGCATGACAGAAAGGATTGTCTTGTGTTCCATATTTTTCCCTGTGGCATAGCAAAAATGCACAACACGGGAGTTGGTGTTCATATTAATCTTATAACTGTGGTGGTTTGTCAGAAATACACAACATAGAAGTTTGGGTCTTTCTGTCTTTATAGCCTTGTTTTGCTGTACATAGGTAAAGCACAACAGTAAAGGGGGTTCCTGTCCTTTCTGTATTTATATATCAGTTATGACCTAGCTAGCTGCACTAAAGAAATACGCAGCATTTAGGGTTTGCTTGAGTCTTAATGTTTTTACGTCTTGGCAGCACATCAGAAAACCAGACTATGAGGACTGTTTGTCTACGTTGAGGTTCAGATTTGGGTCTCTTCCCATATTTGATATATTGGTTTAGCTAGTCACACTCAGGCACACAACATTGTTGTCTATGCTTGTGTCCTTTCTGTCTAAATCTATTGTGCCGTGCCCACAATCTATGATCATTTTATTTGTGATATTAATAATGCATGTATCACCTTTTTGTATTTCAGCCTTCTTTTCCATGGAGGGGCCAGGAGTTCGGGCTGCAGCTGTCACATGTCAGAAAACCTTGACCACTTGCATTCAGGGATGCCAGAACCATTTCCTAGGGTTGAAGCCCTGTAGGGTTATGGGACACTGGAGGAAGGGGATAATGAATCCCCCTGTTTAGTAAGAACTTGGAGAGTTCTGTTCAGAGGAGTATTCGGGCCTAAGGATGAAGTATAAAGATGTATACCCGATCGAATAGGTTTCGGCTCGGTGCATGGCCTTCATTTTGCCCTTTTAGCAAAACTAGACATAGCAATATGGGTAGTCTACTCCTGCTAGGGACTTTAATCTCCTGAAGAAGGCTCTCAGGCGTAAGTAAGGACATAGATTGGGCGTGCCTTAAACCCAGGGTTCAAGCTTCTGTTAATCTATTTCCCTTGAGTAGGCTTCCCTTTAGTCTTTTGCTGACATAAAGATAAAAAGGAAGCAGTTTTATTTCCCTCAACAGGATAGTGTTAAGACAGGCCCTCTTATTGATTAATGTAGTGTCCTTGTCTTACACAGGTCTCTTATTTATCTTTTTAGTGGTTCTAAGTAGCACCTACAGGCATAATAGGCCATGGTTGTTAGATGTGTGAGATAGGCAACATTGCTAACCTACAAGTTTAACATGTTTTCTGATTCCATTTTTAAGAGCCCATTTCACCTAGATACTGCATCTGAAGCGGAAAAGGCAGGAACATCTGTGGAGCAGACCTGCAGATCAGCCGCATGATCCATCTAAGATGCCTTCATCAAGCATATGAGCGTATGGAATGGAGGTAAAGCTCACTGCAGAGCCAAGGTTCGCCAAGAGGGTTTTGCAGTGGCCCCACCCTAAGGTAGGCCTGAGGTACTTGTTTATCCTCTCAGGTGTGCCGTCCTGGAAGATGACTTGAGAAAAGTACCAGTTACTTACCGGTAACTGTCTTTCTGGGAAATCTTCCAGGACGGCAGGCCTACTTCCCGCCCGTTGGAGGAGGGAAAATTCTAGAACACTAGAAGGTGAGTACCTATGAGGAATGATTTCCCTTGTGAACCTGGTTCAGGAGTTACTTCTCTACAAACTGAGGATCAAGGGGAAGGGTGGGGACTTAAAACAGCTGTCGATTGATTGTGTTTCCTGTAGGGAGGAGCCTCTCATCTCTCAGGTGTGCCGTCCTGGAAGATTTCCCAGAAAGACAGTTACCGGTAAGTAACTGGTACTTTTTTTTTTTGTTTTAACCACTTCAATACCGGGGCCATAGTCAAATGACGGCCACAGATGGGATCAAATGACGGCCTCGGTATTGCGCCGCTCCTGCGGGGGCCCACAGCGCGGCGATTGTGGATGAGCTGTGTTCCCCGATCTGTGGGATTTTCCTCCCCATCGACCCCCCCCCCCCCCCCGATACATGTGACCGGCCGTGCCCAATCACAGCCGTTCACATGTACTGTGCCATTATAGGGCTCGTGCATGTGCCTAGGGTGCATGCAGAGCACTGATCGGGGATGCGGCTTGTCACCCTGACACAGCCCAACCCCGATCGTAGTAAAGAGCCAATGAAATTGGCTCTTTACCATGTGACCGGCTGTGTCCAATCACAGGCGGTCAGAGAATGTAAACAAACCGCTATAACGAGATGTTACCGGGTTCTCCTTCTCGCACACTGATCGTGTATGAGGAGGAGATTGCGGTAACATCTCGTTATCGCTCAGTGTACACCAACACACACTGATTTTCCCCCCCCCAATAAAGAGGACCTGTTACCAACCATCAAAGTACTTGTCATCGCCCATCTGAGTACCCGAGTACCTGTCCCAGCCCATCTGAGTACCCGAGTAGCTGTCGCCAGCTTGTCGGAGTACCCGTCTACTTTTCAAAAAGGGGTCGTTTGGGGGGTATTTGTACTTTCCTGACATTTCAGAGCCTCAAGAAATTAGATAGGCCGTCAGTACATCAGGTGTGATCAGATAAATTTTCAATGATTTGCACCATAGCTTGTAGACTCTCTAATTTTAAAAGAGACTAAATAATATCCACTAATTTGGTTTATTTTTACGAAAGAGATTTAGCCGTATAAATTTTGGCCCAAATTTATGAACAAATATAACTTATTTGCAAAATGTTATCATAGAAACTAAAAAAAAGTGTTGTTTTTTTTCAAAATGTACGCTCTTTTTTTCGCTTATGCCGCAGAAAATAAAAAACCCTGTGGTGATTAAATACCACCAAAAGAAAGCTCTATTTGTATGAAAAAAATGATAAAAATTTTGTTTGGGTACAGTGTTGCATGACTGAGTAACTGGCATTCAAAGTGTGAGAGCGCTGAAAGCTAAAAATTGGTCTGGTAAGGAAGCTGTATAAATACCCTGTATTGAAGTAATGCTTAACTCCTCTGTGCAGTTTGCACAGAGCAGCCCGGATCCTCCTCTTCTTGGGTCCCTCTTTGCTGCTTCTGGCCCCTCCCTCCTATCGAGTGCTCCCACAGTTAGCAGCTTCCTAATGGGGGCACTGGAGCCGAGCCACCGCTCTGTGTGTCCATTCATTGGCTGGCTGACTGACTGACTTTGACAGCTGTGGGAGCCAATGGCGCTGCTGTGTCTCAGCCAATCAGGAGGAGTGTCCCGGGTGGGTTAGACATTCGTGTACATTGCTGTATAGAAATGGGACTCTGGTAAGTATGAGGGAAGCTGAGGGGGGCTGTGCTACACGCAAGGTTTTTTTTATCTTCATGTATAGAATGCATGAAGATGAAAACCTTCTGCCTTTACAACCCCTTTAAGTGTAAAAAGGTTGCTGACCCCTGCTATAGACTCAGGTTTGTGTTGGACAGTTGTGCTGTCTATCCTCCACCTTTCCCCTACTCCATGTATAAAGTAGAGTCAATGCTTTATTTAGGTTGGAGAGTACAAAGTAAAATCTCTTTTGGATTAACTACAGTGCAATGTTCAGCCAAGTGATGTGAGGGTACTACCCAACGTAGTCACCAATCCCATTCTGTGCCCCTGGCCAAGCTTCTACTATGTCTAGTTATAAAGCCAGCCATTATCAAAAAATAAATACATTATCCTTTTGATTTTGGTAGTTTTAATATAGTCTGTCATATGTGCTGTCCCTGCCAAATGGCAATTAACTGAAAAGAGCACACTGACCTCTTCAAGCAGCAAAATGTTAATGCAACTCAAATTTATTCTGTTAACAATAGGAAAGCTTTTGCTTTTGTAGTACATGATGTGTTTCAGAGAAGCTGACTGTAAATTTTGAGAATCGGTTACAAAACCTTTGTGTTCATAAAGGCAAAGACCTATGAGCAAAGTACAGGCATCCATAGCAACTAATTGAAGTTCACATTTTGGCAACGATAAAAATTTTTTTTACTGCACGGTACACGCCTTATCTGTATGGCTTTCTTGCACAATCCTTCTGGTTTGTATGTACTTGTATTCTTACGGCACCCCTGTTATTATCCTTGTCTAGTGCTTGGGATCTGCATACTTTACGCTGGACAGCTTTGTGTTTATAGACATTTGCATATTTTATGCATTCATGAATGCTCAGCATCATCTTGTTGCCAGAGGTTCTAAACTACTCAATGACCATTAGAACTTCTTATATAAGCTGCTGGAGTTGGCTTTACAACATTCAGAGACATATGGGTGGTGGCTTTGTGTTTTTCTAATGTGCTACATAGTTTTTGTTTTTGCTCTTTGCAGGCAATGAGTCATCTAACAAGCCTTGATTTGTGTTTTCCTTGTTCTCTAATGATTCAGGAAAAGGAATACTCAGCAATATCTGCAGGCTTGAACACAGAATGACACTGTCTACGTGTGTTGTTTTCATGTAGATGAAGTGTCTGATTGTATGCTGAGTCTTTCAAAATATTCTTGGAGGGTCTCGACTTTGACGTAAGGTAAAGGAAACCACTTCAGATGAAGTTCTGGCATGTCAGAGCACCCCCACCAATATGCTTGCATTACCATGGGCCATTGAGGTGCAAGCATTGAACTGTGCAAGAAGGCTGCCAGAGCTCCATCTTGTAGCGTATGATGTATGTCTGGATTGTGGGTGCTAAGACAGGAGTTGGGGAAGGAGGAACATGCATGCACTTCACGTTCCTTGTTCTCAACCTCTCATATTCCTTTGCTTTTTAAGTGCGCACTGAAGTGTTTGACACTGGTAATAGAAATTCCTACTTTAATGCATTCTAATAAATACCCCCCCCTTTTATGATCAGGCCATATTTAGCATTGTGCTACTCTAACTGGAAATTGTGTGGTCATGCAACGCTGTACCCAAACAAAATGGATATCCCTTTTTTTTTTTCCACACAAAAAGAGCTCTCTTTTGTTATTTGTTCACCACTTGGGTTTTTATTTTTTGAGATGTATAAACTAAACCTTTTTTCCTGATGATATATATAAAGCATATTCAATAAAGTCAAATTTGTTCATAAATTTTAGCCAGAATGTATTCTGCTATATGTCTTTGTAAAACACAAACCAGTAAGTGTACAGTGCATCTGGAAATTTATTCAGAGCGCTTCACTTTTTCCCCATTTTGTTATGCTGGCCTTCTTCCAAAATGGATTAAATTCATAATTGTCCTCAAAATTCTACAAACCATACCCCATAATGACAACATGAAAGAAGTTTGAAATCTTTGCAAATTTATTAAAAATAAAAAACCTGAAAAAGTCACATGTACATAAGTATTCACAGCCTTTGCTTAACCGATTGAGATCCGCGCTATAGCCGAATGACGGCTACAGCGCGGACCTGCTTTGCCGGGACGACATCTATTGACGTCGTCCCGTGCACGAGCGGCCTGCGCGCTCTGTGATCAGCGAGTCTGAGACTCGCCTGATCACAGATCGGAGCAAGGGGTTGATCCCGACCCCTTACCACGTGATCAGCTGTCAGCCAATGACAGCTGATCATGTGATCACAACAGAGCCAGTAATCAGCTGTTTTTCCTCCTCACGCTGCAGTGGGAGGAGAAAAAAAAAAGTTGATCACTGGCGGCCGTGAGAGGGACTTCAGTCCCGATCATGGCGAGCTGGAGTCAGCTCATCAGTGCCCACCTGCCCCCTGCCAGTGCCACCTATGTGTAGGAAAAAGTGCCACCCATTAGTGCCCATAGTGCCACCTATCAGTGCCCACAGTGTCAGCTATCAGTGCCCACAATCTGCCGCAACAACAGTGCTGCACCTCAGTGCCACATATCCATGCCCATCAGTGTCATCTACCAGTGCCCATCAGTGCCGCCCATCAGTGCCACCTATCAGTGCCCATCAGTGGTACCTATCTGTGCCATCTTATCTGTGCCCATCTTTGCCCATCAGTACTGCCTTATCTGTGCCGATCGGTGCCACCTTATCTGTGCCTATTAGTGCAGCCTTAACTGTGCCTATCAGTGCCCACCAGTGCCGCCTCATCAGCGCATTTCAATGAAGGAGAAAAATGACCTGTTTGCAAAATTTTATAACAAACTATTAAACATGATTATTTTTTTGTTTAGCAAAAAATTAAAACTCCGAGCTGTAATTAAATACCACCAAAAGAAAGCTCTATTTGTGGGGAAACAAATGATAAAAATTTAATTTGGATACAGTGTTATATGGCCACGCAATTGTCATTCAAACTGCATCAGCGCGGAAAGCTGAAAATTGGTCTGGGCAGGAGGGGGGTTTAAGTGCCCAGTAAGTGGTTAAAGAGGAAGTAAACTTCCTCAGCAGACATTTACCTATAGGTAAGCCTTAAAGGAGTTGTAAAGGCAGAAGATTTTTTATCTTAATGCACTCTATATTAGGCTGAAACAACTAATCTATTACTATTTTCATAATTGATTAATCAGCCAGTAACATAATGGTGTTAAAAAAAACTAAAATGAGACCTTTATAGTATAAAGAGAGCAAATAATGGGTACTGTAAATATTACTTTCGCTGTTCTACAGTAAAAAAAATGAACCCCCTTACAGTAGTGAATGTCTGCTTTTTGTAAAAGGGCTCATTTTAGATTTTTTAACCCCATTATGTTACTAAACATCTTAGACCTGGTTCACATCTATGTGTTTATTGGTGCTTTTTGCAGAAATGCGCTACAGTTCATTTACATGGTTTCCTATGGGACACGTTCACATCTGAAAGGGTCAGGGACTTTTAATGCAAAATGGTGCTTTATTGGTTCAATATACTTCAATGGAGAAGCTGCAGAAAAGCACGTAATGCATTGCAGTAAAATCACGTGCGCAAAAATCAAAACGCACAGCAAAAAGCACTGCAGAAACAGATCAAACTGCATAGGTGTACCGAGATGTATGTTGGCCACACAGATCAGTTTTCAGATGAGAATATTCCGACGAAAAAATCTTTGTACATTCGCTGAATGAAAGAATTTTGTTTGAAATTTTCACTTGTTTTTAACATTCTGTTTTTAAAATGAATGTAATTTCTGAAGGAAAACCACATACACTGCCTGAAAATTCCTTTGACTAAGAAGTTTTCTATTATTTCCAAATTTTCCCGTCACTGTGGTTGAAAATGAACGTCAATTGGACCCAGGCTATTAACTGATTAATCTAAATAATAATCGGCCAACTAATCAATTATGAAAATAATCATTCGTTGCAGCCCCACTCTATACATTAAGACGAAAAACCTTCTGCGTGTAGCACAATTCCCAGCACCCCCCAATTACCTACTGGACCTCCTTCTCTCTCCAGCAGTGTCCATGATCCCCCTCAGCCATCCAGTACACTCTTCCTGTTTGGCTGAGACAGAACAGTGGTTTTATTGGCTCCCATGGCTGTCAATCAAAGTTAGTCAGCCAATCGGGGGACAGGGGGCGGGGCCAGGTCAGGCCTCTGTGTCTGAATGGATACACGGAGCTATAACTCCGCTTGGGTGACAGCCTGTAAAAAGCGGCTGGCTGTGGGGCACTCAAAGGTGGGGAGGACTAGGAGCAGCAAAGAGGAACCAGAGAAGAGGAGGATCCAGGCTGTTCTGTGCAAAACCAACTGCACAGAGGAGTTGAGTATAACATGTTTGTTGTTTTAATTTTTTTTTAAAATGAGCCTTTACAATCACTTTAAATATGACTTACCTACAGGTAGTGTAAATATCTCCTAAACGTGTACTGTTAGTAGATATTTATATTACATGCAGCCAGTGACATCACTGGTGCATGTGCGCTGAAGGAACGGCCACGGGTGCCGTTCCTTCCGAGCCCTGTGCCGTGAACGGCGCCGCTGGAGTCAAGGAACTTTGGGGAAAATTGTCAGCGGCGTTCAGGTGCCACTGAAAGGCTTTGTTCTAAGGCAAGTATTTTTTATTATTATTATTCATTTTTTTTTGTTTTATTTTTATTTTTTTTAATGACCTAGTATGCGATGCATACTAGCTCATTATGCTTTTTGTCTTTTTTTTTTTTTTTTTTTTTTTTTTTTTCTTGCCACCAATTATGGAGATTTTTAAGGGTAAAAGTTTGTGGGCGCAATTTTGAAGCATGGCATGTTGGGTATCCATTTACTTGGCATAACATTATCTTTCACAATATAAAAGAAAAATTGGGCTAACTTTGCTAGGGCTGCAACTAATAATTATTTTCATAATCTATTAGTTGGCCAATTATTGTTTCGGTTTATAACCTAAAAAAAAAAAAAAGTGGGTCAAATTGATGTTCATTTTCAACCACCGTGATTGGAAAATTTGGGAAAAATAGAAAACTTCTTAGTCAAAGGAATTTTCAGGCAGTGTATGTGGTTTTCGTTCAGAAATTACATTCATTTTAAAAACTGAATTTTGAAAACAAGTGAAAATTTCAAACAAAATTCTTTCATTCAGCGAATGTACAAAGATTTTTTTCGTCTGCATATTCTCATCTGAAAACTGATCTGTGTGGCCAACATACAGCTCGGTACACACCTATGCAGTTTGGTCTGTTTCTACAGTGCTTTTTGCTGTGCGTTTTGATTTTTGCGCACGTGATTTTACTGCAATGCATTACATGCTTTTCTGCAGCTTCTCCATTGAAGTATATTGAACCAATAAACCACCATTTTGCGTTTAAAAGTCCCTGATAGGGATGGCCGGACTGTTTGCCCGGCGGTCGGTTTGCCGCTGTTCGCCCGGCGGACATATGTGTGTACAGTATGAAAGAACTTTGACCCATGATGACACATCCATCATGGGGTACAGGACAGCCAATTGAGACATTTCAGCACATGGATAATTGGACATTCCCCCTACCTTATAAATAGACCTGATATGGCAGCCATTTTACATTCTGTCTTGTGTCAGTTTAGGGACAGGACGCTGTGTGGAGCAGAGAGAGACTGTAGTGATACAAATCGCTAGCTATTAGGTCCACAAAAGTCCTTTTAAGGACTGGTATAGGTGTAGTACTGTATATAGGGTTCAGTGCACTGCTGTGCTGGTGATTGCAGCAGCCTGTCTTTTGTCAGTGTAGGGACAGGGGTGCTGTGTGCAGCAGGGACAGTCAGTTTAATCACTAGCTAGCTATTACTATTAGGTCCACAAAGGTCCTTTTAAGGACTGGTATAGGTGTACAGTATATAGAGTTCTGGTGCACTGCTGTGCTGGTGATTGCTGAGTGCACTGCTGACTGATTCTGCAGCTGTCTTTTGTCAGTGTAGGGACAGGATGCTGTGTGGAGCAGGGACAGTCAGTTTAATCACTGGCTATTACTATTAGGTCCACAAAGGTTCCTTTAAGGACTGGTATAGGTATACAGTATATAGGGTTGTACACGTATAATATACTTTCTTCCAAATATAGGAAGAATATAATACTTGACTGCTGCCCGATTCTGCAGCTGTCTTTTATCAGTGTAGGGACTGAGGGACAGTCTGCAAATCACTAGCTACTAGGTCCACAAAGCCTTTTAAGGACTAGGATAGGTGTAGTACAGTATATATGGTGCTGGTGTATTGCTGTGCTGGTGATTGCAGCTGTCTTTTGTCAGTGTAGGGACAGGACGCTGTGTGTAGCAGGGACAGTCAGTTTAATCACTAACTAGCTATTACTACTAGGTCCACGAAGATCCTTTTTAACCACTTTCAGACCGGACCATTTTGCTGGTTTAAGACCAGACCACTTTTTGCGATTCGAAACTGCGCCATTTTAACTGACAATTGCGTGGTCATGCGACGTGGCTCCCAAACAAAATTGATGTCCTTTTTTTTCCCACAAATAGAGCTTTCTTTTGGTGGTATTTGATCACCCCTGCGGTTTTTACGCTATAAACAAAAATAGAGCGACAATTTTGAAATAAACGCATTATTTTTTAGTTTTTGTTATAATAAATATCCCCCCAAAATATATATAAAAAATCATTTTTTTCCCTCAGTTTAGGCCGATACGTATTCTTCATTTTTTTTGGTAACAAAAAATCGCAATAAGCGATTATTGATTGGTTTGTGCAAAAGTTATAACCTTTACAAAATAGGGGATAGTTTTATGGCATTTTTATTAACAATTTTTTTTTTTTTACTAGTAATGGCAGCAATCAGTGACTTTTATTTTTATTTTTTTATTCTGACTGCGACATTATGGCGGACACATCGGACATTTTTGACACATTTTTGGGACCATTGTCATTTATACAGCAATCAATGCTATACAAATGCATTGATTCCTGTGTAAATGACACTGGCAGTGAAGGGGTTAATGAGGGGTGGCAGTGTAGGGGTTAAGTGTTTCTAGGGGTGTGTTACTTACTGTGGGGGGCTGGGCTTTGTGTTAGTGAACACTGATCTCTGCTCCAATCACATGGAGCAGAGATCAGTGTCACTTGTTGCTAGGCAGAACGGGGAGATGCTGTTTACAATGGCATCTCCCCGTTCAGCTGCCCCGTGAGACGATCGCGGGTATCCCCGCGGCGTTCGAGTCCGCAGGACCCGTGACCGGACTCACGGGGGTCCCGACTGGCAGGGCGGCATTTTAAAATGGACGTACCTGTACGCCAATATGCCTGCCCGTGCCATTCTGCTGACATACATCAGCGTGCATCGGTCGGGAAGTGGTTAAGGACTAGTATAGGTGTACAATATATAGGGTGCTGGTGCATTGCTGTGCTGCAGATTACTGCTAGTTTCTGCAGCTGTCTTTTATCAGTGTAGGGACTGAGGGACAGTCTGCAAATCACTAGCTACTAGGTCCAAAATGGTTATTTTTAAAGACTTGTATAGGTGTACTATTTGGTGTGCTGTATATAGGTGTGTAATGCATGTATAAAATACTTGCACATATAGAAAGCATAGTATAGGGCATTTCCACTGTGCAGCATTGTGACTGCTGTGCGTTTTCTGCAGCGATACTACAAAGAGTGACAAACGCAATAAAAAAAGTATTATAACTGGTGTGATAGTCCAGTGGCCCCTAAAAACAACAGATTGAAGCAGGGTGTTGTATACCTTCTTCCACATACATACTGCACTTCTCTAGAGACTTTTGTCACAGGGTCATTTAAAAAATGACAGGCAGAGGAAGAGGCAGGCCCTTCCGCAGGGGTGGTAGGGGTAGGGCAGGAGCAACAGGCTTGAGCCAAAGTGGCAAATTGCAGAAGGTGCGTGCGATTACATCAAAGGACGCACCAGACTTGGTTGAGTGGCTCACTCATCCTTACTCTTCTGCACCCTCCTCATCCTCTCGATCTGCACCCTCTTCTTCACTCTCTGCTGTGTGCACCCCCAAAGACACTACCACCAACACCACCACCATATACCTTCCGCTTGAGTCACAGGAATTATTTTCCGATCCATATCCAGACATTTCTGATGCGCAGCCACTCTTGGCATTGGATCAGGAAGAGGAGGTAGCAACAACCGCCACTCAGCAGTCTGACGACAGTACCCAGATCAGCCCAAGGAGGAGGTTGGTCCCCGCTGTTGCTGCCTACTCCGAGATCTCTAATTATAGCGGTGGGGAAGGTGACGTTGATGATGACGTGTCTAGTGATGTCACGTGGGTGCCCACAAGAGAGGAAGAGGAGGGGAGTTCAGAGGGAGATATGGACCAGCAGATAGGGAGGAGAAGCAAGAATAACTTACATTGCACAGGAGGGACAAAGCAGAATGCGAATGTATCAGGAGCGAGGCATCAACCATGTACGGTCACATCTGGTGCTCCCAGGACGCCGGCACATGGCTTCGCAGTGTGGTCTTTTTTTGACGTGTCCGCTGCTGACAATAGTGTTGCCATCTGCAATCTTTGCAGTCAACTCATAAGTCGCGGTAAGCCCAACATTCACCTAGGGACGATGCAGGCCCCATCCCCATCAGGAGAAAAACCCATCAGCTCTCCTCCACTCACTTCTGTCAGTGCGAGTAGTGGAAAAGCCGATGCACAGCTTTTCCTGTTATCACTGATCAGCTGTGATTGGACATAGCTGATCATATGGCAAAGCGCCTCCGTCAGAGGCTCTTTACCTTGATCGGAGATGCAGTGTGTCAGACTGACACACCACACCACCGATCGCTGCGTGGCCCCGTCTTATCCTGCTAGACGTCATATGACGCCCATTCAGGATAATGAATCCACTTCCCAGCCATCATTTTGCTAAATGGTGGGCGGGAAGTGGTTCAAGAGGAAATAAACCCTGATGGGTTTGTCTTCCTTTCTTCTTCTCTGCAACGTAAAGGCATAATGTGCTAGTATGCATTGTTTTTTTACTTAAAAATGGGTATTATATTGTGTTTGTGTGCAATGAAATTCATTAAAGTGTATTTTTTTCCCAAAAAAATGTGTTTGAAAAACCGCTACGCAAATACAGTGTGCTATTAAAAAATTGTAACACCCATCATTTTATTCTATAGGGCCTCTGCTAAAAAGTATATATAATGTTTGGGGGTTCAAGTAAGGAGCGAAGTGTCAGAATTGGCCCAGATGGCAAGTAGTTGAAGTGAGGGTACTCTATTGTGCCGGAAGTTGCAGTGGACCGTGTGAGTGTACATCTGCAATATAGGATGTTCAAAAAAAAAGCACAATACTATTAAAAAATAAATAAAATTATTTGGACAGTAGAGATTTCACCTCCTGGCCAAACCCCACTTGTGTGCTATATTGCCTGCAGCTTGTCAGATAACAGTTGAGTTGGTGTTTTTTGAGGTTGCTGTGGGAGATAACCACTGAGTTGTGTATATTCTGTCTGCAGTTGCTTCCCTACTAAAAGCCGACTTAGAAAAACAAATGATCATACTTTTTGACTAAATGAAAATTTAAACGGCTTTGCTGATTTCCAGTGTTCAGTTACCTTGGGAGAAAACAAAGGGGCTTCTGATCCTGAATGTTCTATCTGAAATGACAGGGGGGGTTGACAGTTATTGTAAACTTGGTGATTGCTCCTCAGAAAAGGCGGAGATGGAGACTCCGGGTTGAAGTGCTCCATGCATATAGTGTGGTAGGCCCTGCAGTAGTACAGAATATTAAGAGGTATTTATGGTTTTGGGTGTATGTGTTTGAGTGACCCCGAACACATGCACTTTGAGTTCAGGGCCACTTACTCGCACACCTGTCATATTAGGATGGGTGGTTGTCTCCTTGTAGCCATTGTATCGTTAGACTTGAACGGGCTGCCTGAACGCAGCACCTGCTGGCTAGAGATGCAGGAAGATTAATGGCTGTGTGAAAGAGGCCTTCTAAGGTATCAACATTAGAGAATAAAGCTACATAAAAATAAACTTAGCTCGCAGGTGTGGTATGTTACCACATAGGGTTAATGGGACACACTGTTATAAACACTGTAGGTCATGTTATAGTAGTTTAGGACCTCCCATGTAACACCCAAACTCAGCACCTTATAAAGTTGTAGCAAATTTCGTAGCCTAATACGTCCCCTTTGGCATGCCTGTCTATGATTGAAAAATAAGGGGGGGGGGGGGAATTAAGAAATCAAGCTGTGCTCAGATGGAGAAAGAAGGGTGAGAGAAGATGGGTGTCTATCCAAATGGTAAATAACGGTGGCAGGGGCAAAAGAAGGAATAAAGAGTGTGGATAGGCAATAATCAGAAAACCGTAACTGTGTAACATAAGGTCTTTGTTAAGAAAAGGGAAGAGGGATGAGTTGGTACTCCCAATATGTATTGTTTGGGGGGAAACGTTGAAAGGTAAATCTTATAGATGTGAATATGTCGCCAATATACCTATGGAATAGATCACTTCGTGTTTTGCAGACTGTGTTCAAGGGCGAGAGAATTGCAAACAAAAGAATTTGAAAAACATGCTATGTCCTATAGTACATTTTTAGTTGTGTGCTATTTGAATGTATTTAGAAACTCTGTTTTGAGGAAAGCAAAGTACGAATATTGTCAACTCAATTTCGTTTGAATCATGGCCAAATTAAAATGATTTCTTGCTCTGAAATGAGCTATGTGATCTTGAAAACCTTTGAAATATATTCTTAGAAGACTGCTTGTAGAGCAGTATCCGTTTTTCAAATGGATAACTTGGCAGAGTTCTTTCAAATTCCTAGCCATAGGGCATCTAGTGGCTGTACATATCTAGGTTACAGGCTTATTAATTGCTGGGCCAGACAAGCGTCTGTGTCCCTGAAGCTTTGCTGTGTCGTTGGGGTCTGTCACTGTATACATGTTTAAAAGAAAATAGATCTTTAGGGTACAGAATGATATAAAATATAATTGGAGTGATCATTTCTTGCATCTTGATTTTGATCCCATCTTTCTTTTTTTAGTAGGTAACCTTGTCAGCTCTCAAACACACAAATGGCTTTAAAGGACACTGTAAGTCCGTTTTTCCAATTCCACACTGTTTAGCTTACTCAGAGCTGGATAGTCCTTTTATCTGACATATATTGGGACAATGTGACTTGCCAGACCCCAAGTTGTGCTTTCTCCTTGATTAACCAATGCTAGGGGGGTTTGATAGCCGTTTCCCCATCTTCCTCCATAGCAATAAAAGACAATTGTTGCCCAAGGCAAGCATGTATGTTTATAAAGTTGCTGTTGACCTATAGAAAATCCTTATGATGGTAAGGTCATGTTGGCACTTCCATCCTTCCGGTATTATTTTTTAAATTATTTTTATAAGATCTATATACTGTGTGGCAGGTCAAACCCATGCTGCTGTTTGATATGGCAGTCTGGGCCAGGTTTTCTGGGACGCAAACACACTGATGCAGGTGTGTGTTATTTTCATGTTGGTCAGTGGTCCCATCCTCCCGACGGGGTGAGTATGTGAAGGGAGCTGTGAGGTACACATCATACCATACTGTCCAGGCCAGAACCGACAAAGGCCCGACTGGGAGCTGCCGGAGAAACCGTCAAGCTGACAAAAGTACAGCGTTTTGTGTTTGAACACTGGGACTGTGTGTTTTGATGGTCTGGAGGACCAAGGCATGAGGCCTGAGCAGTGAAATTGAAAAGAGTCACGAGGCTGAATTCTATGCTTTGTTGCATTGATGGTGAGAACCCTCTTTGTGGCCCTGAAACATTTTTCTGGCGCTTGCTGTTTGACACATATAATGAGCTACAAATTCCCCAACTTGTCACAGCTTATATAAGTGTAATCTAGATAACTATACCAAAGTATAGAAAAATATGTAAACGCAATTGCTAAAATATTATTTAAAATGTTATAGAAGAAATAAAAAAATAAAATCAGCTGAGTAACAAATATTGAAGGTTTATTGAGGTGTATGCCACTTCTGGATCACTGGCTGTTCAATTGACAGTTTTATACATGCCATTAGGGCTAAGTTCACATTTTGGGGAAAAAAATAATGCATTCACAGATTTCTGCAGGAAAGTGCATTTATTATTTTTCCTGCAGGAGCCTGGAAAGCACCAGTGATTAGCAGATCTTGGGTGCAATGCCAGGCTCCTGCAGACTCTCAGTATAGCTGTCTGCCTATACTGCCTGTACCTCCCCATATGAGCAGATAGTTTCTGAAGAGCAGGAGGATCATTGAGATAAAAGAGCACTCACCAGTACCCTCAGAGTTCATTGAGAACTAGAAGCCATCTGCTGCGGTGGAGGACAGTACTTGTAGTCGATTCATTAAGGGATTTAATGAATGACATTGCAGAGTGGGTGGAGCCCAGCACAGCCACGCCATTTTTAAATTGTGACAGCAAGTGCAGAGAAAAGAACCACACCCACTAGAGAAAGATGCTAAATATGGGTGTAACCTTTACCATGCTCCCAATGATGAACATATCCTTTTAAATTTGTAGCTTTTTGCTCTGACAGTAGATGGTTCTATACTGTTCTCTATAGTTTACCAATATATACAGTACTATGCAATAATATTAGCTAGGTGTGAAAAATGCTTTCAAAATTATACATTTTAATTGTTTATTTTTGATCAATTTACAAAATGCAAAGTGACCGAACAGAGGAAAAATCTAAATAAAATCAATATTTGGTGTGATTACCCTTTTTGGCTTCACACCAGCATCAATTCTTAAAGTTGCACACGTACGCTTGCACAAAGTCAGGGATTTTTTAGGGTTGGCATCAGGTTTATTAATAACCAATTATCAAGCAGGTGTTAATGATCATCAATTTCATAAGTAGGCCGGAAATTTTAATTTTCTGAAACAGAAACGGCTACATTGAGGGTTTAAAACTGGGTGAGGAACAGCCAAACTCTGCTACTAAGGCGAGGATGTGGGAGACTGTTTCATGTCACAGGTCATACACCATGGCAAAACTGAGCACTGCAACAAGACACAAGGTAGTTATACTGCATCAACAAGGTCTCTTCCAGGCAAAGATTTGAAAGCAGACTGGGGTTTCAAGACCTGCTGCTCAAGGTCTTTTGAAGAAGCATAAACAAGCAACTCTGATGACCGTAGACACAGTGATCAACCAAGTTCACTTAAAGCATTATTAAACCCAAAAGCAAACATTTTATTATATTGCAGTTTACCAATTCTTAGATGTGGTGGTTGCATTTGTTTTCATTTTTAAAGCTTTTCTATTTTGATCAGGTAATCCAGCCAGCAAGTCTGTTTATATTTCACTGCAGAATGTATCAATTTACTTGGATGAGGCAAACCACGTAACACTGACAGGGGTGATTACAAGTTTGCAGATTTTATTTACTCATGCAAAACCTTTATCCCAAAAGAAAACCCTGCTGTAACGGATTATAAAATGTGAGTTGGAATTTTGCTTCAGTTTGTTAGTGGTTCTAAATTTGTTATGCATTTAACACTACCCGCCTCCACCCAGACTGACTGACAGTGCCTGTTCTCATGCCTTCAGAGTGGTGTTACTGGCCACATCACCAGGAGAAAACAGAGGGGGAAAAAGCCAAAAAAAACTGATTCAGCCACCACATTAGAGATGCACGATTAATCGTTAAATTGTGATCTCGATTCATGATCTGTATGCAGATCTCTATGCAGAATTTCTGATTCATTCATGTAACAAATGTAGAGTTCGCGGCTCACTCAGCTGTCAAAAGAAAAAAAACTGGGCAGCTTGTCAAGTTTTTCACAACATTGTGTGCTGGTAGATAACTATATAAACATTGTATCTTTTCGTTTCTTAGATGGGATGACTTCAGTCTGTAAATGAGGGAAGTTTAACCACTTAAAGAGGAAGTAAACCCTCTGGCAAAAAATAAACACACTGCAAGACAAAGGTATAATGAGCTAGAATGCATAGCATACTAGCTCAATATAAATGACTTACCTGAGATTGAAGCTCCCAAAGCGGTCCTCGTTCCCCTCCTCCATCGCTGCCATATCTCCTGGAGTGACTTCCGGATATCGTGGCTCAGGCGCTGTGACTGGGCAGAGCCACGATGATGTCACTCCCGCGCATTGCACGTGGGAGCCGCCACTAACGGCATGATCGCCTTTAGAAATGGCATGCTCAGTGCGCCTGTGCGCTGTTGCCTACGGCGCATGCGCCATAGACACCGGTGGCTGTCTTTTGCAAATATCTCCTAAACCGTATAGGCCTCAAGTGTAAATGTGGAGCAGGTGCACTCAATTTGGTGTGATCTCTCTCTCTCACTCTCATACTGGACACTGGAAGTTCAACATGGCACCTCATGGCAAAGAGCTCTCTAAATTGGGCCCAAAGTGTCAATATTATGTGTGGCCACCATTATTTTCCAGCACTGCCTTAACCCTCTTGGGCATGGAGTTGACCAGAGCTTCACAGGTTGCCACTGTAGTCCTCTTCCACTCTTCCATGACGACATCACGGAGCTGGTGGATGTTAGCGAACTTGCGCTCCTCCACCTTCTGTTTGAGGATGCCCCACAGATGCTCAATAGGTCTTGGGTCTGGAGAGATGCTTGGCCAATCCATCCCCTTTACCCTCAGCTTCTTTAACCACTTCGTGCCCAGGCCAATTCTGACATTTCTCTCCTACATGTAAAATTCCTATTTTTTTTGCTAGAAAATGACATAGAACCCCCAAACATTATATATGTTTTTTTAGTCAAAGACCCTAGAGAATACAATGGCAGTCGTTGCAACTTTTTATCTCGCACGGTATTTGCGCAGCAATTTTTCGAACACGTTTTTTTCAGAAAAAAAAACAGTTTCATGCTTAAAAAAAAAAAAAAAAAAAGTAAAGTTAGCCCAATTTTTTTGCATAATGTGAAAGAGGAGGATATGCCGAGTAAATAGATACCCAACATGTCACGCTTCAAAATTGCACGCGCTCGTGGAATGGCGCTTTACATTTTATTACTGGTTACATGTTTTGGGGTACAGAGGAGGTCTAAAGCTAGAATTATTGCTCTCGCTCTAACGTTCGCGGCGATACCTCACATGTGTGGTTTGAACACCGTTTTCATATGTGGGCGGGACTTGCATATGCGCTTCTGTGTGCAAGCCCACGGGGACAGGGGCGCTTTACATTTTTTTTATATATATTTTTTTTTTTTTGACACTTAAAAAAAAATTAAATAAAAAAAATTGATGACTTTTATTCCTATTACAAGGAATGTAAACATCCCTTGTAATAGAAATATGGCACAATCTGACATATTTACAGGGAGATATGGGGACCTCATATCTCACCTCTAGGCTGGGAAGAATAAAAAAACAAAAAACGATCCTGGCTTCCCTGCCAAATCGGCGCCGTTAATTTGAATACCGAGGCCGGGCGTGACGTCATAACACCGCGCCTGGCCTCCGAACGATCATAGAGACTCCGGGGACGGTCTGGTCCACCGGAAATCTCTATGGTAACTGGCGGGGGCCAGCGGATCCTGTCACCGACTCACCGATGGAAGCGGTGAGTCGGTACATGCACCGGAGGGTGGGCGGGAGGGGGGGCGTCCCCTCCCGCCGCCCGTAAGAAGCATGCTTGACTGTAGGCAAGGCACACTTGTTTTTTTACTCCTCACCTGGTTGCCGCCACACACGCTTGACACCATCTAAACAAAATAAAATAAGTTTATCTTCGTCTCGTCAGACCACAGGACATGGTTCCAGTAATCTGTCCTTTTAGTCTGCTTGTCTTCAGCAGAAAAAAAAAGTCGGTCTTTCTGGCTTTGGATCATCTCTTGTCTCAAAAAGTGTTATCGGTGGTCTCCATGGAAGAGCAAGGGTTAGGGTTTTCTTCCAACCTTTTTATGGTAACCAAACGGGCATGTCAGACCCATTTTAGATCTCAAAGATCGAAACCGGTTTTTGAATATCCGCTTTTTTCGCAGTCAATCTGATCAGTGGTTTCCATTCTACAAGGTGGAGAACTGTTAGCGTTAATTGAAATTAAGGATGCTTATCTACATGTGCCTATTTTCCCTGCTCACCAGAATATCTACGATTCGTGACAGAAAATCTTAATTTTCAGTTTGTAGCTCTGCCTTTCGGTCTAGCTATTGCACCTCGAGTGTTTACAAAGGTTTCCCCCTTTAGCCAGATTAAGGGCTCAGGGTATAATGATTCTAGCTTACTTAGACGATCTACTCTTGATAGATCAGTCGGTAGTCTGCTTAAACCAGAGTTTGGTCACCACAGTCGGCTACCTGGAATACCTAGACTGGATTCTCAACCTAGAGAAATCCTCCTTAAAACAGTCAAGGAGATTGCAGTACTTGGGCCTGATCATAGATACAGCTCAAAAGAGGGTGTTGTTGCTCCAGGCAAAGATCAGTTCCATAAAGGACCTGATTCAGGTGGTCAAAGCAAAGAAGAATCCTTCTATTTGACTTTGCATGAGAGTGTTGGGAAAGATGGTAGCTTCGTTAGAGGCCGTTCCTTATGCGCAGTTTCATTCAAGACTGCTGCAAGACAGTATCCTGTCAACTTGGAACAAGACGGTCCAAGCTCTAGACCAGGGGTGCTCAACCTGTGGCTCTCCAGCTGTTGCGGAACTACAAGTCCCATGAGGCATAGCAAGACTCCGACAGCCACAAGCATGACACCCAGAGGCAGAGGCATGATGGGACTTGTAGTTTTGCAACAGCTGGAGCGCCACAGGTTGAGCACCCCTGCTCTAGACTTTCCCAATGCTTTTATCCCCCAAAGTGTGTCAAGGCTTCAGTTGGTTGATATACAAGAATCTTCAGAAAGGAAAGTCCTTCCTACCAGTTACCTGGAAGATGGTGACAACAGATGCCAGCCTTCTGGGCTGAGGAGCAGTCCTGGAAGAAGCATGAGTCCAAGGAAAATGGTCCAAAACAGAAATTACCTTGCCCATCAATATTCTAGAGATTCGGGCAGCACCCCTGGCCCTGAAGGCCTGGACGCTCAGATTGCAGAATTATCCTGTCAGGATCCAATCTGACAATGCTACAACAGTAGTCTATATCAATCACCAAGGGGACACAAGAAGTTGTGCGGCTCAGAGAGAGATGAATCATATCCTATACTGGGCAGAAGGCAACATTCCTTGCCTATCAGCAGTCTTCATTTTGGGTATAGAGAATTGGCAGGCGGACTACTTGAGTCGCCAACAGTTGTTCCCAGGAGAATGGTCTCTTCACCTGACATCTTTCTGTCAATATGTCAAAGATGGGGAATTCCGGACGTCTATCTGTTTGTGTCCAGGTTCAACAAAAAGATTGACAACTTTGTGTCAAGGACAAAGGATCCGCTGGCATGCTGAACAGATGCCTTGGTTTTTCCATGGGGATCTGTTTTTACTGATCTATGCGTTCCCTCCTGTTCTGCTGCTTCCACACCTTCTTCGCACGATCAAGAAGGAAGGGAAGGAGGTGATTCTTATGGCCCAGGAGATTTTGGTATGCAGAGATCGTAAAGATGGCGGTAGGGGACCCATGGACCCTACCACCGCGGCCAGGCCTTTTCTCGCAAGGTCATGTATACTATCCTACCTTTTTCAAATGCTAAATTTTAACGGTTTGGTTATTGAGACCCACATTCTGAAAGATCGTGGGCTGTCAGGTTCAGTAGTTTCTACTTTGGTTAATGCTAGCAAGCCGGCCTCCAGAGTCATATATTAGAGTCTGGAAGGCATATGTTTCCTAGTGTGAATCCAGGGGTTGGCACCCCAGGAAATATGTCATAGGTAGGATCCTTGAATTTCTACAGATTGGATTAGAAATGAAGCTAGCCTTAAGTACTATCAAAAGCCAGGTGTCTGCCTTATCTGTGTTTTTTCAACGAATACACTTGCTTCACACTCTGGTTTGTAGCTTTATTCAGGGGGTAACATGGATTAATCCTCCGGTTAGGTCACCCCTGAACCCTTGGGACTTGAATTTAGTCCTGTCGGCATTACAGAAACAGCCTTTTGAGCCAATATTCCATTGGTACTTTTGACAAGAGAATTCGATTTTTTTTTTTTTTTTTGGTTGCCATGTCTTCTGCAAGAGGAGTATCAGAGTTGGCTGCTCTTTCTTGTAAAGAGCCATATTTGATTATTCAAAAGGATAAGGTTGCATTGCGTCCTCATCTACAGGTAAGCTGTTTTAAAAATCCTATTTTCACTCATGGTTAGTGTTTGGCTGAAGCCATTTATTATCAATCAACTGTTTACTATTTTAAAATCATAATCGCAACAGAAACTACCCAAATGACCCTGATCAAAAGTTTACATACCCTGGTGATTTTGGCCTGATAACATGCACACAAGTTGACACAAAGGGGTTTGAATGGCTATTAAAGGTAACCATCCTCACCTGTGATCTGTTTGCTTGTAATTGTGTGTGTGTGTGTGTAAAAGGTCAATGAGTTTCTGGACTCCTGACAGACCCTTTCATACTTCATCCAGTGCTGCACTGATGTTTCTGGATTCTGAGTAATGGGGAAAGCAAAAGAAATGTTAAAGGATCGCAGGAAAAGGTAGTTGAACTGTATAAAACAGGAAAAGGATATAAAGATATCCAAGGAATGGTGAATGCCAATCAGCAGTGTCCAAACTCTAATCAAGAAGTGGAAAATTAGCTGTTCTGTTGAAACCAAACCATGGTCAGGTAGACCAACTAAATTTCAGCCACAACTACCAGGAAAATTGTTTGGGATGCAAAGAAAAACACACAAATAACTTCACGTGAAATACGGGACTCTCTGAAAACGTGGTGTGGCTGTTTCTAGATGCACAATAATGAAGCGCTTGAAGAAAGATGGGCTGCATGGTCGAGTTGCCAGAAGAAAACCATTACCACGCAAATGCCACAAAGTATCCCCTTACAATTACGCCAAACAGATAAGCCTCAAACCTTCTGCCACAAAGTCATTTGGAGTGATGAGACCACAATTGAGCTTTTTGGCTACAACCATAAACTTAATTTGTTGAGTTACCAAGGCCTATGTGAAATACGGAGGTGGATCGCTGATGTTTTGGGGATGTGTGAGCTACAAAGGCACAGGAAATTTGGTCAACATTGATGGCAAGATGAATGCAATATGTTATCAAAAATACTGGAGGCACATTTGCATTCATCAGCCAGGAAGCTGTGCGTGGGACGTACTTGGACATTACAACATGACAATGATCCAAAACACAAGGCCAAGTTGACCTGTCATTTGCTACAGTAGAATAAAGTGAAGGTTCTGGAGTTGCCATCTCAGTGTCCTGACCTCAATATCATTGAGCCACTCTGGGGAAATCTCAATGTGCAGTTCATGCAAGAAAGCCCAAGAATTTACAGGAACTGGAGGCTTTTTACCAAGAGGAATGGGCAGCTTTACCATGTGAGAAGATGGAGACTCATCCGCAAATAGCACAAAAGACTTCAAGCTGTCATTGATGTTAAAGGGGGCAATACACTGTATTAAGTGTGGTAAGGAAACTTTTGATCAGGGTCATTTGGGTAGTTTGTGATTATGTTTTTTTAAAGAGTAAACACAGTAGATTTTAATAATAAATGGCTTC
This sequence comes from Lithobates pipiens, assembly GCF_037356315.1. Classification (NCBI taxonomy): domain Eukaryota; kingdom Metazoa; phylum Chordata; class Amphibia; order Anura; family Ranidae; genus Lithobates; species Lithobates pipiens. Next base: position 52,859,478 of record NW_027507787.1, on the reverse strand, counting down.
AGCCAAACATTAACCATGAGTGAAAAAAGTCTGTGTGTTATATTCTCTGAAAAATAGCCAAGAAATCATAAATTCTGCCAGGGTATGTAAACTTATGAGCACAACTGTATATAAAGGTCTGCAGAATTGCCCTTTACATCAGGGTTCGCAGAGTTCCCCCCCCTTGCACTGTAAGATTAAAAGGGATGGAGGCCCAGAGACATGTCCAAGGTACATAGAGGACACATGGGTCAGATTAGGAGGGATAGAGGCCAGAGACATGTCCAGGGTACACCATAGTTAATTTTGTCTACTAAAACATTATAGTCTACTAACTTGATACCATTTTAGTTGACTAAAATACGACTAAAACAATTGAGATTACTTAAATAGGACTGAAACTAAAATTGCATTTTAGTCAAGACTAAAACTAAATTGAAAATTGACACTGGTCTATAGTGCATGTTCATACCTCAATACCATAAATAATAACACATTCAATTTTTCACTTCAGCAGTATATAATGAGTTTAGAAATTGTAGAGAAATGCTTAAATAATGCATTACAATTTAACTACACTGATTAGATTTTAGATGACTAAAATTAGTTTTAGTCGAATAAAATGTCCTGGAGATTAAATACGACAAAAAATAAAACAAGAAGCCTAAAATGGGACTAAAACTAAACTAAGACTAGAACTAAATCGAAATTTGCTGCCAAAATTAACACTGGGGTACACGGAGGATACTTAAGTTGGATTAAAAAGGATGGAGGCCAGGGACATGTCCGGGGTACACAGAGGATACATAGGTTAGATTAGAAGGGATGGATCTTCTAATCTAACCTCTGTGTACCCCAGACATATCCCTGGCCTCCATCCCTTCTAATCTAACCTATGTGTATGCTGGACATATCTCTGGGCCTCAATCTCCTCCTTAGATAACCCATGTATTCTCTGTACACCCTGGACATGTCTCTGGCCTCCATCCCTTTTAGTCTTGCAGTGCAATGGGGAACTCCGCAAACCCTGATGTAAAGGGAACTGCAGGGAACGCTGATGCAGGGGGGTGGCTCAGAGACCACCTTCTATAGCGTGAATACACTAAGGGAAGGGGGAGAACACTGATATCATTGTATTCAACCCCCCCCCCCCTTACATGAGTCACTCCCACCCCCTCAGACTGGCCTGATGACGCAGTCACTGATTGATTGAGATATATATATATATATATATATATATATATATATATATATATTGATTGAGATATATATATATATATATATATATATATATATATCTCTCAATCAAATATACACACACACGTCTTTAGTCAGCCACCAATTTTGCAAGTTCTCCCACTTAAAAAGATGGGAGAGGCCTGTAAATGTCATCATAGGTATACCTGAGCTATGAGAGACGAAATGTGAAAACAAATCCAGACAATCACATTGTCTGATTTTTGAAAGAATTTTTTGCAAATTATGGTGGAAAATAAGTATTTGGGCAACAAGCAAGATTTCTTGCTCTCACAGACCTGTATCTTCTTCTTTAAGAGGCTCCTCCACTCATTACCTGTGTTTATGGCACCTGTTTGAACTTGTTATCAGTATAAGACACCTGTCCAAAACCTAAAACAGTCATGCTCCAAACTCCACTATAGTGAAGACCAAAGAGCTGTCAAAGGACACCAGAAACAAAATTGTAGACCTGTACCAGGCTGGGAAGTCTGAATCTGCAATAGGCAAGCAGCTTGGTGTGAAGAAATCAACTGTGGGAGCAATAATTAGAAAATGGAAGACATACAAGATCACTGATAATCTCCTTCGATCTGGGGCTCCATGCAAGATCTCACCCCGTGGGGTCAAAATGATCACAACCTGCGAGAGCTCATGACCTGCAGAGAGCTGAGACCAAAGTAACAAAGGCTACTAGGGGTGCAATGGATCGTCGCCAATCCATGATCCGAATGGGTCACCCTGTTTGGATCAGCACACGCCACAATCCATGGAGCACTCCGCGGCCTCGGCCTTAGGAAAGGCTGCGGCTTCGGCCTAGCTCCGGAGCGGGGGCCATCTTTGTACACCCGGCGACCGTTTACAATGTGAACGCTCCGTCAAATGACGGAGCGATCACTTGTAAACAAACCGGCGTGCTCTTCCCTCTATGTACCAATCTGTACAGTGGATGGGAGAGACATCGGATGGCAGCAGCGCTGCGGGCTGGATCTGTAGTGCCCACAGAGCTGCTCTGTGGCAATTGCAGTCACAGACATCCCTCCATACCTAGCCATACTCTGCAATACTTGGTAATACCCAGCCATGCTCAGCCGTACCCAGCCATACTCAGCAAATATTACAGTGGGTGAGATGTATATTACAGTGGGGACTATATGGTAGTGGAATCTTCACAGGTTTTTACAAATTCAGTTATTTGCTGATCCAAAAAAATGATCCGATCCGTAACTTTGATCTGAGGAACGATCCAATGTGTGAGTTTTTTTGGTCCGTTGCACCCCTAAAGGCTACCATCAGTAACGCACTACGCCGCCAGGGACTACTGAAGCGCCAGATGTGTCCCCCTGCACTTGCCCCTGTCCCCCTAATGGCGGCAATCTTCGCTTTTTATCGGCACTGCAACATTTTGGCGGACACATCAGACACTTGACACATTTTTGGAACCGTTGGCATTTATACAGCGATCAGTGCTTTAAAAATGCAGTCATGAGCATCTGGACCCCCCGCAGTGCAGCTCCCGCGTGCACACACCGCCAACGTATAGATCCCACGATTCGCGGCATCGTGCCGACCTGCCCCAGTATGACTGCGGCTGGTCTGCAAGCGGTTAAGGAGACAATAAGGTAATTTTTTAATTGATGGCAGCAACATGTCTCAAAGTTGGGACAGGGCCATGTTTACCATTGTGTAGCATCCCCTCTCCTGTTAACCACTTGCCAACCCGCCGCCACAGTTAAACTGCGGCAGGTGGAACAGCTGGGCGAAGCAACGTTCTGTAACGTTGCTTCGCCCTGTGGCCACTAGGGGGCTCGCGCGTGCCCCCCGAGCCGATGCGAGTGCCCGGCGGTCATGATCACCGCCAGGCTCCCGCGATTGCCGCTGACACATGGAGAACTGGGATCTGTCATCTCCTCTGCAGTCCCCTCCTCCTTCTGTTAGAACACGTACTAGGGAACACATTAACCCTTGATCGCCCATAGTGTTAATCCCTTCAATGCCAGTGACATTTTTACAGCGATCAATGCATTTTTATAGCATTGATCGCTGTATTAATGTCAGTGGTCCCAAAAATGTGTCACAGTTGTCCGACGTGCCCGCCATAATGTCGCAGTAAAAATCAGAGATTTCTGCCATTACAAGTAAAAAGAAAAGTTTAATAATAAAATTTAAAATGCCATAAAACTATCCCCTATTTTGTAGAAGCTATAACTTTTGCGCAAACCAATCAATGTACGCTTATTGCGATGTTTTTTTTTCTACCAAAAATATATAGAAGAGTACATATCGGCCTAAACTGAGGGGAATTCTTTTTTATTTATACGTTTTTGGGGAAAATTTATAGCAAAAAGTAAAAAAAAGGCGTGTGTTTTTTTTTTTTTTTTTTTTTTTTTTTTATAGCTCAAAAAAAGACTGCGCAATTGTCAGTTAAAGCGATGCAGTGCCGAATCGCAAAAAGTGGTCAGGAAGAGGGTAAAATCTTCTGGGGCTGAAGTTGTTATCACTCTGTAAATGTGTGGGAACTGAGAAGAGCAGTTGCTGAAGTTTTGGGAGAGGAATGTTCTATTGTCTGATATAGGACTAACCAGTCCTCGGTCATCTTTGTCGTATCTTTTGTTTCAAGATGCGCCAAATATTTTCAGTTGGTGAAAGTTCTGGACTGCAGGCGGGATATTTGGTTAAAAGGGTTGTAAAAGGTTTTGCACTACAGAAGGTTTTTCACCTATATATGTATAGAATGCATTAAGGTGTAAAACCTCATTGGTTTACAACCCCTTTAAGCACCTAGACTCCTACAACAAACCTGTGTTGTCATAGATGCCGTATTTAGTTTAGCATTGCTAAATATGCAAGGCCTTCCCTGAAAATTGTGTTTGGATGGGCGCATATGCTGCTCTAAAACCTGGATATGTCTTTCAGCATTGATGGTGCCTTTCCAGATGTTCAGGCTGCCCATTATATATGCAAACTATCAACACTTCTATTTCTAAAAGCATTCTTAATTTACAGAATTAGAAGTATTAGCTGGATTTCAGCTTCAGTTTGTTAGGGGTACTAGCAGATTTAAATACACTAACATTCCCCTCCCCCCAAACCGACAATGCTGCTGTCGAAATGCACCCTCTGTTCTGATTATCCAGAGTGATGTCTGTCTTATACATGAGGTGTTACTGGCAGGATTCCCAGGTGACAGCAAGGACAAAACCTAAAACAGAAAACAAATGCAGACACCACATCTAATGATTGGTAAGCTGCAATATATAGCATTTTTGTTTTTGGGTTTAATACAGTTTTACCTATGGGTTCTCTTTGTAAACTAGGCTGCATTGTAGAGCGTAAAATTTGATTAAAATAAAAAGAAAACGTATTGCTTTTGTACTTTTCTATTTCTAATATAAACACTGAAGTGTCCGTATATGAAATAGAATTAATTTACTGCAACTCAGTCCTTGGGAGTTCCCAGAGGAAAAACCTCTCCTCCTGTGGGACTGTTTATGAAGCCAAGTATATCTGTTCTCAGGGGAAGAGAGAATGGCAGTGATCTAAGGAGAAGGGGGGCAGCTGTCTGTGATCTTGCAGGATATTGTGGGGATTTGTAGCAGAACGACAAGTTTAGTGTCATTAGTTAAAAAAAAGTTCCGACTACCCCATTCACACATTTATATGGATGGAGGAATCCTTCCCACTGTGGTATTGTATTCTGACAGCGGTGAGCCCTCCCTGCCATCAGAATACAGTGATCAGTGTTGCCAGCTGTATCTGGTGGCACGGATCATTTGGGACACGCAAAGTTTCTTCTACTAAAAATCTTTCTTCTAGCTATTATTATTTATTTATTTATTTTGTACTAAAATTCCAATGGGTAAATTGCCCTGGCACTTTATTTTTTTCTTTGTTTGCTCCCATTTCTCTGATCCCTTCCTGCGTATGTTCCTTATTTTGCCAGTTTGCTTCAACCTCAGGCCCCATTCACACATCGTTATTTGGAAATGCGGGCATAATCGCCACAATTCCAAATCGCACAGCAATTGCTGCAAAGCATACAGCACACATTTGTGTGCCATTCATTCATTCATTCATTCATTCTAAATGGCAACACAAATGCGCTGAGATTTTTCCTGTGATTGTCGACAGAATCGCACAGCAGCGCTTCGTTCAGAGATTTGCTCTGAGGAAGGGGTTGCACCCTCAAAATGCCTCAGCCTATACCCTTTGCTGCGCCTGCACCGTTTAACTTTGTGTGGTTTTATGGCTCATTGTAGGTCGCTATTTTTCTGAGTATCCACTTTTCATTTTTTAAACACCTATTTAAATGTATTTGGTAATGCACTAGGTGTGCGCGCCTCCCTTTTTGTTTTGTCTTTGTAGAATTGCACAGCAGTTGCGGCCGCAAGCATTGTGTAAAGATTGTCACCCAAAATGGAACAGGAGCTTCTTGTTTTTGGGTGACAAACGCACATAGGACAAAGTGATTGGGCTGCCCTGTGTGCGACACAAAGAATCGTGAGTGTGAACGCTTGTTCCAGCTACGTGTAGTGTGAAAGGGACCTAAATGTTCCCTCATTTAGCGCTTGTTTCACTGCTTATTGCACCTATGGTATGACAAAGTACACGTATATTACAAAATTAGATAAATTAGATAGACATAACCTGTATTTGTGGCACCACATCCATGTACATATACAAAGAACAAACAAAAGAATCAGACTTTAACAGTTGCCACCCATAATCCCAAGTAGGAAGAAAATGTAGTACTCATGTATATAAAAATAATGTGTTAAAATTCAACACAATGAAAAAATATACAGACAAAACATGCAACCATCAAAAATTGACAGAGTGTGTATATGTATATATATATATATATATATATATATATATATATATATATATATATATATATATATATATATATATATATATATATATATATATATATATATATATATATATATATATATATAGATAGGTTTCTTTGTCATGCTTAGATAGATATATCTATCTATCAGTGTGACCCCTAATATAATATAATAATCATAGCAATCATATGTAACTACATCAAATAAATAGATGAGATTAAAAAAAAGGAAAAAAAAAAACTTTCTCTAAGTACTTACCTGTATATCAAATAGGATTGCTATGATTATTATGTTATATTTGTTGTGTATGTTTATATGTACATACATATCCAAAATTTGATTAATTGGAGTACTAATTATAACCTCCCAGTACCAATAGGATCACCTGAAGAAGCCTCTGGAAAAAAGCATGGCGATTTCTATTGGTGATGACACACTGATTGCTAACCTCTGGCCCTTCATATTGTGAGTTGACCCCCATCTTCACACATTTACATAATAGTGGGCCACACTGATAGATTTCTTTGTTATGCTTCTATATACTTAGGCAATTTTTGATGGGAGACTATGAGCAGTTTTATTGCTATATTGTTTTCATTATGTTTTTATTAGATTTTAACATGTTGTACCAATAAACTTTGTTATTTTTATATACATGAGTACTCCTTTTTCTTCCTACTTGGGATTATGTGTGGCAGCCGTTAGGCCTCATGTACACTGCTGCTGGTAAACAGAAGTTTAGAGACAATTGGGGGTCTTTTTTCAGCTGCCCCTGAACCCATTGAATGTTATCTTATCAGTACATGTACACAGGTTTGTTTAATGTAGTTTTTAGGCAGTTGAGGTTAGAGGCCTTTTTTGGAAAGCAAAAACATGAGTTCAGACGCTGAATTTAGAGGCATTTCAAGCACCAAACGCTTCTAAATGTGGCTAAACACGGTAACCGCATTTAGCCGTGTTTTGTACAGGCGGTTTTCATTTTTGGCTGTTTTGATGAAATACATTTTTGTTTTTCACACGCTTCTAAATGCAAACACGGCAAAAACTGATGTTTTAACCACTTCCTGCCCGCACTATAGTCAAAATACAGCTACAGCGCAGACGCTAACTCCCGGGAGGGCATCCTTGGAGGTCCTCCTGTTTACTTCCCCTCTGTGCGTCGCTGCAGGCGTGCATCGGGAAGTTCTGTGTTGGCCGTGTCCCTTGGACACAGCCAATCACAGATCGTGCTAAATGGCCAATCACAGCGGCCATTTAGCACTCGATCGGCCTGTCCAATGAGAGGTCATCTCATATGTAAACATCTCTCATCGCTGGAATCTCTCCCTCCTCACATGCAGTCTCTGTGTGAGGAGGGAGAGATGAACGGCTGCAGTGTCAGTGAGAACACACACACCCACCTATCAGTGCCACCTGTCCCCAGTGCCTGTGCCACCTGTCCCCAGTGCCTGTGCCACCTATCCCCAGTGTCACGTGTCGGTGCCACCTGCCAGTGTCATGTGTCATCAGTGCCATCTGTCATTAGTGTCACATATTAGTTCCATCTGTCATCGGTGTCACGTGTCATTGTCCTGGTGCTCCAGGGCCTTCAAAAGTGTAATAGGTAGTCAACAAGTTAGATGTGTAATTTATGCTCCTAGAACACGTGATGGCGCTCCCTGCATGTTGGGCCTCTCTAAGTGGCCAGGCTGTGAAAGTCCCACACACTTGGTATCGTAATACTCATTACTCAGGAGGAGTAGCAGAATGTATTTTGGGGAATTATTTGTGGTATACACATGCCATGTGAGAGAAATAACCTATTACAATGACAATTTTGTAGGAAAAAACAAAAAAAACAAAAAAAATAAAAAAAATCGTAATTTTCAAAGAATTGTGGGAAAAAAATACAACATCGAAAACCTCACTATGCCTCTTACTAAATACCCTGGAATGTCTCCTTTCCAAAAAGAGGTAATTTGGGGGGGATTTGTACTTTCCTGGCTTGTTCGGCTCGCAAGAAATGATAGGCCACCAGTACATCAGGTGTGATCAATTTTTTATGATTAGCACCACAACTTGTAGACTCTCTAACTTTCACAAAGACCAAATAATATCCACTAATTTGGGTTCTTTTTACCAAATATATGTAGCAGTATAAATTGTGGCCAAAATTTATGAAAAAAAATTAATAATTTGCAAAATTTTATCACAGAAACAAAGAAAAATTTGTTTTTTTCCCCAAATTTTTTGTCTTTTTTCATTTATAGCGCAAAAAATAAAAACCCAGAGGTGATCAAATACCACCAAATGAAAGCTCTATTTGTATGAAAAAAAGGACAAAAAATTCATTCGGGTACAGTGTTACATGACTGAGTAATTGTCATTCAAAATGTGAGAGCACCGAAAGCTGAAAATTGGTCTGGGCAGGAAGGGGGTTTAAGTGCCCAGTAGGCAAGTGGTTAAACGTGGTTTACTATCTGCCAAGTTAAATAGTTCAGGAGAGGTTGTAAAAACTAAGGTAAGCCTTAGTCTGATTGTTATTATTTTTTTTGTTTGTTTCTTTGTATTGTATATTACACTTTTACGTAGTACAGAAGCTCTAATAATCAGTACATTTGTATGTTATTTCAGTAGTAAGCACAAGTTACACCTCATCCTTTTTTGCCTAATGGAATGCTTCAACTTGTTTATATATTACAGAAAATGAAGCTGAAAGAAATTGAGCGGTCTGCAGTCCAAGCATGGAGCCCAGCAAACCAGCACCCAGTTTACTTAGCAACAGGTAGAATTTAGCATTTTGCCAAGCTATTTCAGCTTTGTAACAGCATTGTACTATGGCTTTGTTCACCTCTTTGCAGAGAATACTTGTATGCAAGACTTTTTTTTTTTTTTGTCTTGTAATGGCATTATTTTATATTCTCATGTGTTGTGTATATTTTACTGTTAAAGCATAAAGCAAAACTTCCCTTTTTTAATGGCTTCTTGATGCACTAGGGCAAAATAGGGCCAGGTTGGGTTTTGACTGCAATTAGATGTGTTGACAGCCCATTCTAAACAAATGGGCTACTTTAAGACAGCATGTGACATGATGCGTGTTAATGTGTGTTTTATCCAACACACAAGTCTTAACCTGGCCTAAGGTGTCTGGGGGTGGAGGGCTGTTGAGGCCCATTCACAGCATGCGAAGATTAGAATCTGAGGAGGCTTCACAAGAAGGTATTTATTTTGAAACTGATGACAGTATTTGCAGGCACCGTCCTAGGAAACCTGCATTGTCTAAGAAGTACTTTTTAGACCGATAACTTTAACTTTCTTATTGTACATCATGGGACACAGAGCCATAGTAGTTACTATGTGGGTTATAGGCCACCTTCAGGTGATGGACACTGGTACGCCCTAAGCCCTAACCTGAGCTCCACTGGAGCAATCCTTGCTGGGGCTAGCCATGCTGACCGGATCCATTCAAAGTGTCTTTTTTTTGGCCGAATTGAACTTCAACGCTTCTCTTTTTAGAGAACTGGATCCAGTACTTTTTGGTAGTAAGGCCATAAAGTTTTACTGGTGGAGGTGCTATTACAGGTCCAGGATAGTGTGTTTCCTCGAGGATTCCCAGCTCCTGAAGGTTTTAACGGAAGCCACCGTGAAAGGTGAAGATTGGGTCTGTTGGTTTTACCACAGAAAACCCTGCAGCTGGAAAGGTAAGTGGAGTTTTCTAAGAATTTTTTTAAACTTTCTTATTAATGTCTCCTTTAAGATCAGTAAATTATGTCATGCCTATGTGTCATCACTGGGGGCTTTATTCAGCACTCACCTGCTCATGCTGAAAGCACGCTGTGTCAGGAGAGCTGAGATGCTTCTTCCTCCAGGCAGACCGCAGGACCTCCGGTAAGCTGGGGGAGGGGTTCTTCTCCCCACCAATTGCCCCCCTGTGGTGATCATCTCCCCCTCTTCATGGGAGAAGAAGCGCTTTATGTTAAAAAAAACAAAAAACTGCCACGATCAGCTCAGCGGCTTACAGACCTCCCCACGCCATGCTGCTTCATCCCGTCGGTCCCAGAGACCCTGTAGTCCACTGCTTTCTTTAAAAGGGGAAGAGCTGTAGGCAATGCGGGGGGAGGGGCTTAGTGGCGTTGGCATCCTCCGACGTCCAACGCGAGGAGGCAAGGTTTTAAAAGTGCCATTTGTGTTGCAGGCTGTAGAGGGACAGGAGCAAAGGTGGCGTTAAGAGGTTTGGTGACACAGGCATTTCCTCTAATATTTTCCCAATCTTTTAATGCCTTTCCTATCCATTCATGGCAAAAGAAGCTTATGTATTCTGAGTGGAAGCACCCAGATAACCAGTTTTTTCATCCTAAAAAGTTTTCTATACTTTTATTCTATGGAGGAAGAATTCTATAAGAAATGGGGGATTCCAGCAATTGACTCTGCTTTATCCTCTGTGAACAAGAACCTGACTTGTCCTGTAGACAATGCTCAAATGTTGTAAAAGGATCCAACAGATAAGAATTTGGAATTTCTCTTTAAAAACATTTCTCTTGCAGTTTCAGTCGTTCAGCCTGCATTGGCAGCAATTGGAGTATCTCAGTCCTTAAAAGACCAGTTTGTAGAGGTACTAAAAATTATTCCTGATCAGCAGGTTCAGGAGTTGCCCGGTATATCAGAAGCATTGTGTTTCACAGTAGACGCTATGAAAATTTTTATTCTCCAAGCCTCATGGCTCATGATAGGGCTGGTGCGTGTGTAGAATCCTATGGTTGAAAAATTGGTCAGCCGAAGCGCCGTGTAAAAAGATCTTGGCCAGTTTCTCATTTCATGGTGAACAGTTATTTGGATAAGTATATCCAAAGAATTTCTAATGGGAAAAGTTCTCTTTTACCAGTTAAGAAGAAGTTTAAATGTTTTTCCTTTTAAACGTGCCTCTACTCCAGTGCCAGGAGCATCAGCCTCCAGGCAGTCATGACGGCCTCCACCGTCAAGTTCAAGAGGAAGACCTCAGGGGCAGTCCCAGGGCCAAAAGAGGACCTAGGGCAGGAAACCCACGAAGCAAAATACTAACGCCTCCTTATGAAGGGTCGCTCGAATGGGGGGGAAGGCCTTTACACTATTCAAAGATCTAGTAGGAACAATGTCAAGACAGATGGGTGGCTTCCTCAATTTCTCTAGGTTACAAACTAGAGTTCCGAGAATTCCTGTCTCCTCATTTTCTTAGATCAAACATTCCCAGAGACCCAGGGAAAAGGAAGTCTTTCTAGCTTTGGATGATCTCTCTTCTCAAAACGTCAGTGGTTCCCACAGAAGGGCAGGGGTCAGGGTTTTATTCAAACCTCTTCATGGTGCCAAAACCAAACTGGGAGGTCAGACCCATTTTAGATCTCAAGGATCTAAACCAGCTCTTCCTTTCGCATGGAGTCAATCCTATCAGTTGTCTCTATCCTACAAGGAGGAGAATTTCTGGCATCGATTGACATCAAGGATGCTTATCTCCATGTGCCAATTTTCCCCGCTCACCAGAAATTTCTGCGTTTCTAGGTAGAAATTCGTCATTTTCAGTTTGTAGCTCTGCCTTTTGGTCTAGCTACTGCACCTCAAGTGTTCACAAAGATCCTGGCCCCTCCATTAGCCAGGTTAGGGGTTAGGGTATAACGATTCTAGCCTACTTAGACGATATGCCCTTGGTAGATCAGTCAGTAACGCCCCTAAACCAAAGTTTAGGCACAGCCGGGAGTTACCTAGAATTCCTGGGCTGGATTCTCAACCTAGAGAAATCCTCCTTAAAACCATCAAGGAGATTGCAGTATTTGAGGCTAATCACAGATCCAGTTGAGAAAAGGGTGTTCTTACCCCATGATTCGACTTGTCAAAACAAAAAAAAATCCTTCTATTTGGCTTTGCATGAAGTTGTTAAGGAAGATGGTGGCTTCTTTTGAAGCTGTTCCTTATGCACAGTTTCATTGAAGACTGCTGCAAAACAGTATTCTGTCAACTTGGAACAAGAAGATTCAGGCTTTGGACTTTGCAATACGCTTATCCCCCGAAGTGCGTCAAAGCCTCAATTGGTGGTTGATATCCAGCAATCTTCAACAGGGGAGATCCTTTCTACCACTATCCTGGAAGGTGGTAACGATGGATGCCAGCCTTCTAGGCTGGGGAGCAGTCCTGGAAGAATCATCTGTCCAAGGGAAGTGGTCCAATTCAGAGAGGACCTTGCCCATCAATATTCTAGAAATTCGGGCAGTACGTCTGGCCCTAGTGGCCTGGATGCTCAGACTATGGAATTGTCCTTACAGGATCCAATCCAACAATGCCACAGCTGTGGCCTACATCAATCACCAAGGGGGTACGAGAAGTCGTGCAGCCCAAAGAGAGGTGAATCATGTTCTATCGTGGGCAGGAAACATCCCTTGCCTATCAGCAATTTTCATTCCAGGGATAGAAAATTGGCAGACGCACTACTTGTTTCCTGGGAGACTGTTCCCTTCGCCCCGTCATCTTTCTGTCGATATGTCAAAGATGGGGTGTTCTGGACATGGATCTGTTTGCGTCCACAGTTAACAACAAGGTTGACAACTTTGTGTCAAGGACAAGGGATCCACTGGCATGCGGAACATACGCCTTGGTCTTTCCATGGGATCAGTTTTTAATGATCTATGCGTTCCCTCCTTTTCTTCTGCTTTTGCGCCTTCTTCGCAGGATCAAGCGGGAAGGGAAGGAGGTGGTTCTGGTGGCTCCAGCGTGGTCCAGGAGATCTTGGTTTGCCAAGATCATAAAGATGGCAGTAGGGGACCCTTGGACCTTACCACTGTGGCCAGACCACCTCACGCAAGGTCCGGTATTCTATCCTACCATACAAACGCTAAATTTAACAGTTTGGCTATTGAGTCCCACATTCTAAAAGATCATGGGTTGACAGCTTTAGTAGTTTTCTACCTTGGTTAATGCTAGGAAACCGGCCTCCGGGATCATATACTATAGAGTCTGGAAGGTGTATGTTTCTTGGTGTGAATCCATCAGTTGGCACCCCAGGAAATGTGTCATAGGTAGGATCCTTGAATTCCTACATATTGGTTTGGAGATGAAGCTGGCCCTGAGTACTATCAAAGGCCAGGTTTCGGCCTTATCTGTATTTTTTTCAACGCCTCTTGCTTCTCACTCTCTAGTTTGTAACTTTATTCAGGGAGCAACACAGCTTAATCCTCCAGTCGGGACACCCCTGAACCCTTGGGATTTGAATTTTTAGTCCTGTTGGCTTTACAAAAACAGCCTTTTGAGCCTATACGGGATATTCTCTTGGTCCTTTTTTTTTTTTTTTGGTTGCCATATCCTCTGCTAGAAGAGTATTGGAGTTGGCGTCTTTCTTGTAAAGCCTTATCTGATTATTCATAAGGATATGGTGGTATTGGGGCCTCATCCTAGATGCCTACCAAAGGTAGTGACAGGTTTTCATTTAAACCAGGATATTCTACCTTTTTTTTTTTTTCTCTCCAGACCCTCGGTCTGTGGAAGAGAGGTCACTACATTCTCTTGATGTAGTGAGAGCGGTCAAGGTCTATTTAAAGGTGACCGCTCAGATTCGCAAAACAGATGTTTTGTTTGTATTGCCAGACGGTCCTAAAAGAGGACAAGCAGCATCAAAATCTACTATTTACAAATGGATTCTATAAGTGATTGTTCAGGCTTATGGTTTAAAGAGGAAAATTCCTAATTTTCATGTTAAAGCGCACTCCACATGGGCTGTTAGTGCTTCTTGGGCGGTGCTTCACCAAGCCTCTATGGCTCAGATCTGCAAGGCCGCAACTTGGTCTTCAGTCCATACATTTACCAGATTCTATCAAATTGATGTAAAAGGTCATGAGGATATCACCTTTGGGCACAGTGTACTGCAGCCTGCAGTATAACTCCTCTTGTCTCTTAATGCCCTACTTTCTTTATCGCAAATCATAGGACACAGAGCCTTAAGTATTTACTTAGTGGGTTATAGCTACCTTCAGGTGTTGACACTGGCACACCCAATACAGGAAGTTGACTCCCCTATATAACCCCCTCCCCCTTCCAGGAGTGCCTCCAGTTTTTTTCGCCAGTGTCTAAAGGTGTTGGCACGAGTGAAGATTTGCTCTGCAGAACTCCAAGAGGGATCCATGCTGGATTTAAAATGTTCCATCTTTACAATCTAAGGTCAAACCCTTACAGACATGGTGCACTCCACTTTCATGCTACCCCTAAACAGAGTCAGCTGAAAGTCTGGTTTCTTCTTTGGGTTCTTTAAAACCTTCACAACCAGTGCATGCGTTCCTGTCCACACATTGCTAGAGAAGCTTAATTATACCGAATGGAATCCTCTGGATAAGCATTTTCTACCTCCAAAGAGTTTTCTCAGTTCTCTATCCCATGGGGAAAAAAAATCGCCAAAAAGTTCAGTGCACAAATGCTAAAGGATCCAACAGATAAAAAGTTGGAATTCCTAAAAAAAAAAAAAAATGATTTCCTTAGAAGGTATTGTGGCTCCGCCTGCAATTGCAGCCATAGGCATCTGGCACTCCTTAAAGGACCAGTTCACATATGCTCTTAACGCGCTCCCTGTGCAACAGGCCCATGAGATGGCCAAATTACCAAAAGCATTGTTTAACCATAGATGCTATTCACCAGGCGTCTTGCCTGGCCCTTGTGTTAAGTGCACGTGTGTAGGACCCTTTGGTTAAAGGGTTGTTCTGCAACTTCTGTCTAATTTCCCATTTCATGGGGTGAGACTGTTTGGCCATGATTTGGATAAATACATCCAGACAATTTCCAGTGGAAAGAGTACTCTTTTGCCAGTCAAAAGAAAGTATAAAGGTCCTTCATTTAAACTAAAATAAAAAGTAACAGTACAGCGCAGATAAAAATTAACAAAAATAAATATAAATGTAGCACGTATAGAAAAGTCTATAAATGAAATATAAGATAGGATAAATAGATTTTCAAGAAGAATCCGCATGTGCAGTGTGTCTTCAATCAGCAAAAACAGGTGATGATGTGATCCCTTCCACCAAAGAGCAAGATGGACTCTCTCACCTCAAATACTGGACCCCTGATAAATCAGACAGGTCAAAAACGCATATTCCCATCAAGGGTTAATCACAGCAATCGGCAAACAAAACAGGAGTGCTCCGGAGGTGGGTCCTTTTCATGTCCCAAATATTTTGCCGCGTTTGCATGCCGCGTTTAGACGCGTTTAGACGCGTTTAGACGCGTTTGCGTTTAAACGCGTTTATAAAGATAACATCATGTAGACCCTCCCCAAGCTCTCAAAGCATTTTTTTTAACTATTTCTGCTATTTTGATCAGAGTGAGCAGCAGCAGCATAGAGAGCAGTTGTACACTTGCATTTGCCGTGTCACTTGCCACGGCACCTGCCACAAGTTGGGGATTGTCCACTTGCCACATCACCTGCCACAAATTGTGGATTGTCCACTTGCCACGTCACTTGCCACATCACCTGCCACGTCACTTGCCACGAGATGTGGATTGTCCACTTTCCACATCATCTGCCATGCCACCTGCCACAAGCTGTGGATTGTCCACTTGCCACGTCACCAGCCACATCACCTGCCACAAGTTGTGGATTGTCCACTTGCCACGTGACTTGCCACATCACCTGCCACGTCACTTGCCACATCACCTGCCACAAGTTGTGGATTGTCTACTTGCCGCGTCACTTGCCACATCACCTGCCATGTCACCTGCCACGTCACCTGCCACAAGTTCTGGATTGTCCACTTGCCACGTCACTTGCCACAAGCTGTGGATTGTCCACTTGCCACATCACTTGCCACGTCACCTGCCACGTCACTTGCCACGTCACCTGCCACAAGTTTTGGATTGTCCACTTGCCACGTCACTTGCCACGTCACTTGCCACGTCACTTGCCACGTCACTTGCCACGTCAGCTGCCACGTCACTTGCCACGTCAGCTGCCACGTCACTTGCCACGAGATGTGGATTGTCCACTTTCCACGTCATCTGCCATGCCACCTGCCACAAGCTGTGGATTGTCCACTTGCCACGTCACCAGCCACATCACCTGCCACAAGTTGTGGATTGTCCACTTGCCACGTGACTTGCCACATCACCTGCCACGTCACTTGCCACATCACCTGCCACAAGTTGTGGATTGTCCACTTGCCACGTCCCTTGCCACGTCCCCTGCCACGTCACCTGCCACAAGTGGATTGTCCACTTGCCACATCACTTGCCACATCACCTGCCACAAGTTGTGGATTGTCCACTTGCCACATCACCTGACACAAGTTGTGGATTGTCCACTCGCCACGTCACTTGCCACATCCCCTGCCACAAGTGGATTGTCCACTTGCCACATCACTTGCCCCATCACCTGCCACAAGTTGTGGATTGTCCACTTGCCACGTCACCTGACACAAGTTGTGGATTGTCCACTCGCCACGTCACTTGCCACATCACCTGCCACAAGTGGATTGTCCACTTGCCACGTCACTTGCCACGTCCCCTGCCACAAGTGGATTGTCCACTTGCCACGGCACTTGCCACGTCACCTGCCACAAGTTATGGATTGTCCACTTGCCACGTCACATGCCAGTCACCTGCCACAAGTTGTTGATTTTCCACTTGCCACGTCACCTGCCAAGTCACTTGCCGCGTCACCTGCCAGGTCACTTGCCACGTCACCTGCCACAAGTTGTGGATTGTCCACTTTCCACATCACTTGCCACTTCACCTGCCACGTCACTTGCCACAAGTTGTGGATTGTCCACTTGCCACATCACTTGCCACCTGCCATGTCACTTGCCACAAGTTGTGGATTGTCCACTTGCCACGTCACTTGCCACAAGTTGTGGATTGTCCACTTGCAATTGCAATTGTTTAAAATATTTTTCTAATGGTTTTTCATCATTTGCAATCATTTTTGAGATTTTTAATGTAAAAAAAAAGGTCACCATTAAAAACGCATATAAACGCAAACGCGGCTAAACGCGGGTGCCGCGTTTAGCCGCGTTTTGCCGCGTTTTGCGTCTGAAACGCAGAAATTTTTGTTTCTGAACGCATTTTTTTGCTTCTGGAAAAACGAGATTAAACGCAACTGCATATAAACGGAAAAAAACGAGACTGTGTGCATGGACACATAGGATAACATTGAATGAGTTCAGGTGCAGTTGAAAAAACTGTCCAACTGCATCTGAACGCGCGTTTAACTGCGTCTCGTGTGCATGAGGCCTTAGAATTAAATTTGTTTAATCTTTTTAGGTTCATTTTCTACCAGTGCAATATATAAACAGTGGCTGGTAGACAGGGATTTTAAACACACTCCTGGCTGCTATATTGTATGTTTTGTAGAACAGGCAATGCTTTTTCAGATGAAAGCGATTTAACCACTTGCTTACTGGGCACTTAAACCCCCCTCAGTCCCAGACCAATTTTCAGCTTTCAGCGCTGATGCACTTTGACAATTGCGCGGGCATACAACACTGTACCCAAATGAAATTTTTATCATTTTTTTCCCACAAATAGAGCTTTCTTTTGGTGGTATTTAGTTACAGCTCGGAGTTTTATTTTTTGCTAAACAAACAAAAAAAGATGCAAAAAAAAAAAAAAAAAAATCATGTTTTAATAGTTTGTTATAAAATTTTGCAAACGGGTCATTTTTCTCCTTCATTGAAGTGCGCTGATAAGGCGGCACTGATAGGCTGCATTGGTGGGCACTGATGGGCTGCATTGGTGGGCACTGATAGGCTGCACTGGTGGGCACTGATAGGCATAGTTAAGGCGGCACTAATAGGCACAGATAAGGCGGCACCGATGGGCACAGATAAGGCGGCACTGATGGGCACGGATGGGTGGCACGGATAAGTGGCACGGATAAGTGGCACGGATAAGTGGCACGGATAAGTGGCACGGATGGGTGGCACGGATGGGCACTGATAGGTACCACAGATAGATGGGACTGATGGGCACTGATAGGTGGCACTGATAGGTGGCTCTGATAGGTGGCACTGCTGGGCACTGATGGGCGGCACTGCTGGGCACTGATGGGCGGCACTGCTGGGCACTGATGGGCGGCACTGGGGTGCAGCACCTTTGAGGCAGATTGGGTGGCACTGTGGGTGGCACTGTGGGGTGGCACTGTGGGGTGGCACTGTGGGGTGGCACTGTGGGTGGCACTGTGGGTGGCACTGTGGGCACAGACGGGGGGCACTTACTTTTACTTTTAGTTATTCTTCAGGATGGCACTGCGGGAGGCAGGTGGGCACTGGCAGGTGGCATGTGGTGCCTTGCATTGCTGGCCGTGATCGGGACTGATGTCCCGATCACGGCCGCCGGTGATCGGCTTTTTTTTTTTCTCCTCGCGCTGTCAGCGCGAGGAGGAATAATAGCCGATTACCGGCTCCGTTCTATCACATGATCAGCTGTCATTGGCTGACAGCTGATCACGTAATAAGGGGTCAGGATCGACCCCTTACACGGATCGGTGATCAGGCGAGTCTCACGGACTCGCCGATCACAGAGCGCGCCGCGCTCGCCCCTCAGGGGACGCGCAGGCCGCTCGTAACCGGGATGACGTCAATAGACGTAGTCCCGGAAATCTAGGTCCGCGCTAATGCCGTCATTCGGCAATAGCGCGGTACCCAAGTGGTTAAACAGCTGGGTGAACTTTTTCTGATTTTGCCTCCTTGATCCAAATGAATGATACAAAGTATAGAAGACTGTAAATTATCGTAATGGCTAGGTAACTAGTATTTTCAGAAGGTCAGCAATGAAAGTATCCACAACCACCTAGCACTGAGGGGAACCAGAGTGATTACCCCAAAAACAAGAGTTGCACAAGGAGAACCAACCACGGCATTGGAATTCTAGAAAAATTGTCTTTATTGAAAAATATAAAAATCTCAAATAATGGCAGACCAAAATGGCCAACACATCCAAGCACCAACAATTAAAATGATTAAAAGAAGTGGACAACGTTGTCACGCACACTCTAATACAGGTGGTATATTACTGGCCAGATCACCAGGTGAAAACAGAGTGGAGAAAAAGCCAAACAAAAAATCAAATACAGCCACCACATCTAATCATTCTGATGATCTGCAATGTATTCCATTTTTGGTTTTGGATTTAATACAGCTTTAAATACAAAACTATGTGTTTAGGGAACACCATTGCCATCAGATCTTGAAAAGGTAGTCCCTTGGGAAAATTGCCAGTTATTTGTGTTTCCTCTGTCTGGAGGTTACATGCTGCCTACGGCATGGTCTTTTTAAGCTAGCGGAGCCCCAGTTCACAATTGCTGCCTAGGAGTGAGGGAGTACATTTGGGGAGGTGTGGTTTCCCTCAGCCTTTTTTTGTTCTGGCCACCGGACAACGCCAAGGTACTGGCAAGAGAAGACCCGCTCCTGCCTCTTTGGAGCCTGGTGAGAGACATGGGTAGTGGTGCAGCATCGAATTGTTTGACCGGGGGCTCTGGGTGCATTGTTGTGGAGGAGGAGCATTCTTTCCCTTGGCCAAAGCTGACGCTGCCTGACCAAAAGATGCCAGGCGCCATTTTAGGTAGAGGTCATCGCAGAGCAACAGTGATTCTGCTTTTCGGTCTCCTTAGGTGCAGGGCAAAAGGATGGGCTTGTTGAGCATCAGAAGGACTGGAGCACACGAGGGCCAAAACTGAGCCTTCATCCCACATAAAGATTCTGGGAGAAACCGGCACCAGCGGGGCACAAGTAGGCAACCGGGACCTGCCTTATTTGCTGTGTATATTTGGTGGTTGGTTATCTGGAAAACCTAGGTGGTTGGTCCCTAGCAGACCAAAGCACCTGTAGACTAGACTGGCTGCTGGAGTACACAGGGTGATGGTGATGGGGCTGAGTAGTTATTCCTTGATCTGAGCTTCCTACTCTTTTTGACTTTTTCATGCTAAGGACACAACAAAGGAAAGAAAACCTTCCCCTTAAAGTGCTCTGGGTGTGGCTCCAAGCCATCTTCTATCAGTCTAAACCACTGTGCTGCCTTAGTATTTCAACCTTCCTTAAAGAGGAATCAATTTAGTTTATTCTAAATTCCTCTACTCAGTAATGGATGTGATGACTTGTTTCAGGCAATTCCTTAACCTTATTTCTGAAGTGCAGGCCTCTTATAAACCAGTCAGCCAGATTGTGCCAGTGCCTTCTTCCCCAGTTTGGTTGCTTAGGATTCCACAGAATGAACAACAGAGGGGGTAAAGATGTTGGCCCAAGAGATGGTGACCAAAACAATCTGGAGGTTGGGATAAACGGCTCAATCTCCGTATTTGCAGATGATACAAAGTTGAGCAGGGAAATAACTTCTACATAGGATGTAGAAACCTTACAAAAAGGCCTAAACAAATTAATGGGGTAGGCAACAACATGGCAAATTAAGTTTAATGTTGAAAAATGTAAAGTAATGCATCTAGGTGCTAAAAATGTGACTGCAATTTACTCGCTGGGGGGAGAACCTCTGGGGGAATCTAGGTTGGAAAAGGACCTGAGGGTCCTAGTAGATGACAGACTCAGCAATGCCAAGCTGCTGCAAGCAGAGCCAGCAGAATATTGGGTTGCATTAAAAAAGGATTTACTCCAGAGATAAAACAATAATTCTCCCACTTTACAAGACACTAGTCCAGCCGCACCTGGAGTATGCCGTCAATTTCTGGGCACCAGTCCTCAGGAGGGATGTGCTGGAACTGTAGAGAGTCCAGAGAAGGGCAACAAAACCAATTTAAGGGACCGGAGGATCTCTGCTATGGGGAAAGACTACAAACACTGAACTTATTCTTTCTGGAGAGGAGACACTTGAGAAGGGATATTATATTGATGTATAAATACCGTACTGGTGACCCTAGCATAGGGAAAAAAACTTTTCAGTGAAAGGGAATTTAAAAAAAAAACACATGGCCATTCACTAAAATTAGAAGAGAAGCGGTTTAACCTTAAACTGCATAGAGGGTTCTTTACTGTCAGAGCAGTAAGGATGTGAAATTCTCTTCCACAAACAGTGGTATCAGCGAGGTGCATCAATAATTAAAAAAAAAAAAAAAAAACTGTTAGATGGGTACCTTAATGACCACAACATACAGGGATATATGATGTACTATTAGCATAAAAGCACAAACAGGTTAGACTGGATGGACTTGTCTTATTTCAACCTCACCAACTATGTAAGATGCTTCGGCTTCTGATTCTGAGCTAGATGACGTGCGTGATTCTTGTAAAGGGTTCAAGTTCTATTTAGAGGAAGTTGATGGCCTTTTGAGTGCCATTTTATAGGCAATTGGGCACTAGGCATTTAGGAAGAAGGAGGTGAACTTTCTAGACACAACCAACTATGCCCGGGATACCAGAAAATAAAAAATCTTCCCTGTTCACCATGTAATGTCTGATATCCTAAAGGAATGGTCAGAACCTGAGAAAAGGCCCCTTTCCAACAACTGGAAGAGGTTTCCTTTTGATGATGATCCAGGGACAGTATGGAAAAAGTTCCCCAATTTAGATGCTCCCCTATTAAAAATATCCATATGGTCTCAGCTTGCCTTTGAGCCATCTTGGAGATTGTAATTCTACATGTATCGACACACCATGTGGTAAGGTGGATACAACATTGCAAGTAGAAGCGTGCCATGTCCTAAATTCAAACTTTAAACCTAGATAGAAAAAAGAAATTGGGCTATGGACTTTTTTAGGCACAGTAAAACTATTTGTTTAGTTTAAAATATACATTTTTATTTACAAAAAAGTTCTAAAACGCACAATAATTACAGAAGAAAATTATTTCATAATTGATCAGACAAATCGTCCCTATTATGTTACTGCTGTTCTAAAACAATACTAGAATGGTGGAAACCACCAGCAGACACTCTAAACAGTGAAGTAGTAAGTAATCCAAAATGGCGGAACATCAAAAGGGATTAAGATATGTTGTTATGCTCGACATGTTTTGTGTGTCCGCACGCTTCTTCCAGAGCTTATTCTGACCAGCTAAGATAAGAAATAAATACAGTATAAAAGACTGCAGAAACGAATATAAACATATAATTTACATTTAATATGAAGATAAGACCAAAAGATAATCAAGCGCAGTCTGGCTCAAAAGTCCGCAACACCAGTGCAAAAAGAAGCAGTGAGAATGAGACACCATGGGGGCATGTGTAATAACATATATTTAGTAGTTAAGGGACCAGGAAATTGTACAGATAAATGAAAACTTACTAGGAAAAGAAAAAAGGTGTAACTAGACTGAATCCACAAGGATAAAATGAAAAAAGAAGAAAATCCCTGTATGTATGGGCACCAAAGTATTGATAACATTTCTTATACAGCCAGGGCCAGCCATAAATAGATCCGCAATTCAATTAATACAAGCCAAACAAATATTCTAAAAAGATAAAGAATAAATATTTGAGTATAGTAAATATTCAAAAAAGAACACAGCAGGGGAATATTATATATATATATATATATATATATATATAATATATATATATATATAATATATATATATAATGTCAGTGACTGCGTCATCAGGCCAGTCTGAGGGGGTGGGAGTGACTCATGTAAGGGGGGGGGGGGGTTGAATACAATGATATCAGTATTCTCCCCCTTCCCTTAGTGTATTCACTCTATAGAAGGTGGTCTCTGAGCCACCCCCCTGCATCAGCGTTCCCTGCAGTTCCCTTTACATCAGGGTTTGTAGAGTTCCCCATTGCACTGTAAGACTAAAAGGGATGGAGGCCAGAGACATGTCCAGGGTGTACAGAGAATACATGGGTTATCTAAGGAGGAGATTGAGGCCCAGAGATATGTCCAGAGTACACATAGGTTAGATTAGAAGGGATGGAGGCCAGGGATATGTCTGGGGTACACAGAGGTTAGATTAGAAGATCCATCCCTTCTAATCTAACCTATGTATCCTCTGTGTACCCTGGACATGTCCCTGGCCTCCATCCTTTTTAATCCAACTTAAGTATCCTCTGTGTACCCCAGTGTTAATTTTGACAGCAAATTTCGATTTAGTTCTAGTCTTAGTTTAGTTTTGGTACCATTTTAGGCTTCTTGTTTTATTTTTAGTCGTATTTAATCTCCAGGACATTTTATTTGACTAAAACTAATTTTAGTCATCTAAAATCTAATCAGTGTAGTTAAATTGTAATGCATTATTTAAGCATTTCTCTACAAATTTCTAAACTCATTATATACTGCTGAAGTGAAAAATTGAATAAGTTATTATTTATGTTATTGAGATATGAACATGCACTATAGACCAGTGTCAAATTTCAATTTAGTTTTAGTCTTGACACCTGCGCAACACTGTAATAGTGAGAGCAGTACGCAGAGAACTGTCGGGTCAGGCAACAACACAACACTAATCGGGGGGACAGCATGAAAACAGCATGAAATGCATACCTCCCCACCCGAACAGATACAGTGTCATATGGGCCAATAAAGCTCATGACGCTGGGTGGCCACACAGCATCTCACACTGCCTGTAAGCACCGGCAGACACAGGCTAGCCAGAACTGCGCCAAATCATCCTGGTAAATGGGTAAACATACAACAACAACAAAAAAAGGGGAGAGCCAAGGCAATTTGTAGATCGTAGACAGCTATCAAATAATATACCAGACAAGACCTTCTGATGTTTCATAGAAAAGGCTTGTATGATTGAGCCTCATTGATGCCAGGGGAATGAGTGGCACTCAATCGCTCAATCCATAGTCTCTCTTCTGAGAATCTGTTTATTCCATTTGCCCACACAGGGGTCAGAGGGGACCACCGCAAGGGCAATAAAGGATACCACTGAGGTATCAAATTTGTGATATAAATCTAAATGTCTACTCACAGATGTAATCATTTTCCCACCTGAAGTAGTACACATGGTCTTTTATACGGGCACTAAACTGTCTGATAGTTTTGCCCGCATAGAAGGCCGAACATTTACACATTAGATAGACAACACCCCGTGTTTCACAATCTGCATAGAAATTGGGGATAAAACGTTCTCCATTCGAATTGCTCACCTACCTGGACCCATGGGCAAAATGCACATCTGCCACATCTATGAATCCCCTATGGAGAGCGGGTCCCAGGTGTGGCTGAAAAATTACTGGATGAAAGTTTATCCCGTAGGGAACTTGATCTATGAAAGGTGATATTAGTGTTCACATATTTCATCAAGATGGGATCTCCGCAAACAATAGGCCAATGGGACACCAAAATGTTGCGTAATTCAATATGATGGTTAGAAAATCTGGTCACAAACAGTGGAATTTTGTTTAATAGGTTTCTTGCTTGTAAAGTAGAGAATGCCGTGATTGTCGTGAGGCCTTGTTATAGGCCCTACTTGTAATGGACTTGCTGTAGCCTCTCTTTTGTGGCAATCACATAAAAGCCTGGGTCTTAAATTCCTCTGTATGAGTACATTTACGCCGCAGTCTTACATACTGTGTGTATGGTATACTACGTATCAAGCCCTCAGGGTGTGCACTGGCCACGTGTAAAAGTGTATTACCTGCTGTTTCCTTATAAAACCGAGTGGAAGCTAGACAGCCCGCTTGGTATTTGAAAATTGTAAGGTCTAGAAGCGTAATCTGAGATGTATGACTAGATACTGCGAATTTAAGATTGAATGAATTCGGATTAAGAGTTTCTATAAAATAATTCAATCTGTCCAGGGTGTCGGTCCAAATAATGAATACGTCATTGATGTATCACAGCCAGCATAACGCATGGCTGGTATACATTGATAAGGCATCACTGGAAAAGATGTACAGTCCCCCCCCCCAGTTACAGGTTAGCGTAGGCTGGTGCACAACATGTGCCCATAGCCACTCCCTGTACCTAGAGGTAGTAGGGCTCTTGAAATACAAATACATTTTGGGTTAATATAAATCTGAGAAGTTCCAAAACGAACTTGCAAAATTCCCAGCGATAATGATCCTGTTCTCTCAAAAAGGTGCGTGCAGTCCCGATCCTATGTGCCATAGCAATGTAGGAATTGTTGGTCCATAAGTATGATATTTCCCCCCTTGTTAGCCGTCTTTAAAACAAGGTCCATGTGATTACGTAAACGTCGGATTGTTTGTAGTTGTGAAGGGGTTAGGTTTAGGGTTGAATGTTTTGCTTTTAATGTCCTCAATCGTAGTCTTTAGAAAAGCCCAAATGTTAGGATTGGACATCAGATCAGGAAACCGTTGCGATTTTGGTTGAAATTTTCGAGAGGGAGGTGCAATGTAACTGACAGGTGGTGCACTATGGTGGGTTGCACCATCTGTCGGATCACTCTCTTCTAGTAATAATATTAAATCCCGAAGGGCCTGGAAATCATCGTATTTATTTATTTTACAGATTTTTTTCTTTGTTTAAAATCTTAGAGATTGTATCGATAAGAGAGGTGACATTCTCCTGAAAAGAGCCTGGGATGCTAGCATAGCTAACCTAAAGCCAGCTGTACCCACCGCCTGTGTAAAAGAAATTTAGAATCTTGGTTGTCGCAGCTGCAATAGAACCTACGTGCGGATACCCCTCCAGAAGGAAAAAAAAAGAAGCAATCTTTTAGAAAAAAAAATTTGGACCCAAAGGGTGCAGCTCCAAGAGGATAAGGAGATGAAGCCAAAGAAAACGCTGGATGGGCCACAAGGGGTAGACCAAAAGGAATGTTCTGTTAAACCCCCCTATAGGGTCAGACTCCCAAGTCACAATGACATTGGGTACCCAGTTGAAGGAAGAACTTCCTTCCCCATTGGGAGAAGATAACCTCCAGCAAATTTGTTCTAGGAGTTGTATCAAGAGAATATGCCCTAGAGTTTAATGACATGCCACCACCAAGTTGCCCTGGGATTCCGAAAAAGGCCTTACCACTCCTCTTGGAAGAATTGGTAAGCCAAAAGTTTCTAGTTCCCATACCAGAGTGGGAAAAGGAAATCTGTTTGTATTCTCACATGTTCATAGTGGGAAGACCTTCATGAAAGTATCAGTTAATCCAGAATCTCAAGTCCCTAAATGTAACCATCAAGTACAAAAGGTTCGGCATGAAGTCCATGTACTCGGGAACATATTCCATTTTGAATTTCTGCCTGCTGGTGTGCATTGTGGTGGCCTCTGCTGTGACCTTTCATATGAGGGTGATGGCTGTTCTTTTGATCCCTGGTGATATGATGGATGTTACTCTGTTTTTTTGTTTTCGACTGTATGAGTTGCTTGTTGATTTTGTGAGTTTATTCTAACAATTTGATGTGTCCTATGTGACACGATATGAAATTTTGCATGCATTTAATTATTATATACTTGTTTCTAGAGTAATGCTGTTTCACGTATCTTGCACCCCAGAAGAATGAAAATTATTTCAGAAATCTGTCAGTATTTCTGTTTGGTCCACAAGAGACTACCATTTCTTCAACAGATACTGTGGAATACCACCCCACTCTGATTCAAGTTATTCTGATGTTAAACTGTCATTACAGCCGCAATTCTTTTCATCTTGAATGGATGGTTTCAATAAAGTTTACCAATTTTTTATTTATTTTATAGGTAAAAAAAACTTTTATTAGATATTTTGTTTACTATGGCCTATAAAGTCCCCTTGGGGTTAATTTTGTATCTGTATATTCAGACTGATATATGCCTTCCCTCCGATGAAGATTCTCCCTCGACCGCTGTGTAAGATAGGAAGATAACCAGGACCCTTTCTACCTCTAACACTGAATTGGCCCTGAATGATTTAGTAAACCAACATACTCGCGCTCCTGGAGGACGAGTCTTGGCCTCTTCCAAACAGCTCAGACTAACTGGCACAAGGGCCCCCCATTACAACTTGCTTTAACAGCATGACTGTTAAAACCCAGGTCCTGAAGGATAAGGGGTATCTTTAACCTGGTTGTCCCTACCTGATTCAGAGCCAGAAAATAAACCACATGCAACATCGCCTTAAAAACTCAACCTGGTGCTCTCTGTACTTCAGAAACCCCTTTTTGAGTTAATTGGAGACCCCACATGTAAGGTTACCTTTTTGATGGCCATGCTGTCTGTTAGGTGTGTTTCTAAGCTGGTATCCCTTTGTTGCAAGTCTTTTTTTTTTTGTATTGCACAGGGATAAGGTGGACCTTCATTCTACCCAAGGTGAACTCCCTCTTACACCACCATGAGGTTATTGTTCCCTTCAATCTGTCATATTTTAAACACATTATGTTGATTTCCCTCCGCTGCTTGGATGTTGTGATGGATGACAAGTGTATATCTGGCAGCCACGGGTTCTGTTCACTAAACTGTGTTACTTTTTGTCCTACCTAAAGGCATGTTGCTGCAGGTGAATCAGACAACTTATTTCCAGGGCTTATGCCCCTAAAGAAATGGTTCCTCTTTCCTATCAGAGCTCATTCCATTTCCAGCATCAAACATCTGTATCTCAGGTTTATAGGGCTGCCATCTGGTCCTCTGTTCACATGCTCTATGGCACAGGCATCAAACTGCCAGCCCTCCAGCTACTGTGGAACTAAAAGTTCCATGAGTCATTGCACGGATGACAGTTGATGACAAGCATTATTCCCACAGGCAGAGTCATAATGGGACTTGCAGTTTCACAGCCAGTTTGACACCCTTGCTCTATGGGTTTTACCAAGTGAATGTCCAGGCCTCGGCTGATTGGAGCTTCAGCTGCAAGATGCAATAAGCTGTCATTTCATTGTTTTCGGGTTCTTCAACCCTTCTTTTTTGCAGGAATGTTGGCAATTGTGTTTGCTATCTTGTTGGCCACCCTTCAGTTTGTTGCTTTGGGTTGTCCCTTAGTCTGTACTGTACAATTAAGATGATGTGAATTTTACTAGTCTGTAAATTCCTTATTTTCCATTACAGTACAGGACACAGGGACTTCCCTTTGTCATTTGTGGTCACACAAAGCTCTTGGGGTTATAATGAGCTTGCACAAGGAGCGGCCCTAGGCTAGTTTTTATTTTTTGACAGTGTCCAATCTTCTGAAGATTTCCTGCATGTAACCAATACAAGCCCTGTGCTCCGTACTTTACTCCAAGATAAGAAATATACTGGTGAGTCAATATTACATGTTTTATTTCTTTATGGCCGGTGAGGCCTGCAAATGAATGTAGAGGGTGGTGCTAGGATCTATTTTGGAAATGAATTGCAAATTACCGTTGCCAGGTTTGGCCGCGGTAATAATGAAGGTGCAGACTAGGCGATAAGGGGATGGACCAGCAAGGTCAAAGGTGGGTGTGTTTTTGTATTTTAGATCAGAGTTGGTGGCCAAACCTTGCTGATAATATCGTATATGCACACAGATTTTGCAGTCTATATAACACGGACATTCTGGAATAAGTAAAGGCATTTTTCTCTTGAAATGTGAATTTTAGTGGTTAGAATTTTTATGTTTTAATAACTCTATTTAATTGTCAGCTGCCACATTAAAATATTGTATGGGTGTTTTTTTTTTTTTTTTTTTCTTTCCTCCTAGGTACATCTGCACAGCAGCTAGATGCTTCATTCAACACCAATGCGGCTCTTGAGATCTTTGAGGTAGACTTTGGGGATCCTTTTCCTGACCTAAAACGAAAAGGTGTCTACCTGGCATCCAGCAGGTATGAGGTATAAATTATAGCAGCTTTTTTCCTGGTGAAAGCTTTCTGTATCAGATTAAAGGTTTTTGGATGTTTTGTAATAGTGAACAGATATCATACAATTGAAGCTATAAGTCATGAACTGTCGGGAATTTTCTTGGTTGCTGCGTAGACTCAGTCATATTAAAAATGAATTGCACCCCACAGAAACTGGTGACATTTTCAACTAATATAAAGAGTCCAACATTAGATACATTCAAACTGTGCCTGCAGATAAAGGTGATTATACTTTAAAAACATAAGGAAAATGTACTATTTTAATAATTTACCAAAAATATCAATGGCTGTAAAAGTAAGTATTCCCTTGGCTTCATAAGCTTGTATTTCCCACATTTAGCAAAAATTACTTATTGTAAGTGTTTTGCACAATTGTTCACCAGTTTTTAATTTAAACTTGAAATTTGTGATCCCTACTCCCTGTAAAATTTATTGGTTCACAACCTTGCATGAACGACCTCTTTCGTATTCCCCCCCCAACAATATTTCAGTGGGGTTCAAGGGCTTTGACTAGGCCATGCTATAACCCTCCATTGAGCCATTTCTTTGTGCATTTTGCATTTCCATTCCCAGTTTGTTATTGGTTTAATTGGAGGGCGGGTGCATTGGAGGACAGGGTCCCCTGAGGTTTCTTAAAAAAAGGGAACCTGTCGCCAAAAAAACCCTCTTAGGGGACTTTTTAACGTATGTGATGGGTGGGAAAAAAGGTTAGTTAAGTGTATTAACAACAAGAAAACTTTTTTTATTTTATTTTTTTGGTCCTTCTGTCTCTTATTCATCAGTTCACAGCACATTGTTCCGAAAGGCTCGTCCTTTGCTTTTGTTCACTGTAATATTCTTTTTTGGACAGCACACTTGCCATGCAGGTTAAATTGGTGCAGTCTTTTTGATACCTGCAGATCCAGGGTTTAAAGTGGATGTAAACCCGAAAAAAAAAAAAAAAAAATTGATGCCATAATGTAGAGAATAAGATTTCCTATCATTTGAGCCCGGTCTTGCCACACAGAGTTACTCAAGCCCTGAGCAATCGTCTTTTGTTGTTCAGTTAGAGAAATCTTGACAAAGGCTCTAAAACTTTGTCAAAACCTCCCCCTTGCTGTGAGTGACGGGTTATTTACATATCTCATGCACTAGCCTGAGACTGGCACATCCTGTGTAAAAAGTTCACAATTCACACCTCCCTCCCCTCCTCTCCTCCTCTCCTCCTCTCCTCTCCCCTCTCCCCTCCAGCTCTCCCAGGATTGGCTGCCTTTACTGTGTTTTGACTGGATGTTTATCATCATAGGATGCAGTGAACAGTGAAAAGAATATATACAGACAAGTGATTTAGGGGAGCTGTATGTAGTCAGAGCTGGGCAGAGTAGAACATCCAGTGATCTGATGATTGTTATAGAGCAGTGTGTGTGTGTGTGTGTGTGTGCGCGTCTCTGAGGTCACCTGATCACAGTTGCAACATTCCTTTCCTTCACCGGGATTTGTTATGTGGGGGAAGGGTGGATTTCTCACTTTTTATAATTACACCCAGTAAGGCTTAATGAGTTTAGGGCCAGTTCACACCAGTGTGCTGTACGAGATCGCATGTGATTCCCACCGCACTGCAGTGCAAATCACATGCGATGTCCGCGTAGTGCAATTTCAGCCATACAGATAGTATGGATGTTATTGCACCGCATTTCGACCAAACTCGCACAGGACCCTTTTTTTGTTCTGCACCAGAATCGCATGGGTGTTCACACCTATGCAATCCGATTCATGTCCTGTCAGTTCGCAATGCGATATGCGAGCTCAAATGGGGGTGTGGTTAACATTTCTGCGAGTCGGATGCGATGTGCGAACCCGCAGGGTTCCCGCATCGCACCAGTGTGAACTGAGCCTTAAAGCATACAGCCTACAAATATCACCTGACTGCTCCCACCAAGGCTGCGATTTGGGAACCCTACAAATCCACTACAGTTTCCCACATCGCATCCGACTCGCACGGCAGTTCACACTGCCATATGCAAACTGCTGGGGAGTGTCATACAATGTTAACGACACACCCATTTCAGCTTGCATATCATACTGCGAACTGACAGGATATGATTCGGATCACATAGGTGTGAACACCCATGCGATTGTGGTGCGGCCCAGAAACAGGGTCCTGTGCGAGTTTGTATGGCTGAAATCGTATTGCACAGACATCGCATGTGATCTGAACAGCAATGTGTTGCAAATCACAGGGATGTGAAGTGTACAGTGGTGGGTAGTACATGCAGGATGGTGTCAGGATAGTGGACAGTGTCCGATTATTTTTTTTATTTTACAATCTAATTTTTTTTTTTCAAAAGGTTTTTTATTTTTAAAAATTTTTACAATTACATTTTTTTAATTATTTTTTTTACAATTTATTTTTGTACTCCTCTAACAATGATGGAAGGGTGGGGTTTTATTTTTTAAATGTTTTTTCACAGTGCTTTTGGGAAAGGCGGTGGTCGGTGTCAGTGGTCGGTGGGGCAGTGGGTCGGTGTCATGTCGGTGGGGCGGCGGCCGGTGTGATTGGTTTTCGGGGTCCTGTACATGGCAAGGCTCCCAAAAATTCTCACATGTGGTATCCCCATACTCCACATAAATTCCACATATGCCCGTGGCATGTTTGAGCAATACAATATATCATTTAGTGACAACTTGGTGACAAAAAAAGTTTGTCATTTACTCGAAACTTGTGGCAAAATATTAAATATTCCATGGACTCAACATGCCTATCAGCAAATAGCTTGGGGTGCCTACTTTCCAAAAAGGGGGTCATTTGGGGAGGTTGAACTGTCCCGGCAGATTAAAATGGTGGGTGTTGCCATTTTTATTTTCACATAGTATTTGCACAGCAATTTTTCAAACGCAATTTTTTCAGAAAAAACACACTTTTTTGAATTTTAATGCACTAAAACGAACTATATTGCACAAATATTTGGTAAAATATAAAAGATGATCTTATTGCATGTACATAGATACCAAACACGACATGCTTTAAAATTGTACACAACTGTGCAGTGGCGACAAACTACATACATTTTTAAAAGCCTTTAAAATCTTTTACAGATTACCACTTTAGGTGCAATTGCTGTTTATATATGACACCAAACCACAGGGGTTCTTTTCGTTTTTATTTATTTATTTTGCTTTCTTATTTTATTTTTAAACTGTTCCTTTTCATATATATATATATATAAATATATTTATAATGTTATTATAGCATTTTTATTGTTATCTCAGGGAATGAAAATATGATAGCAATTGGTAGTCACAGGTGCTCTTTTTCTGAAAAAAATTGGGCTCTATTAGACCCTAGATCTCTCCTTTTCCCTCAAAGCATCTGACCACACCAAGATCGGTGTGATGAAATGCTTTCTCAATTTCCCAATGGCGCTGTTTATATTCCAAGTCATTAAATGCTTGTAGCTTTTGATTTCTTAGGCCATAGAGATAATTGGAACCATTCTGGTCTCTGATAAGCTTTATGGTCAGCTGGCCTAACTACTGGCTGCAATCTCAAGTTCCCTGCTGGGACAGGAAGACGGTGGAGGGGGAGACGTTCCCTCCCAATGCTTGTAAAAGCAGTCTAGAGGCTAATTAGCCACTAGGATTGCTTTTACATGAAAGCTGACCGCTGGCTGAAAAGAATAATACCAAGATGATACCTAAACCCACAGGCATCATTCTTGTATAACCACTCAAAATCCAGCAACATACCAGTACGTTGCTGGTCCTTGTTGGGCATATATGGTAATGTTTTTTTTTTTTTTTTTTTTTTTTCA
Organism: Lithobates pipiens; assembly: GCF_037356315.1. NCBI lineage: Eukaryota > Metazoa > Chordata > Amphibia > Anura > Ranidae > Lithobates > Lithobates pipiens. The sequence continues at coordinate 52,827,001 of NW_027507787.1, read as the reverse complement.
GCTGTGGGCTGAACAAAAAAAAAAGAATTTTTTTTAACTGTGGTGGTGAAATCACCTCCTACAGCGCTGGAGTCGCTGATTTGCGTATTGAGAGCAAATGCTGTTGCTGTTAATATAAATCAGTGCTGCAGCTGAATGGTGTACCTGCTAAGCAAATGATGGTTAACAATGTAACAGAGTTAACATTACAGTATAACAGTTATGGCGCGTACACACGATCAGACTATCCGGCGGACTTAGTCTGGCTGACAAACCGCCGGAAAGTCCGCCGGTCTTTCCGAAAGAGTGGACCTGCCCACACACAACTGGACTTTTGGCGGGAGTCGGCCGTACTTTTGAAATGAACGGACTTGCCCACACACGGAGGAAAGTCCGTTCATTTTGAACGCGGCTCCAGGTAGCCGGGACTAGCTAAGGAAGTCAGTGTCGCCGCCTTTGGCGGCTAGATTGACACATCGCTGGCCCCGTCACCTGGTATGGACTTAAAAGCGAAGCCCTACGCCGAAAAAACGGCGTGGGGGTCCCCCCAAGGTCCATATAAGACCCTTATACGAGCACACAAACCGGCCAGTCAGGAAAGGGGGTGGGGATGAGCGAGCGCCCCCCCCTCCTGAGCCGTACCAGGCCGCGTGCCCTCAACATGGGGCGGTGCTTTGGGGAAGGGGGGCCGTGTGGCCCGCCACCTCAAAGCACCTAGTCCCCATGTTGATGGACAAGGGCCTCTTCCCGACAACCCTGGCCATTGGTTGTCGGGGTCTGTGGCCGGGGGGCTTATCGGAATCCGGGAGCCTCCGTTAATAAGGGGGCCCCCAGATACCGGCCCCCCCACCCTATGTGAATGAGTATTGGGGTACCCCTACCATTCACCTTGTGAAAAAAATGTAAATAAAACATAAAACTTTTTAAAATAATTTATTGCACAGCTCCGGGGGTCTTCTTCCGTCTTGGGGGGTCTTCTCGCCGACTCCTCCACTATCTTCTGCTCTTTTGCTAGCTCTTTTACTAGCAGAGTAACCCGGTCTTCTTCCGACTTTGGGGGTCTTGTCCCCCTCTTCAGGGGTCTTGTCCCCCTCTTCGGTTCTTCTTGCTGGGCCTCTGCTTTCTTCCTATAGCTCTTTTACTAGTGGCGGCCCGGTCCTCTTTCGCGGCTGCCTCTTTTTCCGACTTCGGGGATCTTGTCCCCCTCTTTGGTTCTTCTTGCTGGGCCTCCGCTTCTTCTTCCAGCTTTCTTACTAGCGGTGGCCCGGTCTTCTGTCCACACGGGCCCCCCCTTCCCCAAAGCACCCCCCCCCATGTTGAGGGCATGCGGCCCGGTACAGCGTAGGGCTTCTCCTTTTAAGTCCATACCAGGTGACGGGTCCAGCGACGTGTCAGTCTCGCCTGCCGGAGCCGTCACACGGGCGGATTGTCTGACAGACTCTGGTCCGCCAGATAGTCTGATCGTGTGTACGCGGCATTAGACATTCCATACCTGTAAAGCAAATACCATAAAACATATTCAAAATAAAACATTACAGTTCTAAAATACAGTAACAATAAAGAGAGAGAGAACAAAGAGAATAATAGATATAGAACAATAGAGAGCGGACAATAGAGAGAGAAGAAAAATAAAACCAGAACTATTTTTGGCTTTTTTTTGTTTGTTTTTTTGTTTTTTTTGCACTTTATATACTTTTATAACTGTAAATGTTCCAGATTAGGGTCCCTCAAAATGTCGTCATGGTCATCTCATTTTTCAAGACCTTGTTTAAGTGTGCCCTAGGACTGTGCAATTCTGTACCCTACGCTAATACTACACTAGTGTGTGGTAGCGTTTGAAACAGTCACTGATGCAGAGACCAGGTTGGTCAGGACAGGAGGGACAATAAAAGCAGGTGTTACGTCTAAATCTGCAGAAACTACATCTTCTTTGGGTAGGGGTACCAGGGAGGACATACAGAAAATGCCTCTCATGCAGTTGGCTCACTGTATTTGCATTGGGAAGGTCGGCCACAGCACTGTCTGGAAACAGAAGGGCTGTGATGATCTCTTCATGGAATGTAAGGAAGGATCCAGTTCATCCTGAAGCTTTGTATAGCACATACGTATTCAGCAGAGCCAATTGGAATAAATATGCAGACACTTTTTTTTTATACCAGCATCTGGCCTTGCGGGCAATTAGGTACAGCGCCAACAACTGGTTGTTGAGGTCCACCCCTCCCATATTAAGGTTGTATTCGTGGACACGGGTTTCTCCACAACACCAGTTGCAGTCGTATCTGCGTAAAAGGACAGAACAAAAACATTCCATGAATCCCTCCACTTGACTGCTAACAAATTATTAAATTACAAGCAGGCTCTCTTCCCAACGTCTAAATCGGGATTTTATAAGCCATTGGGGGAAGCCCCAGCGATTAGATCGCATGGTGCCACATTCCACAACCAAAAAGGTGACTTAAAAAGTGGCGTGCTTGTGTAATAATTGTCCACATACAAGTGATACCCCTTTCCGAATAAGGGTGACACCAAGTCCCACACAATCTAAACAAGGCTGAAAACTGTTGGTTGAAATGGTTTACGAGGGGCCAAATTTTGTGGAACCGATCGTATCCAGGGTCACTCCGAGGACGTCATTGAGATGCATGAACCACAAGATCTGCTCGTATCGTGTCCTGGTCATGGAGGCAGGAAACACGGCCGCATGGTGAATTTTTTTTTTTTTTTTTTTTTTTTTAACTAGGCCCATGAGTGGGGATAGGCCCAGGAAGGTCTTAAATTCGGAAACCCTAATAGGTGTCCAATCTCTGGCAAGGGCCAACTGGGGATAAGCGGCGATGAATTGACCAGTATACAAATTGCTTTGGTCCACAACAGATCTTTAGCGATCTTCAGTGAAAAGCAGCTAATAAAGATCAAGTGACATAAAATCAACTGTTTCCACCTAAATTCCGGGTTGGCCAGTGAATGGGGGATGTACAGGTGTTGAAGTGGTGCAAATGCAGCATTAAGGGCACAACGGGCCTATCTTTGTCTTCTTGGCTGCTGCAGGACACTAGTTGTGCTAGCCACCTCACCAGCTTGAACTGCACTTAAGGGACTCGCCACTTCACCGAGTGTTACTGCAGTGCTGGATGTGCGACCAGGATGTACTTGGCCACTGGTGCTTGCCAGTTCACCAGAAGGATGAGTGACACTAGTACTGGCTCTTTGCTCCATATGAGAGCCCTGCGGTTCTTGCACCTCAACAACAGAAGAACAGGTTCGGGTACTCCTGACCTTGGCAGGGACCACTACTCCATTATCAGAGCTGTCTGCCAGGGTGCCGCTGCTGTCTACTGGTTTTTATTCTGAGCCAGAATCGGACAGATGGGTGAGTTCCTCTTCACTCTCATCTGTCACACTCTTCACTACTGTACCTTCGATTGGACATTTTGGCCTCTAAATTTACTGGTACACTAGTGAGACTCACAAACACTACCAAAAAAACTGTTAGCATTTTGCATAGATCAGGCCTGACTCTGCGAATGCTGCAGTTATGTGTTTTTAGTGTTTTCTAAGTGACAGTGATCGATTGATACTGCACTTGGGTGAGCTGGGCGGAGGGACTAAACGCAGGTGCTAGCAGGTATCTGGGCTGATCCTGCTAATGCTGATGATCAGTTCTGAAGCAAATCCAATCATTGTGGCTGCCTAGGGGGCGCGCGTGCCCGACGTAAGATAACATCGCTTCACCCAGCCGAGCCAACCTGCCGCAGTAAAACTGAGGCGGCTGGTCCGGAACTGGTTAAACTTCCTGGCCAGAAGCAAAGAAGTCTATACATCCTTTTTTGTGAGGTTCTTGATTTGGCATGTTGACCACACACATTAATAGCAAAAAGAACAGACCCTAGAGAGACAGGTTCCTTAAGAGTCTAAACAATGGCATCCTGTCTGGAACACCTGATTCTATTTTTTTTGAGATGATGGAAAATATAGGGGTGTACTTGCGTTTTCCACATGACAAATCTACATGTTCATTAAAGTGTTTTTTTTTTTTTGTTTGTTTAAATAACAAATATGTCACAATTACCTGCTCTGTGCAGTGATTTAGCACAGAGCAGCTCCGATCCTCTCTCTTCTCGGGTCCCCCACCTGTGCTCCTGGCTCCATCCTCCTGCCACAGTAAACGGCTTGTTATGGGGCACATGCGCAGGCTCGCTCCCAAGCCACTGCTCTGCATGTCCATTCAGACATGAAGCCCCCACTCAGCCACACCCCCAATCACTGGCTGTGATTGACAGCCGAAGCCAATGGCTGTCTCAGCCAATAAAGAGGGGGCGTCCCCAGTGAGCCAAGACTCTTGTGCACATCACTGGGTTATCGTGATGCTCTGGTGAGTATTGGGAAGGCTGAGTGGGGAGGAGGGGGCTGCTGCAAACAGATTTGTATGCATGAAGGTAAAAAACTTAATTTAGACTATGTGAATGGTACACTCTCTCTATTTTATGTGGTATTTGTTCAAATAGATTGCCTTTATCTGAGGGCATTGTTTGAATAAAGATGTAATGTTTGCTGGTTCAAATATGTTGCGAGAGTCAACATTTTTCATGGGTTGTACTTCTGACTTTCGTGTTCATTGGCCACTTTTAGAGTACAATGAATGTGCCATATTGGTGCTTTGGTGAAATACCCAGGGTCTAAACAATTCTGTAATACCTCACTTTTGAGACAAAGGAACTCTGGATGCAGGTTCCTTAGTCCCTTTCTCTGCAGCCTCAGCTCCACTGCAGAGGATTGAACAGGAAGTGCTCTGTATAGTGCATTCATAAACTGAAGACTAGTAAACACAGTAAATATAATCTCCACCCTGAACCCGATCCTCCTGTGTCCTGCAGAAGCCAGAAGCACTGTGGAGCGGGGGGGGGGGGGGGGGGAGCCGCACCCAGGGGGATCTGTTTTAGGGATAAGGCAGTTTGGCTGGCCCTCCTGCTCGTCGGGTGCCCAGGACCCCCCTTCTGAGGAAATTGGGCCAAAGTCCTATACAGCAGGGACAGCTGTATTGCCTGGTGGCCCTGTGACTACTTTAAACGGTCATTGCTGTTCAAGTTTGTGAACCCTGATAATAAAGTCTTGTTGGGCCTCTGTTGTTGACAATACCTCTAACTGTATTCTAGACCTTTACAGCCAATAAAAGGGTAATTTGTAGGGATGCACCGAATGGGTTTTTTGGTGCCGAAACCGATACCGAAAATGAAAAATAAACTAGGCCGAAAACCGATCCCGAAACAGCACCAATACCGAAAATGACTGTTTTTAAAAAATATTTTTATACAGGAGGTGGTCAGAGACTGGGGACATGGTACAGGAGGTGGTCAGAGACTGGGGACATGGTACAGGAGGTGGTCAGAGACTGGGGACATGGTACAGGAGGTGGTCAGAGACTGGGGACATGGTACAGGAGGTGGTCAGAGACTGGGGACATGGTACAGGAGGTGGTCAGAGACTGGGGACATGGTACAGGAGGTGGTCAGACACTGGGGACATGGTACAGGAGGTGGTCAGAGACTGGCGACATGGTACAGGAGGTGGTCAGAGACTGGCGACATGGTACAGGAGGTGGTCAGAGACTGGCGACATGGTACAGGAGGTGGTCAGAGACTGGCGACATGGTACAGGAGGTGGTCAGAGACTGGCGACATGGTACAGGAGGTGGTCAGAGACTGGCGACATGGTACAGGAGGTGGTCAGAGACTGGCGACATGGTACAGGAGGTGGTCAGAGACTGGCGACATGGTACAGGAGGTGGTCAGAGACTGGCGACATGATAAAAGATAAGTGCAGCCAGTGTTGCCCCCAGTGATGCAGCCAGTGTTGCCCCCAGTGTTGCCCCCAGTGTTGCCGCCAGTGTTGCCCCCAGTGTTGCCGCCAGCGATGCCCCCAGCGATGCAGCCAGCGTTTTCCCCCAGTGATGCAGTCAGCGATGCCCCTGTGCAGTGAAGAGAGCTGTCTGGTTGAATAGAGCGCCGAGAACATCACAGCTTTAATTTCAATAGCTGTGTGTTCCCCGTCGTGCGCCGTCACACACAGCCCCTCCCCCTTGTCCAGGCACTTTGATAGACAGATCACCCGTCCAATCTGGACAGGTGATCTGTCTATCAAAGTTCCCCAGATAAGGGGGAGGGGCTGTGTGTGACGGCGCGCGACAGGGAACACAAAGCTATTGAAATTAAAGCTGTGATGTTCTGGGCGCTCTATTCAACCAGACGGCGGCGGCTCTCCTGCGCTATTCGCCCCCCATCATGGGCGGCACCATGGGTGGGGCGGGGGCGGTGTTCCGCCCCCAGGCCCCGCCCCATTTCGGCTCAATTATCGGCCATTTTTTCCTTTTGGCAAATTGCCGAAAAGGGCATTTTCGGCCGATATGTTTCGGCGGCCGAAATTTCGGTGCATCCCTAGTAATTTGTATAATTTTTGGATGCAAAACTGCTTCAGCCCACTTATTTAAGATGCCTTTGTTTAAAGTTTTGTTTCAGCTCACCTCGCAGTACCTCAGCCAGATAGAGATCCAGGGCTCGCCCAAGACATTGTACTGCCTGGGTCCAAGGTTGAAATGCTGCACACCCCCACCCACCCTGGCCCCAAGAAAAAAAAAAAATTCGAAATGAGGAGATTGTCTCCTCCAGTCCCTCCCACTGCAGGCCTCACGAGTCAACTGACCTCTAGGATCCGTCCCCCTGCCATTCCATGAACTAACTGGGCGGCCGTGGGCTCCAGGGACAGCCCCGCTGCTGCAGCTGCTTTGTGCCCCACCTACAGCCTGGAAACCCTGCTCACTTATCTGCCTGCCTGGACAAGGGGAGACACACCAAGCTTCTCACATTTGGAAGTTCCCTTTCCTTCTGCTGTCCCCAACCCTCACAGCCAGCCAATGAGTGGCACAGTGCCCCCTGACTAATGTGTATGAATAGCGGCGCCCCTGCACAAAAATGCTGGGAAAAAATGTGAGTCAATTTGCTGCCCTCTTGAACTGCCACCTGTTACCACTGAACCCACCGGGACCCATGGTAGGTCCCTGTAGAAATCAGTACTCTGACTTTGCCATCCTTGCATGGAATTTGTTGGCCCACACAGATGTTAATATATTCCATAGTTTTGTATCATTGTTATGTTGCATGACCCAATTTCTATGAGTTTTACAACACACACACACACATTCTGCCAATTTGAATTAGAATTTCCTAACAAAACTTGGAACTCTCGAGTGATTGCAAGCTGTCCAGACTTTGAATTACTCCACAAATTTAATTTCTTCCATCATTCTTCCTGGTTGAGATGTGATTTGGTGCTATGTACAGTTTTGGTTTTCTAAACGGGGCTATGTGCAATCATTAAAATGTTTGTTTAAAGACCCTGTAGTTCAGGGATCTGCAATTAGCGGACTTCCAGCTGTTGCAAAACTACAAGTCCCATCATGCCTCTGCCTCTGGGTGTCATGTTTTTGACTGTCAGTCTTGCTATGCCTCATGGGAATTGTAGTTCTGCAACAGCTGGAGGTCTGCTAATTGCATATCCCTGCTGTAGTGTATTGAAGTTACATAACATAATCACAAAAATATAACAAACATAAAAAGAAGTAGTACCTTCAAGTTTTAAAAATTCAAAACCAAACTAAATATGGGTTTCTCCTTCGCCTTTTCTTTTTGTCAGCTGTCATTAAGCAATGTTTTATTAATGTATTATTTAATCTGAGGTTACCAACCACCTAGTATTAACATTTATTATATAATTCAGTTTGAAGACACACCCCATTAGTCATTTTAATGTAGCTTTGTGCTTGTAAAATTTATTTTTTCTTTGATTTCAGACTCCTATCATTTATATGTTTCAGGTTTCATAAAATAGTCTGGGGCAATTTTGAAGGGGGCTCATCTGGCTCTTGTGGAGTTATTGTAGGCGGAGGAGACAATGGAGAGATAACTCTATATAGCGCTTCACAGATTTTGGCACCTGGAAAAGAACCAATCATTGGAAAGAGCGGCAAGCATACGGGTCCTGTTCGTGCACTGGACCTAAATCCATTTCAGGTATTACTGTTGATAGCTTTGTTACAACACAAATCTATTAATGTTTAACGTACATTTAACTGCTCTCCCTTTTTCATCTTGTTACGATCTTAAGGCTAAACGCCAATTTAAAAAATAAACTTTTTCCATGTATTTTATATAAAAAGGCAATTTTTTTATGTTGTTCACGTATTAAAAAAATTCTGCCATTGGCCAGGTCCAATACCTGGCTGATGCCGCTGGAAATCACTGAAATACAGTAGATACCACTACTTAAATGATCTCCAGTTGCTTCCGGTTCCCGTGCTGAGCAGCCAGCCTGATGCATTTTGAATACAGGAGGTTGGTCTTTACCACAGGTGCCATTCAGAGAATGTTTTACATTTTCTAAATAAATGCAAGGCATTCTTTGGTTTGACAACGTGGGGAGCATGTCGTCACCGCCCTGCCTCTTAACCTTGTTCAATCGGCGAATGCATTGCATTCATTCAGAGAAGGCAAGGCTTGTGCCAGCCCGCCGACTTCCTGTATCCATAATGCAGGAGAGCAGCTGCTTGGCACAGGAATGCAGAAGCAAAGTGGAGATCACTGGAGTCTGCTTCAATGATTTCCAGCATCATTGGCCAAGTATGGGGTATATACACAATTGCATACAAGTATTGCTGCACGTTGTATTCAACTCCAGTGTGTAGTAAATGGAAGGCAAGCTTCAGCTCAGATCCCCAACCATTGGTCCATGCCCCTCTAACATGCTTCACCAACATTGGGCTTAATCTGTGGGCTTGGAGAAGCACCAATCTGTTATGGTGTATATACAGCAATCATCTGATGAAAATCATCCAAATACTTAAGATAACCTTTGCTGAGTATTTTAAAGCAAATTCAGATAGGAAATCTTTCATTTTCCTTGTATTGAAAGGATAACCAAACTTGAGAACAATATGTAATAAATTGCAGCTGATCAATCTATGGGGGGGGGGGGGGGGGAGTGTTATCTGCATTAGTTTGATGACCACCATGGCTGCCTCCATAAATAGTGTGTTATCTCTGATTTGCTAGATGGGGGAAAAAAATGAAAAGATGAAAACTAATGCCACCGCACCCAAGGACTATAAATCTGTACTATATATTATTTTTTTGCTTTTAGGTTTTCATATGCTTTTAAGTGCTTGAAGTGGTTTCTATTACTAATGCGGAAATTGATCCTTTGTTTATTACATTTTATTAGATAATTGTCTGGGCATTATTTAGTTCCATATATTTCATATCATTTTAACTGTACCAAGAGAGAATAGTTTATACTATTTAGCTATAATAAATATAAATCACTATTTATCCCAATGAAAGCAGTTCTGCTCATTTTTGTAACTATCCTTATATTTATCTTTTGCAGAGTAATCTCTTGGCTTCTGGTGCCAATGATTCTGAGGTTTTCATATGGGACCTCAACAATTTCAGTGTGCCAATGATGCCAGGAACAAAATCCCAGGTAAACAGCTGATGAGATGAGCATATAGGTGACAGTATCTCAATTAAGTAAAGAGAATATAGGTTATCCCAGGTAAGCAGCTAATAAAATAAGATTATTATGGTGGACAAAAATCCTATGTAAACAGAGACCTAAATGACCGAATAGAGAAGCTTGGAAAGATATTTTATAGAGCACAGATTCTCAACAAGTGGTACAAGTACCCTGCTCAGTAAATTCATCTACAAGCATTATGTTTTAGAGCATGACAAATTGTTTACTGTAAAAAAAAAAAGGAACAGAAAAGGGGATGAGTTAAGACATGTATACACTATTAAAGTATAGCTAAAGGCAAAGCTTTTTTAGTAGTTTTGAAAAGCGTGTAGAGGGATTATGACTCTTGGCAGTTTGTATTGCTGTTTGTGCCTCCGTTAAGGAGAGTCACCCTCTCTATTTGTCCTGTTTATCGTTTTCATTGCAAGTGAAAGTAAAAGAAAATCCCACATTTTTGGGAAATCTTCCAATGAGGACATTGGTTCTGGTGACTTGGGGGTCCCCAAGGAATTCCCTTAATTGTACAGAGATGTCCATTCTCTTCCTGTTTGGCTATGGGACAGGTGGCAAAAAAAACATTTGACAGGGATTCCTTCCTTTTTTTTTTTTTTTTTTTTTTTTCCCCCATGTATATTTCTATCTAAAATGGGGGAGGGGGGGAAAGTTTTACCAATACTTCTTTTGGTTAAGGGGTACATTCTTTAGTGATGAGGAGCACTGTTATAGAGTGTAAAGGATTACACTTGCCCACAAATAAAGGAATAACAACGGGCTGCACACAAATTACCGAGTTAAAATCAACTTTATTGCGTTCAACAAACATGCTGCAATAATCCCATCCTAAACCAATTCTTCACCCTGTTTGAAAAAAAATTAGGTCCTCAACTACAAATTCTGTAGCTGCTGACTTTAAGTAAGAGGACACACTCCTCTGTCCAGGGGTCCAGCGCTGTCCTTACCCGAACTGGTTCTTTACCAGTCTTCGGGTCCCAACGCTGACTTGTTTACTGTGGGCAGCCGTCAGTTATTTCTTGCAGCTTCACACCCAGCTGCCTTCTGTGCATATGCGAGACGCGCATTTTGTATATGGTTCTGTAGCCCTCTTAGACCTGTGATGTGTCATCAGGGTGGTTGGGGGGAGGGGGGGTGTGGACATGGGGGAATGCCAAAAATAGAAAGGTGGGGGTGAATAAAGCGGAACTTCCCCTGTTCTTCTATACACTGTTGCATAGAAGTACCAGATAAGTTAAACATGTTGCTGAATAATAAATGCTATCTAAGAAACGCCACAATTATGTAAAACTTCTTAGACTTTTAGTTTTTAATTTTATTTTAAAGGTCGATAATTTTTTAACCCCCCTCTTATACATGCCCAAGGAGGCCTGTGTTCACTGTGTTATTAAGTGTTTGACAGATAATTTCTTAGACAAGCCCTGCCCACTATTCTGTTATGAAGACACCTCCCCTCAGTAGAGGTTTTCGATCAGCAGAGATCAGCAGAGATCGACATCCTCATTGGTTGGGGTTTAACTTTGGCAGTGAGGTCTAAAGATCAACATCAAAAATGGAATAAGTCAAGCTTCTAGTAAGAGAGTGTGCCCAGTGCTCTTGGGAACACGATGATTTTAGGCTACTAACACTTGTAGCATACTGCTTGTGGGGCTTGCTCTCTTAGAGCCGTTTCACACAGGGGCAACACGACTTCCAACGCGACTTTTGGAGGCAACTTGGACACGACAGTGCCCCCCCCCCCTCCTGGACCATACCAGGCCGCGTGCCCGCAACATGAGGGGGGGGGGGTTGGTGCTTTGAGCATGCCCTGGGACTGTGACATCGTAAAGGGGGGGGGTCGCCGTGTGACATCATCCGGTGACCACGGCCCATACCTATATAAGTCACCGCACACGTCGCACAAGCCAGTACAGCGGAAGACCGCACCGGGTCAACATCGAAAGTAGAGAGAAGGACAGAAGGCGGAGGAGGCCGGGCTCCTCCGCTAGTAAAAGAACTGCAAGAAGACGGCGGAGGAGCCCGGGAGAAGACGCCGTAGTGCGGGAGAAGAAGCTGGACACTGGGAGAAGAGGCCCAACAGAGCGGAGAAGTCGTCAGAAGACCCCCCCACCGACATCAGAAGAAGACCCCCAGAGCTGCTTAATAAAGGACATTTAAAACTTGTGTTGTGTTTTTTTTTTACATTTTTTTTCCCCAGGTGAATGGGTAGGGGTACCCCTTACTCATTCACATAGGGTGGGGGGCCGGGATCTGGGTGCCCCCTTATTAAAGGGGGCTCCCGGATTCCGATAAGCCCGCAGACCCCAACAACCAACGGCCAGGGTTGTCGGGAAGAGGCCCTTGTCCTCATCAACATGGGGACAAGGTGCTTTGGGGTGGGGGGGGCTGCAGGGCGCCCCCCTTCCCCAAAGCACCAACCCCCCCATGTTGAGGGCACGCGGCCTGGTACAGCTCAGGAGGGGGTGGGGCGCTCGCTCGTCCCCACCCCCTTCCTGGCTGGCCACGCTTCGTGCTCGGATAAGGGTCTGGTATGGATCTGGGGGGACCCCCATGCCTTTTTTTTCGGCGTAGGGGGTTCCCCTTAAAATCCACACCAGACCCCATGGGCCTGGTATGCTCCCGGAGGGGGAACCCACACCAAATTTTTAAAATAAATTTGGCATGGAGTTCCCTCTCAAGAGCTGATAATTCTGCGAGAGTCGCCTCAATATAGACGGAGATCCGACTTGAAGGCGACTTCCATTGAAATCGATGGGTACCAGTCGCCTACAATTCGGATACAAGTAGTACATGAACCTTTTCTGAAGTCGGAGCGACTTCACTAGTGTGCATTAAGACGGCTCTCATTCACTTACTTTGATTTTTAAATGTTGCGTGACTTGAGGTGACTTGAGGTGACTAGGGGCGACCTGAAGTCTAATCTGAGTTGCCCCTGTGTGAACCGGCTCTTAAGCAGGTGTCTTTAACCACTTGAGATCCGCGCTATAGCCAAATGACGGCTACAGCACGGATCTCCTTTTCCGAGACGACGTCAATAGACGTAGTCCCGTGCACAAGACTCGCCTGATCACTGATCCGTGCAAGGGGTCGATCCCGACCCCTTATCACGTGATCAGCTGTCAGCCAATGACAGCTGATCATGTGATATAACGGAGCCGGTAATCGGCTATTATTCCTCCTCGCGCTGTCAGCGCGAGGAGAAAAAAAAAAGCCGATCACCGGCGGCCGTGAACAGGACATCAGTCCCGATCATGGCCAGCCTTGCCAGTGCCACCCAGCAGTGCCCACAGTGCCACCCAGCAGTGCCCACAATCTGCCTCAACAAAGGTGCTGCACCCCAGTGCCACATATCCGTGCCCATCAGTGTCATCTACCAGTGCCCAGCAGTGCCACCTATCAGTGCCCATCAGTGGTACCTATCGGTGCCCATCCGTGCCACCCATCTGTGCCACCCATCCATGCCACCTTATCTGTGCCCATCTTTGCCCATCAGTGCCACCTTATCTGTGCCCATCGGTGCCGCCTTATCTGTGCCTATTAGTGCCGCCTTAACTATGCCTATCAGTGCCCACCAGTGCAGCCTATCAGTGCCGCCTCATCAGCGCACTTCAATGAAGGAGAAAAATGACCCGTTTGCAAAATTTTAGAACAAACTATTAAACATGATTTTTTATTTTATTTTTTATTTGCATATTTTTTTGTTTGTTTGCAAAAAATAAAACTCCGAGCTGTAATTAAATACCACCAAAAGAAAGCTCTATTTGTGGGAAAAAAATGATAAAAATTTAATTTGGGTACAGTGTTGTATGCCCGCGCAATTGTCATTCAAAGTGCATCAGCGCTGAAAGCTGAAAATTGGTCTGGAACTGAGGGGGGTTTAAGTGCCCAGTAAGCAAGTGGTTAAAGATGAATTAAACCTGTCAACTTTATATTACGTCAGAAGGTCCACTAAATGTATTTTTAATCTGAGTTTTGTTTAAATAAAATGCTTCAGATTTAGCAGGTTTTTAACCTATGTATAGGCTTGTGTCAGATGATTCAGTGTTGCTATTAATAACTGAAAGCTGAGGGCAAGGTCTTTCACCTTTTTAATTAGTTTGTTTAGGCCAAGCGGGCCCAAACTAACTATTTTCTTCACTAACGTGTGCTTACTGGGCACGCTGCATAAACTGTATGTAGCCTCAGCTACATACAGTATACAGCACTGTGTCCTGGGTGTGAGACGAGACCTTCCTGTCTCGGAACAAAATGGTGATGGGCTGAGGAGTGCTCAGCCATTCATAGGCAGCGTTGTACGCTAGCAAAAATACAAAGCTTCCTCTGATTAGCGTGGAAAGGTGTGTTGTTGAAGTCAGTCTCTGATTTGGCCAATCAGAGGAAGCTTTGTATTGATAGAATACAAAGCTGCCTATGAATGGCTGAGCACCGCTCAGCCTGATGCCATTTTATTCCAGGTGTGAAGCAGGTCTCGTCTCGCAGCTGAACACAGTTGAGGCTACAGTTTGTATAGCGTGCTCAGTGGGCGCACGTGTTGGTGAAGGAATTTGTTTACTTGGGGAGCTTGGCCCAAACAAACGATTTAAAGTAAAAGCAAACCTGGACATCAGGTTTAAATTATCTTTCAGACCACAATCAGGCAACTTCCATAGGTACCTGCATTATTAGTGTTAGTTTAGGCCAAGGTTGGTTTTGTTTTGGTCCGCAGCGTTTTTATGCAGAGTGGGGTGATCTTTTGTTCCAGCATTGACAGCATTCTTCATATTGGAGCATTGTCTTTGTATCCTGGATGGCAGAATGCATGTGGGGTAGCTTATTTGTGTTACAACAGATATAGTGAATAATGTATTTCCATATACTTTCAGCCTGTTGAAGATATTAGTGCTGTATCTTGGAATCAACAAGTTCAGCACATCTTATCCTCTTCTCATCCCAGTGGTAAAGCCGTGGTGTGGGATCTCCGCAAGAACGAGCCTGTAATTAAAATCAGCGACCACAGTAACAGAGTGAGTACATGATGTACCCAATTTCAGTGATAGCTGTAGCCCATAAACAAGTGCAGTTTTAAAGAGTTTAAACCATGATTGGAGGCATTGTTCCTAGAGATATAATATATATGGGCTTTGCAGTCATACTGCTAAAGTCGACTATACATGGATCAAAATTCGACCAGTTCAGCAGGGTCTGGCCGGATTTTGATTCATGTATGGGTAGGCTGATTATACCAGAGTCGATTCATGGATTAACTTGGGTACAAACCAGCCTGTTGGATTTTTGCATGCGATTACTGCTGGTGGCAATAGCTGCTCCAGTAATCGTTGTGTTCTGCAAGCTGGGAGGGGTGATATGTTGATGGGGGAACTGAGGGGTTATTTTTTTTCCATTGGTGGAAGGAAAGAAAATCGAATCATCTATGGGCTGGACATGACACAATTTGTTTTCTGATATGGGAATATGAATTTTTCAATGTTTTGGCTGCACTTGCAGATCCCTTCATATAATATATATATATATATATAATCTCTATTCTCTGTGCTCCCACATTTTTGCATGTCTGCTCATATTTTAAGTATATTTGATTTCTTCATGTGTCCCTATGTTACTCCGTGAAGTTTCTCTGACATGGTTTTGTTTTTGATTGTTTTGTTTTCAGATGCATTGCTCAGGAATGTTGTGGCACCCCGAGATTGCTACGCAGCTTGTTCTGTCTTCTGAAGATGACCGTCTCCCAGTGATTCAATTGTGGGATTTACGCTTTGCGAGTTCTCCATTGAAAATGCTGGAAAATCATACAAGGTAGAGATGTAAGGTGAACCACAGGGGTGTGACACCTTTTAGTTTAATAAATTGTTTAATTAGTTGTAGACTTTGGGCATGCCACACTCTTCACACATTTATTTGTAAAAATTGAAAACCATTTAGAATTTTCCTTCCACTTAACAATCATGTGTCATTTTGTGTTGGTCTATCACATAAAATCCCAATAAAACACATTACGTTTTTGGTTGTAACATGACAAAATGTGGAAAATTTCAAGGAGTATGAATACTTTTTCAAGGCACTGCATGTAACAGCGTAACACATTTGTTTAATTTGTTTATTATGGTGTGTACATATTTGTAAGTGCTGCTGTTATTGTCAATTTATACTCCCATTCGTTTTGCACACTAAGCGAAATTTTTCTTATACAGTTGTTTGCTCAGTTTTTAGTGCAGAACCGGTGGGGGACAGATGCAGCATCAGATTGATGCTGCATCCACCTAGGGGAGTATAAATCTTTGTTTTTCAAAAGTCTCTTTTAACCACTTCCCACCCGGCCAATGTATATAAACGGCCGGGTGGGAGCCGCCTCCTTCTGTCTGGACGTTCAGGAACGTCCATCAGAAGGAGGGGGATCGCATGCCCGCGCAGCGGCGCAATCCCGATGCGCTCGTGTCACCCGGACACGGCGCATCTGGGATCGGCAGGAGGGCTCTGTGATTGGCCCTTCTGATCACATGACAGCCGTGTCTAATCACAGCCGTCATGTGATGTAAACAAGCAGCTCTCCTCTCCTCACACGGAAGTCGTCGCTGAGGAGAGGAGAGCAGATTGCTGCACCCGGCTGGTGATCAGTGAGTATGAGCCGTTTTTACAGCTTTTTACTCACTGATCACTAGTCCTAGTGTAATACACACATGTCCCCACACATGTCCCTAAAACACACATGTCCCCAAATAATAAAAACACATGTCCCACTAAAATCACATGTCCCAATGATTATCTGCACACATATGTCCGTGATCACCTGCACACATATGTACATGATCATTTGCGTACATATGTCCGTGATCACACAAACTAATTGTTATACACTTAGCTGATTTTTTTTTTTTACCAAAAACATGTAGCAGAATACATTTTGGCTTAATTTATGACAAAATTTGATTTCATTGGATTTCTTTTCAAATAGAAAGAAGAAAATATAGTTTTTTTCCCCCAAATTTCCGCTATTTTTGCGCTTATATCACAAAAAATTTAAAACTGAGTCGTGAATAAATACCACCAAAATAAAGCTCTATTTGTGTGAACAAAATGACAAAAATTTCATTTGGGTACAGTGTAGCATGACCGCACAATTGTCATTGAAAGTGCGAGAGTGACGAAAGCTGAAAATTGGGCTGGGAAGGAAGGGGGTGAAAGTGCCCTGTATTGTAGTGGTTAAGCAGGGTTTAGTATACTTCTATCAGTACAAGACACACTGAAATAAGTATTGCAGCAGGGCAGAGCTGGGGAAAACCCAGCAACAATGACTTCCTCTTGACTGATTGCATGATTTAATGTGATCCTACCTGAACTGCCAGTACTGAGCGGGCTTAGCTTTTATTCTTTAGAATTGTATACAATCATGTTAAAGAACGGTTTCAATTAAATCAATGTTATTCCTGTGTCCAGGGGCATTCTGTCGATATCGTGGAGCAAAGATGACCCAGAATTACTTCTCAGTAGTTCTAAAGATAATCGTATACTGTGTTGGAATCCAAGCACAAGTGAGGTATTTCCCTGCATTCCAATTTACTGTGCCATATTCTTTATTCTCTGCAAATGTGATATATTTAAAAACACAATTTAATCACAATATGCAATCTTAGTAGTATTAAAAACCCACGTGTACACCAAACCCCCCCCCAACTTGGCCTAAAGTGCACCAAACATTACAAAGTGACTGGTATAATATGTTTTAGATCTACCATCAGTTATACAGTGCAAGGGCCTGCCTGAATATTAATAGTGGATGTTATAGTTAGCTGGTGATTTTTATAATTAGTTTGGTAACTATAATGGAGATTGAACAAAGGTTGTATAGTTAAATTGTAACGTATGGTGAGCTTAAAATGGAACTAAACCACTGAATGCATGTGTCTATTTTCCCTGCTCATCAAAAGTTCCTTCGTTTCGAAGTAGAAAAATGCCACTTTCAGTTCGTAGCTCAGCCTTTCGGGCTAGCTACTGCACCTCTGGTGTTTACAAAGATCTTGACCCCTCCTCTGGCCAGATTAAGGGCCCAAGGTATAACGATAATAGCATACCTAGACGACTTGCTCTTGATAGACCAGTCGGTAGCCCGCCTGGACCAAAATTTGGTCACTACAATCAACTACCTGGAACGCCTAGTTTGGGACCTCGGCTTAGAGAAATCGTCTTTAAAACCAGTAAGACTAGAGTATTTGGGTCTGGTCATAGATACAGCCCAGCAGAGGGTATTCCTACCCCAAGCAAAGATCAGAGAACTGATTCAGGTAGTCAGGGGAAAGAAGGGTCCTTCTATTAGTCTTTGAGGTTGTTGTGGAAGATGGTGGCTTCATTCGAAGCAGTTCCCTACGCTCAGTCTCATTCAAGGCTACTGCAAAACCGTATTCTATCGGCCTGGAACAAGAAGGTTTAGGCGTTAGATTTTCCGATGCATCTGTCCCCTACAAAGCATCAGAGCCTCAGCTGGTGGTTGATACCAGAAAAACTGCGGAAAGGAAAAACCTTTTTACCAGTTACCTGGACAGTGGTAACAACAGATGCCAGTCTTTCGGGTTGGGGGGCAGTCCTGGAACAGTCGACTGTCCAAGGGATATGGTCCAGGACCGGGAGGGCCTTACCCATCCACATTCTGGAGATCCGTGTGGCATATCTAGCCCTAAAAACCTGGACACTCAGGTTGCAGGGTTGCCCTGTCAGGATCCAGTCTGACAATGCCACCGCAGTAGCTTATAGCAATCACCAAGGGGGCACCAAGAGTCGTGCAGCTCAGGGAGAAGTAAACCAGATCTTAATCTGGGCAGAAAGACATGTGCCATGCTTACGGGCAGTCTTCATTCCGGGGGTAGAGGACTAGCAGGCGGACTACTTGAGCCACCAGCAGTTAGTGCCAGGGGAATGGTCTCTCTACCCCAACATCTTTTTGGCCATATGCCGGACATGGGGGGTTCCGGATGTAGATCTCTTTGCATCCAGGTTCAACGAACGACAAGGTTGACAACTTTGTGTCAAGAATGAGGGATCCTCTTGCATGTGGGACAGATGCAATGGTTACTCCATGGCATCAGTTCTCTCTGATTTATGCGCAGAGGTGGCTTTCTTATTAGGCAAATAAGGCAGCCATCTAAGGCCTCCCACTTTCAGGGGCCTAGCGGCCGCCTAATATTCCTAACGCGCATTTGGGAGTTGCAGGGAATGTCCCCCGATCAGTGTCCCCGACTTGTGTCCGGGCCACAACTCCTTTTCCCCACCAGGGGCGGACTTTCACTGACCACTGCCCAGGTCGGAGTGTCAGTGGGTGGAGCCATGTACTCCTCTTCCCTGTCTCCTCCCTCCTGCCGTGCACCGTGGATCTCTGACTCCAGCAGAACTTGAATAATGCCTGCAGTCTGCAGGGTGGACAATCTGACATGGAAGAGGACCTGTCAGAGCTGACGCTCGGCGATCATCCAGGAGCCAGTCTGCAACTAACAGCCTCAAAGGTACAGTCCTGCCCTGGTGCCCGACACTGACACATCCCGCCCGACTGTGACATCACCTATTCACCTATTGACTGAGCCCCCCCCCCCCCCCCCCAGAATTACCGCTGCCTTCCGCCCCTGTAAGGGTCGTGCATCGGTATGCCCTTTGAGCTGAAAGAGTGCAGCTGTGCAGGCCTAACACTATGGAAGCCCCATATTCTTTAATAGCCCAGCATTAACGTGGCCCAGGCTTCTGTTAGGACTGCTCATGCAGTGCCCATTATCAATACTACCACCCTGCCCAGGCGGTGCATGTGGAATGCAGGGCCTGTCAAGGGAGATCTCTTCCCGTGGTCCCATTGCTTTCCATGGAAGTTTGTCCTTTTTGGGTGGCTGGGCCTATATTAAGATAGGGGCCTGGAGCTGCAGCTCCAATAGCCCCTACATTAATCCAGCCCTGCCTCTGGCATACTAGCACCCTACCTCCTGTCATTATCATCTCATTCCTTCTGTACCATTATTATAGGGGAGATATGATCTCAGCCTCTCCCCAATACTGCCACCATCACCCTAAACTTCATCCTGTCATCTAACCAACTGTAATCCAACAGTTGCATCACACACTATAATACTGCCCTGCAACCCAGTGAGCAAACGGTGAGTGATAATAATAAGCAGTAACACATAGCAACCAATCAGTGAGCAGTAATAATGGGCAGTAACCTCTAACAACCCACCAGTGAGCGGTAATAATTTGCAGTAACCTCTAGCAACCAATGAGTAAGCGGTAATGACATGCAGTAACCTCTAGCAACCCATCAGTGAGCTGTAATAATGTGCAGTAACCTGGAGCAATCAGTGTGAACTAGATCTTTATGTTTACATTATTAAAGTTTTTTTTTTTAGATAAGTCTGTTTATTTGTTTTTTGGGATGGGAAGCAAAATTGCTAGGGTTGGGGGTCAGGAAAATGTTTGAATTATTTTTCCCATTATGGGCGTGAGTGGGGCCTCATGTCTAAGATTTGCCTAAGGCCTCACAAAGCCTAGAGCTGCCTCTGTTTATGCGTTCCCTCCTATTCTGCTACTGCCAAGACTGCTTTGCAGGATCAGGCAGGAAAATAAATCAGTGCTTCTGGTGGCCCCAGCATGGCCCAGAAGAGCTTGGTATGCAGGAATAGTGAAGATGGCGGTAGGCTCTCCTTGGACCCTACCATCCCGTCCAGACCTGCTATCCCAGGGACCGGTATTCCATCCTACCTCACAAACACTAATCCCAGGGACCGGTATTCCATCCTACCTTACAAATGCTAAATTTAATGGATTGGCTATTGAAACCCACATTCTGAAGAATCGTGGGCTTTCGGGCCCTGTGATATCTGCCTTGATTAATGCAAGAAATCCAGCTTCCAGAATGATTTATCATAGAGTCTGGAAAGCATATGTCTCCTGGTGGGAATCCAGGGGTTGGCACCCCAGAAAATATGTCATAGGCAGAATCCTCGAATTTCTGCAAAATGGGTTAGAGATGAAACTGGCTTTGAGTACCATCAAGGGCCAAGTCTCAGCCTTATCGGTTCTGTTTCAATGTCCACTTCACATTCTTTGGTCTGAAACTTTATACAAGGGGTAATGCGCCTTAATCCTCCAGTTATGGCGCCTCTGAACCCCTGGGATTTGAATTTGGTTCTCTCAGCTTACAGAAGCAGCCTTTTGAACCAATCCATCAGATTCCCTTAGTTCTGTTGACAAGGAAATTCATTTTTCTGGTAGCCATTTCTTCTGCCAGAAGAGTATCAGAATTAGCGGCCCTCTCTTGTAAAGAACCATATCTCATAATGCACAAGGATAGAGCGGTGTTATGCCCTCCTAGTTTTCTACCGAAGGTGGTCTCAGGTTTTCATCTAAACCAAGATATTGTTCTGCCTTCCTTTTTTCCAAATCACTATTCTATGGAAGAGAAGTCACTACATTCTTTGGATGGAGTGAGAGCAGTCAAAGCCTATCTGGAAGCGACGGCTCAGGTTCGCAAAACTGATGTTTTGCTCGTATTGCCGGAGGGTCCTAAGAGAGGACAGGCAGCATCAAAATCTACCATTGCTAAATGTTTTCGACAAGTAATTGTTCAAGCTCATGGTTTGAAGCAAAAGATTCTGCCTTTTCAGATCAAGGCGAACGCCACTAGGGCTATTAGTGCTTCGTGGGCGGTGCATCACCAGTCCTCTATGGCTCAAATCTGCAAGGCTGCAACCTGGTCATCAATCCATACATTCACCACATTTTATCAGGTGTATGTGTGAAGGCATGAGTCCTCAGGTCTGAGTACACCCTATGTTGTGTGGTTCCCCTCCCCTCAGATAGCATTGCTCTGGGACATCCCACCAGTAATTACTGAGTCTGTGTCCCGTGTTGTACGAGAAAGAAAATAGGATTTTTATAACAGCTTAGCTGTAAAATCCTTTTCTTTTGAGGTACATCACGGGACACAGAGGTCCCTCCCCTCTTCTAATACACTTATATTGCTTTGCTACAAAACTGAGGTACCTCCAGTAGGGGGAGGGGTTATATGGGGGATTTAATGTCCTGTCTAGGGTGTGCCAGTGTCCAATCACCTAGTGATACCCTATAATCCACCAGTAATTCTGAATCTCTGGGTCCCGTGATGTACCTCAAAAGAAAAGGATTTTCCAGGTAAACTGTTATAAAAATCCTATTATTTGATATGGATTTACCTAATTTTCACTTTAACTTTCAGGTAGTCTATGAGCTGCCCGTGAAAAATCAATGGTGCTTTGATGTGGAGTGGTGCCCACGGAATCCATCTGTGTTTTCTGCAGCTTCGTTTGATGGTTGGATCAGCGTGTACTCTGTCATGGGTGGAAGCTTGGAAGCTCAGCACAAGAGCCAGGCTGACAGGGTATGTCTTGTCATTAAAAATAAAACGGTGATGGATATGTTCTTTTAAATCAAAGTAGTTCAAGCTGTAGTCCTTTTTAGCTGGATTGAGCAAGGCTGGAGTAAACCCAAGAGCCGGGCAACCAACCCACCCTAAAAGTCTTACAGCTGCCCTCTCCATTGTTCTCAGCCCCATACTACATTCTCTTTCCCCTCACCTTACCCACTATGAAATCAGTCACATTCCTGGGTTGTATTCTGTTGCCTTTATAAATGAAAACTGTACACCCAATCAATATTAAAAGTGAACAATAGGTCCTGCGCAAATCTATCAGAAATCCTATATAAAGTGCTAAGTGCTTAATGGCAAATAAATATATAAAAATAAACCCAGAACTTAAAATAAATAGAAAGCAGGCAAAATACAAAAGTCCATATGGTGGATGTCAGCGTCTAATTCACTGGAACCAATTGGGAAATTGCAGATAAAAAAACAGTACTTAGAAAATCACGGGGCTGAAGGCTCCCAGAACTCTCACCTCCAAGTATAGAAAGATAGGCACATCAAACAAAGCAGACCACCTCCATTCTCGTTCTCAGCTGCAGCCAACTAGGAAAAAATGATCTCCACACTGGGCCACAAGGGGGCCATATAATATAATGTAGACTTTACTGTTGCTACGAGGAAGGTTTCCACAGGAGTGTGCAGCTCAAAAAATAATAAACATGGAGAGAGAGGGAAGGCTCTGATAGTGTAGTAATTTCTCAAAATGGTAAAGTTTAACTAAAAAAGCATAAAAAATCGGACTCTCACATTTAAACAAACGAACAGCACATAAAGCAAAATGGTGTTTTGGCATTTTCCGCCAGTCCTATTTCACTTGCAGTACGACGTATGGCCACTCCCAATTTCATGTACTTCCACTGAAGGGCCATCTATCTGTATTGTTTAAGTGTAAAATTGTTGAATGACTCAATACAAATTCTAGAACAAAATCACTGCCGCTCTTAACGTGAGACAACAGGACTTTACCCTCATGACTGTCATCCTGGGATGCAATAGAACACACCAGACACTGAGAACTAATCCTCATAAAGAAATACCATTGCAGTACCCATCCAGTTCCATGAACAATTGAAGAAGAGATAAAGGGGTGAACTAGAGGTCAAAATTCAAAGCAGTAAAAGGCCACATTAGGAAATAATTTCAAACTGACAGCTTATCCTATGATACGTCGCTAACAGGAACTACAAGTGCAAGTTCCAAGTATTCAAAGGAGGGTTCTGCAAGGATATTGTTTGGACAGGATGAGTGTGATAAAGAGAGAGAGGTTGAAGAGAAAGTTAAAAAAAAAAAAAAAATGGCACTATTGAGCATTTATAAGTAATACTTTGCAAATGGTTATTACAAAGGCACTTTAAGATATTTCTGCCAGGGTTCCCAGACAGCTACAAATTTGTCAGAGGTGTCCAGGAGAAGATTAGCTGTCTTCTCCTGAGTAATTATCCATGATATTTTCGGCTGTGCTGCAGCAAAGGATACTGAGGGTCGCTTTCAGGCATGAGCCATCTTCCTCTTGGCTCCCAACAACATGAAATGGATACGTTTCCATAGGGGTTTACTACAACCAGCCTCCTATTCAGTAGAGCCAGCTGGGGTTTTTTGGCAGAGCTTGTCCGGTTACTTTGCGCAGCAAACAGTCTTATTCCAGAATCCCAGAGTCCAAGGGCACTCCCACCAAGTGTGAAAGAATGAGCCCAAGTTGTCACCTCCCCTAAAACACAGTGGGGAGGTGTTTGGGAATATATTGACCAGGCGAGAGGGAAACATACCAGCGTGTAATAATCTTCAGATTGGCTTCCATCAAGGAAGTGTTTACCATGCCTTTAAAAGCTTGTTGAAATATAGAAAACCAGGTTTCTGCTTCCCCACGGACCTCCACATCACGTTCCCAGTTCAGGGCATATGCGGGTTTTTCTAGGTTCTCCACCAGTGCTGCATAGATTAATAATATTCCTCCTGTCTGATCCATGGCTTCAGAACACCATCTTTCATACATAGTAATTCTTGGTGGGTCAGGTTTCGAGTCCCAAATGGATGATAAGAAATGGCAAATTTGGTGTAGGCAAAACCTTTCAGTAGGGGGCATATGCAGCTTACTGACACAATGATTTAGCATCAGAGGTCCCATAGAGGACATGAAGGGGCCTATTTTGTATAAGCCCTTGTCCGTTCACCATTTTATATGCCCTAATGTCCATACCAGGTGGAAACTGTGGGTTGTTAAACAGATGGGTTAAAGGTGGAAACCCAATATCAAGTGAGTAGATTTGTTTAAAACTATAAAATGTGAAAAATAGTAGAGTACTGGATAGGGGATTTTAAATGTACATATTTCAGATATACACTACAACGTGTTATTATAAAAGTACGAAAAACTTCTCTTTATACACAACACTCCAATAATATTGATACAGACATATATTCAGAGTCATAGGTATATACACAGAATCCCTATTAGCGACGCCGTTAAATGCTGCAATTCCATACTTAAAATACTGCGTCCAAAAATTTCTACATGTTTTGCCAAAAACGGCTTCATCAGGAAAAATGGAAGAAGTTGTTAAAAAGTAATTTTTAGATGAATTCTGATATAGATTCTCAACCTTTGGTGTATAGAAAAGAAAGAAAAATCAATAAAATACACATAAACATAAACGGCATTAGATCAATCCCATACCCCCTTACACAAAGAAAAAATAAAAAATAAAAAAAACCCCACCTATATTGCAACACTCCATACCTCAACATAGGTCCAGAGGTGAGCACTTACAGGGAATCAACCAAAAATGTCATCCGACAAACATATTTTGCACTCCGTGGTCAAACGCAGCCGTGTTGGGTCACCCGTAGGGGGGGATGTCTTGATGTAAATTTTATCACAGCGGATATTGAATAATAGTACCCAAGATACAACATATGTAGTTCTAGTCCTTAATAGTCAAATTCTACCACTTGCAGTTTGACAAATTATTTATGTATATAAAACGGGAGAACAGGTCAGTGGACTAAATATAAACAGACCCCAGACTCACCCCTTTTAACCGCTTCGCACCCGCCCTATAGCCGAAAGACGGCTACAGAGCGGACGCCATCTGCCGGGAGGCCGTCCTGGACGTCCTCCTGTTTACTTCCGCAATGCACGCTCCCGGGAGCACGTATCGGGGAAGTTCTGTGCTGGCCGTGTCCCTCGGACACAGCCAGTCACAGATCTCTGTAAACGGCCAATCACAGCGGCCGTTTACAGCGCGATCGGCCTATCCAATGAGAGATGATCTCATATGTAAACATATGAGATCATCTCTCAGCGCCGCTCTCCCTTCTCACACAGACAGCATGTGAGAAGGGAGAGATGAACGGCTGCAGCGGCCGTAAGTGGAAAAAAAAAGTGCCATCTTCCCCAGTGCTATCTGTAACCAGTGCCACCTGTTAGTGCTACCTGTCCCCAGTGCCACCTGTTGTGCCATTTGTCCCTAGTGCCATCTGTCATCAGTGCCACATATTAGTGCCACGTATCAATGCCATTTGTCATCAGTGTCACGTGCCATCTGTTGTCAGTGTCACGTGTCATCAATGCCACTTATCAGTGCCATCTGTCATCAGTGTCACGCTTCATCGGTGCCACGTATTAGTGCCATCTGTCAGTGCCACATATTAGTGCCACGTATCAGTGCCATGTGTCATCAGTGCCACGTATCAGTGCCATGTGTCATCAGTGCCACGTATCAGTGCCATGTGTCATCAGTGCCACGTATCAGTGCTACGTATCAGTGCCATCTGTCATCAGTGCCACGTATCAGTGCCATCTGTCATCAGTGTCACATGTCATTGTCCTGGTGCTCCAGGGCCTTCAAAAGTGTAATAGGTAGTCAACAAGTTAGATGTGTAATTTATGCTCCTAGAACACGTGATGGTGCTCCCTGCATGTTGGGTCTCTCTATGTGGCCAGGCTGTGAAAAAGTCCCCCACATGTGGTATTGTAATACTCAGGAGGAATAGCAGAATTTTTTTGGGGGTGCCATTTGTGGTATACGCATGCCATGTGAGAGAAATAACCTATTACAATGACAATTTTGTGGAAAAAAATAAAAAATCTTAATTTTGCTAAGAATTGTGGGAAAAAAAATGACAACATCAAAAAGCTCACCATCCCTCTTACTGAATACCTTGGAATGTCTACTTTCCAAAAAGGGGTGATTTGGGGGGTATTTGTACTTTCTTGACTTGTTCGAGTCACAAGAAATGAGATAGGCCACCAGTACATCAGATGTGATCAATTTTGTGCGATTCGCACCACAGCTTGTAGACTCTCTAACTTTCACAAAGACCAAATAATATCCACTAATTTGGGTTATTTTTACCAAAGACATGTAGCAGTATAAATTGGGGCCAAAATTTATGAAGATATAATGAGGAATAATTTGCATAATTTTGTCACAGAAACAAAGAAATATGCGTTTGTTTTTTTTTTTTCAAAATTTTCGGTCTTTTTTCATTTATAGCACAAAAAATAAAAACCCCAGAGGTGATCAAATACCACCAAAAGAAAGCTCTATTTGTGGGAAAAAAAGGACAAAAAATTCATTTGGGTACAGTGTTGCATGACTGAGTAATTGTCATTCAAAGTGTGAGAGCACTGAAAGCTGAAAATTGGTCTGGGCAGGAAGGGTGTTTAAGTGCCCAGTAAGCAAGTGGTTAATTCCTAAATTCACACTGCACTTCCTGTCAGCTCATCTATTGAAAACATACCTCAGTTTGTATTATGGAGAAACAATGGTTTGGCTTTTTTCCCTATTTCATGCGATAACGCACACCAACTGATTTTTCAGGTATGCGTGTCAAGACGTTATACCTTATTAAAGCGGTTCTTCACCCTAAAGGGGAAGTTCCGCTAGTATTATCCCTCCCCCCCTCCGGTGCCACAATCGGCACCTTTCGGGGGGGAGGGGGGTGCAGTTACCTGGATAATCCAGGTATCTGCACCCACTTCCGTCCAGACCGCCGCATGGCTCCGCCCCCCCCCCCCGTTGTGTTCTGGGAAACACACAGTTCCCAGAGACGCAGCGGGGGACCATAAGAGAAGCGCAGTGCAACTCGCGCATGCGCAGTAGGGAACCGGGCAGTGAAGCCGTCATGCTTCACTTCCCGATTCCCTGACAGAGGATGGCGGCGGTGGCTGCAGCGAGACGAGCGATCGCTCGTTATCTGCCGCCGACATCGCTGGAACCTGGGACAGGTAAGTGTGATATTATTAAAAGTCAGCAGCTGCAATATTAGTAGCTGCTGGCTTTTAATATTTTTTTTTTTAGGTGCAGCTCCTCTTTAAGAGGTGAGATATGTTCTCTATGATTTTATTTCCTCTGTTTCCAGATAAGATTATGAAAAATATACAGAGGTATTCTTGTGAATATACTTTTTTATACTTTGTCATTTCTTTTTTATTTCTTTTTTAATTTTTAGGTGTGCTGTGTGTTATTTGCCTGGCCTCCATGCGCTTGAGCTCCCAATAGTTATACTAGATATATTCAGCGTAAATTTAGGAATGAAAAGGGGTGAGTCTGGGGTCTGTTTATATTTAGTCCACTTACCTGTTCTCCCATTTTACATAC
The DNA here is from genome assembly GCF_037356315.1 of Lithobates pipiens. NCBI lineage: Eukaryota > Metazoa > Chordata > Amphibia > Anura > Ranidae > Lithobates > Lithobates pipiens. The sequence goes on along the minus strand of NW_027507787.1, from coordinate 52,799,416 downwards.
ATAATTTGTCAAACTCCAAGTGGTAGAATTTGACTATTAAGGACTATAACTACATATGTTGTATCTTGGTTACTATTATTCAATATCCGCTGTGATAAAATTTACATCAAGCCCCCCCCCCCCCCCCCCCCCCCCCCCTATGGGTGACCCAACACGGCCGCGTTTGACCACGGAGTGCAAAATATGTTTGTCGGATTACATTTTTGGTTGACTCCCTGTAAGTGCTCACCCCTGGACCTACGTTGAGGTATGGAGTGTTGCAATATAGGTGGGTTGTTTTTTTTTTTTTCCCTTTGTGTAAGGGGAGGGATTTTGGGTAGGGATGGGAGATTACGTCCGATATGGACGTCCCCGGTGGGGTTTCATGTGGCCACTTCGGATTGATCTAATGCTGTTTTGTTTATGTGTATTTTATTGATTTGTATTTTCTTTCTTTTCTATACACCAAAGGTTGAGAATCTATATCAGAATTTATCTAAAAATTACTTTTGAACAACTTCGTCCATTTTTCCTGATGAAGCCGTTTTTGGCGAAACATGTAGAAATTTTTGGACGCAGTATTTTAAGTATGGAATTGCAGAATTTAACGGTGTCGCTAATAGGGATTCTGTGTATATACCTATGACTCTGAATATATGTCTGTATCCATTTTATTGGAGTGTTGTGTATAAATAAAGAGAAGTTTTTTTGTACTTTTATAATAACACGTTGTAGTGTATATCTGAAATATGTAACTTTAAAATCCCCTTTCCAGTACTCTACTATTTTTCAAACGAAATGGGATGTCGGTACCTTTATGCATACAGATTTTTTGGAAATTGTTCTCTAGCCACATTTTGACTATTATAGAATGTGAAAGAGTAGGGGCTAGAATTGGGGCCCTCTGTCTTGGGGAGAGCCCATATCAAAAAGTCAATGAGGTGTAATGGAACTGCCTGTCATGTTGCCCCAATCTGGTTTGTTGCCAGAAGCATAGACAGTAGAGAATTGTGCCAATTGAGCTGCCTGGTAGTATTTCCAGAGGTTTGGCAACCCCAGACCTCCACGTGTGCGTCTTCAATATAGTATGATGTTAGGGCATTGGTAGCCTTGGTTTCCCCAAATAAATTTCGTAATCTGAGATTGAAGCTTCTCTAATTGTTGCTTCTTTACCGAAATTGGAAGGGTGCGAAAAAGATTTAAGATCCTGGGAAAGAGGGTCATTTTGATTGACTGCACCCTACCCAGCCATGACAGGTTACCCTGTCCCCAGCTGGACATGTCCACACCCAATTTTTTAAACATAGGAGGGTAATTGCTATTATATTGTTGGTCTATGTTGGCTGCCAATTTGATACCCAGGTAAGGAATGTGTGACGAATGCCAGACAAAATCAAAGTGGTCTTTTAGCCATTCAACCAATGACCCCCGGGTGGAAATGTTTAACGCTGCCGATTTGGACATGTTTAACTTTAAGTTCAGAGACCCTCCCAAAGGAGTAGAAATAAGGGGGAAGCTGAGGAATAGTAGCAGGTTGTCTGCAAATAGGGCACATTTATGCGAACGTTGGCCACATCTTGCCCCATGAATGTCAGGGTGCTCCCTAATTGCAATTGCCAGGGTTTCGATTGCAACGGCAAAAATTATAGGGAAAAGAGGGCATCCCTGCCGAATCCCCTTAGAAATTGGGAAAGGATCTGAGTAACCACTTTGAAGCTTGACCTGGGCTCTTGGTCGATGGTAGCTGATCTTTTAGGCCCCAGGTGGGGCCCCCATGGTTCAGACTTATTTTTCCAGCACATGCCTCAGATGTTCGATTGGATTGAGATCTAGAGATTTTGGAGGCCAAGTCAACACCTCAAACTCATGTTCCTCAAACCATTCTTGAACCATTTTTGCAGTGTAGCAGGGTGGATTATTATCCTGCTGAAAGAAGCCGCTGCCATCAGAAAATACCGTTTACATAAAGGGGTGTACTAGGTCAGCAACAATGTTTAGGTAGGTGGGACGTGTCGTTTAACATTCACACGAATGGCAGGAACCAAGGTTTCCCAGCAGAACATTTCCCAAAGCATCACACTGCCTTGTCTTTTTCCTATAGTGCATCCTGGTACCGTCTCCTCCGCTGGTAAGCAGCGCACCTGCATCAAACCAGGCCTCCCCCTTTGACTGCTCCATGAACCAGTTCTTATGCTCATGTGCCCATTGTAGGCTGCGGACATGACCGTCTGCGACTATGCATTCCCAAACACCACAAACTGCAGTGCCCATTTTTTCTGCTTTCACCATAGCAAGCTTAGGGACAACATGTTTACTTGCTGCCTAATATATCCTACCAACTTTCAGATGCCATTGTTACAAGATAATTAGTGTTCATCACTTAACCTGTCAGCAGTCATAAAGTTATGGCAGTGCGTGTGTATGTATACAATAGCTTTTATATGTATGTGTGTTTGTGTGTATATATAGTTCCATAGTAGGTGAGGTTGAAAAAGACACAAGTCCATCAAGTCCAACCTATGTGTGTGATTATAAGTCAGCATTGCCTTGTATATCCCTGTATGTTTTGGTCATTCAGGTGCTTATCTAATAGTTTTTTGAAACTATTGATGCCCCCCCACTGAAATCACTGCCTGTGGAAGGGAATTCCACATCCTGGCCACTCTTACAGTAAAGAACCCTCTAAGTAGATTATGGTTAAACCTCTCTTCTAATTTTAATGTGTGGCCACGTGTCTTGTTAAATTCCCTTCTGCTAAAAAGTTTTATCCCTATTGTGGGGTCACCGGGACGGTATTTGTAAATTGAAATCTTATCCCCTCTCAAGCATCTCTTCAGAGAGAATAGGTTCAACGCTCGTAACCTTTCTTTATAACTAATATCCTCCAGACCCTTTATTAGCTTTGTTGCCCTTCTTTGTACTCGCTCCATTTCCAGTACATCCTTCCTGAGGACTGGTGCCCAGAATGGGACAGCATATTCTAGGTGTGGCTGGACCAGAGTCTTGTAGAGTGGGAGAATTATCGCTTTATCCTTGGAGTTTATACATTTTTGAATGCATGCCAATAGTCTGTTTGCTTTGTTAGGCTCAGCAATGGCATGCAATGCCAAGCTGCCATCATCTACTAGGACCCCCAGGTCCTTTTCCATCCTCGTTTCCCCCAGAAGTTCTCCCCCTAGTGTATAGAGTGCATTCATATTTTTGCCACCCAAATGCTTTATTTTACATTTTTCTACATTAAACCTCATTTGCCATGTAGTTGCTCAGGTATCCACATCCTGTAGAGAACCTATTGCCCTCTGTATTTGCAAACAATACTAAGCTAAGCAGATTTACCCCATCCTCCAGGTCATTCATGAATAAATTAAATCGGATTGGTCCCTGCACAGAACCCTGTGGGACCCCTCTACCCAACCCTGGCCATTCCGAGTATTCCTTATTTAGCACCATCCTCTGAACTTGCCCTTGTAGCCAAGTTTCAATCCATGTACTCACCCTGTGGTCCATGCCATCGGACCTAATTTTGTACAGTAAATGTTTGTGGGGAACTGTGTCAAATGCTTTTGCAAAATCCAGATACACTACTTTTAAGGGCCTTCCTTTATCTAGATGGCAACTCGCCTCCTCATAGAAGGTTAATAGATTGGTTTGGCAAGAATTATTCTTTATGAATCCATGACGACTACTGCTAATGATACCGTCTTCATTACTATAATCTTGTATATAGTCCCTTATCCCCTCCAAGAGCTTGCATAATATTGAGGTTAGGGTAACTGGTCTGTAATTCCCAGGAATGTATTTTGGGCACTTTTTAAATATTGGTGCTACATTGGCTTTTCTCCAATCCGCTGGTACCATTCCAGTCAGTAGACTGTCAGTAAAATTTAAGAACAATGGTTTGGCAATTACTTGATTGAGTTCCCTAAGTACCCTTGGGTGCAAGCCACCTGGTCCTGGTGATTTATTAATGTTAAGTTTCCCAAGTCTAATTCTAATTCTAATTCTGTCCTCTGTTAGTCACGAGGGTACTTCCTGTGACGTGTCACGAGGATAAGCACTGCAGTTTTGGTTACTAAAGCCCCCCATCCATTCCCTCATGAAGACTGAGGAGAAGAATAAATTCAATACCTTCGCCATCTCCCCATGCTTTGTAACCAGATGTCTTTCTTAATTCTTTATGGGGCCATTATGGTCTGTTCTCCCTTTTATACTGTTTACATTCTTAAAGGGGTTGTAAACCCTTGTGTTTTTTCACCTTAATGCATCCTGTGATGGACTCGGGATGCATTAAGGTGAATGGTGGACTCGGGAGCGCGCCGCAAGTTAACCCCCTGGGAGAGCGCTTCTCCTAGGGGGGGTTATCTAATGTGGGGAGGAGCCGCTGGACCCCAAAAGACGGTGTTTGGGGACACTCTGTGCAAAACGAGCTGCACAGTGGAGGCATGACGTGTGTGTGTTTTTTTTTTTTTAAATAAGCAAAGCTTTACAATCGCGTCAAAGAATTTCTTGGGATTTTGTTTTTGCTCTCCTCCGCTGTGTCTCTTTCGTGTTCTATCTTAGCCGTCCTAATTTCACCCTTACATTTCCTGTTGCATCCTTTATAAAATCTCAATGCTGGTGATTCCTCAACCTTGTATTTTTTGAAGGCCTTCTCCTTCTGCTTTTATATGCATTTTTACATTGGAGTTAAGCTATCCAGGACTTTTGTGCGATCTTCTAAATTTATTACCCAATGGGATGCACTTATTTAAAGCGGGAGTCCGCCGGGACTCCGCGTTTTTTTTATTTTTTTTAAAGTCAGCAGCTACAAATACTGCAGCTGCTGACTTTTAAAATGGTGACACTTACCTGTCCAGCGCGCCCGCGATGTCGGCACCCGAAGCCGATCTCTAGATTGACACTCGGGTGCTGCCGCCGCCATCTTGGGTATGGGAATCAGGAAATGGAGCCTTTCGGCTTCATTTCCCGGTTCCCTACTGCGCATGCGCGAGCCACGCGGTGCAATCCGGACGGTCCCCGCTGCCTCTGGGAACTGTGTTTCCCAGTAGGCAGCGGGGCACTTGCGCAAAGGGGCGGGCAGTTGCGGAAAGGGGCGCCCCTTTCCGCAGACAGCTATCCCGGAAGTGGGTGCAGTTACCTGGATTATCCAGGTAACTGCACCCCCCTCCCCCCTGAAAGGTGCCAATTGTGGCGCCGGAGGGGGGGGATTCCGATGAGCGGAGGTCCATTTTAGGGTGGACCTCCGCTTTAATATGCTCTTAAAGCGAACCCATCTCTCTTCCGTGTTCTTCTTTCCTAAGTTTCTATCCCAATTTATGCCTTCTAGGAAGGTTCTTGGTTTAGGAAAGTTGGCTGTTATGAAATTCAGTGTCTTTGTATTCCCCTTGTTTTTCCTATTTGTGTGATTTATGCTGAAGCCAATTGACCTGTGATCGCTGTTTCCCAAATTGCCCTGTATCTGTGATCAGGTCTGTATTGTTGGTAATCAGTAGATCTAGTAACGCTTTATAGTTAGGAGGTCCAACGCCAGGAGAGGACTATGCAGAACATGTAATACATGTGAAAAACAGAACTGTATAGTTCTGCCCAGGGGGCGGTCCCTCTGGTAATAACTCCTAAGCCTGCTTCCTGCAGCTCAGTTTTTTTTCTGCCCAGTGAAGAAGGACCTAGGCTCCCTGCAGGACCATCGGTCCTGGGATTTTTTTTTTGCCTTTTGCGCAAGATTTTAAGATCCTGTGATCTTCTATCAACAGCTGGCTGGTTGACAGGCTGGATAATATAGATGCTTGTAGTCTCCCCAGCCTGGCCATCGAGCGCCTGCAGGCCCTAGCTACGTGCTGAGTCGGCCATGACATGCCCCTCAGGCTCCAGGGGCGGCCGGTGAGCGCAATGCTCCGGGCACACATGACTGGACTACGGATGTCTTTGTCACAGTGGGCCATGGCCCACAGCCACCCCGTGCTGCTCGGGTGTGGGTCTGTGATGGGATGCCCGTAAGTACAGCTCTCCCTGTCTCGGCAGGACAGAACAGCTGGGCATTCCCTGGGAGGTTGATTAGGGGGTCCCTCTTCTCCCTTTCTTCTCTCCCTGTCCCTGTTTTTCCTCCCCCCCCCCCCCCCCCCCCCGTGGGTAATGCTACATGGCTGGGCTGTAATGCTGTGTGTGTACCTGAGCCAGGGGTCCTCCGCCGGGCTCTGATCCTTTCCCTTTGATTTTTTTTTTCCATACAAGGGTGCCCAGCGGCCATTTTCTTGTAGCCTCAGAGCATTTTTTTCTCCACAGCGCTGGTTTCTGTGCCTCAGAACAGCGCGGTTTTTACTCCTGGACACTTGAAAGCTGACACAGGACACGGCTATCTGCGACAGCAAGGCGCAGTACTCGGTCAGGGTGGTGAGTCCTGCTGTGGGGGGCCCTCAGTCTGTAGCAGCTAGGAGGGTGGGATTGAGCACCTTGCCCTAAGTCCCCAAGGGTGGCAGACAGGGTGGGGTCAGCATGGCATCAGAAGCTGGCATTTCTTCCCCAGACGTCCCTGCAATTGCAACCGGCTTGTGCAGTTCCTTTGGATGTTTTGTCGGCGGTCCTTGAAATGTTCGTTGCCAGGGTATAGGCAGTGAGTGGGTGCAAGGGGGGTACGAAATGGCCCCTGCCCCCCCCCCCCCCCCCCGTCCTCAGGGGAGAACTCTGATTCAGACTCGGGCCCCGCAGTGACTAGCAGCCCCTGTTCTGATGTATCAAGAGGATGCTGACCAGGACCGATCGGACAGTGAGGATGATTCCGTGTCCGGGTCCAAACAGGAAAAAGTGCTAGTTGGAGCACTTATCACCACTGTGCGTTATACCCTGAAAATACAGGATGCAGCAGGATCCTCTGCTGAGGTGGCGGTCCCTTTTGGGTCCCGTAAGCCAGCCCGTACACCTAAGGTGTTTCCGTATCTGACTTATTTTGATAACTTCATATACAAGGAATGGGAAAGCCTGCAATGGACCTTTTTCGGTACCAAAAAGAATGGCGGTGCGGTACCCCTTTGAGGAGAGCTTCCTTTAAAAAATGGTCGGCTCCCCCGGTCGTGGACCCCCTAGTATCTAGGTTAAACAAAGTAACCATGATCGGGGGGAGCGGAGCTAGCGGCCGACATGTGAGCAGCACTATGAAGGAGCTCCGGCCGGGACGACGAATCATGTCTAAATCCTGAGTGTCAGAGATCCTTCACAGCACAGATACCCTGAGACTCCCTGGACTTGACAGAATGTGCGGGCATGGTGAAATACAGGCCAGCATCCATGAAATCTGCCTCCGACCGCCTATCCCGTTATGCATGAGGATCCCAAGATGGCGACGGCCATGCGGCGGAGGAACAGGGCCCAAGCAGTGCACAGCGGACCGGAGCCGTTCGCTCACCCGTACAGCCAGGGAAGGTAAGCCTGCTACCCCGCAGGTCTCAGGGCAGGAGAAGGGGCTCATCCCTGGATAGTTGTCCCCCCAGGGATGTGCGGGAGACAGAGCAGGCTGAGGCCGAAGGGGAACCCTCACTAAAACAAATCTTGGAAGCCATATACACATGCTAAACCACTCTGACTGAAAATATTGATGGGATAAGGGCAGAAATGTCTTTTCTTAAACAAGATGTACAGACTATCAAAGAGAGGGCCTCAGAAGCCGAGCAACGGATTGGTGATCTGGAGGATGTAGTGCGCCCCATGGAAAATAAAGTGCAAATCCTGCATAGAGATGTCTGTGCCCACACTGAAAAGTTGGGAGACATGGAAGACAGACAGAGGAGGAACAACCTCTGTTTTGTTGGTTTCCCTGAAAAGGCAGAGGGTAAACAGACTGAGGATTTTCTGGAGCTATGGCTTAAAGATAATATGGCTGATACCACTTCTTACGTTTGCCATAGAGGGCCCACAGAATCCCTTCTAAACTACCACCTCCGGGAGCACATCTGCGCCCACTTATTGCCCGCATATTAAATTTCAGAGACCGGGAAAGTATCCTTCGTACAGCCCATACAGGGAGTGAATTACAGTATAATGGGAACCTCCTTTCCATATACCCGGATTTCTCTGCAGTCACGCAGAAGCAGAGAGCCAGTTTTGTACATGTTAAGAAAAGGCTGCAGGAATTAAATGCCATACAGTATGCTCTACCCAGCAAAACTGCGGGTGGTGGATAGAGGTAAAGCCTATTTCTTTAAAGTAACCATGATCCTGGTTGAAGGGGCTTCTGCATTTAAGGACCCTACCGACAGGAGGGCTGAGGCAGTGGCCTGGTCCATGTTTACGGTAGTGGGGTCAGCGCTACGACCAGTACTGGCCACAGCATTAGTGTCACAGACCCTTACTGAGTGGGTGAAATTGTTGCACCGTGAATTGGAGAAGCAGCAGTCTCCTCCAATCTGCATGGAGCTTGCAGACCAATGGGTGCATGGCCTTAAGTATGTCTGTGATTCGGACCTGGATGCACTTCCTCTGCTCTCCAGAGCATCAGTATCAGCAGTGTGGCTGCGGCGGCTGATCTGGCTGAAATCCAGGCATCTAAAGAAAACTTTGGCGGATTTGCACTTTCTTGGTGAGCGGCTATTTGGAGCCTCACTGGATGACATTAAGAATGTCACAGGTGGGAAGAGCACGTTGCTACCACAGTCCAAGACGGGAAAGGAGCCACGCCACAGGCAAGGGCCCTTCTTTTCCGCTCAAACTAGACTTTTTCATCCGCCCAGGACTTCAGCTAAGCGCCCCCAGTCCGACAGCTCGACTGCTGAAGGACAAAAGCGTCCCTGGTCTCGCAAGCCTGCGAGAAAAAGTGCTACCGCCTGAAGGTTTGCCCCCGCCCGATGTACGGGTGGGGGGTCACCTTTGGGAATTTGCAGCTCGGTGGGCCTCTTGGCTGTCCGACCAATGGGTGTGCAAACTGATTTCATCGGGCTACAAGATAGTTCCTCTCTTGGCTGCCAAACAGATCTTTTTCCCTCGTGCATACCATTACTCCCGGCTCGCCAGGAGGCCCTGTTTGGGGCAGTAAGGGACGTGGTCAGCCAGGGTGATGGTGCCTGTTCCAGAATCGGAAAGGTTTCAGGGATTCTACTCCAATCTGTTTGTAGTCCCCAAAAAGGAAGGGGTACGTCCAATCCTGGACCTAAAAGCCCTCAATTGCTTTGTGAAAGTACAGAAGTTCAGAATGGAATCAGTTCACTCAGTAGTCGCTGCACTCCATCAGGGGGACTCCCTGGCGCCTCTGGATATCCATGACGCGTATTTGCATATACCCATATGCCTCAGGCGTCAGAGGTTTCTGTGGTTTGCAGTGGGGGAAGACCACTACCAGTTTGTGTCTCTCCCCTTTGGCCTGGCTTCAGCACCCTGAGTCTTTCCCAAAGTATTGGCTCCAATTTTGGCATTGTTGCAACAACGTGGGATTCGCAATCATGGGTTACCTTGACAATCTCCTTCTGAGAGCAGCTTCTGCCTCAGAATTATAGGAGGTTGTGGCAATCGCCATGAAAACTCTACAGGAATTTGGGTGGGTACTGAACAGTGGCGGCTGGTGCTCAAAATTTTTGGGGGGCGCAAACAAATTAAAAATTCAAAAAAAATAAATAAATAAATAAAAAATAAATCAATTGCAGCCTCACTGTGCCATCAAACGCAGCCACTGTAACTGTGCCAATCAAGTGGTGCCACTGTGCCATCAAATGCAGCCACTGCCCATCAAATACCGCCACTGTGCCATCAAACGCAGCCACTGTGCCCCTCAGTTGCAGCCACTGTGCCCCTCAGTTGCAGCCACTGTAACCATCAAACGCTGCCACTGTGCCATGAAACACAGCCACTGTGCACATCAAACGCTGCCACTGTGCCATAAAGTGCTCCCACTGTGCCATCCAATGCTGTCACTGTGCCATCAAATGCTCCCAATAATGCCACTGTGCCATCCAATGCTGCCACTGTGCCATCCAATGCTGCCACTGTGCCATCCAATGCTGCCACTGTGCCATCCAATGCTCCCACTGTGCCATCCAATGCTCCCACTGTGCCATCCAATGCTGCCACTGTGATCCCCCTTCGCCCCTGCCTGCTCGCCATCTGCTGGGCACTTACCCTGTCTTGGCGGGGGAGCGGGTGACAGCGAGCGTTGTCTTCCATGTGTATTCTCCCGTCCTCTTCTCCTTCAGTCCTCTCGTATGATTGGACGCCTGATAGGCATCCAATCACAGCGCCTGATGTTTCAGGCGACCAGTAACAGACCCGGCCATCTGATTGGCTGAGAGGCGGGTCAATGTTAGCAAAGCGAATTCCCTCGGCTTTGCTAACATTGAGCTGAGAGACAAGGAACGCACAGCGTTACGCCGGCTTTTCACTTTTTTGGGCGCCTATTAGAGCTTACAGCTCTAATCAGGTGATTCCAAAAAACACCCCCACCGCTGTAATTCAGGTGCCCGGTGACCGAAAAGGGGCCGGGCATCTAAATAGGGGGTGTCAGCAGCAACCATAGATGGATTCATGCAATGCATAAATCTATCTATGGTGATTACAGAGTGACAGGAGAGGGGGGGCGCCCTTTATAGACGCACCACCACTGGTACTGAACCTCAGAAGTCGGTACTAGTGCCGACTCAGCACCTGGAGTACCTAGGCTTACTGCTGTACTCCGTGGAAGTGAGTGTTTCTCCCTTAGACAAGCTGCAGACTCTCAGGACTGCAGTGAAGCTGCTGAGGAACCGCAGGTGGTCATCGCTGAGTTTCTGCATGCGAGTCCTGGGCATCATGGTAGTCTCCTTCGAGGCGGTAACGTGCACCCAATTTCACACCGGAGTCTTGCAGAAGGAGATATTATCCAAATGTGAGAAATCTCCATTATCCCTGGATCGGCAGTTTCGGGTGAGCCAGTCAAGGATTCTCTTCTCTGTTGGCTGAGATCCCTGGCCTTTCGGTCCAGGAAATCGTTCCTGCCTCTTCATTGGACGGTGATCACAATGGACGCCAGCCTGTCTGGCTGGGGTGGAGTACTGGGAGTACAATCGACCCAGGGCCTCTGGTCGAGGGAGGAATCCCAGTTACCGATAAATGTACTCGAGCTTCGAGCGATCAGGCTATGCCTCTCCACATGGTCAATGAGAATAAGAGGGCGTCCAATCAGGATCCAGTCGGACAACACCACAGTGGGGCATATGTCAACCATCAAGAAGGAACAAGGAGCTTGGCTGCAGCACGAGAGGTTGCTCACATCCTTCTGTAGGCAGAGCGACACGTACTGGCCCTGTCGGCCATATACATCCTGGGAGTAGAAAACTGGCAGGCAGACTATCTAGGTCGCCAGATGCTGGACCCAGGAGAGTGGTCACTGCATCCGGAGGTGTAAAGGCTTCTTTGCCTGTGGTGGGGGACACCAGATGTAGATCTTCTGGCCTCTCGGCTCAATCGACGGGTGAGGAGGTTTGTGTCCAGGACAAGAGATCCTTGGGCGGACACGTCAGACACGTTGGTGGCTCCATGGGAGCAGTATTGGCTTATTTATGCCTTCCCTCCTCTCAAACTGTCACACATCTGCTCCGCAGAGTGGAGGCCAAAGGGATTCCAGTAATACTGATTGCCCCAGATTGGCCTCGGTGTCCTTGGTACACCGACCTAGTACGCCTGGTGGCGGATGCTCCTTGGCAGTTGCGATGCGAGAGGATCTTCTATAGCAAGGTCCTATACTCCATCCTGCTTTACCATTGCTGGTTTTAACAGCATGGCTGTTGAAAGCCAGGTGCTAAGGAACCACGGTCTGTCGGACTCAGTGATTTTCACTATGCTGAGAGCACGAAAGTCTTCTTCTCGGAAGATATACCATCGTACGTGGAAGGCTTCTATCTCCATGTGTGAGGAGATGGGGTGGCGTCCGCACACCTATTCTGTTTCCAGGATCTTGCTGTTCTTACAGCGAGCCATGGACCAGAAGCTGGCCTTGACTTTTTTTTTTCCAACAACCCCTGGCGTCTCACTCATTGGTGAGTACTTTTGTGCAAGGGGTTCGACATGTATTCCCTCTGGTGCGACCACCCCTACCTTAGTGATGTAATCTCACGTTCACTTGTACACCATTCTTGATATATAGACATACTCCCCCCCCCCCCCCCTTTTTTTTTTTTACCCTCTTGCCTAGTTTAAAAACCTCTCTAACTTTTTGGTCATCTTAACTGCCACCAGATCTGAACCCTCCTCATTTAGGTGCAGTCCGTCCCTTCACCTCTACCTCTACCCTCAGCTTCTTTAGCAAGGCAGTGGTTGTCTTGGAGGTGTGTTTGGGGGTCATTATCGTGTTGGAATACTGCCCTGCGGCCCAGTCTCTGAAGGGAAGGGGGATCATGCTCTGCTTCAGTACATGTTGGCATTCATGGTACCCTCAATGAACTGTAGCTCCCCAGTGCCGGCAGCATTCATGCAGCCCCAGACCATGACACTCCCACCACCATGCTTGACTGTAGATGAGACACACTTTTCTTTGTACTCACCTGGTTGCCGCCACACACGCTTGACACCATCTGAACCAAATAAGTTTATCTTGGTCTCGTCAGACCACCGGACATGGTTTCAGTAACCCATGTCCTTCGTCTGCTTGTCCTTAGCAAAATATTTGCGTCCTTTCTTGTGCATCATCTTTAACCACTTGCCGACCGCCGCACGACGATGTACGTCGACAGAATGGCACGGGCAGGCATATGGGCGTACCTGTACGTCCCGGCCTTCCCGCGGGTGGGGGGCCCGATCGGGCCCCCCCCGGTGCCAGCGGCGGTCGGTTTTCGTTCAGAAGCGATCCGGGATGAGGGGGCGGCCATTCATTCATGGCCACCCCCTCTCGATCGCTCCTGACGAATGGAAGTGAGTCGTGACATCACTTCCTCTCCTGTAATATAAACACAGGAGAGGAAGTGATGTAATCTCTCCTCCGTGTCGGTATTTTTCGTTCCGGTACCGAGGAGAAAGGATCGGTGAGTTGCACCAACACGACACTTCACAGTAGAACATGCCAGGCACACTCACACCCCCCCCCCCCTTCACCCCCCGATCACCCCCCCAATCACCCCTGCCCCCCCCAGTCAGTGACACCAATAGCATTTTTTTTTTTTTGCATTGGTGTCATTTGTGACTGTAATAACTGTTAGGGCAGTTAGGGTTAGCCCCCTTTAGCTCTAGGGTACCCCCCTAACCCCCCCAATAAAGGTTTAACCCCGTGATCACCCCCCGTCGCCAGTGTCACTAAGGCTGGGTTCACATTGCAGCGGTTTATGAGAACGGATGTGATTCGCACCGCACTGCAGTGCAAATCACATCCGATCTCTGTGCGATTCGAGTTCAGCCATACAGATAGTATGGCTGAATTCGCGCCGCACCCGCCGCAAATTCGCACGGGACCCTTTTTTTGGTCCACAGCAGAATCGGATCGCATGGGTGTTCACACCATGCGATCCGAGTTTGCAGATCGCACTGCGATATGCGAACTGATCTGGGGGTGTCATTAACATTTCACTGACACTCCCAGCAGTTCGCATAGGGCAGTGTGAACTGCCGCCGGGAGGCATGCGATGCGGGAACCCGCCGCGGATTCGTGGCGTTCCCGCATCGCTCCAGTGTGAACCCAGCCAAATAAGCAATCGTTTTTCTGATCGCTGTATTAGTGTCACAGGTGACGCTAGTTAGGCAGGTAGGTATTTAGGTTCGCCGCAGCTTTTTATAGCGCCAGGGACCCCCATATACTACCGCATAAAGCCCCCTGATTGCCCCCTAGTTAACCCTTTCACCAGTGATCACCATATAACTGTTACAGGTGACGCTGGTTGGTTAGTTATTTTTTTATAGTTTCAGGGCACCCGCCATTTATTACCTAGTCTCACTAGTGTACCCCTAAATTTAGGGGTGTCTACTTTCCAAAATGGGGTCATTTGGGGGGGGGTTTGTGCCATCTTGGCATTTTATGGCCTTCAAAACTGTAACGCCCTTAGCCTGAAGGCGGTGCTTGGTTTTCGGGGCCCCGTACGCGGCTAGGCTCCCAAAAAGTCCCACATATGTGGTATCCCTGTACTCAGGAGAAGCAGCAGAATTTATTTTGGGGTGTCATTTCACATATGCCCTATAGCATGTGTGAGCAATATATCATTTAGTGACAACTTTGTGTAAAAAAAAAATATTCAATGGGCTCAACATGCCACTTATCAATTTCCTTAGGGGGTCTACTTTCCAAAATGGGGTCATTTGGGGGGGTTTTGTACTGCCCTGCCATTTTAGCACCTCAAGAAATGAGATAGGCAGTCGTAAACTAAAAGCTGCGTAAATTCCAGAAAACGTACCTTAGTTTGTAGATGTGACAACTTTTGCGCAAACCAATAAATATACAGTTATTGACTTTTTTTTTTTTTACCAAAGACATGTGGCTGAATACATTTTGGCCTAAATGTATGACTAAAATTTAGTTTATTGGATTTTTCTAATAACAAAAAGTAGAAAATATCATTTTTTTTCAAAATTTGCGGTCTTTTTACGTTTATATCGCAAAAAAGAAAAATCGCAGAGGCAATCAAATACCATCAAAAGAAAGCTCTATTTGTGGGAAGAAAAGGACGCAAATTTTGTTTGGGTACAACATTGCATGACCGCGCAATTACCAGTTAAAGCAGCGCAGTGCCAAATTGTAAAAAGACCTCTGGTCATTTACCAGCAAAATAGTCCGGTCTGAAAGTGGTTAAAAGAGCCTCCCTTCTGGGACAACAGCCAAGCAGACCAATGTGATGCAGTGCGCAGTAAATGTTTTGAGCACTAACAGGCTGCACCCCCACCCCTTCAACCTCTGCAGCAATGCTGGCATTACTCATGTGTCTATTTCCCAAAGACAACCTCTGAATATGACGCTGAGCACATGCACTCAACTTCTTTGGTCGACCATAGCTAGGCCTGTTCTGAGTGGAACCTGTTAAACCTCTGTATGGTCTTGGCCATCGTGCTGCAGCTCAGTTTTAGGGTCTTGGCAATCGTCTTATAGCCTAGGCCATCTTTATGTAGAGCAACAATTCTTTTTTTCAGATCCTCAGTTCTTTGCCATGAGGTGCCATGTTGAACTTCCGGTATGAGAAAATGAATGTTAACACTAAATTTAACACGCCTGCTCCCCATTCACACCTGAGACCTTGTAACACCAATGAGTCACATGACACCAGGGAGGGGAAATGGCTAATTTGGCCCAATTTGGTCATTTTCACTTAGGGGTGTACTCACTCTTGTTGGCATCCGTTTAGTAATTTATGGCTGTGTTGAGTTATTTTGACGGGGCAGCAAATTTACACTGCTATACAAGCTGTACACTCACTAATTTACATTGTAGCAAAGTGTAATTTCGTCAGTGTTGTCACATGAAAAGATATAATAAAATATTTACAAAAATGTGAGGGATGTACTGTGTGTATGTGTGTATATGTATGTGTGTGTGTATATATATATATATATATATATATATATATATATATATATATATATATATATATATATATATATATACATACATAAATTTTTTTTTTTTGCATACTTTCAGTTTGTGTAGGCTGATCTAAAAAAAATAAAGTAAAAATTATAAATAAATGTATATGCTTCAGTGTAAATACATGGCACAATTGGACACTAAAGTCCTTACAATTACTAATGGTATCTAGGCATGAACCTTGATGGTAGTGCACAATTCCCTAAAATTGCTCTGATCCCATTTAAGAAAATGTTAAAAAATTCTCAATAGGAATAGTTTTTAATAAAATATCTTTGTCATTTTATTAGTATTTTAAAGGGTTATAGATAATTTGTAGCACGAGTATTGTTGCTGTATTAAGCATTTGTAGTTCTTGCTTTTATGATGTACAACTTGTGTGTGACTTGTGTTTCAGATTTCGTCCTCCTTTAACAATTTAGATCCCTTTGGGACAGGACAACCTCTACCTCCTCTACAAGTGCCACAGCAGTCCGCACAGACCACCATAATTCCACCTCTAAAGAAACCACCCCGCTGGATCCGAAGACCTGTTGGAGCGTCCTTTGCGGTAAGCCTTTGGCATTATGCAGCTTGAGGAAAGAAACACTGGTTAATTAGTCTTAGTATCAGTACTATATTTCCAGCAGGAGAATTTGGTGATAGAAGTCTATTCTTTTGTTACTGCTTTCTGATAAAATGGAACCTTTAAACCCTAAAAGTAGCTCCTTGTGTCTTCAAATGGTTTGTACTTTTCAATAATGACTGTGCATTTCCCTTATTTTTCTGTATTGCTTATAATTGGGGTTTTTCATAAAAAAAATTAAAAAAAATAAAATAATCAAATGTGTGTGGAAACAGGACCAGGTAGGAAGACAGGAATATGTACAGAGGTCCACATAAGCCACAAATGTTGGCAAATTTATAGTCGTTAGGTCTAAATCTTGTATTATTTCAGCATGTGGAAGGCTTATTCCACATTTGGGAATCTGAATTCAGATCCAACGTCAATTATGATGCCTGCTGCCACCGCCGACCCTCTGCTTCTGCCGAATTACTAGCCATACTGCCTCCCGTTACTAAATAAACAGAGGTACAGGCCACCCGGTGATGTCACCATGTGGCCCCGCCCCTTTGTTTATGGGAGGAGGTGAAGCAGTCATTTGGCGGGAGTGAAGCCTTTTTATTTTTTCTTGGGTCAGCATATATGCTGTGAAACCACACTGACAACTAAAGCTTTATTGGTTGTTAACACCTTCACACTGACCATACACAAATATGTGTTCTCGGATTGAAGAGGTTGTACCGGGGTGATGCCTGCAGCTTCTGGCAGTGTTTTATTTTTTTTTTTTTTTTTTTTTTTTTTTTTTTTTTAGAGCCAGCGGCCGGCTTTCTTGGGATAACAACCAATGCGGCTAAAAGCCGCTTGGCTGTTATCCTAAGGTCTTATAGACCCCAGATCCCTCCATAAAGAGTACTTGTCACTGCCTATTATTGTCACACGGGATGCTTACATTCCTTGTGACAGCAATAAAAATGATCAGATTTTTTTTTTTTAAAGAGACAGTGTAAAAATAAAAGAAATAAATTATTATTTTAAAGTGCCCCACCCCTACGTGCTCGGGCGCAAAAGCGAACGCATACGCAAGTCACTCCCGCAAATGAGAACGATGTTCAATCCACACATGTGAAGTTTAGCCGCGATCGTCGGAGCGAGAGCAATAATTCAAGCACAAAACCTCATATGTAACTCTAAACTGGTAACCTGTAGAAATTTGCCTATGGAGATTTTTAAATATCATAGTTTGTTGCCATTTCACGAGTGTGCGCCATTTCAAAGCATAACATGGGTATCTATTTACTCGGCGTGACATCATCTTGCACATTATACAAAAAAAATTGGCTAACTTTTTTACTGTTTTTTTTTTTTTTTTTTTTTTATTCATGAAAGTTTCTCTTTTTCCCAAAAAATTACGCTTGAAATACCGCTGCGCAAATACTGTGATACATAAAATATTGCAATTGCCATACTATGCTTTAGGGTCTCTGCTAAAAAAAAAAGAGCTTCTTTTCTAGTAGTAAATACAGATTTTATCTTGTAAGCAACACATGTCAGAAAAAGGCTTAGGCATGAAAGGGTTAAGGACGCAGTGGCCACCCACTCAACAACCAGTACACATTTTTTAAATACTGCATTCCTCAATCACTACTTAATTACTGCATGCATTTATTTATTTCCATGTGTGAATTGAGTTTAACACCTGTTCATGCGGTATTTACCTAGCGTTCTCAGCTCTGTGTAAATACAGCAGAATGGTATAGTGAATTGACAGTTTCAGGATTGCATGCAGTATTTAGGGAAATGTGTCTGGACAACTACATACCGCATGCTATCTGGTTCTGTAAACAAAACCCAGTGTTGCCTACATGCAGATTGGACACTGACAAACACTAAGTCAGCCCAGGATATATTGTATTTATCGACATATGACACGCATCGGTGTATAACATGCAAGGGAAGGTTCAGGAAAAAAACTTTGCACAGTACAAGCCTCCTGGGACAGTCCTGCCAGCATACCTTTAGGGGTTGAGAAGCTCCTCCTGTGTCTCACTCATTGTCGATGGGGACTTCTGTGTGCCTCAATTAATGGCGCTCTCTCGTGGACCTGGTCAAGTGACTCTCCTCTGTTTCATTGATGGCCACATGTCTGCTCTCCTCCATTCAAAAGCTACAATCGAGGAGGAGGCGGAGTGGGAGGAGAGCGGTCATGTGACCATCAATGAGCAGAGGAGAGTCACATAACCGGGTACACAAGAGAGCTCAATTGAGGCACACAGAAGCCACCTCCTCCAATCAAAATCTACAATGGAGGCGGAGCGGGAGGGGGGAGCGGCCAAAACGAGCGGCATTGCTTGGGCTCCTGGCATTAGGGGTGACGCGGGGGGATATGGTGTGTCGGAGGGGGCTGGCAGTGTTATTTTTTGGACCAGGAAGGGCAGGGCGGGGACCCGACGCCCTCCCAATGAGGTGGACCACCCGATCCCGCCCCCCCCCCAAATATATATTGGCGTATAACACGCAGTCACGATTTACCCTCTGTTTTCAGGGTGAAAAATTGCGTGTTATACGCCAATAAATGTGGTAACCCCTTCTGCTACCAGCATACTAGAGTTGATGATATTGCCTCTACACTTGCTCTGTCTTTGAAGACTAGTTTACTGAGAATGCTATTTTAGCCGGGCAGTGAGAGTGCCTATTTTTTATTGGTTGCTACCAGCATTCCAGGTTTAATCATACTTGAGGCCTTGCCTTTGACCTTGAGCTTGTACATTGTTTACCACACTGCAGTTGTAATATGTCTGATTTTAGTCACGTGGGGGACAGTACCACTGTTTTGGCTCCCCCGATATGCTCTTGGGACTGCTTGGCAGCATTGAATGTCTGTACCCTGGAATCCTGCTAACTCTTGCTATTGAAGTCTCCCTTCTCATCGGAGGCTCTGTCAGGTTTGGTTGTATCCTATGCCATCTCAGGTGAGGCTTTATTACAGTCATGTAGAACTTCATGACCCAAATGATTCAGTTGTTTTCTAACTTGGGGACATGGGGAGCACAAACACACTACTGCACCCTCTCCAGTAGATTCTTTGATTTATTTTCAGTCTTGGTGGCTTCAGAGCCATTGGTCGCTGAGACTGTCTGATTCTGCGTAGTTCATATCTTTGACTGATGAGCTTTCTGCTTAGAAGTTACAGTACACTATCACTCCCAAAATAAGAGACTTTACCTCTAATTGATGCAGAGTGCACCACTATGAAGCTAGAGCATCAACCGGTCTCTTCTACCAGTGTTGTTTCTGGCCTTTTTTGACTGTCTTTCAATCTTTTCTGTGTGAAGATTGGAAAGATTGGGAAGCTTGATAAGTACCCCCCCCCCCCCCCCCCACCGCCTCAGGTGTTTGTTGTTGCTGTACTTCCACAGTATGGATTTTGTTCAAAAGTTGTTATATCCCACTGTGGATCCATTCTTAACAGCAAGGCGACTACCATACCTGCTGAGGATGTTCCTGCCTTTAAGGGACCTAATCTATAAGGTTGCTGAAGGCCATCTGCACAACTATGTTCTCTTTGTGGGTTGGTCCTCAGATCTGATTTTAGCTAAGTTTACTCTGCCAGTTTCAGTGTCAAAATTAGTTAAAAGGGACATGATTTCTGCTGCCCCTCAAATCAATGAATGTGTGGAAAACATGTTTGTAGCATTGAACTTTAGCTGTGGTGGCTTGCCGGAAGCCAACTTAATTCTTCTCAGTGCATACATGCAGGGCTCTTTGGCTAAAGTGTTGGAGAAGCGTTTGACCCAAGTGGCTTTTGAGGGACGTCTGTTTGAACCGGATGTGAATGCTATTATTGCTGATGCTACTGGGAGTTAAAGCACTCCTCTTCTCAGCAGAAGTCATCTAAAGTTTCTCCATCTATCCATGCTAAGAAGCATTTCTTTTAATTTCTGTTAACCCTAAGTTTCCACGTTGCGGCCCTCCAGCCTCAAGGCCTGGCACATTAAGGTTCCTCCTTACCTTGATGATGTACTCCTGCTTTCCAAATGAGGGGACATCTGTTAAACTTTGTGGCCACCTAAATGTCCTGCATCCCCAATGCCTGGGTGCACGAGATGGTGTTTTAAGGATACAAACTTGAATTGTGTTCCCCATCCCCTCCTCAGTTTCTTCTCCGTTCTTCTTTTTCCACTAGATACAGAGTTAGAAATTAAACTATTTAACAGGTATATTGCAAAGTAATATGTTCTGGAGCATCATGGGTAGTAAAACATGCTTGGGCCTAGTGAAATATAAGGCTTAACCACTTAAGAACCAGGCCTCTTTTTTAGATGTGGTGTTTACAAGCTAAAACTTTTTTTGGATAGAAAATTACTATAGACAAAAATGTATAATGTTTGGGGGTTCTAACAGAGAATAAAATGGCGGTTGTTGCAATACTTTCTGTCACACCGTATTTGCTCAGCGGTTTTACAAGTGCACTTAAAAAAAAAAAAGACCGCAGTAAAGTTAGCCCATTTTTTTTTTTTTATATATATATTGTACAAGATAATGTTAGCAGAGTAAATTGATACCCAACATGTCACGCTTCAAAATTGTGCCAGCTCGTGGAATGGCGAAAAACCTCTACCCTTAAAAATTTCCATAGGCGTCATTTAAGAAATTCTACAGGTTGCATGTTTTGCGTTACAGAGGAGGTTTAGGGTTAGAATTCTTGCTCTCGCTCTACCAATTGTGATACCTCGCGTGTGGTTTGAACACCGTTTTCATATGCGGGCGCTACTCGCGTATGCGTTCGCTTCTGCACACGAGCTCAGCGGAAAGGGACGCGCTTAAAACATTTTTTTTTTTAATCTTTTTTTATTTTTAAACTGTTTTAAAATAAAATAAAAAGTCACTTTTTAATGTTAACATCCCTTGTAATTGAAAAAGCATGACAGGACCTCTTAAATATAAGATCTGGGGTCAAAAAGTCTTCAGATCTCATATTTGCACTAAAATGCAAAAAACAAAACAAAATTAGTCATTAAAAAAAATGAAAAAAAAAAAATGGCCCTTTTTAAGAGCTATGGGGGAGTGATGTTCTGACGTCGTTTTCGCCCTGCAGTGTCATGGAGGTGGGTGGGGGCCATCTTCCCCTCACTCGTTTCCATGCACAGCCATTGTAAGGATCTGATTGCCTCCGCTTATGCCAACGGCTCTGATAAGCAGCAGAGGGCACCTGATCACGGCGGGAGGGGGGGCCCATTCCGCTGCCGATTTAAAAGTGATCTTGCGCCAAATCTGCCGCAAAGACCACTTTTATCTTGTACCGGCCAAACACGGGGATACCGAGGTTATGGCCGTTAGCTGCGGCCATAACAACGATATCCATCCTCAAAGTGAGGACGTTACATCAGCGTGCAGCGGTCCGAAAGTGGTTAATGTTTTTGTTTGTTTTTCAATTTCTTTATATAAAGTATGTATAGTAAACAAGTCCTAGGAAAAATGTAATTCTAGAAACATACCAGTTGTCTCACAATCTAGGATTTAACGTACAGTGATACTAAACGCACACTGTTTAATTTACATTGTCCCTGCTATTTCTGTATGTGGATGATGGCACTGTAATTTCAATAAAAGAAAAAAACATCTAAGTACTTTTTTTCCTAATCAATATACAGCTGTCACATGACCCAGGTCTTTCTCAGCCTGTCTGCAGAGAAACCTAAGCAGGAGAAGCTTTTAATCCTCTGCTGCTGGTCACATGTTCAAAAAAAAAAAAAAAAAACTGCCTTTGCAATACAGAGCAAAATAAATCAATATCAAAAAGTTTTAGATTGTCATACAAATATTTATTTGAAATTAAATCTTTATTATTTTGTGGAAATAACGTGGTGTGGGCTGATTTCTGCCAGTCACAGGCTGTGTTAAAGTGGTTGTAAACCCTTACAACACACTTTGACCTACAAGTAAGCCTAGATTAAGGCTTACCTGTAGGTCCAAGAAATATCTCCTAAACCTACACGATTTAGGAGATAGTTGCCGAAAAAGACAGGCACTGCTGTCTACGGCGCATGCGCCATAGACAGCGGTGCGCAGGCACGCTGAGCTGAGCTCCCGTGCGCATGCGTGGGAGTGACGTCATCGCGGCTTCGCCGAATGACAGCGGCGGAGCAGGGAGACCCACCGAGAAGATGGAAAGCACCGGACTACAGGGGACAGCGGTGACTTCACTGGCTCCTGTGTCAGGTAAGTGACACATAATGGACTACTATGCGATGCATAGTAGTCCATTATGCTTTACCTTTGCAGGGAATGAAAGAGGAAGTAAACTCATCAGGATTTACTTCCTCTTTAAGCCCCCCCAGCCTGTGTCTAAGAATAAGAGGGAGATGATTAGAAATGTTAATAAAGTGGTCTTGCGCAATTCTTCTATTACTTCAATGTGATATCAATCATACACCTTGTTAACAATAAATTAAATAATTGACAAATGGTGAATAATAAAATCAATAATGAATCACACCAAAGTGTTCAATGAATTGAAAAAGTGTCCCAGTGGTCAATTCAAATACAAGTGCATAATCCTTTGTGGAAATTCCAATAATCTCTGTGCTTTCACCAATCGCCTCAGTGCTAACAGAACTCTCATAGCTCTGTATAAGCCTAATGCCGCGTACACACGAACGGACTTTCCGGCAGATTAGGTCCGACGGTCTTCCCGACAGACTTTCGGCGGAGTTCTGATGGACTTTCCGAACTAACGGACTTGGCCACACTCAAACGGACTAAGTCCGTTCGTAAGTCCGTTAGTTTTGCACGTGATGAAGTCCAATAACTTCCCTTGCCTCATATTTTGTCCGTCGGGCCAGCACACAGATGAACGGTTTTCCCGATTTTAGTCCATCAGAATTGAGTCCGTCTGATAGATTTGAAACGTGTTCTATTTCAAGTTCTGTCAGATTTTTTTTTCCGAAAAACAATCGGATTAGCCCACACATGATCGGATTGTCCGACGGACTAATTCCTTTGGACCTAGTCTGCCGGAAAGTCCGGTCGTGTGTACGCGGCATTAGGAACAGGTTTTGATATAGAGCTGGTAATCCTTCCTTAGTGTATTCCTTTCCCTATCGCCTTTATATTGGTTCCAGGATCTAGGCTCTTGAAGTAACGCTAATGACTCCAAACTACATAAAGGAATGAAATAGTATGCCTCCCATAGTGTGAAATCCTTTAAAACCTAGCCATTTGTTAAGACAATTGGATGCTTACATCAAAGCAAGGTTAAAATCGCAACAGTAAAACTGCATTTTCTTCCTCTCAGATCACTTCCGGTCCACTGTCTACTCCAGCTATGCATTACGTCACGTCACAATAATTTTGCTTTATTCACTCGTTTGATTAATTTATTTGGAGGGGATATTTAAGAGGGAGGTGATGTCGCCATTAATCTATATGTACTGTCCTGCCTCCATTGCGTTTCACTGGTTAGTGGGCATGGAGGAGGGAGGGAGTTGGCTATCATTTAACGCTTTGTATACACCCACATGTGTGAATATAGTGACATGGGCTGCTCACATGTGATAGGGAGGAAGCATAGAAACTCGCTGAAAACTGAGCATGTGCCGAGTTACCATAACAGCTTCAAAATCCCTAGCTGAATTGGGGACATGAACAGAAGGTGGAGATAGAGAACAGCAGGATCAACCAGATTTTTTGTATGAACAGCATGTTCATACAAATACCCCATTTATTTATTGATAGTTTTTTAGGGCAGGTTTAGTGACACTTTAACTCTATAAATCATGAAAACCTAAAACTAGTTTTAGTAACGAGAGGAATAAACATGAAATAGAAAGGAAGAGTAGCAAGGAGGGAGAAAGATTCAACTGTAAATAAAAGGGAAGAAATGTAAGGAATTAAATTGGTTAGGGCCCTCTCACAATACCGCTGCTTCAAAGTCAGGCGATTTTGTGGCCGTGATTTCAGGGAATGCCTGTGTAAACTTGAGGCCAGTAGAACTCAACTCGCATCAAAGTCGGACCAAAGTAATGCAGGGACTGTTCCTTTAAGTCTGAGTTCACACTGGCCATAAGAGCAGGCATTTTACAGGCGTTAAAAATGCCCCTCAAACGCCTATGCACAAGATATAATAGCACGTTGTGCTGTTCACACTAACCGTTAGCGTTGTGTCTCTTCAAAATTGAAGCCTCGTGTCAAGTAAGGAGGTGTTTGAAGGCTTTTTTTTTTTTTTTTTAACGCTCGTCAAACGCTACAAAAACCATGCATAGGGCATTTTAGGGAGCATTTTTAAGGCTTGTAAAATGCCCCATTCTAAAGCTCATTGACGCCTGTCTGACGCCCATAACAACGCCATACAAACGCTAAAGAAGCATTTGAGTGTCAGAACTTTAGTCAAGTGTCAACAAGCCCTAAGATGTGTAAGTATATATAACCAGCGCTGTTTCCACAAATAAAGAAAATTTGTAATCTTAGATGTGATTTATTTATTTGTTGAGACAGCGCTGGTTATATATACTTGTATATCTTAAAGCCTTCCTGTGTCCCTCCAATGTATGAGAAAGAAAATAGGATTTCTCTTTCGTTCATTGAGGGACACAGCTCCAGTAATCTTGACCGTAGGGTTATGACACCTTCAGAAGAGGTCTAGGCAGAACATGTAATACATGTGAAAACAGAACTTTACAGTCCTGCCCAGGGCGCGGTCCCTCTGGTAATAACCCCTCAGCCTTCTTCCGGCAGCTCAGTTTTTTCTGCCTAGTGAAGGAGAGGGACCTAGGCTCCCTGCGGGACAACTGATCCTGGGATTTTCTTTCGGAATTTTTGCCTTTTGCGCAAGATTTTAAGATCCTGTGATCTGCTATCAACAGCCGGCTGGGTGACATGCTGGATAATCTAGATTCTTGTAGTCCCCCCCCCCCCCCCCCCCCAAAATGGGTCGGCCATGACATGCCCCTCAGGCTCCAGGGGTGGCCGGTGAGCGCAACGATCTGGGACGTACATATGACCGGACTACCGATGTCCTTGTCACAGTGTGCCGTGGCCAGCAGCCACCCTGTACTGCTCGGGAGTGGGTCTGTGATGGAATGTCCCCAGCTCCTCTGGATGGTAAGTACAGCTCTGCTCTTCCTGCCTCAGCGGGATTGAGCAGCTGGGCATTCCCTGGGAGGTCGATTGGTCGATTAGGTGGTCCCTCTACTCCCTCTCTTCTCTCCCTGTCCCTATTCCCCCCCCCCCCCCCATGGTGGATGCTGCATGACGGGCTACTGAGCAGTGTGTGTACCTGATCCAGGGGTCCTCTGTGGGGCTCTGACCTTAGATTGGGGGCTGCGCTGGGTGACACTGTCCCTGGGTGTCTGGAGGTCTGCATGTGCTGATTGCCATAGCGCCGTTCTGCCACCATTATCTCTGTTCATTCACTGTGTACAGTTGTTTGTCAGAAATTTTCTGTGTGCCTCAGTGGAAAGCATGATCGGGGGACGTTTTTCTGAAGTTCGGCCATTTTCCTTTTGTGATTGTCCCTTATACAGGGCGGCCGGTGGCCATTTTGTTGTAGCTCAGCGCAGTTTTTATCCTCATCGCTGGTCCCTGTTGCTCAGAACGGCACGTTTTATTGCTCAGGACATCTGGAAGCTGATACTGGACACATTTACCTGTAACTGAATGGTGCAGTACTCGGTCAGGGTGGTGAGTCCTGCGGTGGGGGCCCCTCAGTCTGCAGCAGCCAGGAGGGTAGGATTGTGCACCTGT
Organism: Lithobates pipiens; assembly: GCF_037356315.1. Taxonomy (NCBI): domain Eukaryota; kingdom Metazoa; phylum Chordata; class Amphibia; order Anura; family Ranidae; genus Lithobates; species Lithobates pipiens. The sequence goes on along the minus strand of NW_027507787.1, from coordinate 52,773,644 downwards.
CCTAAGTCCCCAAGGGTGGCAGACAGGGTGGGTCAGCATGGCTTCGTAATTTGGTGATTCTTCCCCAGAACTCCCTGCAATTGCAACCGGCTCATCTGCAAACAGTGCAGTGCCTTTGGACGCTTTGCCGGCAGTCCTTGAAATGTTCATTGCTAGTTGGAGCACTTATCACAACTGTGAGTGATACCCTGAAAATTCAGGATACAGCAGTTTCCTCTGCTGAAGTAGCGGTCCCTTTTGGGTCCCGTAAGCCAGCCCGTACACCTAAGGTGTTTCCGTATCTGACTTATTTCGATAAATTTGTATACAAGGAATGGGGAAGCCTGCAACGGATCTTCTTGGTGCCTAAAAGAATGGCGGTGCGCTACCCCTTTGAGCAGAGCCTTCTTAAAAAATGGTCGGCTCCTCCAGTCATGGACCCCCCAGTATCCAGGTTAAACAAAGTAACCACCATCCAGGTAGAGGGGACTCCTGCATTTAAGGACCCTACCGACAGGAAGGTCAAGGCAGTGGCCCGTTTCTTGTTTACAGTTGTAGAGTCAGCAATACGACCAGTACTGACCACAGCACTAGTGTCGCAGACACTGAATGGGAAAAACTTTTGCACCGCTAATTGGAAAAGCAGCAGGCTACTCCCGTCTGCGTGGAACTAGCAGACCAGTTAGTGAACGGCCTTAAGTACATTTGTGATGCGGCCCTGGATACGCTTCCTTTGCTCTCCAGGGCTTCAGTGTCATTTTGCTAAAATACCGGTCTGCAGACCAGGCATCTAAAAAAGCCTTGACGGATCTACCCTTCCTTGGTGAGTGGCTTTTTGGAGCCTTGTTGGATAACATTATTAAGAATGTCACAGGTGGGAAGAGTACCTTGCTCCCACATGCCAGGAAGACTAAGGAGGCACGCTGCAGGCAAGGGCCCACATTTTCCGCTCAAAAGAGGCTTTTTCATCCATCCGGGACTTCGGCTAAGAGCTCCCAGTCTGATAGGACGACCTCTGAGGGACAAAAGTTTCCCTGAATCCGAAACCCTAACAAGCCTGCGAACAAAAGTGTTACCGCATGAAGCTTTGCCCCCGCCCGTCACTCGGGTGGGGGGTCGTCTTTGGGAGTTTGCAGCCCGGTGGGCCTCTCGGCTGTCCGACCAATGGGTCTGCGAACTGATTTCATCTTGCTACAAGATAGAGCTCCTCTCTTGGCCACCAAATGGATTCTTCCCCCTCCAGCATACCCTTAGTCCCGGCTCGCCGGGAGGCCCTGTTGGGGGCAATAAGGGACCTGCTAAACCGTGGGGTAATAGTGCCTGTTCTAGGATCGGAAAGGTTTCAGGGGTTCTACTCCAATCTGTTTGTAGTCACCAAAAATGAAGGGGTACGTCCAATCTTGGTCCGGAAAGCCCTCAATTGCTTTGTAAAAGTAGAGGTTCAGAATGGAATCAGTTTGTTCAGTTGTAGCTGCACTCCATCAACGGGACTCCCTGGCGTCTTTGGACATTCAGGATGTGTACCTGCACATACCCATATGCCTCAGGCATCAGAGGTTTCTGTGATTTGCAATAGGGGAAACCCACTACCAGTTTGTGGCTCTCCCCTTTTTGGCTTGGCATCAGCACCCCAAGTCTTTACCAAGGTATTGGCTCCAATTTTGCCATTGTTGCGACAACATGGGATCGCAATCGTGGGTTACCTATACGATCTCCTCCTGAGAGCAGGTTCCGCTTCAGAATTAAAGGAGGATAGGGTGATCACCATGCAAACCCTGCAGAAATTTGGGTGGCTGTTGAACCACAAAAAGTTGGTACTTATACCGACGCACCTGGGGTACCTAGGCTTGCTGCTGGACTTCAGTCAAACTGCAGACTCTCAGAGCCGCAGTGAAGCTGTAGATGAAACGCAGGTGGTCGTCGAGGCGCGTCTGCATGCGAGTCCTGGGCCTCATGGTTGCCTCCTTTGAGGCGGTACTGTACACCCAGTTTCACACCAGAGTCTTGCAGAAGGAGATATTGACGACAAAACGAGACAAATCTCCGTTATCCCTGGATCGGCAGATTCGAGTGAGCCAGTCAGGGACTCCCTGCTCTGGTGGCTGAGATCCCTGGCACTTCGGTCCAGGAAGTCGTTCCTACCTCTGCATTGGACAGTGATCAGAACGGATGCCAGTCTGACCGGCTAGGGTGGAGTACTGGGAGTACAGTCGACCCAGGGCCTTGGTCGGGGGAGGAATCCAAGTTGCCAATCAATGTGCTTGAGCTTCGAATGATCAGGCTATGCTTCTCCACATGGTCGATGAGACTAAGAGGGCATCTGATCAGGATACAGTCAGACAACGCCACGGCGGTGGCATATGTCAACCATCAAGGAGGAACAAGAAGCTTGGCTGCAGCACGGGAGATCACACACATCCTTCCTTGCGCAGAGCGACATATACCGGCCCTGTCGGCCATTTACATCCCAGGAGTATAAAACCGGCAGGCGGACTATCTAAGTCGCCAGATGCTGGACCCAGGAAAATGGGCATTGCATCCGGAGGTGTTCAGGCTGCTGTGCTTGCGGTTGGACACACCAGACGTGGATCTCCTGGCCTCCCAACTCAATCAGAGGGTGCCAAGATTCGTATCCAGGACAAGAGATCCTTGGGTGGACATGTCAGACGCATTGGTGGCTCCATGGGGTCAGTACCGACAGATCTACGCTTTTCCTCCGCTAAAACTGTTACTACATCTGCTCCGCAGAGTGGAGGCCGAGGGGATTCCAGTGATACTGATTGCCCCAGATTGGCCTCGGTGTCCCTGGTATGCCGACCTAGTACGCCTGGTTCCGGATGCTCCCTGGTGACTACCGATGCGAGAAGACCTTCTGTCTCAAGGTCCGATTCTCCATCCTGCTTTACCATGGCTGGTTTTAACGGCATGGCTAAGGAACCGGGGCCTGTCGGACTCTGTGATTTCAACTATGTTGACGGCACAAAAATCTTCTTCTCGGAAGATATACCATCGTACATGGCCTATATCTCCATGTGTGAGGAGATGGGGTGGCGTCTGCGCACCTATTCCGTTTCCAGGATCCTGCTGTTCCTGCAGCGTGGAGTAGACCAGAAATTGGTTTTAAGCACCATTAAGGGAAAAATATCAGCCTTTGCTGTTTTTCTCCAGCGACTTCTGGCGTCTCACTCTCTAGTGAGCACCTTTTGTACAAGGGGTCCGCATTGTAGTCCCTCTGGTGCATCCACCCTTGCCCCCATGGGATCTGAACCTGGTGCTACCGGCGCTTCCGAAACCGCAGTTTGATAACATCAAGGGAATTCCCTTGTTGACTCTGTCATAAAGTGGTCTTCCTAGTGGCCATTACATCGGCCAGGAGGGTTTCGGAACTGATGGCCTTGTCTTGCAAGTCACCCTATCTGGTTATCCACAAGGATAAGGTGGCGTTGCGTCCGTAAACCTTCTTTTCTGCCGAAGGTGGTTTCGGCTTTTCACATCTATGGAGACATTGTGTTACCATCAAAGAGGTGGGTATATTTGTCTGCCACGGCTCCCTTTTGCAAGTCAGACTCAGTTTCGTTAGCTGGTCTGAAAAAAGGGATGGCGGTCTCGTTGTTCACCATTTCCAGGTGGATCAGACAGATTGTGGTCCAGGCCTATGCCCTGAAGGGTCAGGTGCCCCCTTTCCTGTCACGGCCCATTCCCCCAGGGCAATTGGAACCTCTTGGGCTTTCCAACATCAAGCGTCAAATCTCAAAGTTTTCCTAGCTATGTTCTGTGAACTACATGAAGAGGAGGAGGTGGTGTCTGTAGTCCTAGGTTAACAATACTACTCCTCAATTGAGTATGGTATCACCCATTAGACAGGAGTGTTGCTTTGAAGATTGCCAGGTAAATATCAAGGATAAAATGCCTAAAAAATGAAATGAATATAACCAGCGCATCCAAGGACTGATAAGCTACAGTATATTACATTTTTGTGTGTTTAGATGTACTTAAATGATGTTAGGATAGATCACTTGTGGGGGGGAAATTGTTTTATGCAAAAGCAGATTTGGAGTTCTATGTACTGCGCATTGGCACATTGTAATTTGTGTGGTCAATTAAAGGGATTCTGTACTAAAGGATTTATATTTATTTTTTAATGATAAACAAGTTACACTTAGTGCCCGTTCACACAGGGGCGACGCGACCTGCACACGACTTCAGCAGCGACTTGCAAAATGACTTCTGTATAGAAGTCAATGCAAGTCGCCTGAAGTCGCCCCGAAAATAGTACAGGAACCTTTTTCTAAGTCGGAGCGACTTGAGTCGCTCCTATTAGAACGGTTCCATAGTACAGAACGGAGCGCGACTTGTCAGGCGGCTAAGTCGCCTGACAAGTCGCGGTAGTGTGAACGGGCACTTACCTGCTCTTTGCAGTGGTTTCTCGGGTCCCCTGCTGGAACTCTGGGCTCCTTCCCCTCTACCGAGTGACCCCATAGCAAGCCACTTACTATGGGGACACTCATGCATGTGCTCACTCCTGAGACCCACTCCCTCCTCACTGGCTGTGATTGAGGGCAGCAGGAACCAATGGGAAGCGAGAGAGCCTCATGCACATTGCTGGATTGAGATCGGGCCCATGTAAGTATTAAGGGGGGCATCTGCACACAGCAGGTGGTTTACCATTGAAAGCATGAAGGTAAAAAACCTTCAGCCTTTAGAACCACTTAAACAGCTTGCTGCCTTTCCTATATACAAATGATAGCCAAGTGGGAGCACTACAGTTCTGGGTGGATTTCATATGTGGTCCTCCCACTCGCATGCCTTGCACCGCGCTGCAGCACAATCTGTCACCCGCTCTGTCCACAGGCATTGTTGTGAATCGTTTCATTCATAATCATACATTGTGTACTATTTTTATGATCTCTCTAATTGGTTATTGTGATCACATGGTACAGACAGGCACAATCAGTGCATCTGTACCATGTGATAACTGTGACTAATCACTACAAGAGTACACCCCCTAAATGAATGGATGCCATTCATAAAAATGATCGCTTGTAACGGTGATCATCACTGTTATAGTGTAATAAACAAAACAAAACCCTGATAACTTCCTCAGAGTATAATATAGTGTTGCTATTGTTACGCTGCACTGCCCTTGTCACAGTATGGGAAATAAAATAGTAAAAAATGAAGATTTTTTTTTTTTTTGGGGGTGTTTTTTGTACAGTCACCAGTCAGGGTCCCTGGTCACTTCCACACCAGTCATATGATAATGCTGTAGTGCTCTGATTACAATATGCAAAAAACACGTTTTATAGAATTTCTCAGTTTTCCAAAAAATGTACCAAAAAATAGCAAATTAAAAAATATTAACCTACTAAATCCTTTGGACTGTCTACTTAAAAAATTTCTTTGGGGGCTATTCGTACTGTTTTAGTATTTTAGAACCTCAAGAAATGAGGTAGGCAAGCCAGTACATCAGGATTGATCAATTTTCAAATCTATATACAATATAGTTTGTAGTCTCCATAACTTTTACACGGACTAAATAATATACACTTATTTGGGTTATATTTACCAAAGAAATGTAGAAGAATACATTTTGGGCTTAATTTTTTCAAGAAAGATTTTTTTATTTGCAAATTGTGTGTTTTTCAAATTTTCTGTATTTTTTTTTTCAATTTTTTACCAAAAAAAGATATAAAAAAATAAATAAAATTAAAAACAGCGGTGAATAAATACCACCAAAAAAACTCTATCTGTCGCAGAAAATGTTAAAAATGTAATTTGTGTTTAGTGTTGCATCACAGTAAGGGGGAGATTTACTAAAACTGGTGCAATCAGAATCTGGTTCAGCCAGTCCGCTTCTAACTTCAGCTTGTTCAGTTAAACTTTGGCACCAGATTTTGACCTCTAGTTTAAGTAAATAACACCTTAATTGTCATTCAAAGTATGACAGTGCTGAAAGCTGAAAATGAGCATGGGCAGAAAGGGGGTCAACATGTCTGGTATTGAAGGGGTTAACCAAGCTGCAACGCGCATCCAGTGCGCTCTATGATCGATGTGTCCTTCAGACTCATCTGATCACAGATCGGGTAAAGGGCCAATCACATCAGCCCTTTACCACATGATCAGCTGTGCCCAATCACAATGTAAATGCACTTGCTGGTCATCAGTATTGCTCTCCTCATGAGTACTGCCTATTAGTGTCCATAAGTGCAGCCTCATTAGCACGCATCGGTGAAGGAGAAATTTTTTTTTTTTTTCTGTTATAAAATTTTGCAGTCTTTTTAAATTTGTTTAGCAAAAGACATAAAAATCCAAGTGGTAATTAATTACCACCAAAAGAATGTTCTGTTTCTGTAAAAAAAAAAAAAAAAAAAAATCAAATATGAGTACAGTGTTGCATAACTGCTCAATTGTCATTCAAAGTGCGACAGCACCGAAAGCTGAAAAATGGCCTGGGCAGGAAGGTATTAAAAGTGCCCTGTAGGCAAGTGGTTAAGGAACACACTAAAGAGTCATGGGTTTTAAAAATCGGTCCATTCAAACCTGATATTTCAGTTTTAGAGAGGTGGTAAAGGCCAATTAACCTCCTCCCACCCGCCCTATAGCCGAATGACGGCCTTAGAGCGGGCGGGTTCCTTCGCCTGGCCGTCCCTGGACGGCCTGGTGTTTACTCCCGCAATGTGCGCCGCCGGGGGCGTGCATCGCGGAAGTATTGTATTCGCCGTGTCTCCCGGAGACAGGCAAATACAGATCGCCGTGAACGGCCAATCAAAGCGGCCGTTCACAGCGCGATCGCAGCTGCCAATGGGAGATGATCTCATATGTAAACATATGAGATCATCTCCCATTGCCGTGTCTCTCCCTCCTCACACAGAGACAGCGTGTGAGGAGGGAGAGCGATCTGTGTGTCAGCCCCAGTGCCATGTGTCAGCCCCAGTGCCAGTGCCATCTGCCAGTGCCACCTGCCAGCGCCAGTGCCTGCCGTCAGCCCCAGTGCCTGCCCGTCAGCCCCAGTGCCTGCCCGTCAGCCCCAGTGCCGCCCGTCAGCCCCAGTGCCGCCCGTCAGCCCCAGTGCCGTCAGTGCCGTCAGCCCCAGTGCCACCTGCCAGTGCCATCCGTCAGCCCCAGTGCCGCCAGTGCCACCTGCCAGCGCCAGTGCCATCCGTCAGCGCCAGTGCCGCTAGTGCCACCTGCCAGTGCGCCAGCCACAGTGCCGCCAGTGCCACCTGCCAGTGCCAGCGCCAGTGCCACCTGCCAGTGCCATCTGTCAGCCCCAGTGCCGCCAGCCCCAGTGCCACCTGCCAGCGCCACCTGCCATCTGCCAGCCGCAGTGCCATCTGCCAGCCCCATTTGCCAGAGCAATTAGCCAGAGCAAATAGCCAGCACCATCTGCCAGTGCCAGCCCCAGCGACATCTGCCAGCCCCATCTGCCTCCAGAGCCATCTGCCTCCAGTGCCATCTGTCAGTGCCATGTGTCGTCAGTGCCACGTGGGGTCACTTTGTGGGCATTTCCATTGTCCTGGTGCTCCAGGGCCTTCAAAACTGTAATAGGTGGTTGAGAAATAAGATGTGTAATTTATGTTCCTAGAACACCTGATGGTGCTATTTCAATATTGGGCCTCTGTATGTTGTCAGGCTGTGTAAAAGTCTCACACATTTGGTATCGTTATACTCAGGAGGAGTAGTAGAACATATTTTGGGGTGTCATTTTTGCTATGTACATGCTATGTGTTGGAAATATCTTATAAATGGACAACTTTGCGTAAAAAAAAAATGCGTTTTCATTTTTTTTCCACATTTTCCCAAAACTTCTGGAAAAAAAATGAACCATTCAAACGACTCATTATGCCTCATAGATTATACGTTGGGGTGTTAGCTTTCCAAAATGGGGTCACTTTGTGGGCATTTCCATTGTCCTGGTGCTCCAGGGCCTTCAAAAATGTAATAGGTGGTTGAGAAATGAAATGTGTAATTTATGCTCCTAGAACGCCTGATGGTGCTATTTCAATATTGGGCCTCTGTATGTGGCCAGGCTGTGTATAAAAGTCTCACACGTTTGGTATCGTAATACTCAGAAGGAGTAGCAGAACGTATTTTGGGGTGTCATTTGTGGTATACACATGCCATGTGAGAGAAATAATCTATTACATTGAAAATTTTGTGAGAAAAAAAAAATCTTCATTTTGCAAAGAATTGTGGGAAAAAGATGACAACATCAAAAACCTCACCATGCATCTTAGTAAATACCTTGGAATGTCTACTTTCAAAAAAGGGGTCATTTGGGGGGTATTTGTACTTTCCTGACTTGTTCGGGTCGCAAGAAATGAGATAGGCCACCAGTACATCAGGTGTGATCAATTTTGTGCGATTCGCACCACAGCTTGTAGACTCTCTAACTTTCACAAAGACCAAATAATATCCACTAATTTGGGTTATTTTTACCAAAGATGTGTAGCAGTATAAATTGTGGCCAAAATTTATGAAAAAAAAAATTATAATTTGCAAAATGTTATCACAGAAACAAAGAAATATGCGTTTTTTTTCAAAATTTTCGGTCTTTTTTCATTTATAGTGCAAAAAATAAAAACCCCAGAGGTGATCAAATACCACCAAAAGAAAGCTCTATTTGTGGTAAAAAAAGGACACAAAATTCATTTGGGTACAGTGTTGCATGACTGAGTAATTGTCATTCAAAGTGTGAGAGCACCAAAAGCTGAAAATTGGTCTGGTCAGGAAGGGTGTTTAAGTGCCCAGTAAGCAAGTGGTTAAATCTTCGTAATTTGTTATTTTAATGCAGGCAGGCTACATATACGGTAATAAATAGCCGTTATTTTAACTTCTGGTAAGCTGCAGTAGGAATTTGAACCCAGTGGGAATTTTAATTATATAGTGCATACAGCAAGAGGAGTGGAAAAATCCAGAATTCCGAGGTGGATAGGAGCAGAGCATGGAATGTGTCCAGGAGGCATCCGCACTAGAGTCACCAAGAGTTATTGGAAAAAGAAAGTTGTTTGTTCTCCTGGACACATTCTGTAATTGAAATTTGGCTTTGGCAGACTGATCCTTTAAACTGTGACTATCAATCAGTTGGTAAATATTTGTTTGTGTCCATGTGTTCTCTTCCAGTTTGGTGGAAAAATGGTTTCATTTGACAACCCTAAAATAAGTGTGCAACCAACTCAAGAACCCAGTACTCGTCAGGTCTACATCAGTCAGGTGACTACTGAAAGGGAGTTCTTGGCACGATCAAGTGAACTACAAGCAGCGTTGCTGTCTGGTAACCTCCTGGGCTACTGCCAAAATAAAGTGCAGACCTCTTCCCATGCAATTGAGAAGAATATCTGGAACTTCCTCAAGGTACTTATGTCTATTTTCAATAGTATTATAGTTTACTATTTCATGACTGCAGAACTACTGAGTATTTCCTCTTAAAGCATGACAAAACACACAGTGGATAGATGACAACTGTGCCACATAATTTCCTAATTTGAACTACAAGACCCTGCAAAACATTTGGAGGAAATTTAGACCTGCAGAACCTAGAATGGCACTGGATTCCCGATTCACTTTGAGCAGCTACTTAAGGCTGATCACAGTTCTTTTCTGTTTATCTACAGTGAGAGGAAGACCGCAAATCATAACTTTCTCAATATTTACAATCCCTAGGATTCTCTAGGTTTGAGACATAGCCAGTAACCTAAAATGACTTACACCTGTATGCATAATTGTTTTGATGATGACTGTGTTGTCTTCAGCTAATCAGACACCATGGTTATTTGTTGCCCATCTGTGTACTTTCCTTTCTCCGATGCCTACTCAGTCCCCTCTGGTACTCCCTCCCCACTCCTCTTACCTAATCAGGGTGAATGGTGAAGTTTGAGACAGATCACTACCCTGTGGGTAATGTCGAGCCACAGGAGCTGGAAAAGGCCTCCACCCCCTCTAGATCTCCCTAGGTAAGTTTATGGTTTCCGTCTTGCCACTGCCTTTCTTGCAGAGCAGGAAGGGACGCAAAAGGAGGATAAGCCCTCTCTAAAGTCTGAGGATTCCATTTAAAAGGAAGGCTACATTTTTCAAACTCTGGGATAACATTTTGTCCTGATTCATGTGTGCAGCTGCTTGGAGTTAGTCACCTGTGTCTGTTCTGCCAAAGGTCTCTGGTAATTAATCAATGAAGCTTCCCTTATATGGTGACTGGCTGCATCCTGAACAAGTTTACATCCCTCTAGGTGGTTTCTCATCAAAACTCGATAGAGGAGGGGTTTTAAAAAAAGTGGACGGTGCTGTCTGAATCCTGCTATTGCCTGCTTTAACAAGTGCTTGATGGTCCCAGTAGAATAAAATCCGATATTTTAAAGCCTTGCCAGACAAGAGACTTAAATCTCTCCTTAAGGCTTCTTTTGCACTGAAAGACCATGTCATGCAACCTGCTTTGCTTCATGGAAATTTGCAGTGTGGTCTAAAGGTATAGTGCAGAACCCTGGCTCCATTCTTACGGACCCTTCTGTCCTGCAATGTTTAGAATTCCTTCCTACAGCTTTGGGGGTTTGTATGGACAGTCTAGGGGACACCTGCTGCAAGTCATGGACTCCCAAGCTAGCTAACTCAGGCTTCAAGCCCCCTAGCAGTGATGGGGTGCCTCAGCATCTCCAAGTTTAGGACCATCTGTCAGCCTTTGCAGTTGCTGGGTCTGGAGTGTTCTCTCCAGGTGGTACAAGCTGGAGTTTCACAGAGGAAAGTTTTCATTGTTACTACTCCAGCCTGTTAATGATTATGAAGGTCAAGGATGGCCTAATGGTTCTCAATTCGCTAAATGTCTTTCTCCAGGCTCCTCATAGTCAGCCAGGTCAGACATTGCCACCTTTAGCAGAGGGATCATCTGGCTTCTGTGAACATCCAGGATTTGTTTACACATCCCCATCTTTCCCCATGCTAGCACTTTTTATATTTTGTGGTGAGCTAGTGATACCTCAGTTTGGCCTCTCTACTCTCCAAGGGTTTTCACAAAGGTGCGGGCCACTGCCCTGGCCCTGCTTTGCTTTCAGGGTGACCATATTGTGGGCTATTTGGATGAGTTGTTATTAAAGGATTGCTCCATCCAGGCATTCACTGGCAATCAACAATGCAGACTCTGCAGTGCTTCAAGGAATATCTTCAAATTTCAGAAGTTTGCATTGGATCAGACTCCTCACCATCTGAGCCTAGACGTGCACCAAGCTCATGTTAAGATCCTGTCCCTCTGCTTGATCCTGAAGGTAACTCTCAAGACTGTTTTTGTGCATGGAGATGATAGGGCTGATGGTAACCTCTTTCTAGGCAGTGCCTTGTTCTTAGATTTACTCCAGCTCAGCACTCTGGTTGTGTGGAACAAGCAGAACCAATCGCTGGATTGTCCCATGCATCTTGCTCCTGGAGTCAGGCTCTCCCTGATGTGGTGGATTTCCAACATGGTGTCAGGAAAGTCAATTTTTCTGATTGCTTGGAAAAAATACTCAACTGTTGCCAGCCTAAGGGGTTGGAGGGGAGTCTTCAGGACTTTAGCAACCCAGGGAACCTGGTTGGAGAGGTAATCAAAGCTTATTAATATTCTGAAACTTAAAGGTTGATCGATCACCTTCTGAAACAACCCACTTAATTGGAAATCGAAATGAAAGAAACATTTGGGTAGAGATGAAAAAATAAAAAATACCCTTTTCTTTTCTTACATCAGGGGACACAGAGCCATAGTAATTACTATGTGGGTTATTTATTGGACCGACAGGTGTTGGACACTGGCATGCCCCCAAGGCGTGTATTTCCCCCCCATATAACCCCTCCCATTACTGGGAGTCCTCAGTTTTTTTTCGCCAGTGTCTAAGGTGTTAGGCACGAGTAAAGATGTGCTGTGCTGAGCTCCAAGGGCAGTAATCCTTGATGAGAGCCAGCCATGCTGACTGGATCCATTCTGATGTCTTTTTCATGGGCTAAATGAATGGTACCCGGGCCTCGTGATCCGAAGAAACAAGGTTTTGCTTGCGAATGCTTCTCTTTGAGAGCTGGACCCTGGGATCCAGTACTTTTTGGTAGTAAGGCCATAAAGTTTTACTGGCAGGGTGCTGTCCCAGGTCCAGGATTGTGGGTTAACCTGAGAGTTCCCCGGTTTCTGAAGGTTTCCTTTAAGGTCTCGGAGCCTACCGCGAAGGGTGAAGATTGGGGTTTTATCTCTGATAAAACCCTGCTGCAAGTGTTCTGAAAGATTCTGGCACCTCCTTTAGCCAGGTTAAGGGCTCAAGGCATAGCGGTCCTAGCCTTTTAGAAGCGCTATTAAAAGTAGATCATTCAATCTCAGGTCTAAAACCAGAGTCTGATCTCAGCCGTAAATATCTGAAATGTCTTGGTTGGATTCTCAACCTAGGAAGATTCTCCTTAAAACCATCAAGGAGATTACGGTACTTGGGGGCTGGTTATAGATACCATACAGAAGACAGTATTCTTACCCCCAGACAAGAATCAGTTCCATTGTAGGACTAGTTCAACTTACCAAAACAAAGGAAAGTTCCTTCATTCGGCTGTGTAGGAGATTTTTAGGGGAAATGGTGGCCTCCTTCAAGGCTGTCCCTTATGCGCAGTGTTACTCAAAGACTGCTTCAAGACACCATCCTGTTGGTCTGGAATAAAAATTCAGGCCTTGTTTGTTTCCAATATGCTTGGCTCTCAACATAGTCGGAGCCTAAATTGGTGGTTGTTATCCAGCAAAAGTGTAACCACCCAAGAGCACACTCATCCAGGGAGATTAGTGCCTCTTGGGTGGTGCATGATCGGGTCTCTCTGGCTCAGATCTGTAAGGCCACGACTTGGTCTTCGGTTCATACGTTTAATCAGATTGTATCAAATCGATATTAAAGGTCATGAGGATATTGCCTTTGGGCATAGCTTATTCTGCAGACTGCAATACGAGTCCTCTGGCCTCCTGTTTTTTTGTAAAAATCCGATTTTTTTTTTTTTATATATGTGATCACATTCCCTCTGTTGCCTCTGTTCTCAGCTCCATAAGAGCTGGGGAAAGCTGAGCCTACAAGTGAATAGCTGGGCGGTGTGTGGGGGGTTCGCACATGTCAGGAAAGATCTCATCGTTGGAGGAGAGCAGGCTGAGTTCCCAGCACAACTAGAGAACTGAACACAGTGTATTCTTCTGCATGTGTGGATTTCACATAAAATTATTTATTAAAAGAGAACAGGATACTTTTCCTACAAGTACATGGTACAGCAGGCACATATCAGGAATACGAAATGTTGGGGTAACAAACTCTTTAAGACCATTTGCATATTCTTTCAGCTTCAGACCAAGGTTCAGTCTCACAATGCCATGGCAGAGCATGGACAAAAGCACGGTATTTGGACATATTCTTCAATGACTGCTGCCCTTTCACTCTCTAGAGAAGGCCTTTGTGCATATAGCTTCTCCAAGACACTCTGCAGGGACACCAAAGGATCCGAGTTTGGTTCTTTTTACTGTCCAGAGGTCTCCCTTTGAGCCTATCGGGGACATTCCCATGGCTGACCTTACACACAAGATGGTTTTCCTTGTCACCCCCACTAGGCGGTTGTCAGATCTAGCAGCCTTATCATGTATGGAGCCACCCTTTGTTTTAAACAAGGATAAGGTTGTGTTATAATGAAGACCTTCTTTTGGCTAAGGTGATCACTTCTTTCCTCCTCAACCAGTACATTGTCCTACTGCCTTTTCTTTCTCGTACATCACGGGACACAGTGACTACTGGTGGGTTATAGGGTATCACTAGGTGATTGGGCACTGGCACACCCTCGACAGGAAGTTCAATCCCCCATATAACGCCTCCCCCCTACTGGAGGTACCTCAGTTTTTTCGCCAGTGTCTTAGGTGTTGGTCACAAGTAAATATGTGCTGTGCTGAGCTCCGCTGGAATATCCTTACTGGAGCCAGCTATGCAACCGGATCCATTCAAAGTGTCTTTTCCAGACAAAATTGGATGGTACCCAGGCCTCGTGTCCTAAGAAACGAGGTTTTACCTGTAACGCTTCTCTTTTTAGAGAGCTGGACCCTGGGATCCAGTATATGTTTTTTCAGCCATATTCCTGGCAGGCTGCTTTATGGGCCAAGAACTGCGGATCCCCCTATTCAAGGGGGCCCCAGTCTCTGAAGGTTTTTTCCTAACGGAGCCCACCATGAGAGGTGAAGATTGGGTCTGTTATTCAGACCCTGCAGCTGGATAAGGTAAGGGAGACTCCTCAAGAATTTTTCTAATCCTAGTAGGTTTTCTCCTTTTAAGTAAATGTATGCTATGCCTATAGTCACCACCGGGGACTGCCAAGAGCACATACCTTTTCATGCCTGATCTGTCTACTTGGTGTCCACGCTCTATGCTCCTCCAGCCATGCTCCAGGAAGGATAAAGGTAAGGGTTTTTTTTTTTTCCTTCTGGGACTCTCCCTCCACGGATTAGGGGGCTGAGACAGGCCTGGGCAGAGAGCGGTAATATACCCCACTGTCCGCCCCTTCCACCACCGTTTGCCGCCATTACATCGGCTTCACATCCACCGGCCCTTCCCTCCCCTCCCCTCCATGCTTGGCAGCAGGGTTAGAGCCCCTGCTCACGTGGGAAACACTTGTTTTTAAAAACTAGCGGGGGGCGGAGCACTAGACTACACAGGCTTTAAAGTGCACTCTTTTTCAGATGCACACAGCCTATGGAGGGACACAGCTGACAGGCGCATGTGAGTGTGGGAGACGCAGGCATTCCCAGGCAGCATATACTTGGGCACCAGACTGAGACTTAAGTAGCAGCCGACACTTCTACCTTTTTTTGCTTTGCACTATGGGTAAAAGAGGTACAAGTACCCTGAAGAATAGGGGCTCTAAGGGGTCCACTTCAGGCTCTGAGGACCCCCCCCCCTCTGCAGCACCTTCCCCCCTGCAGGACCCGGGGAGGCTAGCCAGAGAGAGCCATCGGGGTCAGGGGCTGCAGCTGGTTCTGGCACTTCAGCCCCTGTGTACATTACTCAGGAGGTTTTTTCCTCAACCATAAACGGTTTAGAGGAAAGATTAGTGGCCTTAATCGCATCTTCACTCAGTGGAAGAAAATGCACTAGGCCCCCCTCTGTCACCCAGGACCCTCAGCGTGAGGAACTCTGGGATAAAGGAGAGGAATCCCCCTCAGAGGATCGGGAGGAAACTGATGATTCCACTTCTGAGGAATCTAGTGGAGAAGGGTCCTCTTCAGCTTCTCAGGATGAGAAAATGTTGGTGCAAATTTTTGCTGGATTGGTCCGTTCCACGTTTAAGTTACCCATACCTGAGTCAGTTAAAGAACCCACTTCTTCTCTGGGTTCACTGAAATCTCTTCAAACTGCACATGCTTTTCCCGTTCATGGTTTGCTGGAATAGCTTATCTATTCTGAGTGGGATCACCCACATAAACATTTTTTTCTTCCTAAAGTTATCTACACATTATCCTATGGAGGAAAAATTTACTAAGATGGCGGGGTATACCGGCAGTTGACGCCGCCATTTCCTCCGTAAAAAAAAAAAAAAGCCTGACTTGTCCTGTTGACAACGCTCAGATGCTTAGGGATCCAACTGATAATAAAATGGAATTCCTATTAAAAAAATGTTTCTCCTTGGCAGGTTCAGTAGCACAAGCTGCAGTGGCAGCAATTTGAGTCTCAATATTTGAGAGACCATATTAAATAGGTGCTTAAAGCCTGACTTGTCCTGTTGACAACGCTCAGATGCTTAGGGATCCAACTGATAATAAAATGGAATTCCTATTAAAAAAATGTTTCTCCTTGGCAGGTTCAGTAGCACAAGCTGCAGTGGCAGCAATTTGAGTCTCAATATTTGAGAGACCATATTAAATAGGTGCTTAAAGTCTTACCTGAACAGCAAGCCCGGGGGTTAGCTAACCTTCCAGCGGCTTTGTGTTTTGCTGTTGATGCTATCGGAGATTCTATCCTTCAGACCTCTCGCCTTACGCTTGGATTGGTACACATGCGTAGAATCTTGTGACTGAAAAAGTGGTCAGCCAAATCACCACGTAAGAAACTCCTTTTGTGGAATTTCCCTTTCGTGGTGCAAAACTGTTTGGAGAGGATTTGGACAATTGTATCCAAAGGATCTCTAGCGGGAAAAGCACCCTTTTACCAGTCAAGAAAAGGAGTAAACGACCCTCCTTTAAACGGGCGCTTTTTCCAGTGCCAGGGGCATCAGCCTCCAGGCAGTCACGACAGCTTCCTCCGTCAAGCTCTAAGGTTAAAACTCAGAGTCAACCCCAGGGACAAAAGAAGTCCTGGGGGAGAAGGTCTTCAAGACAAAACGCTAAGACCTCCTTATGAAGGGGCGCCCCCGCTCACTCGAGTGGGGGGAAGACTACTAAAGTTCTCAGGGCTCTGGCAGGAGGAATTTCGGGACAAATGGGTGGTCTCAACAATAACTCTAGGTTACAAACTAGAATTCCGAGAATTCCCTTCTCCTCGTTTCCTCAGATCAAATGTACCCAGACACCCAGAGAAAAAAGTCTCTCCTAGCATTGGAGCGACTATTGTCGCAAAATGTTATCATGGTAGTTCCCATGCAAGAGCATGGAATGGGGTTTTATTCAAACCTTTTCACTGTACCAAAGCCAAACAGAGATGTCAGACCCATTCTAGATCTCAAAGATCTAAACCAATTTCTAGAGATACAGTCCTTTCGCAAGGAATCGATCCGATCGGTAGTCTCCATCCTACAAGGAGGAGAACTTCTGGCATCAATAGACATCAATGATACATACCTACATGTACCTATTTTCTCTGCTCATCAAAAGTTCCTCCGTTTCGAAGTAGAAAAACACCACTTTCAGTTTGTAGCTCTGCCTTTCGAGCTAGCTACTGCACCTCGGGTGTTTACAAAGATCTTGGCCCCTCCTCTGGCCAGATTAAGGGCCCAAGGTATAACGATAATAGCATACCTAGATGACTTGCTCTTGATAGACCAGTCGGTAGCCCGCCTGGACCAAAATTTGGTCACCACAATCAACTACCTGGAACGCCTAGGTTGGGTCCTCAGCTTAGAGAAGTTGTCTTTAAAACCAGTAAGAAGACTAGAGTATTTGGGTCTGGTCATAGATGCAGCCCAGCAGAGGGTATTCCTACCCCAAGCAAAGATCAGTGCTCTAAGAGAACTGATTCAGGTAGTCAGGGCAAAGAAGGGTCCTTCTATTAGTCTTTGTATGAGGTTGTTGGGGAAGATGGTGGCTTCATTCGAAGCACCACCTCTCTTGTAAAGAGCTGTATCTGATAATGCACAAGGATAGAGTGGTGTTACGCCCTCATCCTAGTTTTCTACCGAAGGTGGTCTCAGATTTTCATCTAAACCAAGATATTGTTCTGCCTTCCTTTTTTCCAAATCCCTGTTCTACGGAAGAGAAGTCACTACATTCTTTGGATGTAGTGAGAACAGTCAAAGCCTATCTAGAAGCGACAGCTCAGGTTCGCAAAACAGATGTTTTGTTCGTATTGCCAGAGTGTCCTAAGAGAGGACAGGCAGCATCAAAATCTACCATTGCTAAATGGATTCGACAAGTAATTGTTCAAGCTCATGGTTTGAAGCAAAAGATTCCGCCTTTTCAGATCAAGGCACACTCCTCTAGGGCTATTAGTGCTTCGTGGGCGGTGCATCACCAGGCCTCCATGGCTCAAATCTGCAAGGCTGCAACCTGGCTATCAGTCCATACATTCACCAAATTTTATCAGGTGGATGTGAGAAGGCATGAGGACTTCGCCTTTGGGCATAGTGTGCTGCAGGCAGCGGTACAGGGTCCTCAGGTCTGAGTACAGAGAGACAGATTTTTTTGTTGTGCTGCTGGGTTGTATGTATCAGGGGTGGGGGAAGGCTATTGGGAGGGGGAGGGGGGGTGGGGAGATAGGGGGTATATACTGTGACTATGGTATATAGCAGTATTTAGACTTCCAATGTCGTTTTTTAGAAAACAGATCCACAAGAATCTGCAGTTATTAATAGGCAATAGTAAATTGTAGTCACTGGAAAAAGGTTTCTTAGCACAAGCAGGGAGGCAGCATGTTCAAAGGTAGAAGGCACCTTTAAAAGATATACAAACAGAGAAGACAAAAACAGCCCCAACCTAAGTGCAGTATTGTAGACAACAAGTATTTATTCACAAAGTAATACACTCTCACTCTCTTTTGGAGTAAATCGGGCACATCATGTTTACGAGGAAGAGAAGTTCTAGGGTACATCACAGGGCTCCCAGGGAGAAGCGATCCTCTTAGGCTGTGGATTCTCGTCCGGTGGCGCCGGTGGTTCCCAGCGCCTCTGGCTCGATATCGCAGCGTCACGGAGGTCAGCTGATGGGTTGTGTAAGGTCGCACTGTGATGATGTTATTGCTCACGCGTTCAGAGCATGCATGCTCCTTCATCGGGCACATCAGCCACCATGTTGGAAGTGGTCAAATAGGGAGAAGGTGGTGCTGATTGGCCAGTATGATTAGGGTACCTCCCCGCTATGGGGCGGGGTTATTGCGGCCACAGCCTAGCATTTATCTTAGTAAACTAGATGTTACAAGCTGGCTGAGATACATTGTTGGGGATACAGTGAAACAGGATATGTGTGTATCTAAGTGTGGATATAGGTTAAAAAAGTTTTTTTTATGTAGGGAGTGGAGTTTAAAAATGGAATTTAAAAATAAAGATGGAATTTAAAAATAAAAATAGATACGGATACAAGTGTCAAGAAGTGGAAAATAAATGAAAAAATTAATGAAAAAAAGGAATGAAAAAAATTTAAAAAATATATATGAAAAAATGGGAAAAAATAAAGAATTTAAAAAAGCAAAATACAAAAATGCTAGAAACACAAAAATACAAAAAAAACAAAAAAACACAAGAAAAAATATATATAAAATAAGAAAAAATATATAAAATAATAATAATAAAAAATCAGAAATTGAAGATTGATAATTAAAAAAAAGTTTAATTGATAATAGTAAAAAATAAAAAATAAATAAAAATAAAGATATAGACATATATATGAGGAATAAAAACATTTTTTGTAGTGGAATATATATGATGAATAGTAAGTAGGACAGAGTGATGTGTGTGTGTGTGTGTGTGTGTGTGTGTATATATATATATATATGTATATATGAAAAAAAAGGGGGGATATACATACGTATATATATATACACAAAAGGAAAAATGTACAAAACGCATGCACGGGACATATGCTGTGTGTATCAGTGCCCGCACCCATCAACGAAGAAAGTGTGCTCATATACACAGGCTTCCGCACATGTACACGAGTGCACACACATATAAAATCACATATAAACAGGAGGTTCCCCTCCCCTCAGATAGCATTGCTCTGGGACATCCCACCAGTAATTACCGAGTCTCTGTGTCCCGTGATGTACCTCAAAAGGAAATAGGATTTTTATAATAGCTTACCTGTAAAATCCTTTTCTTTTGAGGTACATCACGGGACACAGAGGCCCCCCCCCCCGCCCTCTTCTAATACTTATATTGCTTTGCTACAAAATTGAGGTACCTCTAGTAGGTGGAGGGGTTATATGGGGGATTGAACTTCCTGTCTAGGGTGTGCCAGCGTCCAATCACCTAGTGATACCCTATAACCCACCAGTAATTACTGAGTCCCGTGATGTACCTCAAAAGAAAAGGATTTTACAGTAAGCTGTTATAAAAATCCTATTTTTGTCTGCCTCCAAAACATCCTACAAAGAGGTTTGGACATGGTCTGTGCTGTACTCGCGTATCTTTTATATACGTCTTCCTTGAGACAATCAGATTGCCTCTTGTCCTTTTCACAGGGGATTTACTGTTTCTTGTTTAGACAGGTTCAAGTCTATTATTTGTAGGATAGGTCCTTTCCCATCTTTTTAACAGATTTGCAAGGCCGCTACCTGATCCTCTGTCCATGCTTTTGCAGAGTTTCACCAGGTAGATATTCAGGCCTCTGCTGATGCCAGTTTTACCTGCAAATAGTGCTCCAGGCAGCTGTCTGAGTTGGGGTCTTTTACCCTCTGTTATGTGGACCTGTTGGTGTTTGCTTGCTGCCTATGCCTGGTTGTGTATTTGTTTGTACATCCCAGTCGCCCAAGACTATACCTGTTTTGTAGGATTAAGAAAACAGGATTTTTTACTTGTAAAAATGTTTTTCTTAGAGTACAGTACAGGACACTTCTCTGTGAATCCTACAACATGGAGGATTTCTGAGAGTGGGAGGCTTGGTATGGGGATCCTAACATTTCTGCTTGCCATTCACCTGAAGGTAGCGGCATATAACCCAGTCTTCCAAGACTATGCCTGTGTCCTGTACTGCAAGAAAAGGCTTTTACAGGTTAATCAATAATCTTTCTTCACATCAGACATGATGCTCTTTAGTTTGCTGCATTTCTAAAGCAGGAAAAATGCAAGTACATGAGAAAAGTCATGGTTTTACGTGGATCCATTTCAACGACTATGTTGCATGGACTTCTGCTGTATCCGATTTTTGACCAGATGTCCGCTATTGGGAGTTTACAATTGTACCTTTTTGTAGATGTCATGTTCTTGAAAACATGGTGGCTAGTCCTTTTTTTTTTTTTTTCTTTTTTTGTTAGTCTTGTAGCGCTTCCTCTATGATCTCTTCTTTTGACACGTTCAGGCTTTTTATCATTTCAGGTTAACTTTGAACAAGATGCAAGAGAAAAATTCCTCAAGCTGCTAGGATTCAACAAGGAAGAGCTGGATAAAAAGGTGAGTTTTATAGGAATTTTAGATCGAAATTGCAACCAACTGTTTACTTTAATCTTTCCCTACCTCCCTTTCCTTCATTCGATCATCTTTGTTCAGTTGTTTAAAATGTACTAGGGTCTCTTTTCTTATACTACCTGTGTGAGCAGTTTTTGAAATTTGGACTTTAATACCACTTTAACGACTTTTCTAACAGGTTCGTTTTTTTTTTTAAAGTGATTGTAAAGATAAAAGATTTTTTTACCTTAATGCATTTTCTGAATTAAGGTAAAAAAAATCTTGTAATAGTAGCTCACTCTGCCCCCCCTAAATTCTCACCTGAGCTCAATCTCAATCCAGAGCTGTGCGCATCTGCAGTAGCTCTTCTCCCCTCTGCCTTGTCTCACGGACTTGGCTGAGAGCGCTGTCAGTCAAAACCTGTGAGTGGGGGATGGGGTCGAGCTGGGTTGTGTGTCTGAATACAAAAACAAACAGCCTGGCTTGGGATCGATCACGTATAAGTGCCCCAGGCCCCACGTAGGAAGTGGCTTTGAGTGGGGGCACTCAGTGAGGCGGGATGAGCCAGGAACATCAACAGGTGACCCCAGAAAAGTAGGATCGAAGCTGCTGTGTGAAAAAACCATTGCACAAAGCAGGTGTGTATGCAGTTGCAATGTTTTGTGTCACATGATATTTGTGTAACTCTGTCAAATGCACATATTCATGAAAGGAAAACACTACATTGACTTAGAATACATTTTTTTGAATACATAAAGTATGTGAACCCCTTGGCATTAACTGGTTTTCTGCAGTAATTTGAAATAAAATGTGATCTGATCCTCCTCTAAGTCACAATAATAGACAAATGCAGTGTGCTTAAGCTGGTAACACACAAACGTTTCTAATTTCTTGTTTCTTTATTAAACACACCCATTAAATATGCACAGCCCTGGAGGAAAAAGTAAATGAACCTGTGGAGTTGTTTATAGTCAAAACTGCTTTGGCAGCAATTACTTCAAGCAAGCGCTTTTGGTAGCTCTGGCTCCAACCTGCATAATGTTCATTTTGACCATCTTCGCTTTACAAAACTGCTTCGGCTCAGACACATTTGTAGGATGTCTAGTGTGAACGACTCTCTTGAGGTCATTCCACAGCATTTAGGGTTAAGGTCTGAGTTCTGTCTGGGCAACTCCAAAAGGAGCATTTTTTTTCTGTAGCCAGTCTTTTGTGGACTTTGATGCTTAGGCCTCTTTCACACTGATGTCCCGTTCAGGCCCGCCTGTCAGTTTTTCAGGCGGACCTGAACGGGTGCTCCATAGAGCTCTATGGAGCGTCGGATGTCAGCTGTGACATGTCCGCTGACATCCGACCCGCTCCGATCCGAAAAAGTGTAACGGAGGAAAAAGCTATTTTTCCATCCGTCTGCGGATCGGATCGGGTGACGACGGGCACTGCGGTCCGTCGTCATCCGATCTCCCATAGGGGAGAGCGGCGCTGTGACAGGTCCGTCCCTGCGCAGTGTGCAGAGACGGAGCTGTCATCTCCCTGCTCAGCGGGGATCGGCGGAGTGATCCCCGCTGAGCAAACGGATATCCACGGGGCGGATCAGAACTGATCCGCCCCGTGTGAAAGGACCCTTAGGGTCATTGTCCTGCTGCATCATCCTTCTACTAAGCTTCAACTGGTGGAGAGCCTCCCCTGACATTTTCCCGTAGGATATTTTGGTAAACGTGGGAATTCCTTTTCTGTTTGCTTCAAGGCATATTTGTGAATAACCAATGAATTTTAATGTAATTGTCTTGTATGTTTTTGTAATGGATTAACTTTTAATTTATACCTGTGTTGGCCTATAAAGTCCATCGTTTACAAACGTATTCTTTAAAATCCAATTTATTGGGACGTGGCACTGTATACTTAATTCTCGTATCCACAGCACCACTCTGTGGTGATACGATCCCCAATCACCCTTTTCCCTTCAATGATTACAAGTGGTTCAGGCCCTGAGGCAGTTTAGCAAGCTCAAATCCTGATGCTTTGATGGTAAACTGTGCTTATTTTTTGCGCCATACATAGTGCTGAGTTTTCTTCCAGCACAATTCAACTTTTGCTTCATCAGTCCACAAAACATTTTCGCAGTAGCATTGCAGTTTGCCGAGATACTCTTTGGCAAACTTCAGCCGCACAGCAATAGTTTTTTGTTTTGTTTTTAGAAGAGCAGTGGCTTCCTCCATGGTGTTCTGTCATATACACCCTGCCTGTTTAACTACTTAAGCCCCGGACCATTTTGCAGCTAAAGGACCATGCCCATTTTTGCGATTTGGCACTTAGTTGCTTTAACAATTGTGTGGTCATGCGACGTGGCTCCCAAACAAAATTGGCATCCTTTTTTCTCCACAAATAGAGCTTTCTTTTTGTGGTATTTGATCACCTTTGTGGTGTTTTATTTTTTGCGCTATAAACAAAAATAGAGAGAAAATTTTGAAAAAATTTTTTTTACTTTTTGCTATAATATCCCCCAAAAATATATAAAAAAATATAGTTTTCTTCAGTTTAGGTCGATACGTATTCTTCTACATATTTTTGGTAAAAAAAAAAATCGCAATAAGCGTTTGCGCAAAAGTTATAGCGTCTACAAAATAGGGGATAGTTTTATGGCATTTTTATTAATAATTTTTTTTATTTTTTTGCTAGTAATGGCACGATCAGCGATTTTTATTGTGACTGCGACATTATGGCGGACACGTGGGACAATTTTTACACATTTTTGGGACCATTGGCATTAATACAGCGATCATTGTGATTAAAAATGCACTGGTTACTGTAAAAATGTCACTGGCAGTGAAGGGGTTAAAGAGGAGCTGCACAAAAAAAAAAATATTAAAAGCCAGCAGCTACTAATATTGCAGCTGCTGACTTTTAATAATATCACACTTACCTGTCCCAGGTTCCAGCGATGTCGGCGGCAGATGACGAGCGATCGCTCGTCTCGCTGCAGCCACCGCCGCCATCCTCTGTCAGGGAATCGGGAAGTGAAGCAAGAGGGCTTCACTGCCCGGTTCCCTACTGCGCATGCGCGAGTCGCGCTGCGCTGGTTCCCCGCTGTGTCTCTGGGAACTGTGTGTTTCCCAGAACACAATGTGGGGGGGGCGGAGCCATGCGGCGGTGGGCGGAGCCATGCGGCGGTCTGGCCGGAAGTGGGTGCAGTTACCTGGATTATCCAGGTAACTGCACCCCCCTCCCCCCCCGAAAGGTGCCGATTGTGGCATCGGAAGGGGGGAGGGATAATACTAGCGGAACTTCCCCTTTAGGGTGAAGAACCGCTTTAACCACTAGGGGGCAGTGTAGGGGTAGTGTGTGTGTGTTTTTTTTTTTTTTTTTTTTTTTAACTGTAGGGGGAGTCGTGACTTGGCGTGTGATGTCACTGATCGTCTATAACAGGGAACAGACGATCAGTGACAGCCTCACTAGGAAGCACGAATAGAGGTT
The DNA here is from genome assembly GCF_037356315.1 of Lithobates pipiens. Lineage (NCBI taxonomy): Eukaryota > Metazoa > Chordata > Amphibia > Anura > Ranidae > Lithobates > Lithobates pipiens. The sequence continues at coordinate 52,749,440 of NW_027507787.1, read as the reverse complement.
TGTTTACACTTACCTCTCCTCGTTCTTCAGCTCTGTGACCCGATTGCGGGACACTGGCGGCGATCGGGTCCCGTGGCCACGGTCACGGAGCTCAGGACCAGGTCATGAGTGCGACCCACGGCTGGGCACTTAAAGGGCAATGTACCTGTACGTGCTTGTGCCCAGCCATGCCATTCTGCCGACGTATATCGGCGTGAGCCGGTCCTTAAGCGGTTAAAGACTTCAGTATGGTAGACTCCTAAACAGGGATGTTTGACAGTTGCAGTGTTGTCTTGCAGCCACTTGTGGGTTGTTCTTTAACTCATTGAGGATTCTGTGTTGTGCCTTGAGTCATCTTGGCTGGGGGCCCACTTCTCGGAAGAGTAGCCATAGTACTAAAATGTTTCCATTTATAGACCATTTGTCTACTTGTCAACTGATGGGTGCCTAAACACTGAATCATTTAATGCCTCTTATGAACGGCAATCTTAAAATGTTTGAGTGTATTTTTTTTATCAAAGTAGCTCTAGACCACACCTCCAAACTTATTTAATGAATTGGACTCCAGGGGTGTAAAATACTGACTCTAATTTGAGTATGTTGAAGTAATTAGTCTATGTATTCACTTCCTTTTTCCTCCAGGACTGTGAATGTTTAATGGGTGTGTTCAATAAACAAAAGGAGAAATTAGAATTGTTTACCCAGTAATTCCGTGACGTTCACAGGCATACATACATACATACATACACACAATATAAACACAAAAATGTAACTGCGCTGGTAAAAAAGAAAAGCTGAGAAAAGCAGCAGTAATGCAGTGCGATAACACAGCAAATACTAATACAATAAAAAAAAAAAAACTGCGCTATACAAAAAAATGTGAAATAACGAATAATAAAATTGAATTACAAATAGTCCATATATTGTATCAGACCAATCAAGGCCAAAAGGGTGATCACAAGTCAATAGAAACAAAAAAAAAAAAAAAAATCATAAAGTCTCTAAAGCACCGCAGTACACATGCATGAACTTCAAAACTGTGCCCGATCACCCAGAAGTAGATTGTGCTTACCAAATAGTAAGCAGTAAAAGCGAACGGCTAAACCCAGCCCAGGGCCTCTACGCTTACAGATATCCACACCTCAGATAGGGACCACAATTAGTTGAAAGCCGCATCCACCAAACAAGGTCCGTACGCTCGGATGGGGACCACAATTAGTTGAAAGCCACGTCCACCAAACAAGGTCCGCACGCTGTCAGAAATGGCAGTCCTTGCTTGGATAGGGACCACAATTAGTTGAAAGCCACGTCCACCAAACAAGGTCCGTACGCTGTCAGAAATGGCAGTCCTACATCTAAGGACTGCCATTTCTGATAGCGTACGGACCTTGTTTGGTGGATGTTGCTTTCAACTAATTGTGGTCCCTATCCAAGCAAGGACTGCCATTTCTGACAGCGTGCGGACCTTGTTTGGTGGACGTGGCTTTCAACTAATTGTGGTCCCTATCCGAGCGTACGGACCTTGTTTGGTGCATGTGGCTTTCAACTACTTGTGGTCCCTATCTGAGGTGTGGATATCTGTAAGCGTAGAGGCCCTAGGCTGGGTTTAGCAGATCGCTTTTACTGCTTACTATTTGGTAAGCACAATCTACTTCTGGGTGATCGGGCACACTTTTGAAAGTTCATGCATGTGTACTGCGGTGTTTTCGAGACTTTGATTTTTTTTTTTTTTTTTGTTTCTATTTACTTATGATCACCCTTTTGGCCTTGATTGGTCTGATACAATATATGGACTATTTGTAATTCAATTTTATTATTCGTTATTTTACATTTTTTTTTGTATAGCGCAGTTTTTTTTTTATTGTATACATACACACACACGCACACATATGTGTGTGTGTGTATATATATATATATATATATATATATATATATATATATATATATATATATATATATATATATATATAAATATAAACGTTATTGCTATCACAAGGGAGATAACATAAATAACAGATAACATAAAATGTGATTGCATGGGCAGGAGACAGGTCTTCCGTATGGAGAATCGGGAATTTATTAGACCCCATTGTCTCCCCTTTCTCCATCGCTGCATTTAAGCACAGAGAGTGCTTGATTGCTTGCTTTCCTAGCTTCTGTGGCCAGAGAATGACAGAGGAGATCAGGTAAGAGGTGTTCCTGAATCTCCTCCTGTTTTGACTGTGTGAGCTATTGATACCCAATGGGCCGCTTTTGGTGCATATGCAGAGCACCCTTTTGGCTAAAATGTTGGTTTGCGTAGCTTCAGTGTGAGAAGCCTCTCTTGAAAATATCTTCCACCAGGAAATGCCTTTTTGACAAATCTACCTTTATCTAGGAATTCAAGAAAGAGACCTTTCTAGAGACCTTTACAGGAAAAAAAGACCTTTTTTTTCCTGTAAAAAGGAAGCAAAGCTCTAGTGGCTAAAGCCTCCGCTCCTGAAACTTGAACACCTTTTCTTTGTTTTAGGCTTCTAAGACTAAGTCTGGAACGGATTTGACTTCACGCCCTGGACCTCCAAATTCACCAAGTCAAGGAAGCAAATTCTCACAATGAGGAGGTGCCCCCACTTGTGGGGGGATTGCTTTCGGCCTTAATGGCCATCTGGTCCCAGGATATTTTCTGACACTTCAGTCTGGAACATTGTCTCCTGAGGCTACAAACTAGAATTTCAGCCCTGCTTCACATTGTCAAACTGCAAATATTAGCAGACCTCCACATGGCTCTGAAGCCGCTCCTCTCCTAGGGGGGCCATAACCATGTTTCCACAGGTAGAGAGGTTCCAACATATCTATTATAACCTGTTCACCGACGCCAAAGTGAAGGGAGGCATTTGTACCATACTGTATATAAGAAGAGTTCTCAACACATTTCTTTGGGTTCAAAGGTTCTGTATGAAATCTATCCAGTCAGTCCTTTCTTGTGCAGCTGAAATTAACATCCTACAGCCCAGAACAAAAATGACTAAGCCATTTAAGACTGACCAGGATCACAATAAAACTGTTTATTGTTCAGTACATGTTAATGGTATATGAATATGTTGTATGTGCGGGCCTGGTAAAATCATGATTGAATAATAAACCCTCAGTGTTTTTAGCTTAACAAATTGAGCGCACAAAAAATAAACATTCCCTAGTAAACTATTGGTTACATTTCTTACCCAAGCACTTACAGTTGCTGGGGTGAGACTTTTACCAATGCTGCTGGTTCCTGCTATCTCAGTGCTTCTTCCCTGAACATTTGCTCTTTACAAGAAACGTTTAACAATGAACAGTGCAGGCTGGGGGTCAGTCTGTCAGCTTGGAGAAGGGAGGGGGTAGGAGGAGAGAGGAGTGGAGCAGCACCTTGCAATCCTAGGCTACAGAGCTTTGTGTTTCTATTGATGCACACAGTGTGGGAAGACACAACTGTAGGATGCTGCAAGAGAAAGCCACCCGGAAGCAGGAAACCTGAGGCATCAGTCATGACATTGGCTTACACAAGATCATAGGCAAGGATTGAAAGATAAAGAAGCTGTATCCTCTACAAGCTGTAAAGCTTTGTCATGCTATTATTTGCTGGTCATGTTGATTATCCAATATTTGTAAATTACCACTTAGTATGAAAAAGGTTGTCAACAGGTTGAACTGGATGGTTGAACTGTCTTTATTCAACCTTACTAACTGTAACCCCTGAACTAGCCTATGTCACTGAGATTTTGCTTATATGAACTTACTGGTTAGCTTCTTATATTGCTTTCTCGTACATCACAGGTGATTGGACACTGGCACACCCTAGACAGGAAGTTCAATCACCCATATAACCCCTCCCCCTACTGGAGGTACCTCACTTTTTTCGCCAGTGTCTTAGGTGTTCGTTTTTTTTTCCTTCGGGGATTCTCCCTCCACGGATTAGGGGACTGAGACAGGACTGGGGCAAGCCAGAGGGTTAGCTAACCTACCAGCGGCTTTGTGTTTTGCTGTTGATGCTATCAGAGATTCTATCCTTCAGACCTCTCGCCTTACGCTTGGATTGGTACACATGCGTAGAATCTTTTATGGCTGAAAAATTGGTCAGCCGAGTCACCATGTGAGAAACTCCTGGCGGGATTTCCCTTTCAACCCCAGGGACAAAAGAAGTCCTGGGGGAGAAGGTCTTCAAGACAAAACGCTAAGGACTCCTTATGAAGGGGCGCCCCCGCTCACTCGAGTGGGGGGAAGACTACTAAAGTTCTCAGGGCTCTGGCAGGAGGAATTTCGGGACAAATGGGTGGTCTCCACAATAACTCTAGGTTACAAACTAGAATTCTGAGAATTCCCTTCTCCTCGTTTTCTCATATCAAATGTACCCAGAGAAAAAGAAGTCTCTCCTTCTAGCGTTGGAGTGACTATTGTCGCAAAAATGTTATCATGGTAGTTCCCGTGCAAGAGCAGGAAATTGAGTTTTATTCAAACCTTTTCATGGTACCAAAGCCAAACGGAGATGTCAGCCCCATTCTAGATCTCAAAGATCTAAATTGATTTCTAAAGATACAGTCCTTTTGCATGAAATCGATCCGATCGGTAGTCTCCATCCTACAAGGAGGAAAACTTCTGGCGTCAATAGACATCAAGGATGCATACCTGCATGTACCTATTTTCCCTGCTCATCAAAATTCCTGCGTTTCGAAGTAGAAAAACGCCACTTTCAGTTTGTAGCTCTGCCTTTCGAGCTAGCTACTGCACCTCGGGTGTTTACAAAGATCTTGGCCCCTCCTCTGGCCAGATTAAGGGCCCAAGGTATAACAATAATAGCATACCTAGACGACTTGCTCTTGATAGACCAGTCAGTAGCCCGCCTGGACCAAAATTTGGTCACCACAATCAATTACCTGGAACGCCTAGGTTGGGTCCTCAGCTTAGAGAAGTCGTCTTTAAAACCAGTAAGAAGACTAGAGTATTTGGGTCTGGTCATAGATGCAGCCCAGCAGAGGATATTCCTACCCCAAGCAAAGATCAGTGCTATAAGAGAACTGATTCAGCTAGTCAGGGCAAAGAAGGGTCCTTCTATTAGTCTTTGTATGAGGTTGTTGGGGAAGATGGTGGCTTCATTCAAAGCAGTATCCTATTGGCCTGGAACAAGAAGGTTCACGCGTCAGATTTTCCGATGCATCTGTCCCCTACAACGCGTCTGAGTCTCAGCTGGTGGTTGATACCCGAAAATCTGCGGAAAGGAAAATCCTTTTTACCAGTTACCTGGACAGTGGTAACAACAGATGCCAGTCTTTTTCGGGTTGGGGGGCAATCCTGGAACCGTCGACTGTCCAAGGGAGATGGTCCAAGACCGAGAGGGCCTTATCCATCAACATTCTGGAGATCCGTGTGGCGTATCCAGCCCTAAAAGCCTGGACTCTCAGGTTGCAGGGTTGTCCTGTCAGGATCCAGTCCGACAATGCCACAGCAGTGGCTTATATCAATCACCAAGGGGGCACCAAGAGTCGTGCAGCTCAGGGAGAAGTAAACCAGATCTTAATCTGGGCAGAAAGACATGTGCCATGCATACGGGCAGTCTTCATTCCGGGGGTAGAGAACTGGCAGGCGGACTACTTGAACTGCCAGCAGTTAGTCCCAGGGAATGGTCTCTTCCCCCCCCCCCCCCCCACGTCTTCTTGGCCATATGCCAGAGATGGGGGGGGGGGGTTCCGGATATAGATCTCTCTGCGTCCAGGTTCAACAACAAGGTCGACAACTTTGTGTCAAGAATGAGGAATACTCTTGCATGCGGGATAGATGCATTGGTAACTCCATGGCATCAGTTCTCTCTGATTTATGCATTCCATTCTATTCTGCTCCTGCCAAGACTTCTTTGCAGGTCAGGCAGGAAAATAAGTCAGTGCTTATGGTGGCCCCAGCGTGGCCCAGAAGAGCTTGGTAAGCAGAAATAGTGAAGATGGCGGTAGGCTCTCCTTGGACCCTACCGTCCCGTCCAGACCTGCTATCCCAGGGACCGGTATTCCATCCTACCTTACAAACGCTAAATTTAACGGTTTGGCTATTGAAACCCACATTCTGAAGAATCGTGGGCTTTCGGGTTCTGTGATATTTACCTTGATTAATGCAAGAAAGACAGCTTCCAGAATGATTTATCACAGAGTCTGGAAAGCATATGTCTCCTGGTGTGAATCCAGGGGTTGGCACCCCAGAAAATATGTCATAGGCAGAATCCTCGAATTTCTGCTAAATGGGTTATAGATTAAACTGGCCTTGAGTACCATCAAGGGCCAAGTCTCGGCCTTATCGGTTCTGTTTCAACGTCCACTTGCTTCGCATTCTTTGGTCCGAAGCTTTATACAAGGAGTAATGCACCTTAATCCTCCAGTTATGGCGCCTCTGAACCCCTGGGATTTGAATTTGGTTCTGTCAGCTTTACAGAAGCAGCCTTTTGAACCGATACATCAGATTCCCTTAGTTCTGTTGACAAGGAAATTAATTTTTCTGGTGGCCATTTCTTCTGCCAGAAGAGTATCAGAATTAGCGGCCCTCTCTTGTAAAGAACCGTATCTGATAATGCACAAGGATAGAGTGATGTTACGTCCTCATCCTAGTTTTCTACCGCAGGTGGTCTCAGGTTTTCATCTAAACCAAGATATTGTTCTGCCTTCCTTTTTTCCAAATCCCTGCTCTATGGAAGAGAAGTCACTACATTCTTTGGATGGAATGAGAGCAATCAAAGCCTATCTGGAAGCGACTGCTCAGGTTCGCAAAATGGATGTTTTGTTCGTATTGCCAGAGTGTCCTAAGACAGGACAGGCAGCATCAAAATCTACCATTGCTAAATGGATTCGGCAAGTAATTGTTCAAGCTTATGGTTTGAAGCAAAAGATTCCACCTTTTCAGATCAAGGCACACTCCACTAGGGCTATTAGTGCTTCGTGGGTGGTGCATCACCGGGCCTCCGTGGCTCAAATCTGCAAGGCCGCAACCTGGTCATCAGTCCATACATTCACCAAATTTTATCAGGTGGATGTGAGAAGGCATGAGGACTTCGCCTTTGGGCGTAGTGTGCTGCAGGCAGCGGTAGGGTCCTCAGGTCTGATTACACCCTATGTTGTGTGGTTCCCCTCCCCTCAGATAGCATTGCTCTGGGACATCCAATCAGTAATTGCCGAGCCTGTGTCCCGTGATGTACGAGAAAGTAAATAGGATTTTTATGACAGTTTGCCTGTAAAATCCTTTTTTTTTTTTAGATACATCACGGGACACAGAGGTCCCTCCCCGCTTCTAATACACTTATATTACTTTGCTACAAAACTGGGGTACCTCCAGTAGGGGGAGGGGTTATATGGGGGATTAAATGTGCTGTCTAGGGTGTGCCAGTGTCCAATCACCTAGTAACCCTATAACCCATCAGTAATTACTGAGTCTCTGTGTCCCTTGATGTACCTCAAAAGAAAAGGATTTTACAGGTAAGCTGTTATAAAAATCCTATTTTCCTGTTACTATCCTTTATCTAAAACAAATGTAGATTGTCTTATTTCTGTCATCTCAGTGGGTAGTAATCATTAATGTTGTATACAACCGTCTCTGATTATGCAGACTTTGAAAATTATAAATATCGATTTAGCTTGTTTGCCGTCCATAGTATCCATAATACAGCTTGTACAGTAATGCCACTGTTAGTTTTGCTAGCTTTTCCAATGTACTGTTAAGAGCTGATGTGCATTCTCCTTGCAGAAGTATTGTGTTATTAAAGTTAAATTTGTTTCTTGTGTACCATGTGTCACAAAACTGTGTTCAAATATGCAGTCTCTGCATTGCAGATCTCTTCTGCTTTGGGTGATGGTTGGCAAAACAAAAACAGCCCTTCAGATGGTGAAGATCTGGTTCAGAGCATCCAGTCTGTATCTAGTCAGGTAAGAAATGTACTCTTTAACTACTTAACCACTTACAGACCGGACCATTTTGCTGGTCAAAGACCAGACCACTTTTTGCGATTCGGCACTGCGTCGCTTTAACTGACAATTGCGCGGTCGTGCGACGTGGCTCCCAAACAAAATTGACGTCCTTTTTTTTCCCCACAAATAGCGCTTTCTTTTGGTGGTATTTTATCACCCCTGCGGTTTTTATTTTTTGCGCTATAAACAAAAATAGAGTGACAATTTTGAAAAAAAACACATTATTTTTTACTTTTTGTTATAATAAATATCCCCCAAAAATATATAAAAAAAACATTTTCCCTCAGTTTAGGCCGATGTGTATTCTTCTACATATTTTTGGTAAAAAAAATCGCAAAAAAACGATTGATTGGTTTGCGCAAAAGTTATAGCATTTACAAAATAGGGATAGTTTTATAGCATTTTTATTAATAATTTTAATAAAAAAAAAAATGGATCACTTTTATTCCTATTACAAGAAATGTAAACATCCCTTGTAATAGAAAAAAGCATGACAGGTCCTCTTAAATATGAGATCTGGGGTCAAAAAGTCCTCAGATCTCATATTTGGACTAAAATGCAACAAAAAAAAAAGAAAAAATGACATTTAAAAAAAATATACCTTTAAGAGGTATGGGCAGAAGTGACGTTTTGACGTCGCTTCCGCCCTCCTATGGTATAGAGACGAGTGGGGGCCATCTTAGCCTCACTCGTCTCCATACCCAGCTAGTGAAAGGACCCGATCGCCTCCGCCACTACCGATGGCTCTGGTAAGCGGCGGAAGGTGCGGGGGGGTGGCACCTCTCCCGCCGCCGATGGCGGTGATCTCGCGGCGAATCCGCCGTGGAGACCACCGTTATCATACAGCTGACCGCGCCTGAAGAGATAGAGATCTCGGTTGTGGCAGCAGCTGCTGCTGTTACCGAGATATCCCTCTTCAAAAATAGGACATACATCTTCGTGCGCTGGTCGGTAAGTGGTTAATGATGGATTCATGAAAGACAGAAGTTGTCAAACAAACCCAATTTCTTTTTATGAGGTCAGTAAAACCTTGGACAGAAGGAAGGCTGTGGCTGTGGTTATACTTCGATTTTGCAAAAGTGTTTGACACAGTTCCCCACACACAGCTCATGTGTAGGGTAAAGTCTATAGGCTTGGAAAGATCAATTTGCAAATGAATAGAAAACTAACAAAAAATAGGATTCAGAGAGTAGTGGTTAATGACTCTTACTCTGAATGGTCTAAGGTTATCAGTGGTATACCCCAAGATTCAGTGTTGGGACCCTTACTTTTTAATATCTTTATAAATTATATAGGGTCTGAGATTAAAAGTACCATTTCTGTCTTTGCAGATGACACTAAGCTATGTGCTGGGATAATGTCCTTACAGGATGTCTCCATTTTATAAGCTGACCTCCATGCACTGTCTAATTGGGGAAACTATGTGGCAAATGAGGTTTAATGTTGATAAATGTAAAGTTATGCGCTTGGGGGCTAAGGATGTGCATACATACAAGGAGGAGTACAATTGGGGGAATCAATGATGGAGAAGGATCTGGTGGGGGTTTTGGTAGATCATAAACTCAATAATGGCATGCAATGACAAGTTGGTTTCCAAAGCAAGCAGCGTTCATTTTGCCCCTATACAAATCATTGGTAAGACCTCATCTGGAATATGCAGTTCAGTTTTGGGCACCAGTTCTCAAAAAGGATATCGGAACTTGATAAAGTGAAGAGAAGGGCAACCAAACTGATAAGAGGCATGGAGGAGCTCGGCTATGAGGAAATATTATAGGAACTGAATTTTTTCCCACTTCAGAAGAGGAGATTAAGGGGGGAAATATGATCAACATGTACAGTGAACTTGGTGTTGAGTTATTCACTTTAAGGTCATCACAGAGGACAAGGGGGCATGCTTTATGTCTAGAGGAAAAGAGATTTCATCCCCAAATACGGAAAGATTTCTTTACAGTAAGAGCTGTGAAAACGTGAAAGACTCCCTCCAGAGGTGGTTCTGGCAAGCTCAGTAGATTGCTTTAAAAAAGCCCTGGATTCTTTCCTATTATAATTTTATAATATAACTGCAAAAAACATTTATAGGTAAAGTTGATCAAGGGAAAATCTGATTGCCTCTCAGGGGATCAGGAAGGATTTTTTTTTTCCTTGCTATAGCAAATTGGATCATGCTTTGCTGGGGTTTTTCGCCTTCATTTGGATCAACTGTGGGTATAAGATTGTGTATATGAGATTGTATTTTTTTTTTTTATTGACCTGGATGGACTTGTCTTTTTTTTTTCAACCCAACAAACTATGTCATTATGTCATTAGCTGTTGAATGGTACTAATTGGATTTCAGCAGGTTGAATGCTCAATTTTAATTTGCGAGTTTATCTGGCAAATGGCTGTACAAAACAACAAATATGGCTTTAGATATACTTAATCACTTAATAGATGTTTAACTTCATTAAACTCCAGGAATAGCAATGTAATTATGGTTTTATCCACTGATCTCTCTTTGCAGCATTTTTCTTAGTGAGAACAGGTAGATTTACTAAAACTGGAGAGTGCAAAATCTGGTGCAGCTGTGCATTGGAGACACTCCGCTTCTAACTTCAGCTTGTTTAAAATTAGGCTTTGACCAAAAAACCTGGAAGTTGGTTGATTTCTATGCAGAGCTGCACCAGCTTTTGCACTCTCCAGTTTTTTTAGTAAATCAACCCCAGTCTAGTATTGAATCTTCTAAACACGTTGCTGTATATAGATTTATCAGATTGCTAATTATCTTTTGCATGCTGAAAAATTGCTGTCTTTTGAGTAGATGATCTGTTTGGACAATTAAGATAGAGACTAAAGACTTTTTCTTTTGTTGGAACTTTAAATGTGTAATATTATAATGTCGGTGTACCATTTGTATTGATCTAGATTTTTTTGAAATGTCAGTAGTAACATTATAAATGTCCTTAAAATGGTCTGGTATTCTACATGTAATATCTTATTTTTGGTATTTACATAGGCTTCCAGCAGCTTCACTGGGCAAACTACTTCATCCTCCTCATCTATGGAGTTTTTTAATCTACCTCCTCATGACAAGTTTGAAATACCAGTATCCTTTGGTATGGAACTGCTAGTTCTTTTTTTTTTTTTTTTTTCAATCTACATATTTTGAGAGGTATTAGATGCTATTAGCGATTTATTTATTGTTTTAGATACCGATGGATTGATAAGTCAGGCTCTGTTGATGGGAAACTTTGAGGCAGCCGTGGACTTGTGCTTAAAGGATGGTCGTTATGCTGATGCTATCATATTGGCTAATGCCGGAGGGGAAAACCTTCTGAGGGAGACACAGCAATGGTATTTCACCCGCCAAAAAAATAAGATCACTTCAGTAAGTAACTCAGAATTTATGATAATTGTTTTCTAATGGCCTTCAGGATCTATTTATCAATCTTTTTACTGAAGATTGACACAACTTTTACACAAGATTCAATTAGAAAAATGCGTGATTCATAGTTTTGAAACGGAATATTTAAAGGGTAACGCCACTTTTGTGGGTAAAAATAGCAAATAAAGAAAAAATAATATAGCACATATAATTGCAACACTAATAATATTGTAATTGAATGTTATTAAAAAATTACCTTTCCTTTTCAATCTACAGCTGTGTGTTTTTCTGAGAATGCATTGCAATATGGCTACCTGGGGTTGTTCTGTACACATAGTGTGTACTGACCACTCCCCAGATACATAATTTAATGGTTGTGTGATTGGCTCACCAATTTTCCCAGAAATCTGCACTAAGATATAAGGCAGATTTCAGGCATCCCCTGCAACAAAAATGTAATTTTTGGGGAGATACTTTCAAGCAACTGTAAAGCAGCTGCCATACTCAAACCACCCACCATAAAACAAAAGTTTTCTATATATCGTACAGCGCTATTGTCATTCTAAAACCATATCATAGAATCTAAAAAAAAGTATATACTTATGTGCAAGAAATGTGCATAATACACACACAAATAGTAAAAAAATGCATACAAAGAGCAGAGTGAGATTTATTGTCCATGTAACACTATAAAAAAGAAAGATCAGGGGGTGCAGACAGTGTACAGTGAGGAAAAAAAGTATTTGATCCCCTGCTGATTTTGCATGTTTTCCTACAGACAAAGAAATCAGTCTATAGTAGGTTTATTTTAACAGTGAGGGACAGAATAACAACAAAAATATCCAGAAAAATGCATTTAAAAAAGGTTATAAATTGATTTGCATTTGAGTGAATAATGAGTGAAATAAGTATTTGACCCCTTTGCAAAACATGACTTAGTACTTGGTACTTGGTGGCAAAACCCTTGTTGGCAATCACAGAGGTCAGACATGTACAGTGGGGATCGAAAGTTTGGGCACCCCAGGTAAAAATGTGTATTAATGTGCATAACAAAGCCAAGGAAAGATGGAAAAATCTCCACATGGCATCAAATTACAGATTAGACATTCTTATAATATGTCAAAAAAGTTAGATTTTATTTCCATCATTTTTACTTTCAAAATGACAGAAAACAAAAAAATGGTGTCTGCAAAAGTTTGGGCACCCTGCAGAGTTAATATCTTGTACTGCCCCCTTTGGCAAGTATCACAACTTGTAAACACTTTTTGTAGCCAGCCAAGAGTCTTTCAATTCTTGTTTGAGGTATCTTTGCCCATTCTTCCTTACAAAAGTGTTCCAGTTCTTTGAGATTTCTGGGCTGTCTGTCACGCACTGCTCTTTCAAGGTCTATCCATAGATTTTCAATAATGTTGAGGTCAGGAGATTGTAAAGGCCACGGCAAAACCTTCAATTTACGCCTCTTGATGTAATCCCCCATGGATTTTGAGGTGTGTATCCATTTGTAGAAGCCATCCTCTTTAAATTCAGATTTTTCACAGATGGCATCAAGTTACCATCCAAAATTTGCTGAAATTTTATTGAATCCATTTTTCCTTCTACTTGTAAAATGATCCCTGTTCCACTGGCTGCAATACAACCCCAAAGCACGATTGATCCACCCCCATGCTTAACAGTTGGACAGAGGTTCTTTTCATTAAATTCTGTGCCCTTTCTTCTCCAAACGTACCTTTGCTCATTCCATCCAAAAAGTTCTATTTTAACCTCATCGGTCCACAGAACTTGTTTCCAAAATGCCTCAGGCTTGTCTATATGTTCATTTGCAAAGTTCAAACGCTGATTTTTGTGGTGAGGACGTAGAAGAGGTTTTCTTCTGATGACTCTTCCATGAAGACCATATTTGTACAAGTATCTCTTTATAGTGGAATAGTGTACCACAACTCCAGTGTCTGCCAGATCTTTCTGGAGGGATCGTGCAGTCAAACGTGGGTTTTGAATTGCTTTTCTAACAATCCTGCGAGCTGTTATGTCTGATATTTTTCTTGGTCTTCCTGATCTTGCTTTAACTTCCACTGTTCCTGATGACTGCCATTTCTTAAGTACATTCCGAACAGAGGATATTGACATCTGAAAACGCTTTGCTATCTTCTTATAGCCTTCTCCAGCTTTGTGAGTGTCAACTATTTTCTGTTTCATTTTTCTAGACAACTGCTTAGAAGAACCCTTGGTGCTGATTGTTGGGGCAAGGTCAGATGAGTCTGGCCATTTAAAACCTTTGAGATTTGACATCACATGGTCTTCTCAGACAATGATTGAGAACAATCCATGACACTGGCAGGTCTCAGCTTTGCAAAGGGGGCAGTGCATGCTATAAATTCTGCAGGGTGGCCAAACTTTTGCAGACGCCATTTTTTTTTATTTTCTGTAATTTTGAAAGTATAAACGATGGAAATAAAATCTAACTTTTTTTTTTACATATTATAAGAATGTCTAATATGTAATTTGATGCCATTTGGAGATTTTTCCATCTTTCCTTGGCTTCGTTATGCACATTAATACACATTTTTACCTGGGGTGCCCAAACTTTCGATCCCCACTGTAGTTAGTCACCAGGTTTGCATACATCTCAGGACGGATTTTGTCCCACTCAGGATTTCAGTCCTTCATGGTGTAGTGTGTTACCAATTGTTTTATTGATGACTATGGTTCCCAGCTGACTTTAGATCATTGATAAGATTCTCCAATTTAGTTCTGGGCTGATTCCTGACTGTTACCATGATCATTTAAACTCCACAAGGTGAGATCTTGCATGGAGCCCCAGACCGAGGAAGATTGACAGTTATTTTGTTTCTTTCATCTGCGAATAATCACAATAAACTGTCACCCTCTTACCAAGCTACTTGGTGGTGGTCTTGTAGCCCATTCCAGCCTTGTATAGGTTTACAATCCTGTTCCTGACATCCTTGGATGGACAGCTCTTTGGTCTTGGCAATGGTGGAGAGATTGAAGTCTGATTGCTTATGTGGACAGGTGTCTTTTATACAGGTAACAAGCTGAGATTAGGAGCACTCCCATTGACCACTCAAGGACCGGTCCTTTTTTTCATACTCTGTGTTTACAAAGTAAAATCATTTTTTTCCATATATATATATATATATATATATATATATATATATATATATATATATATATATATATATATATATATATATATATATATATATATAATTTTTTTTTTTCTAACACCCTAGAACAGGGATATGCAATTAGCGGACCTCCAACTGGTGCAAAACTACAAGTTCCATCATGTCTCTGCCTCTGGCTATCATGCGTGGGGCTGTCATTGCTATGGCTCATGGGACTTGTAGTTCTGCAACAGCTGGAGGTCCGCTAATTGCATATCCCTGCCCTAGAGAATAAAATTGCGGTTGTTGCAATACTTTGTCACACCGTATTTGCGCAGCAGTATTGCACACTATTTTTGGGGAAAATTTTTTGATATTATGAAAGATAATGTTGCGCGGCGTAAATTGATACCCAACACGTCACGCTTCAAAATTGTGCCCGCTCGTGGAATGGCGACAAACTTTTACCCTTAAAAATCTCCATAGGTGACATGTTTATATAGGAGGTCCAGTGCTAGAATTGTTGCTCTCACTCTAGCGATCGCAGTGATACCTCACATGTGTGGTTTGAGCACCGTTTTCATATGTGGGCGTGACTTACATATGCGTTTTGCTAATGCCGGCAAGCTCGGCTGGATGGGTCGCTTAAAGATTTATTTTTATTTTTTCTTATTTATTTTACTTTTAATTTTTACACTGTCCTTTTAAAAAAAAAAAAAAAAAAAGTTTGTGTCACTTTTATTCCTATTGCAAGGAATGTAAACATCCCTTTTAATAGAAAACAGCATGACTGGACCTCTTAAATATGAGATCTGGGGTGACAAAGACCTCAGATCTCATAATTACACTGAAATGCAATTAAACAAACAAAAATAATGTCCCCTTTAAGAGCATATGGCAGAAGTGACGTCTATGGAGCCGAGCAGGGGCCATCTTTCCCTCACTCAACATCCAGGCAGCGAGGGGAATGGTCCCGATTGTCTTTGCCACTACTGATGGCTCCGGTAAGCAGGAGAGATGATGGAAGCGCGGTGGGGGGCTCTCCCATAAAAGTGATCTTGCGGCGCATTCGCCTCAGAGACCACTTTTATCTGAAAGCCACCCGCTGCTGTGGAGAAAAATACTGTGGCAGTATGGGTGCACCAGCCACACATGATTGCGTCCACAAGAGCCAGCATGGGGATTTGTGTGTGTAAATGCACACAAATCCCTGTTCTGTCAGGGGAGATGAGACTAAGTAGGAACAAGGATTTGTCTCCTCCCCCAGTCAGTCCTATCCCCATACAGTTAGAACACATCTAGGGAACACACATTTAACCCCTTGATCACCCCCTAGTGTTAACCCCTTCCCTACCAGTGACATTTACACAGAAATCTGTGCATATTTATAGCACTGATTTTATTTATTTTAATTTTTTTTTCCAAAATTGTCGCTGTTTTTTTATTAATAGCACAAAAAAATATAAAAACCGCAGAGCATCAAATACCACCAAATAACAGTTCTAGTTGTGGGGGGGGGGGGGGAGGGAGGACGCAAATTTTGTTTTGGTACAGAATTGCATGAATGCGCAATTGTCAGTTAAAGTGACACCGTGCCAAATTGTAAAAAGTGCTCTGGTCAGGAAGGGGGTAAAATCTTCTGGGGCTGAAGTGGTTAATCTACATTTATTAAAAAAGAAACTCACAAACTGAATAGTGAAAATCACATGTCATTCAGGCTAGTACTGCTGTCCTCTCCAAAGTAATTTTTGGTAATCAAGACCAGGTCTTTGTGTTAACCAGCAAGTGAGAGGAACATTATGGAGCGCAGAAGACAGCCGGGACTGACCTCACACATTACTATTACTTTGTGTCCAGGTAACACACCTAGGAATAATAATAATAGTCCAAGTGAAAAATTTAAAGATAAGAAAAGTGACCAGCATAATGCAAAGTATAATGCAATTATTACTCTTAGATGATCCTTAACCACTTCCCACCCGGCCAATGCACATATACGGCCGGGTGGGAGCCGTCTACTTCTGATAGGACGTTCAGGAACGTCCTTCAGAAGGAGCGGGATCACGCGTGCCCACGCAGCGGCGCGATCCCGATGTGCTCGTGTCACCCGGACAAGGCGCATCTCAGATCAGCAGGAGGGTTCTGTGATTGGCCCTCCTGATCACATCACAGCCGTGTCCAATCGCGGCCGTCATGTGATGTAAACAAACAGCCTGTTGCTAGGCAATCGGCTCCTCCTCTCCTCACACAGAAGTCATCGCTGAGGAGAGGAGAGCAGATCGCTGCAGCCGGCTGATGATCAGTGAGTATGAGCTGTTTTTTACAGCTTTTTACTCACTGATCACCAGCATAGTGTAAACACACAACACACCACACAGTATAAACACAATGTCCCCACATATGTCCCCAAAACACACATGTCCCCAAAACATACATGTTCCCAAATAATAAAAACACATGTCCCTAATAATAAAAACATGTCCCCCACATATCTCCCACTAAAATCCCATGTCCCAATGATTATCTGCACACATGATCATTTGCGTACATGTCCGTGATCACACAAACCAATTATTATACACTTAAAGGAATTTTTTTTACCAAAAAACATGTAGCAGAATACATTTTGGCTTAAATTTATGCCAAAATTCGATTTTATTGGATTTCTTTTAAAATAGAAAGAAAATATTGTTTTTTTTTCCAAATTTCCGCTTTTTTTGCGCTTAGATCGCAAAAAATAAAAAACGGAGTCGTGAATAAATACCACCAAAATAAAGCTCTATTTGTGCGAACAAAATGATAAAAATGTCATTTGGGTACAGTGTAGCATGACCGCACAATTGTCACTGAAAGCGCTAGAGAGATGAAAGCTGAAAATTGGGCTGGGAAGGAAGGGGGCGAAAGTGCCCTGTATTGAAGTGGTTAAAAAACTGTTCACTCTTCGATCGACACTGTTCTTTAGTGATCCCTCCACCTTACAATCAAGATTGCACTCACCAAAAGAACATGCCTGTTTTTACTCAATATAGGCAAGCTCAGCTTGTGTTATTAGGTGAAGGGATCACTAAGGAACAGTGTTGATTTATATGAAGTTTCACTGGGTGAACCATTTTTTAATGATCATCTATGAGGAAGCATTTCATTTGTATTATGTTGGACACTTTTTTTCTTTTCTCTCCTTTTTTTTTTTTATTTATTTATTTATTTTTTAACGGACTGATATTTCTAGTTTTTGGATTCTTTAGCTGTTTGCATTATGTCCAGTCAGCAAAATGTTAACTGGCTGACAAAAGTAACTCCTGTAAATGTTTTTTCGTGAAAATCGTTTTCTTCTGCCAATGTTACACGATGCTCATGTTTTCTTCATCCAGCTTCTGTCTTCTGTAGTCCAGCAGAAGTGGAAAGACGTGGTCCTGGGCTGTAACCTGCAGAATTGGAAAGAAGCTCTAGCTCTCCTACTGACTTATTCCAAACCGGAGGAATATGCAGAGCTGTGTGGTAAGCATTTTTTGGGGTTCCAAAACTGGGGCGAGAGTCTTTAAGAGAACAGAAAGATATTCCGGTTTCTTTCTAGTCTGTTGAGGGACACAGGAATTTAGTGACAGTGCGGTTAAATTGCTGCCGACAGGATTGGACGATGGCAAACAGAAAAATAGTAAGCCAGTCCCCATAAACCTCTTCTTCCAGCATACCCTAGTTTTTTATTTTAGTATCCTAGGACATTTTTTCTTCAGTATGGCTGCGAAAGGTGTAACCACATTTTTGCTAGCCTTTCTTTTCTCGATTTTTCTTCCTTGGATTCATCTTCCATCCATGTCAGTCAAGATTCCTCACTGCACTGCTGTTTGAGCTGGTCCCTGTTATAGCAGCAATTCAGATTGGCCTTTTCTAAATCTGACTTTGGAGTGCTACATCCATACCCCACTGGACTAGACATGCAGGGCTAGCCTGGAATGGAACCAGGTGCTTTCCATATTCAGATTTGTGGCCTTGCCTCTAAGATGGGCTCAAGCGCAGAAGACTTGCTTTGTATGCCCTTTCTTTGTGTGCCATGACCCCTTGTACATGGTTTATTTCAAGTTGGACCCATAATTGAGTATCTCTGTATAAAAAGCTAGCACAAGTTTCACATTAAATACTATAGATCTGTTTTAATATTGATTGCATTATTTATTACTATTTCTAAAAAAAAAAAAAAAAATTGTTATATCAATAGTTCGCTGATCACATCAATGTTCCATGAGCTGTAGATGTGAATATTATTTCAGAGGTTTCCCAAGATCCCATCCTTTTTGCCAATGGTTCCTTCAAGGTAAAATGGTTGAGAAACCCTGCAATAGGGGGAAATGCCCTCAGCCTGCACAAACCAGGCAAAAGGGAGTCGCAACACAAACCTAGACGAATATTCACTCTGCTGAATGCCCACACATCACCCAAACTCACAATTTTCTTGCCTGGGAGCAGGAACTGATTGAAGACTGGTCTGTGCATCCAACTCTAGTTCCATTTCATGCACACAACAAGCACACAACATGCACACAACAAGCAGATTTTTCATTTTTCAGCCATAGCTCTGAAAACCAACTGCCCCTACCGGACTCACATTCCTATTTTGCCCAGTCTAGAAGAGGTGAACATAGAAGAGAATGAAGAGGACCCGAAGGCAGTGTTCGAGGAGGCTGTAAAATATTTTCCCTGAAGTTGCAGCTACTCACAGTATGCTTGCTAATGTAGATATGCTCACTTCTGCTATGTGCAAAAGTCTCTGCATTGTGGCTTTCGATTTTCCTTGCCGTGATTTTCTTGCCGTGCCTCTTTGGGTACAAAGAGACCTGCAAATTTTAAAAAGACATTCTCTATTCACGAAAAACAAATAGGATGGACAATCTGTTACGAAGAGATCAATCCAGAAAATATTTTCAATCAAGGGATAATCATTGCCAAACTATATTAAGTGGAAAAAGTGTTCACTAATAAGTGGTCTGTTCCAGTAGTTGATCCTACACTCTCCATCCTAAATCTCACTGTACCATTTGAAGATTTTCCTTCATTCAAAGATTATGCAGATGTTTGGGTTACTCCTTAACCACTTGCTGCCTGCTTTATAGCTGAATGATGGTGTCCTGTGATTGCTCCCGCCACAGGGTGTGGGCAGCGTGCTCTATGATCAGTGTTCGGAGGACACTACTGATCACAGATTGAGGTAAAGAGCCAATCAGGGGCTCTTACCATGTGATCAGCTGTGTCCAATCACACCTGATCATGGATCTAAACAGAAGCTGGTTATCGGCGCTCATTTTCTCATGCTGACCGCATTAAGAGAGGAGAAGAGAGCCGATAACTAGCTTCTCTAAAATGGACATGTACATTGATAATCAGGGCACTGATTATCCATGTCCTGATTAACAGTGCAGTCCCAACAATTGCCACCAGTGCTGCCAATCATCAGTGCACATGAATGAAAGAGAAAAATTATGTTTGCGAAATTTAATAACAAACAATGAGTTTTTTTTTTCTTTATACGCTTTCGGTCGTTTATTTAGCAAAAGATAAAAAAAAACCCCAGTGGCGATTAAATCCCACCAAAAGAAAGTTCTTTTTTTTTTTTTTTTTTTTTAACAAAAGATAAATGGTTTGGACAAAGTATTGCATGACCGTGCAATTGTCATTTAAAGTACAACAGCGCTGAAAGAAGAAAATTGGTTTGCGCCGGTAGGGGGTTAAAAGTGCCCAGTAGACAAGTGGTTAAAGGCTCTTTTTACACTTGCAGGTTCAGCTCTGCAACCACCTATCGCTGTGACTTCTGTTTGTCAAAACTGGACTGGGGCAATGAATAATGCAATCTTGTATTCCAAGACTGTGTTACAGAAATTACCTTCTCTACTCTTTTGTGTGGATGCCATATAAAAAGTATTGAAACTAATTTCCAGAATGCCTCCATTTGTATAATCTGTTTACATGCACAAAATCTTGTGACTCAAAGCTTGAACAGCTGAAGCTGCCTGTAAAAGATGCCTCACATGCATGCCCTTTGAAAGAGGATGTCTTTTCTTATTCGTTTTTTTTTTTTTTTTTGTGAGACCCTTGACAAATTCATGAAAGATGTCACAGAAGGAAATCTTCTATAGAGAAGGAAAAAAGGGATTTGATCCCCTGCTGATTTTGTACGTTTGTCCACTGACGAAGAAATGATAAGTCTATCATTTTAATGGTAGGTTTATTTTTTAGCAATGAGAGACAGAATAACAACAAAAATATCCAGAAAAATGCCTTTCAAAAAAGTTGTAAATTGATTTGCCTTTTAATGAGTGAAATAAGTATTTGACCCCTTCGCAAAACATGACTTAGTACTTGGTGGCAAAACCCTTGTTGGCAATCAGAGGTCAGCCATTTCTTGTAGTTGGGCACCAGGTTTGCACACCTCTCAGGAGGGATTTTGTCCCACTCCTCTTTGCAGATCATCTGCAAGTCATTAAGGAAACGAGGCTGACGTTTGGCAACTCAAACCTTCAGCTCCCTTCACAAATTTTTTATGAGCTCACGGTCTGGAGACTGGCTAGGCCATGCCAGGAACTTAATGTGCTTCTTCTTTTTGAGCCACTCTTTTGTTGCCTTGGCCGTGTTTTTCGAATCATTGTCATGCTGGAAGAGCCATCCACAACCCATTTTCAATGCCCTGGCTGAGGGAAGGAGGTTCTCACCCAAGAATTGATGGTACATGGCCCCGTCTATCGTCCCTTTTGATGCGGTGAAATTGTCCTGTCCCTTTAGCAGAACCCCCCCCCCCCAAGCATAATTTTTCAACCTCCATTTTCAACGGTGGGGATGGTGTTCTTGGGGTCACAGGTAGCATTCCTCCTCCTCTAAACACGGCAAGTTGGGTTGATACCAAAGAGCTTGATTTTTTTGGTTTCATCTGACCACAACACTTTCACCCAGTTCTCCTTTGAATCATTCAGATGTTCATTAGCATACTTCAGACGGGCCTATACATGTGCTTTCTTGAACAGGGGGACCTTGCGGGTGCCGAAAAATTTCAGTCCTTCACGGTGTAATGTGTTAATTGTTTTCTTGGTGACTGGTCCCAGCTGCCTTGAGATCATTGACAAGATTCTCCTATGTAGTTCCTCACCATGCAATGATCATTGAAACACCACGAGGTGAGATCTTGCATGGAGCCCAAGACTAAGGAAGATTGACAGTTATTTTGTATTTCTTCAATTTGTGAAAAATTGCAACAACTGTTGTCACCCTCTCGCCAAGCTGCTTGGCGATGGTCTTGTAGCCCATTCCAGACTTAAGTGGGTCTACAATCTTGTCCCTGACATCCTTGGACAGCTCTTTGGTCTTGGCCATGGTGGAGAGATTGGAATCTGGTTGATTGCTTCTGTGAACAAGTGTCTTTTATACAGGTAGCTAGCTGAGATTAGGAGCACTCCCTTTAAGAGTGTGCTCCTAATCTCGGCTCGATACCTGTATAGAAGACACCTGGGAGCCAGAAATCTTGCTGATTGATAGGGGATCAAATACTTGTTTCGCTCATTAAAATGTAAATCAACTAATAACTTTTTTGAAATGCATTTTTCTAGATATTTTTGTGGTTATTATGTTTCACTGTTAAAATAAACCTACCATTAAATATATAGACTTTTAATTTCTATGTCAGTGGGCAAACATACAAAATCAGCAGGGAATCAAGTACTTTTTTTCACTCATTGTACTTCCACAGCAGAAGATTTGAGAGTTCCTGTCTTCAAACGCCTTTACCTCTTTAAAATGAAGAGCACCTAATCACTATCCCCAAGCTTTAACTTCAAACCAAAGTACAGTTCTTCGTTTCAGTGCAAGACTTGGCCCACAAAGCTTCCTAAGTCTTCCTCAAAACCACCCCTGCATTTTGCTGCAGGATTACTATCATGCTTGTGTTTATGCTCCATTTGTGAGTAGTTTCGCTTTTGACTTCTCATTAAATGGGTTACCAATACTGCACTTAGAGGCTCTGTGTTTCTTTTCCTTTGTTGCATTGCAGAGACTGCTTCTAGCTCTTCACACTGGCTGCCCTTAGTGCTGGTACATGGATTTCTCTCCCTTTTCATCTTAGAGACTGTAGCTGTGGACTTTGCCCCACCTATTGAGAGACTCTTTTAATCACATTTATTTGATTTGTGTACACTTCCAGGGTCCCAAATGAGTGCTGAGTTTTTTTGTCTGTTGTATTTCTAAACTTCTGACTTCTTCTCTCCCTCTTGTCAAAACCTTTAATCAAGGTGGGATTTGCATCGGGCCTCCCTTGCAGCGCCCTGTGCTTTCTTGCGACCTCAACTTCAAAGGTTCAACGGATGGTTTCTGCAGGGCTAAGAGAACCATCAGGGATGTCCCCTTAGATGACCTCTCCCACAAAATTGTTTTTTTTTTTTTTTTTTGGTTGCTGTCACGTCTGTCAGATGTGTCTGTGGATTGGCGGCTGTCTTGAAGGGAGACATTCCTTATATGACAAGGTAGTCCTACGCCTACGAACATCCTTTTTTTCTTAGGTAGTCTCATTCTTAATTTCACATTTTTTTAATTACATTTTCATGTGTAACAAATAATGAGGTACAACTGCATATCGGCCTGCTCGGCGACAAAGTATAAATGCAACAAAGTGTCATTTGTAGCAGATCATATATGATTCAAAATGCTAATATTCAATTCCAAAACATAGATCAGAAGTAACTTTTATAATGAAGAGGAGCACTAACAGTATTCAGATCCTCTTAAGTGGAGATCTTTTCTCAGAGGCTCAAGTTCAGAGTGGGATAGTTAATCACCGCTTTTTTGGTGGGTGAAGTACACCAACCCCCCCACCCCAGAAGGAAGCTGCACATCACCCCCATGGGATCACCCTGTGAGTGTGCGTTTCCCTCCTCACACCCCAGAGGTCAGGGCCCCTCACACCCCTCCATGCCCTAACAGTATATAGGGCCCGCTCTGGGGGATAGTTGCTCCTTTTGAAGCGTAAACTATAAAATTCTATATAAGTGGGAAAATAAATTGGGAAAGAAGTAGGAGAGAGAGGCATCATAATGCCTTCGAGGGGGCAGAAGAGAGAAAGGATAGGGAAGAAAGAAAGGAGTAGGTGGATTCAAGGAGGATCTGGTGAAATGCCCAGGCATAGGGAGATGCCAGAGTAGGTTGACCAAGGTTCCCAGATGACCTCAAACTTAGGTATTTTGTCTAGAAGCTTCACTACTATGTGTTCTTGTGACATAATCCGGGATATTTTCTTCTTTGCTGCCAGAAATTAGAGGGCTTTTTCCAGGCCCCCACTAGTGTAATCTTGGCACCCAAGAGGATAAAGTAGACCACGGTTTGCATATGCGTCTACCCTATGGTTTTGCAGAGCATTAGTGGGGTCTTGAGGTATCGCCGCTCCAGAAATTTTCCTTAGGAGACGGAATACCTTGTTCCAGTAGAATCTAACTCAAGGAAATGACCACCAGACCTTTTTTACCCCATATAAAACTTGCGATTCAGAATTGGACTTCAAGGAGGGCTTTTTTATTAATGGATATTAGGAGTGATCGAAATAGAGAAGCGTGGCAATAATGTCATTTTGACTGCGGTTATTCTGCCCAGCCAGGATATGTCCATCTTTGGCCACGCCTTCAGGTCCTCCCCACATTTACAGAAAATGGTAGGGTAATTGGCTCCGTACCAGGGGCGTAACTATAGGGGGTGCAGCAGTCGCGACCGCAACTGGGCCCTGTGCTGCAGAGGGTCCATGCAGCCCCCTCTACATATGGCTGGCAGCAGCATAGGCAGCTAGGGGTACCAGTGCACCATGCACACGGGTGGCTGGAGGTGGAGGGTGACTAGCAGAGCTCCATGCTCAACTATCGCACTGGCTGCTCTTTAGTTGTGCATTCCCCGCATGACCTGTGTCCTCGGCCGGCTCCTCAGAGTACTCCTCTCCTGCTCCATGCATTGCCGCTCAGTCCGATGTCGGTTCTCCCCAGCCAGAGTCCCCCCCCCGAGTCCGGCCCACACTGCACTGCATATTTCTCCCGGGTAAACAAACTTAAGCACACAGATTCAGTGCAGCCCTATGAGAGCTCCCCGGAGGACACTGCAGGCTTGTCTGCCAGCCCCCCTCCTCCCCCGTCATACACAGATGATGAAAGGTCTTTCTGGGAGATATGCTGATCACTCGTCCAGCACACTGGATGGAGCCCAGGCCAACATGGACGGCCTGCAGCTTGGTCATGGTGAGTGAGAGGACCCTATCCCCCACACACCATTACATACCCCTTCATCTCCCCCTGGGGGCAGGGGCCCCTTCTACCCTGGGGACAGGAACCCCTTCTCACCTGGGGGCAGTAACTTCATCTGCCCTGGAGAAAAGGACCTCATCTCTTCTGGGGACGGGGACCCCATCCTGCCTATGCACAGTCCCCCAATGGGGCACATAAAAATAAAAACTAATAAAAAACTACTGATGCCAGTGGTGGAACTACAGGGCTCATAAAGGTCATACCTGTGACCACGCCCTGGAGTTCCGCCGCCGGACTCCGAGGGAAGGGCCCTGGCTGGGGTTCAGGGGGGCCCTTCATGGTTTCTTGCATTGGGGCCCTGAAGGTTCTAGTTACGCCACTGCTCCGTACAGTTTGCTTATATTCTGTGTTAACTTAATCTCCAAGTACAGTAAAGCCGCGTACACACGGGCGGACTGTATGGCCTACTTAGTCCGTCATACAATCCGACGGACAGTCCGTCCTACTTTCGAATGAACGGACTTGACCACACACGGATGCACAAACAGTCCGTCGAAAGCTTGCGCGATGACTTGTACAGCACGTACGACGGGACTAGAAATAGGAAGTCCAATACACAGCAATGCAACCTTTCGCCGTGTAAATCCTTTCTGAGCATGCGCCATTCTTAGTCTGTCGAACTAGCCTACTGACGAGCGGATTGTCCGCTGAAACCAAAGTATGACGGACAGTATTTCGAAAAATCCGAAATACTTAGTATGCTAGACTGCACGCTGAAAAAGTCCGCTGAAGCCCACACACGAGCGGACTGTCCGCTGAAATGTGTTTCGACGGACTAAGTAGGCCATACAGTCCGCCCGTGTGTACGCGGCTTTAGGAGTCAGATGCCCTTGTGAATGAGAAATGCTGTTTCAATTGCTCTACCGATTAGGGTGGGACAGACAAATTTAGGGCAGCAGATTTGGCCACATTGACTTTGAGGCCTGAAATTTTGCCAAATTATTGAAGCAATTTGTAAATGTTTGGTGTAGATGTTAATAAGGACGTGAGAAATGGAAGTAAATCATCTGCGAACAAGGCACGTTTGTGTTCCTGGGAGCCACAGAGGAGCCCTTTAATGTCAGGATGAAATCTGATCGCTAAAGCTAGGTTCTCCATAGCAATGGCGAATGTTAAGGGGGAGAGGGGACAACCTTGCCTTGTCCCTTTTCTAATCGCTAGAGTATTTGCCCATCAGGCGAACCTGCACACTGGGGGTTGAATAGAGAGAGGCAACTATACTATACTATCTGAAGTTGATGCCGACTCCCCATCTTTTCCAGGATCTCAAAAAGGTAGGGCCACGATACTGAATCAAAAGCCTTCTGCAGATCTATAGAGAGCAGGAATCCCTTTTGCGGGAAGCCCCCATCCAAAAGTATGGAGATTATGTCTGACTCTCCTGATTTAGTCTGGGCCCTGTTTTCCGGGATGAAGCCTACCTGGTCCTTATAGATGTAACTTGGGATAAAGCTATCCATTCCAGAGGCCAGGTTTAGGTCATGATTTTGAGGTTGTTATTAATAAGGGATATCGGACGGTAATTGCTAACGTCAGTTCTGCATTTCCCTGGTTTGGGGGATTGCCAAAATGTATGCAGTGTTTAGGTCTTTATCTATTGGGGTTCCACCCCATAGTGAATTAAAAAAACGTGCCATATAGGGGGCCAAATTTTTTATATCCGCATACTGAAAATCCATCTGGGCCTGTGGAGGTGCCAATTTTGAGGGATTTGATTGTCTCTAGAAACTGCAGTTTTGAAAGTAGTTTCGTTCCCGTCCATCACAGATGTTTCTCAGCTTTGGTTGTTAAAGCTAGGTTAAGGTTAATTCAGGCTATGTCCAAGCGGGACAGGGTGTCGTGCATGGGGTTTCATTTGTGGGCTTTGCTCAGTGAAAGGAAGTCCTCTGGCGTTTTTGGATATCTGCTCAATGTTTGCGTTTTAGTTTGGACGTTATCTGTATGAGTTTCCCTCTAATCACAGATTTGTGAGCTGCCCATAGGGTTTTGGGTTTAACGGTGTTATTGTTCTCATAGAAATAGTCTTTCAGCGTCTTTTCCAGTATCGTGCACTGTACCGGATCACTCAGTAAGGCTTCATTAACCGCATCAGCCCCGGAAGATTTTACCTCCTTGCTGACCAGAACACTTTTTGCGATTCGGCACTGCGTCGCTTTAACTGACAATTTGGCAGTTGTGCGGCATTGCACCCAAACAAAATTGCCGTCTTTTTTTCCCCCACAAATGGAGATTTTTTTGGTGGTATTCGATCACCTCTGCTGTTTTTATTTTTTGCGCTATAAACAAAAACAATGTTTTACTTTTTGCTATAATAAATATCCCCAAAAATATATTAAACACATTTTTTCCTCAGTTTAGGCCGATATGTATTCTTCTCCATATTTTTGGTAAAAAAAATCGCAATAAGCTTATATTGATTGGTTTGCTCAAACGTTATAGTGTCTACAAAATAGGGGATATGGGGGTTTTATGACATTTTTATTATTTTTTTATTAGTAGTAGCGGCAATCTGATTTTTATCGTGACTGCGACATTATGGCGGACACATCAGACACTTTTGACACTATTTTGAGGCTATTGTCATTTATACAGCGATCAGTGCTATAAAAATGCACTGATTACTGTGTAAATGGCACTGGCAGGGAATGGGTTAAACACTAGGGGGCGATGAAGGGATTAAGTGTGACCTAGGGAGTGATTCTAACTGCTGGGGGGGGGGGGGGGGGTGGGCTTCAGCTCACATGACAGCGATCACTGCTCCCGTTGACAGGGAGCAGTGATCTGTTAGGTCACAAGGCAGAAAGGGGAAGTGCCTTGTTTACATAGGCACTTTCCCATTCTGCGGCTCCATGACATGCTCGGTGGGCCCACGCCCCCGATAGCCCTGCCAATTAAAGGAGATGTACAGGTCCGCCCATTTGCCCACTGTTGCCATTGTGCGTGTATGTATATATGTGGTTAAGTCGCCATTTAAAAGGAGCAGCTGTCCTGAGAGGGAGGTGTCACTCATTTTGGCAAACAGGACTAAGGTGATTGAGTGCAATTGCATAAAGATGTGGTCAATCCTGGCATGGGTATTGTGTGGTGCAGGAAAATGTATTTATTTCAGGTACTTTTATAGCGCCATCAATTTACACAGCACTTTTCATATGTGTACAATCTTTTGTATGTGGGTTGAGTTCCCTCCAAACCTGGGTGATTTTTAGACTTTGGATGGGCGTTTGGCTCTAGGTTTCCCAGTCACCGTTTTGTCTAGGGAGAGGTCAAATGCTATATTCAAATCTCCTCCCACAAAAACTGTGCCCTGACAGTATTGTGTGTGTTAGGGAGTCAAAAAAATTTGCCTGCCCTTTGTTAGGTGTATCGTAGGAGACAGTGTAGGTCTCTCCATCAATGGTGCCTGTCACTAGCACATAGAGCCCTGCTGCGTCTTTCAGAACCTTGGTTGGCGAGAAATTTTGATGTTTTGAGAAGCAGATTGCTACCCCTTTTGTTTTGTTTTCCGCATTGGTGAGAAAGAATTGGGGGGTACCGTTGGTGTGGTCTGGTAGGAAATGGGGAAGTGGGTTTTTTGTAAGAGTAGTATGTCTGATTTCATAGAGTGGTACAGTTGGAACACCTTTTGACCGGTGAGTTTAGTCCTTGTGTATTATGTGACATTATGCGCAAGGTCGAGTTGGCAGGGGTCATACTAGACATGGATCAGAGTGTGGTGATCTCGGGATCGTACTGTACATTACTCCATGTAGATGGATCAGTCGGCAGCCATGGGTGCAGGTGATGGGTGGTGCTAGCTGGGCTGGGGAGCTAACGACGTGATCCTCCAGGACTCCTACAGGAAAAGATGGGCAGCTAGAGAAAAAGATTGGAAATAGAAAGCGGGAGGTAAAGAGAAAACGTGAGTGAGACATATTGAATTATCCTTTTATAGCGCATTCTGAATTTCCCGTACTCTTGATTACATATGAGCTGAGCAGAGACCGTGTGAGTGGTCCCCCAGCTGGCCCAGGTCCTCCCGCCAGGGGCACCTCTGGAACCTTGGTACCCCCCGTGAGGGTCCCGGCCTGCTGTACGGCCACCGCCCCGTACCCCGCCAAAATTTGGTAATAGGATCAACAGGCTTGGCGAACTATAAAATAACTGTATAGTGTGATAGAATAGTACATTTCTGGGTTCTCCACCCTGAGGGCGGAAGCTAGGTAGCATTATAACTTCAGGGACACTTAAGCTTCGTAACCGGATAGTTTTTGAAGACAGGGGGGCCCCAGACCCGCGGTCCTGGATCATTGCTGTAACTGAAGTGCAACAAAACAGAAAAAAAAGAGAAAAATAAAAGAGCCCTAGATAACAGAGGGGGACCATTAGGTGTGACCCTTCTTCCTTTCCACCCCTCAGATTGTTCCCAAAATGCTGACCCCTCCATAATGGAAGATGGGTGTATTTCAGTATGGATGGGATCAGCAACAATACGGGGAATGAAATGGGGTGTTCAGATCACGTTGATTGAAGCTGCATCCAAGCATTGAAGCTGTCTTCAGGGTGGGAGAGAGTCCTTGGATCTTTTGGAGTGGTGCCTTTGCCACGCCGATTTGAGATAACTTGCAGGGGGCAGGCGTTTCGCTGAGGGTGTTTGCCGGCTGTTGAGGGTTGCGGGTCTTGTGATGTTAAATCCAGGTGTATAGAATACGCTCACCTTCGGCAAACAATGAGAAGCCATAACTTTTGTTGTGAAATTAGTTCAGGTGGAGTGGAAACGACCATCTGTAGGTAATTTCGTTTTGTGTCAAGACTTCAAGACTTGGTTTCAGGGCTCTCCGTTTCTGTCAACCCTGGAACATCAGGCTTTCTGCTGCACGCGACCTTTTCATTACCTCTTCTTTCACTGTGTAAAAATGTGGTTTTACAATGATGTCCCTTGGGAGGCCGTCTGAACGTGGAGGCTGTAGGGCTCTGTGTGCCCTGTCTAATTCCAGGCGCTGGTCTGGGATGTCATGGATTAAGTCCTTGATTTCCAGCTGAACTTCTTTTACCGTTTCAGGGAGACCGCGTACCCTAAAATTGTAACACCTGGACCTGTTTTCCTAGTCATCGATTTTTGTTAATGCAATCTCTAATTGGTCCTGTACATCCTGAATTCTGGCAGAGTTTGGGTTAATTCTGACTATTGATCTGCCTTTCTTTCAATGTGTTCCATCCGCATGCCCAATTGTTATAAATGCGCATGGATTGATGAGGTTATTTCAGCAGCATTTTGTGCAAGTCCCCAGCATTTTGGAGAATGCTGACATCATGGAAGAGAAGTCAGTAGGTGAAGGTGGAAGGCCCTGTAGTGTCTCCTCACAATCCTCTAATGGTGCCATAGGATCAAACATTGGGATCAGGAGAAAGCCGTCAAGTGTCAGGGATTCAGTGAATGTGGGTGAGGGTGTCATCCTGTGGGCTGTACTCACTGTGTCTCTTTGCAGTTAACTGCGATTCCTAGGGAGTCTTGCTCCACAATGGGGTCTTCCTCCTCTGTCCCTCTGCCCTGTGTGCTCGCTTCCGCCACCTTGGAATGGCTGTGGTGCTCAGGGGCCACGGCCAGCGAGCGGGATAGGTCCCGTCTGGCCGTGCCCACTGACATCAGGGTGATCCCGTTGTGTGCTCCTCGCTGTTGCTCATGGAGCGGGCCTGGAACGAGCTCTCGGTCGGCTGGAGCGAGTGTCTTTAGATCAGGGTGGTACAGAGCTCTTGATGATCGTGGCCATCTTGGCAGCCTCCACGCATGTGCCCCCAGTAGTCTCATTCTTTCACCTCAGTGAAGACATAATCCTGCCAACCTTATTCCCTGCTCCAAAGCACCCAAAGAAAATTGTTCTTCGTTGCCTACACATAGTTTGCACCCCAAAGTCTACCTCAAAGAAAAAGCTTCACTATGGAAGACAGATTCCCTATTTGTGTTATCCTCATGACCTCACAAAGGACATCCTGCTTCCAAGTTCACCAACGTCTGATGGATAAGACAACTGATCGCTAGAGCTTACACTCTCAAGGACAAATATCTTCCTATGCTTTAATGCACCCACTCAACTAGGTCTGTAGGAGTTTCCTGAGCATAACAGCACCAGACCTCTGTAGCTGAGGTTTGTAAGGTTTCCACTTTTGTCCTCTCTTCATACCATTACAAAGTTTTACCAGGTCAGGTATACCATACCATTACAAAGTTTTACCAGGTCAGGTATACATCCAGTCTTCGGATGCAGATTTTGGCTGCCAGGGTCTTGCAACGTCACTCTCAAGTTGGGCCTGTTGACCCTTGTTGCTGGGCCTTTTGGCACAGTTCTGTTTGTAAAGTTGTTGCCTACCCTGCTCATTTAGTGCTTGGAGACATACCAGGGTCTATGAATGCTCAGCCTGTGTCCTATACTGTATGTTTATGATTAATGTACACATGTGCCTTATTTTTTTTTTCTCAATTTAAGTTTTAGTGCAGTGGTATCTCTTATTACTGAATCAATTTTTCTTTCTTGTTCATTAAGGAACATGGGGTTAGAAGTAATTTAGAGAGAATTGGTTTATACTGCTGCCTTCAGGAGAAATGAAAGGGCCACATAGAAATGTTAATAAAACAATAAAGAAAAACGAAAACCAAATTATCATTCAACTTCATCTCAAGG
This sequence comes from Lithobates pipiens, assembly GCF_037356315.1. Lineage (NCBI taxonomy): Eukaryota > Metazoa > Chordata > Amphibia > Anura > Ranidae > Lithobates > Lithobates pipiens. Next base: position 52,718,057 of record NW_027507787.1, on the reverse strand, counting down.
TTCCAGCACCATCAGTGTACTCCCCAAAGAATTCAGGAGAATTGACCAGCCTCTTTTGGAGAAAAGTTTTATCATTTTCTTCTAGACTTTTTTTTATCTTTTCAGCAGGATATTTTTACTTCCTAAATTCTTGGTTTCACCAGGTGTATGTTTAGGCCTCAACTGATGCAGGTTTTGGGCCTAAGGTCCTACAAGCAGCTATTTGATCTGCTGGCTACCCCTAGTTTTTACAGTATTGTTATGTGGGTTTGTTTTTTCTTTTTTTTTTTGCTGTGCTGGACTGCTTTTTGTCATCCCAGTTGTCTCTGATTTATGTCTAACCCTGCTTCCCTTTTAATGAACGATAAAGAAAACAGGATCTTTGCATTTACCCTAAAATTAATTTCTTGGAGATCATGAACCGGTTCCCGACTGGCTCACGTCTTTTTACGGGGGCAGAATGGCACCTCTGCACGAAACCCTGTACAGGCTTCACTTTAAGAGCTGTCAGAGGGTGTGTGCACCCAATGCACGTGGCTGGCGGTCGTGATTGCCGCCAGCCACGCGCGATCACGTGCACGAGAGCCAGCACAGGGTTTTGTGTGTGTGTGTGTGTGTGTGTGTGTGTAAAGACACAAATGCCTTTTCTGTCAGGGGAGAAGAGACATGTCATTTGTTCCTACTAAGTAGGAACATCAATATAACTCCTCCCCTAGTCAGTTCTATCCCCATACAGTTAGAACACACTGAGGCTAACACACACTTAACCCCTTAATCGCCCCCTAGTGTTAGCCCCTTTTTCCAGTGACATTTACACAGTAATCAGTGCATATTTATGGTCCCAAAAATGTGCCAAAAGTGTGCGATCTGTCTGTCGCAGTACTGCTAAAAAATCGCAGATCACCGCCATTACTAGTAAAAAAAAAATAATAAAAATGCCAAAATGTTTCCCATAGTTTTATAGATGCTAAAACTTTTGCACAAACCAATCAATATACGCTTATTGTGATTATTTTTTTTTTTTTTTCAAAAATATGTAGAATACATATTGGCCTAAACTGATGAAGAAATTTTTTTGTTTTTTGGGTTTTTTTTATTTTTATTTTTTTACATTTGGAGGTATTTATTATAGCAAAAAAATTTTTTTTTTTTTTTTTTCAAAATGTATGCTTTTCTTTTCTTTTCTTCTTCTTTTTTTTTTTGTTTATAGCACAAAAAATATAAACCACAGAGGTGATACAATACCACCAAAAGAAAGCTTTTTTTGGGGAAAATTTTATGGGGAAAAAAGGATGCAAATTTCATTTGGGTAAAGCGTCGCATGACCATGCAATTGTTAATTAAAGCGACGCAGTGCCAAATTGTAAAGTGCTCTGGTCAGGAAGGGGATAAAATCTTCCTAGGCTGAAAAGGTTAAGGGACACGAGTCCCACCCCTTTGTGCATACTGCTCATACATCTTTTCTACAAAACTGAATATGGATGTGGGAGCGGGTTTATCTGGTTAGCCAATAGCTTTTTTGTTGGTCAGTGTTTAATTTTGCCTGAAGACAGCAGACCCTATTACCAGATTTTACAGTACAAAATAATTGAGGCGTATTCTTATAATTTTTATGGAAGCATTGTGAATTGCAGTCGTATTAGATTTGATTGAGATCTGTGAGCTGTGCTTGGCACATAATGTGCTGCTTTATAAAAATCAAAGTGTTTTTCCTCTAGATGCCCTTGGAAATCGTTTAGAGTCAGAAGGAGAGGGAAATCTATCTACCCAAGCCTGCTTGTGTTATATATCTTCGGGGAATGTGGATAGGTTGGCAGAGTGCTGGGTTAGAACTCATGAAACCTCAACACCACTTGCCTTGCAGGTAACACAGAAGTCTGCCCATAAATTGCATGAGAGTTGTGTATTGTTTTTTAAATAGATCTCTAGAAAAGAGGTATAGCTGTTACAGGCTTAGCTACCAGCTGATGCTTTCATATAACAATCCAGGGATTTTATGCTTTCATTTTATTGAATACCTAGTGTGTGCTGATGACCATATTCTTTTTATAGGAACTGGTGGAGAAAACAATGGTATTGCGAAAGTCGATTGAATTACTTCGAGGGGCAGGACAGTCTCCACAATGCCCTGTGCTTGCAGAGAAGGTAGCACAATATGCCAGTTTGCTGGCATCTCAGGGGAACCCAACTGCTGCCATGAGCTACTTACCTGAGGACTCTGAGGAGGTATAATAATTATGTTGATAAGATTTTGAGACCAAAACTAAAATATTTATTTCATCAGGTTAAAATGTTCATTATTTTATCTTCTTGATATGAAGTTTGTATTAGTAGATCAGAAATGATTGGATTAATAGCATTGTTGAATACATTTTTAAACTTCTAAATATGGTAGGGTTTGTTTGCATATGGTGGAATTAATGTTAATCTGGCAAATAGATGGTGATTTAGCCTTGAAAGTATATTCTCATTTAATGTAATATACAGTTGCAAAAAAAAGTATGTGAACCCTCTTGGAATGTTATGGATTTCTGCACAAATTGGTCATAAAATGTGATCTGATCTTCATCTAAGTCACAACAATAGACAATCACAGTCTGCTTAAACGAATAACGCACACATAATTAACTGTTACCATGTTTTTATTGAATACACCATGTAAACATTCACAGTGCAGGTGGAAAAAGTATGTGAATCCCTAGAGTAATGAGATCTCCAAGAGCTAATTGGAGTGCGGTGTCAGCCAACTGGAGTCCAATCAATGAGATGAGATTTGAGGTGTTGGTTACAGCTGCCCTGCCCTATAAAAAACACACACCAGTTATGGGTTTGCTTTTCACAAGAAGCATTGCCTAATGTGAATGATGCCTCGCACAAAAGAGCTCTCAGAATAATTGTTGCATAAAGCTGGAAAGAGTTATAAAAATATCACCGAAAGCCTTGCTGTTTATCAGTCCATGGTAAGACAAATTGTCAATAAATGGAGAAAGTTCAGCACTGCTGCTACTCTCCCTAGGAGTGGGCGTCCTGTAAAGATGACTGCAAGAGCACAACGCAGACTGCTCAATGAGGTGAAGAAGAATCCTAGAGTGTCAGCTGAAGACTTACAAAAGTTTCTGGCATATGCAAACATTCCTGTTAGTGAATCTAAGATACCTAAAACACTAAACAAGAATGGATTTCATGGGAGGATACCACAGAGGAAGCCACTGCTGTCCAAAAAAAAAAAATTGCTGCACATTTACAGTTTGCACAAGATCACCTGGATGTTCCACAGCAGCACTGGCAAAATATTCTGTTGACAGATGAAACCAAAGTTTAGTTGTTTAGAAGAAACACACAACACTATGTGTGGAGAAAAAGAGGCACAGCACACCAACATCAAAATCTCATCCCAACTGTGAAGTATGGTGCAGATACCTGTCTAAGACAGGTATTTGCACCCACTTCTGGGCATAGACTCCCACGGGAGTCTATGCCTCTTCCTGTCCCGCTGCGCTGTCGGCTGGGACACACGGGTCCCAGAGACAGCGCGGAGCATTCTCATTGCGCTGCGCGACTCTCACATGCGCAGTAGGGAACCGGGAAGTGAAGCCGCAACGCTTCACTTACTGATTCCCTGACCGAAAATGGTGGCGGCAGCAGCTGAGAGCTGAGCGATTGATTGGCCTCGGCTGCCAACATCGCTGGACTCCAGGAAAGGTAAGTGTCCATTTATTAAAAGTCAGCAGCTGTAGTATTTGTAGCTGCTGGCTTTTAATATTTTTTTTCAGGTGGACTCCCTCTTTAAGGCCATCTGTCCACCAGCTGAAGCTCAGCAGAAGATGGGTGTTGCAACAGGACAACAACCCAAAGCATAGAAGTAAATCAACAACATAATGGCTTAAACAGAAGAAAATACACCTTCTGGAGTGGCCCAGTCAGAGTCCTGACCTCAACCCGATTGAGATGCTGTGGCATGACCTCAAGAAAGCGATTCACATCAGACATCCCAAGAATATTGCTGAACTGAAATAGTTCTGTAAAGAGATATGGTCAAGAATCACTCCTGACCATTGTGCACGTCTGATCTGCAACTACAGGAAACGTTTGGTTGAAGTTACTGCTGCCAAAGGAGTTTCAACCAGTTATTAAATCCAAGGGTTCACATACTACTTCAACTTGCACTGTGAATGTTTACATGGTGTGTTCAATAAAAACATGGTAACATTTAATTCTTTGTGTGTTATTAGTTTAAGCAGACTGTGATTGTCTATTGTTGTGACTTAGATGAAGATCAGATCACATTTTATGACCAATTTGTGCAGAAATCCGTATCCTTCCAAAAGGGTTCACATACTTTTTTTTTTTTTTTTTTGCAACTGTAATCGCAAGTTACCATCCTACGATTGTAACATTTCTTATTCTGTATTGAAGAAATCAGTACATGAGCTGCGGAATCGTTTGCTGAATGCTCAGGGACAGGCTGTGAATGGTCAGCCCTATGCCTCTAAGGCACCCAGTAACCATCCTTCACCTGTAGCCAAACCAAGCAAAGTATCAGAAGTCCCTGCATACAAAGATGGAAGTAAACAGGTGAGTGACCATTTCTGTCCATTTAATGCCACAAATGTAGACTGCTGTACATCCGTGCTTTCTTGCACTAGTATGCTTCCAACTCTGGGTGGCAGTACTGTTCCAGTTCCCTGTATACTATGTCTGCTTTCTTTCATATCTAGTGTTCCGTTGTATTCTTTTCCAATACAGTTTGTTTGACATTAGTAGTTATACTGCAATTCTTTATGTAATTCATCTAACTTGAGTGCAGTAGATGTTTAATAATATATTATTATTTTTTTTTTTTTTTTTTTACTTTTAAACAGGTAATGTTTATTGAACATTATTGCAGAGATTACAATCACAGTGGCATACACCGAACATTCAAAAGGTGTTGCATCATAACCATAACAATAGATAAAAAAAACATTTCTCCAATACAGTAGCCAGTATATATCACTGCCAAGGAAAGTCCAAACATTGACATATTATTTACTGTAATATTACATCAAATTCCCTCATCACACGTGGCAGCCTCCTGCAGCCATTTATCCCATATTCTATGATATTTTGCTGGGCAACCTCTATTTTTATATAAGAATTTTTTGTATGGGAGCGTAAAATTTACTTCCCGTTTCCAGTCCTCAACCTGGGGTGGAAGGGGCCTCATCCACTGTCTAGCTATCACTTTTCGAACAGAAAACAAAGTTTCCTGCAGGAAAGTGCCAGTAATTTTATCTAATACGTCAGGAAATATCCCTAGTAGACATGGTTTGGGGTCGAGAGCCAAGGGCGAGCCCATAACATCATGTAGAAATGACACTACTTGGTTCCAAAGCTCCTGTAGTTTGGGGCAAGACCATATGAGATGGAAGAACGTCCCAGTCTCTAGAGTACACATCGGGCACAGCACAGATTGATTCGTATTATATTTGGCGGTCCTGAGGGGGGTGAAGTATGCTCTATGCACTATATAAATCTGAGAAAGCCTGTCTTGGAGCCTAGGGGACACCAACTTGCACGTCTCCAGAGCCTCCTCCCACTCCTCATCCGTCAGTTCACCCACATCGCCCTCCCAGCGGGACTTCAGAGCATACGCTAGTCTCGCCGAGACGGGGGCCATAAGCATACCATAAAAACATGAGATAAGCTTTTTGGGATCAGTATCCTTCACTATGGCAACAATAGGATTGGGAGCAGGCCGAGGCAATGCCTGTGGAAACTGTGCTCCAAGTGCATGTTGAACCTGTAGGTATTGATATAGCATAGTGTTTGGAATACCAAATTCCTCCTGCAGCGCCTGAAACGTTTTAATAGTACCATGGTGGATCAGGTGATGCAGGTAGTATATTCCCCTCGATACCCATAACTTAACGCCCTGGATCTTTTGAAGTTCCGGCATTTGTTTGTTATGCCAAAGTGGGGTATAGTCATTTGGTGATGTAACATTCAGTTTAGTGGATGCCAGATCCCAAATCCTTCTGTAATGAAAAAGCATGGAGTGTTTACCTGGCTCCCCAACAGGGCTCCCCGCCCCCGTCGAGATAGCAGCTATCGGGTCATCTGCAATTTGTGCCCAAGTAGGGCAGAGAAGGGTAAGAAAACGTTGTTTATCAGTCTTGTCCACATGAAAAAGCTGAGACAGTTGTGAGGCAACATAATAATGGTTTAGATCTGGAAGAGCCATGCCCCCCATATCAGTTGGGCTTTTCAAAGCCTGCCAAGCAAGCTTGTGTCTATTATTCCCCCATACAAAGGGCCTAAGGAGACTTTCAAGGGATTTAAAATATTTCAGTGGCAAATATACCGGGGTATGCCACAACACATACAGTAGTTTAGGTAATAGGACCATTTTAATCAGATTAACGCGCCCCCAAACCCCAAGGGGAAGGCGAGACCAGGCCTGAATCTTGGTACGCACCAGGGAGAATAATGGTTCTACATTCAGCGCAATATAGTCTGCTGGATTCCTAGAGACATATACCCCTAGATATTTAATAGTGCCAACCCGCTGTAGAGGCAGACTGGCCTGAGATTCTGACTGTGGAAAAATGTCAATAGGTAAAATTTGGGACTTTTCCCAGTTTATACGGAGACCGGAAAAGCTACCAAACCACTCTATCATGTGTAGGGCCTTTGCGAGGGAAGGGCCCGAGTCCGCCAGGTATAGCAATGTGTCATCAGCATATTGACTGATTTTTTCGGTTAGTCGACCCATCGTCAGTCCCCTAATCGCGGGGTCCGCACGAATCGATACCGCTAAAGGTTCAGCAGCCAAGGCATATAGTAGCGGGGACAGTGGGCACCCCTGTCTGGTACCCCTACTAAGGCCAAACGCCCGGGAAGACCACCCATTCGCCACCACCTTAGCCGTTGGGTGATGATACAGCAGCCTCACCCACCGGATAAAATTCGGGCCAAAGCCGTATCCCGCTAGACACTTCCACAAGTACTCCCATTCCACTGAGTCAAATGCCTTAGCCGTGTCAAGTGTCACTACCACGCTCACCCACCGCCTCATGTGTTGCCTGTAGATTCATAAATAGCCTGCGTAGATTGAACGACGTATTCCGCCCTGGCATAAAGCCCGCCTGGTCAGCCTGAATCAGGCTAAGGATCACTCCGTTCAACCTAGTAGCGAGTATTTTAGCTAAAATCTTAATATCTACCTGCAATAGGGAGATTGGGCGGTATGATTCCGGGAAACCCGGATCATTTCCAGGTTTGGGAATCAAAACTATCGTTGCCTCTCTCATGGACGGAGGCAATGTCAGTGTATCAAAAAGATTCCCGTAGAGGGCGAGAAGCCTAGGCGCCAGCACATCTTGGTATCGGGAATAAAATTCAATGGGAAGACCATCTGACCCCGGTGACTTGGATTTTGCAAATTCCGCAATAGCACCCACTATTTCATCAGTGGTCAGGGGAGCCTCCAGAGCCTGCACCTGTTCCTCCGTAACTTGGGGGAGGGAAACCTGCGCCAGAAAGCTGTCCATCGGAGCGGTGTCGTCTGAGACTGTAGTGGTGTATAAGTCCGCAAAAAAGTCTTGAAATCTAGCTGTCACCTCGGAAGGGTCCGTGATCATTGTATCACCCTGACCTCGCAAAGAAATAACAACCGGGGGCCTGTCTTCCCTGTGCACCAAATATGCTAGCAACTTACCAGCGCTCTCCCCAGATTCAAAATATTTTTGTTTGGTAAAAAAAAGTTTCTGTCGGGCCTTGTCTTGGTGCAGCTGGGAAACCACTCTCGACTGTAGTCTAAGTGCGTCAGCATTTGCCGTAGACGGGTCATCTATGTAGGTGCGTTCCCTGGAGCTCAAATCTGCCTCAGCCTCAATAATAACAGTAGCCGAGTCAGCTTTGAGCCTATTAATGTGGGCAGTCAGCACCGATCGAGCGTGTAATTTAAATGTATCCCACACTACTGGAACTGGGGCCGTGTGGTCATTATCCTCAAAATTTTTTATCCACTCCGCCTCAATAGTGTCATCTTCGGGTAATAATGTCAGCCAGAACGGATTTAGCCGCCCCGTCCGTGGAGGCCTACCCAGGGGTACGTCAAGCACTACAGAGTAGGGGCTGTGGTCCGAAAGTAGTCTGGGGCAGAACAATACTTCTCTGAGTCTGGGAGTGAGTTGCTTAGATATTAGTATAAAATCAATACGGGAGAGAGAACCATGTGTGGGTGAGAAGCATGAATACTCCTTCTTTTGAGGGAATTTGTATCTCCAAGTGTCCACAAGATGAACAGTGGTTATAAGCCTGGACAACCTAGTGGTCCCAGCTTGCCCCATCATCAACTCGGGGGGCTTAAGCCTATCCAGGGAAGGGTTAAGCGTAGTGTTGAAATCCCCCAGCCAAATAACAGGAACCGCCGGATGTCTGGACATAAAAGACAGTCCCTCTACAACTAGCGTCATGGTAAATGGAGGGGGGATATAAAAGGCCATAATAAGGTAGGGTTCCCCATACAATTTAGCATGTAGAAAAACAAACCTGCCCTGTGGGTCAGTAAGAAGTTCACAAAGTTCAAACTGGACAGACTTAGCTACTAGTACCGAAACCCCCCTCGAATGAGACGTGTAGGTGGAATGAAATGCCCACCCAATCCAAGGGCGTTTAAGGGCCATCTGCAGTCCACCCTCCACATGCGTCTCAACTAGCACCATCACTTCCGCCCTTTGCTTTTTGAGGAACGTGAAGGCTGCCGCGCGCTTAATTTTATCGCGCAGGCCCCTCACGTTCCAGGTAAGAAACCGTATAGATGCCATAAAGATTCATAGAAAGTAATAAGTGCAGTCGGCCTACCCCCTAACAGTCCTCCTATAAACGCACCCCAATACAATCGTGCTTGATCAAGCCCGAACAGGGGCTGCATAGGCAGTAGTGGTAAAAAACATTCAGTAAAAGCAACACTTAGTTCAGATACATACTTTGGTATATTTATAGTAATCTTCTGCATAGAAACCCTAACCAAACCACCCCCCTCCCCCCACCCTACCCTGCACCAACCCCAACTTGTGCGGGCATATTCCCTGAAAAACCAAACATGTCTGGCTGGGAAAACCAGTTTCATTAAATCAATAAAAAGGTTTAGAACAATAAGTCTGAAAGAGGGTCGCGGCCACTGGTACCAGAGGGCAAGGCAAAGCAGAGCCCCCTGTATAACAGCACACAGTGGTGACCCGGGTAAATAAGCAAAAGTGTCAGTTGCTGTCCAGTCCCGGTGATCAGCTCCCTCATAACAAGAAGAAGTCCCAGCAGACAATGGAGCAGTGTTCCGCTGCACCGTGCAATTAGACCGTAGGCCCAACATGTCTCCCCTTGCTCCGGGAGAAAAAAGAAGAAAGAAAAAAAAAAAAAAAGGAAAAAACAAAATTATTAAAACAAAACACACAGGTATGTATTGCAGAAAAGGTCCCCCAACAGGGACACTAAGAAAAAAGGGAAAAAGTTGATCCATTAACGTTGACACCATCAGCTGGCGTAAATGTGCCAGAATCGGAAAGTTCAGCAGATCTCAAAGTAGAAACGGGCATAAAGGTAACATACGCCTCAGATGCAAGCACCCTGGCGATATTAGAGCAGCAAATAGAGATCAGGCAACCTGCCTCCGTTCCAGGACACCAGGGGAGAAACAACAAAAGGTGTTAGCCCACACGTCCCAAAGGGTCTCAGGCAGCTCCATTTTGAGGCACTCTGCGTTCCAGCCATGCTATGACCTCCCTGGGTTGTTCAAAGAAGAGCGCCCGGTCTCCTGCCTCTACCCTGAGGCGTGCTGGGAATAGCATAGAGTATTTCACTTGCTGTGCACGTAGTAATCTTTTGGCCTCCATGAAACTCTGTCGGCGTTTCTGGACGTCCGCGGAGAAATCAGGGAAGATTGCAACTTTAGTATTGCCCATAGGGATATTACCCTTTTCCCGAGCCATGCGGAGTGCAGCATCTCTGTCCTTATAATTCAGGAGTTTTGCAATAAAGGTGCGTGGAGGTGCACCCTGCGGTGGAGGCCTGGCAGGCATACGGTGCGCGCGTTCAACCGCCAACATGGGGGAAAAAGACTCTCGGCCATAGGTACTTATCAGCAATTGTTCCAGAAAAGTTGTAGGGTCCTTACCCTCAGCCCCCTCCGGAAGACCAATCAATCGGATATTGCACCTGCGTATGCGATTTTCCATTTCGTTCTGTTTAGCAATCAGGAGATCTATTTGCTTCTGAATGTGGTCTGCATCATTTTGCAGTGGTGGGAGAGCGTCTTCCACATTACTGATACGGGTCTCAGTGTCCCTTACCTAGTCACGCAGTTTCTGAAAGTCCTGCCTCAATAAAGATATGTCCGTTTGCACTTCCTCAATTTGGGATGTAAGGGACGTGCGGCACAATGTAATGGCTTCAAGAAGCCTGTCCGTGTCTCCCGCCACACGCGGCCCTCCCGGCTCCACCGCGCCGCCATTTTCCTCCCCCTCCTCACTCACATGTCGGCGGTATTGTGACAACCGCGCCGCCGCCGATTGTCGGGATTTCGAGGGAGACATATGTACTGGAGTGGAGGGATGCCTGCCAGACGTGTTTAGGTGAGTATCGGCGCTGTGGTGTCACAGGATCAGCGTGGGAGACAGGATTCCTCGGCAGAGCTCCGGAGATACGCGTCCTACTCCATGCAAGGTCAGGCCATGCCCCCAATAATATATTATTTTTAAACTGTACAGATCACGTTTACAATAAAATGTCATAAAGCAAATCTTTTCTATATATGGAAAAAAAAACGTGCCAGGCCAGTATAACCCATCCTTCTCCTGGTAAGCCTAAGTTTTTTTGCTAATGTCAATGAGGATGGATGTCCTTTCTCTGCAAAGCTGTGGAAAATCTAACCTTTTTGCTAGCTATTTTTTTTTCCTCATTCAAGATTGCCTTTTTTTTTTTTTTTTTTACTGGATCAGGGTTTCCTTAGCATTTATTGTAAAGTAAGGTGTGTCAAAACCGTGGACCACGAAGCCCTCTGATGTGGCCTGCGACCTCAAAGCACATGCCCAGGGTTGGCAATCTGTACATCGCAATCTAGGCTTGTCGACAGGCCATCCCAGAGTGCAGTGAGCCAGCACTGGCAGCAGAGAGGAGGAACCGCATAACCCAAAGCTTCCTTTGTAGCACAGAGTCCTGTCACAGGCAGAGTGATACCAATGCACTCTACCTCTAATCCTTACTAGCAGCCTGGAGAGCAATGTCAGCAGCAGCTGCAAGAGGAAAAGATCAGTGTATTAAATAACACAAACACTTGGCATAATTGCTTTTGTAATGGGCAATTAGCACCTTTAAAGGGGTTAACAACTATTAGGTTGCTTTCACACTGATCCACGGGTGCAGAGCAGCCAACCTGTCTACAGTTCCCAAATCAAAAGGGGCAATCTGCCCCATCTTGGGTCTCAAGTCCCTAAATGTTTTCATTTGGGCCCATATATTCAGCATATAATACACAAGGTCTGTCACAGCCTTCCTTCATGTGACCTCTAGACCTCAAGGAAGCATACTTGCATATGCCTATTTTTCCAGCACATCAGCAATTCGTTCCTTTTGCTATGGGTCCCTCAGCACTTCTGTCTGTGGCCTACCATTCATTGTGCTAGTCTTACTGCTCTTCCAGGGCATCCTGATAGTGGTATATCTGGACAACCCCCTTTTCTTAATCGTACATCACGGGACACAGAGCCATAGTAATTGCTATGTGGGTTATAGGCCACCTTCAGGTGATGGACACTGGCACACCCTAAGACAGGAAGTCCACTCCCTATATAACCCCTCCCACTACTGGGGGTACCTCAGTTTTTTCGCCAGTGTCTAAGGTGTTGGTCACGAGTAAAGATGTGCGGTTCTGAGCTCCATTGGAGCAATCCTTGCTGGGGCTATCTATGCAGCCAAAACCATTCAAAGTGTCTTTTTAGGCCGAATTGGCCGGGTGTGGCTTAGCGCAGCGTTGGTGTGCAGCCACATCCAGCGCAGGGGTACTTTAAAAGGCTCCATTTTGTACTGACTGCAGCTGTCAGAGATGCACAAAAGCTAAAAAGGGGCCTGTAAGTGGTGACACAGGCATTACTTTGACACATTTACTGAAGCATCAGGCTGAGCTTTAATTGCAGCGACAGTTGCTGGACTATTTGCTCAAGCAATGCCTGCAATTTCTTCTGGTAGTACCTCTGCATTTGTGCATCAGACTATGGTCAGAAGGGGAGGTAGAAACACCCCAAAAGGGGCCCCAAAATGCTCTCCTTCAAGCTCTAAGCGGCCTAAACTCATCTTTGCAATGGCATCCTCCTCTGAGAGGGGGTGGCCCGTCAGAGTGAGCTATCAGGGCTATCAAGTATTGCAATTGTTTTCAATACTGTCTATATTACTGGAGAGGGTTTTTTCCTCAAGCTTTACAGATTATAGGATTGGCTAGCGGCTTTAATCGCATCCAAGAATGGGATAAAATGTGACAGGTCCCTTTCCATTACCCAGGACCCTCAAACTGAGGATCTGGGGGTGGGAGATGAATTTCCCTCAGGAGACTGTGGAGATTGATGGTGCCTTTTTACTACTCTTCATTGAGTCAGTTGATATGCCCACTTTTTGTTTGGGTTCACTAAAGCCTCCCCAAGCTGTGCATGCCTTTTCTGTCCGTCCATTGCTGGAACTGAGCATTTTTCTCAAATCGCCTTTCAGGACAACCCCGGAGAGAGTGTAGCTCCACCTTCTTCTCAGGAAACGCATGCCCACTTTTAAAATGTCGGCATTGCAGAAACAGCCTTTTTGAGCTGATATAGCATATTCCCTTGGTCCTGTTGACAAGGAAACTCATTTTTTTGGTAGCCATATCTTCTGCAAGAAGGTTATCAGAGTTGGCTGCTCTTTCTTGTAAAGAGCCATATTTGATTAATCACAAGGATAAGGTAGTATTGCGTCCTCATCCTAACTTTCTACCGAAGGTAGAGTCTAGTTTTTATCCGAACCAGGATATTATTCTGTCTTCATGTTTCCCTGTTCTACAGAAGGGAAATGACTACATTCTCTTGATGTGGTGAGAACACTTAAGGTCTACTTGAAGGTGACTGCTCAGATTCGAAAAACAAATGTTTTTTGTGTTGCCTGAAGGTCCTAGAAAAAGGACAGGCAGTTTTGAAATCTACTATTTCTAAATGGATTCAGCAAGTAACTGTTCAGGCTTGTAGTTTAAAAAGGAGGATTCCACCCTCTCAACTCAAAAGCGCACTCCACTAGAACTGCTAGTGCTTTGTGGGAGTGAATCACCAAGCTTCCATGGTTCAAATCTGCAAGGCTTCAACTTGGTTTTCAGTCCATACATTTACCAGATTTTATCAGCTGAATGTAAAAAGGCATGAGGATATCACCTTTGGGCGTAGTGTGCTGCCGGCAGCAGTATAAGTCCTCTAGTCTCATGTTGCCCTAATTCTGTTGTCTCTCTCCCCTCAGTTGGCATTGCTCTGGGACATCCCACATAGTAATTGCTATGGCTCTGTGTCCCGTGATGTACGATTAAGAAAATAGGATTTTTATAACAGCTAACCTGTAAAATCCTTTTCTTTGAAGTACATCATGGGATACAGAAGTCCCTCCCCTCTTTCTGGTATACACGTGTATTGCTTTTCTACAAAAACTGATGTACTCCCAGTAGTGGGTGGTGTTATATAGGGAATAGACTTCTTGTCTTAGGGTGTGCCAGTGTCCATCACCTGAAAGTGGCCTATAACCCACATAGTAATTACTATGGCCCTGTGTCCCATGATGTACTACAAAGAAAATGATTTTTACAGGTAAGCTGTTATAAAAATCCTATTTTAAGGGACAAGTCTGCACAGGTTCTGGCTGACAGCATAGACTGAACCATCCAGACCTAGCAAAGGTTTGGATCTTGAACCTGCAGAAGTCAGCGCTAAGATAAACACATTACTTAGAGTATCTCACTCATTCTAGACACTGCTCAGAAGTTTTTCTTACCCAGGAAAAACTTCAAAATTCCAGGTCCCAGAATTAGACTTTTTAGTTCAGGTACTGTCCATCTTTGACCGATTTTGGTTTCCCCTGCAACACTAGACACCTCGACTGTAGGATCATCTTATTTGAACTTAGCCGGACGACGCCACAGCAGTGGTTTGTATCAGTCAGGGAGGAACCAGAAGTCTCACCCAGGGAAGAGGTAGAAGAGCTCCTGTTCTTGGTGGAACTTCTTATCCCAGCCTTGTTAACCATCTACATCTCAGGCATGGGTGATTGGTAGGCAGACAACCTCAGTCAGCAACTCCTAGATCAAGAGGTGTTTTAGAACCTGTGTCAAAGATGGGGGAAACTGAATATGGACCTCCCAGGTTTAATAGCAAACTGGACAGGTTTTGTACAGGGATTCTCTGACAATCCATGGATGCTTTGGTGGCTCTGTGGTATTAGTACAGCTGTTCTCCCCCTGAAACTCCTCCTTCATCTGCTCTGCAGGATCAAGAGGGAAGGTAATTTTGGTAATCCTCATATATCTCCAGACGGTCACAGGCAGATGTGGCACTAGATCAGACTCAGCAGATGCTGCATGGGCACATTATATTGACTACATTTTCTGTCCAAAAGACTAATTTACCACCTTGTTTCATGGTCACTGGCTTTAATGGTCAGGCTGTAGAAGCCCAGGTCATGAGCAGAACAGGGGCATATCTGAATCAGTGACTCTCATGATGCTAGATGCTAGGAACTCTACTTCCCACCAGGCATTGAAGAATTTCCTTTGCTCCTGCTTTTTCAACTCTTTCCATGCAGAGTTTGTCAACACCTAGGAAAGCTGGTTGCGTCCCCCAAACTTTTATTGGTGGTGTACCCATTTGAGTAGGAATTTAAGTGGCGCCTCCTTAAAGGACAAAAGTTTTGTATTGAATCCATCAAATCTAATAATAAACCAACCCCTGCTTGATGCTCCCAGAGGTATCGCAATAAATACATTTAAAAATTGCAACATGATAGTTTAAAACTTCACTGATGCCCCGAACTTATAACAGTGAATCAAAATATACACACATGCTGCGCTGTGTAAATTAAAGTGGTAGTTAACCACTGGGTGATTTACATTTTTTTTCTGTTTTCTGACCTGAAAGGTAATGTCATAATGTGCTAGTATGCATTGCATACTTGCACATTTTGTGACACTTACCTGAAAACGAAGCATTCCAACGATGCGCTGTCACCGCTGGAGGCCACTTTCATCTTTACCAGGTCTTCGTTCCGGATAGGCAGAGTCTGGCTGTGTGACTGGTCAGATCTGCAAAAATGTCACTCCCACACATGCGTGGGGAAGCCGCCGTTTATGGATGGCTGTTCCTTCACAGTAAATGTGCCAGTGACGTCATCGGCTGCATGTACAGTAAATATCTCCTAAATGGTGCATGTTTAGGAGATATTTACAGTACCTAATATCTAAGCCTTATTATAGGCTTACCTATAGGTAAAAGTTAGAGATGGGAGTTTACTTCCGCTTTAAATAATCTACAAAACAAACATTCACTATTTAAAAAAAAAAAGTGCTGTTTCAAACTATTAAATTAATGAATTCAAATAAATATCAGTGATATCAATAATATCAAAATGCATGACTTCATGTATCAAAAATGAAAAAAATTATGGAAAAGTCAATATATACGTGCAATATCCAGTGTCGTCTTGTGAAAAAACTCCACACATTTGCTCTGTGACCTCCACGTTTCAGACCCCTACTGAGGAAGTCAACGTCTAGGGATGTAATGTGTATGGGGCGGAGCCTGCTTATCTGATGTCATACTGCAGCCATCTCGTTATGTGAGGATTCATATGACATGTTTTAAAGCCAGCACTGCTAAAGTGCCTCATTTGTGAGTTTACTTTTATACCTTTTGAGAATAATTCTTTTGTCAAACTGAGAACACTTGATCATGTATTTTGTTCCTCTTTATATAGCGTTTATCCCTGAGTACACCTGAGATTCTGGGAGCCGGTAGGAGGAAATAGGAGATATTGAGGGACAGCACGCTATACAGATCCTATGGCAGTGATGGCGAACCTTGGCACCCCAGATGTTTTGGAACTACATTTCCCATGATGCTCTGCTACACTGTAGAGTGGATAAGCATCATGGGAAATGTAGTTCCAAAACATCTGGGGTGCCAAGGTTCGCCATCACTGTCCTATGGTATTTCCTGCGGGGAACAGCTGATTATGACCCACTGGTAAAACAGGGGTCATAATGAGCACACTGGTGGAGGAAAGCACAAGCACATTGTGGATTTATTTCTCTTACACTGTGGTGGAATTGTATCTGAATAGAAATATTCCATCAACGATCAAAGGACTATTTTTTTACTGAGATTTATGAATTTATGGACACTTTGCACTTTATTATTAATTTATTATTAACTTTGATTATAGTATAATGGTATATGACTAATTGCATAGTATTTTGGCACGTTACCATTATTCAATATGATGTATGTAGATGTTTCATATACTATTGCATTTATTTAGAGAAATTGTTTGTATTACACAGTTCTACACTGTAGAACTAAAATAGCGCTGCACCAGATTTAGGTTTTTATTGACTCCCCAATTATCCACATCTCTGCTATTACAGATCAGCATGTCAAGCAGAAGGTTAATATTGATTCCTTCTTGCAAACTCTTTTTCCCCCGACTGCTTTTTTTTTCTCCTCCTCATATAAACCACAGACCAGGAAAAAATGAGAAATGACTCATTAGTGTAATTCCATATGTAAACAAACATTTAAAAAACAAAGGCGCTTCAGCAGTTACTGCTGGGTTCCCTTCCTAAAGCCACATCCAGAGCTAAAAGCCAGCCGCTCTGCACCCCGCTTGTATTGCATCAAGCCCAGACAATATCACAGCTACCTCAGCCTACCCCTAATCCACGTGTTTCATCAGCAAAAGACTTTGTCAAAGGGATTGCTGAGTGGTGCATTCTCTTAGCATTTAATCTACAATCTCCATGTTTTAACCACAATTCCACAAATTCCAACAGAAAGCCGCAAAATTAGTAGATTACAGAAACAATCTTACCAGCCTCATATATAGTATCTCACAAAGTAGGAGTACACCCCTCAAATTTTTGTAAATCTTTTCTTCTTTCTTTTCATGTGACAACACTGAAGAAATTACACTTTGCTACCATGTAAAGTAGTGAGTGTACAGCTTGTATAACAGTGTAAATTTTCTGTCCCCTCAAAATAACTTAACACACAGCCATCAATGTCTAAACTGCTGGCAACAAAAGTGAGTACACCCCTACGTGAAAATGTCCAATTTGGGCCCAATTGGCCATTTTCCCTACCCGTTATGTGACTTGTTAGTGTTACAATGTCTCAGGTGTGAATAGGGAGCGGGTGCGTTAAATTTGGTGTTATCACTCTCGCGCTCTCATACTGGTCACTGAAAGTTCAACATGGCACCTCATGGCAAAGAACTCTGAGGATCTGGAAAAAATTGTTGCTCTACATAAAGATGGCCTAGGCTATACGAAGATTGCCAAGACCCTGAAACTGAGCTGCAGTATGGTGGCCAAGACCTTACAGCGGTTTAACAGGACAGGTTCCACTCATAACAGGCCTCGCCATGGTTGACCAAAGAAGTTGAGTGCATGTGCTCAGCACCATATCCAGGGTTTGGCTTTGTGAAAGACGTATGAGTGCTGCCAGTATTGCTGCAGAGGTCAAAGGGGTAGGGGGTCCACCATCAGTACTCAGACCATAAGCCGCACACTGCATCAAATTGGTCTGCATGGTTGTTGTCCCAGAAGGAAGCAGCTTCTAAGGATGATGAACAAGAAAGGCCCCAAACAGTTTGCTGAAGACAAGCAGACTGAGGACATGGATTACTGGAACCATGTCCTGTGGTCTGATGAGACCAAGATAAAGTTATTTGGTTTAAATGGTATTAAGCGTGTGTGGCGGCAACCAGGTGAGGAGTACAAAGACAAGTGTGTCTTGCCTACAGTCAAGCATGGTGGTGGGAGTGTCATGGTCTGGGGCTTCATGAGTGCTGCCGGCACTGGGGAGCTACAGTTCATTGAGGAAACCATGAATGCCAACATATATTGTGACATACTGAAGCAGTGCATGATCCCCTCCGTTCGGAGACTGGGCCGCAGGGTAGTATTCCAACATAATGACCCCAAACACACCTCCAAGATGACTACTACCTTGCTAAAGAAGCTGAGGGTGAAAGGGGATGGACTGGCCAAGCATGTGTCCAGACCTAAACCCTATTGAGCATCTGTGGGGCATCCTCAAATGGAAGGTAGAGGATCGCAAGGTCTCTAACATCCAGCAGCTCCGTGATGTCATCATGGAGGAGTGGACGAGGACTCCAGTGGTAACCTGTGAAGCTCTAGTGAACTCCATGCCCAAGAGAGTTAAGGCAGTGCTGGAAAATAATAGTGGCCACACAAAATATTGACAATTTGGGCCCAATTTGGACGTTTTCACTTAGGGGTGTACTCACTTTTATTGCCAGCGGTTTAGAGGGGACAGAAAATTTACACTGTTATACGAGCTGTACACTCACTACTTTACATTGTAGCAAAGTGTCATTTCTTCAGCGTTGTCACATGAAAAGAAAGAAGAAACGATTTACAAAAATGTGAGGGGTCTATTCACTTTTGCAAGATAATATATATATATAATATAATATATATATATATTTATATTAATTTAATTTGTGGAGTTGTGGTTAAAACATGGAAATTATAGAATAAATGCTAAGAGAATGCACCAATCGGAAATCCCTTTGACAAAGTCTTTTGCTGACAAAACGCGTGGATTAGTGGTAGGCTGAGGTAGCTGTGATATTGTCTGGGCTTGATGCAATACAAGCGGGGTGCAGAGCGGCTGGTTTTTAGCTCTGGATGTTGCTTTAGGAGGGGAACCCAGCAGTAACTGCTGAAATGCCTTTTTATGTGCCTTTTGGTCTTTTTTTTTTTTTTTTTTTTTTGCTTTTGTTTTTTAAACGTTTGTTTACATATGGAATTACACTAATTGGTCATTTCTCATTTTTTCCTGGTCTGTGGCTTATATGAGGAGGAGAAAAAAAAGCAGCCAGGGGAGAAAGAGTTTGCAAGAAGGAATCAATAGTAACCTTCTGCTTGGCATGCTGATCTGTAATAGAAAAGGTGTAGATATTTGGGGAGTCAATAAAAACCTAAATCTGGTGCAGCACTACTTTAGTTCTACTGTGTAGAACTGTGTAATACAATTTCTCTAAATAAAGTACAATAGTATTTGAAACATATGCATACCATTATTCAATATGATGCAACGTGCCAAATACTATGCAATTAGTCATATACCATTATACTATAATCAAAGTTAATAATAAATGAATAATAATGTGCAAAGTGTCCATAAATTCTTTAATAAATAAAATCTCAGTAAAGTAATGTCCTCAATAATAGTGGCCACACAAAATATTGACAATTTGGGCCCAATTTGGACATTTTCACTTAGGGGTTTTCTCACTTTTGTTGCCAGCGGTTTAGACATTGCTGGCTGTGTGTTGCGTTATTTTGAGGGGACAGCAAATGTACACTGTTATACAAGCTGTACGCTCACTACTTTACATTGTAGTAAAGTGTAATTTCTTCAGTGTTGTCACCTAAAAAGATATAGTAAAATATTTACAAAAATGTGGGGAGTGTACTCCCTTTTGTGAGATACTGTGTGTGTGTATAGGTGTGTATATGTGTGTGTGTATATATATAATGTGTGTTATAAAATGCAACGCTAAAAAGCAACTTTCACCAAGCTTCATAGTGATCACTAAAATAAAAAAAAATCATAAAATATTATAATTTCTTTATAGAGTGCTAACATATAAATATACAGTATATAAACCAGAGGTTAAAATTAATGAACACTAATTTACATTGCAGGATAAATAGATGGTTTCAAAGCTGAAATAATAACCCAAAACTAAAGAGAATCCAGAGCAAAATAATCCCAAAACTGCTAAAACTAAAATTCACTAATAAAGGTCTAACTCAGTATTGCGATCATTAGGACTGTACGAATTTAAGCATGTAGATCCACTGTGCTTTCTTCTTGGTGATCTTCCTTGCTGTATTGGAACTTCTACAATGCTAGAAAACCTTATTAGCACCCCAGAATTGTAGCAGGATAGAATCTCTATTGTGAGCTTGCCTAAAGCGGGAGGGACACACTATGATGTTTATGCCCCTTCTCTGTATTATGTATATGTTCTGACAATCTTTTCATAAGAGTCTTAGTGTGGCCAACATATTGTAGCCCACACGGGTACTGTTGTACATATACAACATACAAGAGAGACCAACAAGGACATCATATTATAGAATGGAAGATTTTTAGGAGGGCACAGGGACAACGGGCTACAAGACCTACCTGGGAAAACCTATAAAAGATAAACTACGCTTGCATATGATCATTTTTCCCTGACATGGTAAATTGGGGAGAGTCAGCTATAATGCAGAGAGTGTAGAGCAGGAAGGGGAGTACAATCTCTGTAAACGAAGAGAGTGGTGAATGAAGGGGTCTTTAATCTCAGCAAAGTGTTTTTGAGTAAAAGAAATTTGCATTTTGAATTATGCCCTGAAGAGACCAGTTAATAGATTTGGGGTGTATATTGATAACCAGAAATATATCTGGAAATGAAATCTTAAGAAATATTTTTTTTCTAATACTTTAGATCCTAGATTGAGGGAAACATCTGTTATGGAGGGTTTTGATAGCGGATTGAGTAATCAATCCCCCCCCCCTTCCTTTCCCTAATTTATATTGTGAAAGGCATTAAAGAGCTGGAAAAAAAAATATTGTCATTCACCCAGCTGATTAAGGGGTAGGGGTGGTGATATTTGAGCTATTATCTGCACCTTGGATGTTCACCAAGGTATTGGCCTCAGGATTAGCCATTTTGTGCTCTCAATGCATCCCCATTGTTGGTTTTTTGGACAATCAGCTGTTAAGGAAACAGTTGGTAGTATTTGAGTGTAGTCCTGGACACCTCAGGCCAGAGTGTTAATTCAACAGTAGAAACTTCAGACTCGCTGATGTGAGATTCAAACTCTCCAGTCCAGGAATAGTCTGATTCTCTGCTTTTGTATGAAAGCCGGTCAGGTCCCAGAACAGACCAATTTGTTTGGCACCAAAGACCTGGTTTTTCCTCGTTTGGTGGTTTAGGAATTTGGCTCTGGAAACCAGGAAGTTTTTCCTCCCTATCCTTTGGATGATCCTTACAACAAATGCCAGCTTGTCTGGCTGGGGCTGGAGTCCTGAGCACTCTCTTGGTGCAGAGGACTTGGTAATCAGAGAAGTCTTGTCTCCTGATCAATATTCTGGTGCTTCTATTGATTTGGCTGTCTCTACAGCATTGAACTATCCAGTTGGAAAGTCATCTGGGTAATGCCATGACAGTGGCATACATCAACCATTTCTGAAGAACGAGAAGTTTTGTTGTGTCAAGAGAGGTAGATCCAATCCTGTCCCGGGCAGAACATTTGGCAGGAAGTTTTCTGCAACTGACAGTACCTGGACCTTGGGTTAGTGGTGCCTACACCCAGAGTTGTTCCAGGACCTATGTCACAGGCAGAAGATACTAGATGTGTACCTTCCTGGACTTAACAACAAACTAGGCTGGTTTGTTGCCAGGTATATGGATCCTTTAACAGATGAAATGGATGCTCTGGTGGCTCATTGGGATCAGTACAACCTGGTAAGACTCCTGGCAAAATGCTCTCTGGACTCTGTCAGATCATGATCTTTTGTTACAAGGATTAATTAACATTCCTGCTTTACAGTAGCACAGCTGTTTTAGGTCCACATTCTGAGGGACAAGTGCATCTCAGAATTTGATTCCTATGATAATAAAAGCTAGGAAGAACCACAAAACCCACCACTGCTATGTCACAATTAGCCCTCTCCCAAGGGAAAGCAACTCGCCAGATCTCAATGCCCCACATTTTATTGGGTCATCTTAACACGCATATTAATCTGATGACTCCTTTCCTAATAATTCTCTCTGCTTTTCCGCCTTTTATGACATAGGGTCTTTTCCGCAGGTATACAGAAAAGAAAAGAAGGGCTCCACTAGTGTAATATTTTTTCACTATTATATAATTTATTTAAAAACGCTCTTCACCCACAGCCTCAGACACGCCACACTCTCCTCATGGGGCTCGGGAGGAGGTAACACACGGCGTCTCACATCCCTCACTCCACCTTACACCTTACACATCCGGTCACGCCCCCTGCCTGGTCATGTGTAGGTCTATAGTGGCGTGTCTGAGGCTGTGGCTGGATGCAGTGAGGAGGGTCGGAGTTACCTGTTGAAGCCGGACGGGAGGAGAGACATACGTCCGCATTACGGAGCCGAGCTGAGCCGAGCCCTCGGGGAGCAGCGTTCACTTCCGGGTCCCGAGTCCCCGACGGAAACGACCGAGGACACACGGGGACACACGAGCACCCCCCAGCGCCCGCCCGCATCGGAGCCACCGAGCTTTGCTGGCTCTCGCGGAGCAACGCTGCATGCAGTGGACAACAAGTGGCTCTCCCCGCCCGCCCGCAAGCCGAGACAGAAGGAGGGAGGTAAGCGGTGGTGTGCGGGGGGGAGAAGAAGATAGAGGAACGAGGCATGGCAAAACAACGCTGCGGACATAGTAGACATTGTGGTGTCTGAAATCAGGCAAAAGTTAACAGGAGAAGTGTTGGCTGGGGATGAGGAGGTCCCTGAGCGTTTTTCTTTTTTTCTTTTCCCTCTCCCCTCCCCTCTCTGGAGTACATTGCTGTGTATCACCCTGTATTGCTCACCAGGACGTATTGCCTACCAAGTTGAATGAATGGTAATCAAGAGGTGTATGCAATTAACTACCTGCTGTAAAGGCAAGAGTTGGTGGCTAGTGAAGCCAGGAAAACTGTGTCGCTGGAGTTGGAGTTGAATAACTATGGAATGGCTATAAGGCAAGACCGCTGGTGCACTAAGTGATTTATTAAGGGATAGTGGCAGTCCTGAAAAACTAACTGATTTTCTGAATTAGTGCATGTGAAAAAAAAAAAAACAACACCAGCTGTGAAGTAAAAAAGCAGGGATTTAAATGTGATTCATGAAGTGTACGCTGGAGAGCTGGGTATAAGAATTCGCTAACACCGTATTAAACCTCTGAATGAGTGATGGTGGAGGACGGCTATGTCACAAGGTTAAGAAAGTGTTAAAAGTAATATTCAGGACTGATTTGAAGATCGGATGGGAATAAGATAAATAGAGAAGGAATACCCAAAGAGAGGGGGGAGGAAAGTGGCGAGAAGGGGGATAAGGAAAGGAAGAAAGATGCAACACCTGCGCTCGGCCAAGGAGAGGGGGGAAAAAAACATGCAACAGTCTGCCACGGCAGCTAAGTTGGAACAATTCGCTCATAACCCTGCACAATCATCTCAGACCCCTCCAAAAAAGGGGCAGACTAAGGGACAACAAGGGATACTGCCTGAAAGGAAAAGCACGGGACATGTTAATACCAATGTTAGCACGCAGGCAGGTGCAGTGGCAAAATGTTCAGTAAATAAGAATCCGGGTGCAGGGGAAGTGAATTTAGAAAATCTAGAGACTATAACAGGTGACCCCCTTCCGTCGGAAAAAGAGCCTACTATTAAGGATGTGTTAATGGCCGTAAATGCATGCAACATCTCACTAAAAGAATTGTGTACTCAAATGAAGGGAGTGAAGGATGACCTGCTGGTGGTAAGGCAAGATTTACAGAAAGTGGTGGAGAGGACGGTAGAACTTGAAATAAGGACCAGCAGGTTAGAAGATGATACAACCTTCCTAACTAAAGAGCTAGAAACTTTGAAGGAGCAGTTTACAGGATACACAATAAAAATGGACGATATGGAAAACAGACTTCGGAGGGACAATGTGCGTGTAGTGGGTCTCCCTGAAAAAAGCGAGGGTGTAAATCCTGCTGAGTTCATGGAACACCTACTAATTGATATGTTTGGAAGGGACACATTCTCAACAATGTTCTCTATAGAAAGGGCGCACAGAGTGCCTTTTAGAGCTCCACCTGAGGGAAGTCGCCCTAGGCCATTATTGATGAAATTATTAAATTATAAAGATAAAGTGGTGCTGTTACGGAAAGCAAGGGAAATGGGGAATATGGTGTATAAGGGGGATAGAATCTCATTATATGCCGATTTTTCCCCAGAACTTCAGAGAAAAAGGGCGGAGTTTTTTCAGGTGAAGCGTAGGCTACAGAAACTTAGATTGACGTACGCTCTTCTTTATCCCGCAAAGTTACGGATTAATGCATTGGGGTATACCCAGGTTTTTGGTTCCCCAATGGAAGTGGAAAAATGGATAGAAGAAAATAAAGAAAAATTTTAGACGTTGGGGTTCTCGGTAGTAAGAGGGTCAGGAGGTTAGAATGAGTTGGGGGGATGAAGTATGTGTTTTTGGTTTTTTTTTTTTTTTTTTTTTTTTTTGGTGTGTAGTATGGGAGGGGGGCGGGAGGGAGGTAATACACGGCGAGTGTAACAGGTGTGGGTGTCGAATAGGTTGTGAAGAGAGTGGTATAAGGTCACTAATAGCCCCTAGGGTAACACCTAGGAAGGTGGGGGAGGAGTGGGAGGGGGGTGGAACGGGGGGGGAGGGGGGGAAAATATGGGGGAGGTTGAAGGGGAAAAAAAATATGTTCGCACTAATGAATGGGGTGCAGGAAATAATCCAAATTAAGAAAGGACACAAAATATGGGGTGGTAAAACTTGGGGTGGTAAAAAACAAGGAAAACTTATTAAGTACAAGGGGGTAAATGGTATTAAACAGTTATATAGAATAATTTACACTAAGAGACACATAATATACGAGAAGTTAATAAAAGAAGGTAAGGGGGAGGTGGGGGGCACTGGGAGACAAGTGGATCTCAATAGTATCCTCAGCAGATTGGTTATCCTGCTCTCCTTTTTATCTGCTCTATTGTTTGTCTTTATTTGTTTATGGTTATGCAGGATGGAAAAATTAAGATAGGTTCCTGGAACGTGAGGGGCCTGGGGACGCAGGTGAAACAAAAAGCTGTGTTATCTATGTTGGAGGGATATGGAGTAGAGTTGTTCTGCCTGCAGGAGACCCACTTAAACAGAGATACAATATACCGGTTGCAGTGTAGAAAATATCAATTTCAATACCACTCTGTTTATTCGACATATAGTAGAGGGGTGAGTGTCTTGGTAAAAACGGGGGTGAATTTTGTATGTAAACGGGTCAGCCTGGATGAAAAGGGCAGATATATTTTCTTACATTGCCTAATAGAAAATAGAGAATGTATGTTGGCAAATATCTACATCCCTCCACCATTTAAAATGGAAGTGCTCTTTAAGTTACAGGAATTCTTAGTGGGGATAGATGGGGTTCCTATAATAATAGTAGGGGACTTCAACACGGTCCTGGATATTAAAATTGATAGATTCCCAGAAAAAATACTGGCAGAACCAGCTGGGCAGGGGAGGATGGGTCAGTACCTGGAAGAAGTAGGATTACTGGATTTATGGAGAACTGGGAACTGGGAACCCGGGAGCTCGGCAGTATAGTTGTCACTCGGTCACGCATGCTACACTATCCAGGATTGATATGATACTGGGGAATGACCTGGCCTTACAAATGGTGGAAAAGATTGAATACCAGCCCAGGGGGATCTCAGATCATTCCCCAGTAACAGTAGTATTAAAAATGAGAGAACGAAAGGCTCAAAGGATGTGGAAAGTGAACCCGCTCTGGTTGGAACTGATAAAAAAAGAGACAGAACGCCCTGAGAGAATTCATTGGGAACTAAAAGAATTTCTAAAATATAACCGGGGCACAGTAACGTCAGGGATCCTATGGGATACTCTGAAAGCTTTTGTGAGGGGTCTCCTGATCCAATCAATAGCAAAAATAAATAGAAAGTCTAGGGAGCAGGAGGTACAAAAAGGGAGAGAAGTGTTAGAGGCTGAAAGAGATTTTATTAGTGATCCCATCCAGGGCAAAGAAAAAATCTGGGTAGATAAACAAGAAGAACTTAGGCTAATAACCCTGAAGAAAGCAGAGATACAACATATGTTCCAACGGCAAGCCTCCTTTGCTGAGGGGGAAAGCGTGGGGAAAATGCTAGCACAACTGGTGAAAAATAACACGGGTTCCTCCTCAATATCGGCGATTAGGATTCCTGAGGGTGAGGTTACAACGGAAACAGGGAGTATATGCCAAGTATTTGAAGGATATTATAAAAAATTATATACTGCACAGAAAGTGGGGATGGAGGAGCAAATGGAAACATTTCTAGGTCAATTAGAGGTACCATGTCTGAAACAAGAAGAAAGAGAAGAACTGGAAGCCCCAAACACTTTAAAAGAACTTCAGGAAGCAGTTGCGAGTATGCCAAACCAGAAGTCGCCAGGGCCGGATGGGCTACCGATTGAAGTTTATAAAAATTTTGGCGAGATACTGCTTCCTGAACTCCTTGAGATGTTAAGAGGAGCATGTGGGGAGGGTAAATTGCCACCATCAATGATGGAGGCGGTTATAATCCTGTTGTATAAAGAAGGAAAGGACGCCCTAGATGTTGCAGCGTATAGACCAATCTCTCTCTTGTGTACCGATACAAAGATACTGGCTAAGGTATTGGCGAATAGGCTTAGTCGAGTTATAGCAAGATTAGTCCATATGGACCAAACAGGGTTCATAGCTAACAGGTCAGCGAGTATAAATATTAGAAGAGCTTTTTTGAATCTGCAGATCCCAATGGATAATGATACTCCGGGTGCAGTAGTGGCATTAGATGTAAGGAAAGCATTTGATAGCGTAGAATGGGGATACATATGGAAAGTCTTGGAGAAATTTGGCATAGGTCCTTCCTTCATAGGTTGGATTAGGATGTTATATGATAAACCTAGTGCGAGACTAAAAATCAACAATGAGCTATCCGGGAAAATAGAGCTGGGGAGAGGGACTAGGCAGGGGTGTCCATTATCGCCCCTGCTCTTTGCATTGGCTATAGAGCCCTTGGCATGTGCAATTAGAGCAAACCGGGAGATAGTCGGTTTTGTAAGGAAAACTGGAGAGGAAAAAATCTCACTTTATGCAGATGATATCCTATTGTTTCTGGGGGATATGAGGTACTCATTACCAAGGGCAATGGGATTAGTGCAAAGGTTTGGAGGCTTCTCAGGACTGGAGATTAGTTGGGAAAAGTCGGAATGTCTCCCTCTGGACCCAGCTGATCAGCAAACGGCCCTGGGAACCCCCCAAATGCCAATAGTGGACAAGTTGAAATACCTGGGAGTAACCTTGACAAGGGATCCTAAGCAATTTATAAGTTATAATTTAGTTCCATTATTGGTTAAGTTCAAACAAAAAATTGCTATATGGAAGCGAATGCCTCTCTCGGTGGCTGGTAGATGTAACCTGATAAAAATGATATGGATGCCCCAACTTTTATATATATTGCATAATGCCCCAACATGGATCAATAGAAGTTGGTTTAATAAAATCGAGATGTTGTTTAGGGAGTTAATATGGAAGGGAGGACAGGCTAGATTGAGGTTGCGGATGCTCCAGCTACCGGGAGAGGAAGGAGGATTCGCAGTCCCCTATCCGGAGTGCTACTTCTGGGCGTCCCAATTACAACAGCTAGGGGGGATTGATGAGATGAATGGAGGAACCCCAAATGGGAGATTAGTATTAACAGGCTCCCCACATAGCAAGCTGATTGAGACCCTGGAAGCGGACTCATTCCAGTGTAGATGTCCCACAGTAAAAATGATGTTAAAGCTATGGGATATAGTTAAAAAAAAAATGGGATATAGTAAAATAACAAAGTATACACCTCTTTGGAACAATAAGAAGCTACAGGAAATATGGCGGGTTGGAAAAATTTTAGAATGGGGAAAAATGCGGTATTGTAAGGCTTAGCCATTTATATGGCGGCAGGGGTATCAAATCCTTTGATCAACTGCAAAAAGAATTTAAGATATCACAAAATTCATTCTATGCTTATATGCAAGTGAGGCATGCCTTAAAGACCCAGTTTGGAAATGTATCATTAACATGGGAAGAACTGCCCTTGCTATATCCAGTAGCACAAGTAGGACCTACTAAAGGATTAATATCTAAACTCTATGCCCAGTTGAGTGAACAGACTAATAGCGAGAGGAAAGGGAGGGTTGAGAAGGGGAAATGGGAGCATGATCTAGGTAATATAACAAGGGCACAGTGGAAAAATATCCTATCAGCATGCCCAAAGGTCTCGGTCTCTCCTCCCCATAGGATTTCCCATCTGATGGTAATTAACAGAGCATATTATACTCCCCAGAAATTATTTAGATTTGGCAAGAGAACAGACGACCGTTGCCCCAGATGTGGGGGGACAGGGAATTTAATACATATGCTCTGGAAATGTCCTAAATTATTCAGATACTGGGAAGGAGTGGCAGAGACAATAAGTAGGGTCTTTGGGACCGTGATAGAATTAAACCCCATAGTGTGTATTTTAGGATATAGAAATGAGGAAGTAGAGAGAAAGGGAGTAACAACGGTAATTTTAAGATGTCTATTCCAAGCCAGAAGAATGATTGCTAGGAGATGGCAATCAAATCTAGCCCCCACAGTAGAGGATTGGATGAGTGCTGTAAATGAATATTTATATAAGGAGAGAGCAGTATACGCAAAACGAAATAACTTAAAAGAGTTCAATAGAAATTGGAGAGATTGGATAGAAGAGATGCACACCCCAGTTTAAATCACGATAGGAAAAGGAAGAAGAGAGGGGGAGGGGGGATGGGTACTGGGAGAGAGCAGGGTGGGGGGATGGGCAGTGGGAGGGAGCTGGGTAGAGGACATTAAAGGTATGGGAAGCATTATAACATATTCACGACACATGGTAGGATACAAGCACAAAAGATTTATACTGGAGGGGAGGAGGGGGGGGGGGGTTTGTATTGTTAGAAAGGGTGGGAGGGAGGGGGGCGGGGTATATCATTAGGAAAAATGTAGGAACTGTAAAAATACTCGAGGAAGGATGAAGGGGATTATGGTATTGATTAGATATTGTTTTAATTTTGTTAAGTAGATGTGATGTATGGATGTTCTTTTTCATCTCCCCCCCTTCCTAGAACTTTAAAACTCAGGCCTCTGAAAGGAAGGAATATGTATTGAAATTTAGGTAATGTTATTCTAAGATGTGGTCTGTATACTGTGAAAATTTAATAAAGATTAATTAAAAAAAAAAAAAAACGCTCTTCACTACACTCAGATGTATAAAATCTTGCAACAAGCATTGTATAGATAATCGCTGAACGGTAGCATTCCCCAACTGTCTCCCCACCCTGTTAGCCCTTCTGTGACTAAATCGGAAGTGATGAAATGCATCAGAGTAATTACATGGGAACCAGAAGTGAAGTATTGGCGCTGTTTAGAATGAGTGCCATCTCCCTACAGCGGTCGGAGCCAGCGTGGAGGTGGTGAGACAGTTTGAGAACACTACCTTTCTGTGATTATCTGTACAATGCTTGTTGCAAGATTTTATACATGTGAGTAAAGTGAACAGTGTTTTTAAAGAAATGATATAGTGGTGACACTAGTGGAACCCCTCCTTTTTTTTATATAAACGGTTATTCACTATTTGTTGCGCTACTGTAAAGTAACACTTTAAGCGATTGTATACCAAGCTTTCAAATTTTTACCTACAGCTGTCACTTTTGCAAAATGTGTGCATGCAAGGAACCCTTTGTTACTTTGCAAAATTGCAAGGTAATGCTTAGGCCCAGAACGTCATTCTTGCCTAAAGCAGCTTTTGCCTTTCATCTTCTCACTCAGAGCATTGTTTTTCTCTCCCTCTGTCTGGGTCCAATGCACCAACCATGAATTTTCCTCCGTTTTTGGAATGTGGATCAGGCTCTTTTCTGTCAAGGAGCTCTCTACTATATCTATGAGTTGTTCTTGTGCCTTTCTACATCAAGTATGTTTTCCAGATTTACAAGGCTGCCACATGGTCTTCTAATCACATGTTCTCTTAGGTCTTACCACATTAATATTTCAGCCTCATCTGATGCCAGCTTCAGGCGTAAGGTTCTTTAGATTGCTCTTTGAGCTGCAGGCAGTCACCAGTATTTCTATTGCTTCTTCTTGGGTCTGTAAAGCTTTAATCATCCTGTTGCCCACCCCTCAGTGGAATTGTTTTTGGATTTCTCAAAGGCAAGACTTCTGTTGTCCCCTAATGGACCAGAAAAATACTTTTCTTGGAGCCCATTGTGAGACACAGGTCCCATTCCTCTGTGTTTATGATCATGCTTTCTGTACTTCGTGGTTACAAAACCATGGCATAATCAGTGGTAGTAGGAGGTGTTATCCTGGGATAGACTACAGTTTTTGGTTTGCCAGTGACCAATACTCTTGTAGGCAGCAGTATAACCTGAAGGTTTCTGTGTCCCTCAGTGAACTCCAAGAAAAGGATTTTATATAGAGTACAAACATCCTTTTTTTAATCTTCTAAAGAGACTTTGTTGCAGGCTTTTGTTTCCATCATATGGCTTTGTGTTTCTGTACAAGCCTAAAGGAATGCAAAACCCACTTGAAGCATCAAATGCAAGTCAGAATGTTATCAACTGCAGATGACATGGCACCTATCTCTGAATGATCTCAGAAGCCTCTCAAATAGATGCAAACATAAGCCTAAAGTCTGTAGACATAGGCCCTATTGGTGTTTTGAGGGCATATAAATCATATTTAATATACTGTATCTCATCATCTAGTTTTGAAACTGGGTAGACAATTATTGGAACGCATTCATAATTTTATTTTTTTCTGTATTTGTAGGCTTCATCCAAACCTCCAGCTAGCACTGGAATTCCACCTCAGCCACCGGTGCCTTCTGTATTTATGCCGCAACCAATGCACACAACAGTGGGTCCCCCTCCATCCATCCCGTTCCAACCTGCCTCTGTGCCACATTCTAATGCCTACCCAAGGGCTGAAGCCTGGCCGCCTTACCCAGCACAACAGTCACAATCAGTTGTACCAGGTGAGAATATTCAAATGGTGTAGGTAAGTAGGTGAAAATAGGTTAAAATGCCATTCTGAAACCAAGGCCATTGTATTATTGACAGTGATAATTTGGTATGATCTAGTATACTTACACAGGAAGTGTACACTTTGGTTGGTGCTCATTTTTTCATAAGTCCTATGCTGACTTCGTTCACTGGTCTCCTGAATGGGGAAACAATTTAGAACCGTTTTTTTTTTCTCTTCATTATTGGATGTTGGCAAGGAGAGGGTCCTCCTTTCCATATTTGGAACTGTTCCTAAAATGTAAAAACATCCATGATCCTGAAGGTGGATGAAGGTGGATCCTGAACATGGATAGGCAGAAAAAGATTTATTTTGAGTGCACAGATGTGTTGAGCCATTTAGGTTCAGGTTATTAAGTGGTGTTTCTGTGTATTCTGTTATGGACGCCACTTTCTTCTGGTCCATCCTCAAGAAGGGGAAACCATGTTGTTGGTGATCAGGAAACATCCTAAGGTTTGGTTTCCCCTTGTTTTTATACAATGGATATAAAAAGGCTACACATCCCTGTCAAAATGTCAGGTTTCTGTGATGTAAAACAAAATGAGACAAAGATAAATCATTTCAGAACTTTTCCCACCTTTTTAATGTGACCTATAAACTGTAAAACTCAATTGAAAAACAAACTGAAATCTTTTAGGGGGAAGTAAAAATAAAAAACGAAAACAATGTGGTTGCTTACGTGTAACATCCTCTTATTACTGGGGATGTAGCAGTGTTCAGAATTAAGCAATCACATTCAAACTCATGTTAAATTGGAGTCATTACAAACCTGCCATCATTTAACCACTTAAGCCCCGGACTAATTGTCGGCCTAAAGACCAGAGGTCTTTTTACAATTTCGCACTGCACTGCTTTAACTGGTAATTGCGCGATCATGCAATGTTGTACCCAAACTAAATTTGCGTCCTTTTCTTCCCATAAATAGAGCTTTCTTTTGATGGTATTTGATTGCCTCTGCGATATTTATTTTTTACAATATAAAAGGAAAAAGACTGAAAATGTTTTTAAAAAATGATATTTTCTACTTTTTGTTATAAGAAAAATCGAAAAAACTAAATTTTAGTCGTACATTTAGGCCAAAATGTATTCAGCCACATGTCTTTAGTAAAAAAAAGTCAATAAGCGTATATTTATTGGTTTGCGCAAAAATTATAGCGTCTACAAACTAGAGTGCATTTTCTGGAATTTACACAGCTTTTAATTTATGACTGCCTATCTCATTTCTTGAGGTGCTAAAATGGCTGGTCAGTACAACCCCCCCCCCCCCCCCAAATGACCCCATTTTGGAAAGTAGACACCCCAAGGAAATTGCTGAGGGGCATGTTGAGCCCATTGAATAATTTTTTTTTGTCCCAAGTGATTGAATAATGACACAAAAAAAAAAAAGGTTTACAAAAAGTTGTCACTAAATGATATATTGCTCACGCATGCCATAGTTATATGTGGAATTGCACCCCAAAATATATTCTGCTTCTCCTGAGTACGGGGATACCACATATGTGGGACTTTTTGGGAGTCTAGCTGCGTACGGCACCCCGAAAATCAATCACTGCCTTCAGGATTTCTAACGGTGCAAATTTTTGATTTCACTCCTCACTACCTATCACAGTTTCGAAGGCCATAAAATGCCAAAATAGCACAACCCCCCCCCCCCCATGACCCCATTTTGGAAAGTAGACACCCCAAGCTACTTACTGAGAGGCACGTTGAGTCCATGAAATATTTTATATTTTGCCACAAGTTGCAGGAATATTACAATTTTTTTTATTTATTTTTTTGCACAAAGTTGTCACTAAATGATATATTGCTCACACATGCTATGGGCATAAGTGAAATTACACCCCAAAATAAATTCTGCTGCTTCTCCCGAGTACGGGGATACCACATGTGGGGGACTTTTTGGGAGCTTAGCCGCGTACAGGACCCCGAAAACCAAGCACTGCCTTCAGGATTTAAATATAAAACGCTACCAAAAAAAAACTGTTAGCGATCGCCGGGATCAGGCCTAACTCTGCGAGCGCTGCAGTTATGTGTTTAGTGTTTTGTAAGTGACAGTGATCGATCGATACTGCACTTGGGTGGGCTGGGTGGAGGGGCAAAATGCAGGTGCTAGCAGGTATCTGGGCTGATCCCGCTAACAATGCGTTTTTTGGAACCCTAAACTGCTAGTATAGATCTGATCAGATATTGATCTGTTCAGATACTATACCACTATGGGAAGTGTATGCTTTGCGCGTGGGTGTTAGCAGTACTGGCACTAACCTAGAGCTGCCTGGGGTGACGCAGACCCTGACCCTAAAACCTAATTGATATCACCCGCTGGGTGATCAGGGGGTTAAACCTTTATTGGGTAATAAATGGTGGGTGCCCTGATGCTATAAACAGCAAACTAACTAACCAGAGTCACCCGTAACACTTATACGGTGATCACTGGTGAAAGGGTTAACTAGGGGCAATCAGGTATAGTATATGGGGGTACCTAA
The DNA here is from genome assembly GCF_037356315.1 of Lithobates pipiens. Taxonomy (NCBI): domain Eukaryota; kingdom Metazoa; phylum Chordata; class Amphibia; order Anura; family Ranidae; genus Lithobates; species Lithobates pipiens. Next base: position 52,684,424 of record NW_027507787.1, on the reverse strand, counting down.
TGCTATAAAAACCTGGCGGTGAACATAAAAAATAACTAGCTACCTAGCGGCACCAGTGACACTAATGCAGCGATCAGAAAAACGATTGCTTAGTGACACTGGCAAAAGGGGGTGAAAGGGTTAACTCTAGGGGCAATCAGGGGGTTAAACCTTTATTGGGGGGCTACCCTGGACCTAACACTAACTGCCCTGACACTTTTTACTGTCACAACTGACACTAAATGCAGTGATCAGTAAATAAATGATCACTGCAATCAGTGACACTGTGACTGGGAGGGGGGGGGGCGGAGGGGGGGGGTTGATTTGTGTGCCTATGTGTACCTATGTGTACCTACATGTCAGTGTAGTGTTTGCACTTACTATGTGTTCTCCTCGCAGTCCGGTCAAAAAGACCGCCCTGAGGAGAGTGACATCACTTCCTCCCTGCCTGTATTTACACTACACAGGCGGGGGAAGCTTTTCATTCGCCAGGAGCGATCGAGAGGGGATGGCCAGAAACCAACAGCCATCCCCTCATCCCAGATTGCTCCTGAAGCTAAACGTACCACCGCAGCCAGCGGGAGGGGGTCTGATCGGACCCCCCACCTGCTGGAAGGCAAGCACGTACATGTACGTGCTTGTGCCTGTCGGTGCCATTGTGCCGACGTACATTTACATGCGGCGGTCCTTAAGTGGTTAAAGTGCCTCTAATGAACCCCAAATAAAGTTCAGCTGTTCTAGTAGGTCTTTTCTGACATTTTCTAAGTCACATCCTACAGCAAAAGCCATGGTCCACAGAGAGCTTCCAAAACATCAGAGGGCTCTCATTGTCAAAGGGTATCTGTTAGAAGATTGTAAAAAATTATTTCCAAGGCATTAGATATACCATTGAACACAGTGAAGACAGTCATCAAGTGTAGAAAATATGGTACAGCAGTGACAGTACCAAGAACTGGAGGTCCCTCCAAAATGTATAAAACGACAAGAAAACTGGTTAGGGAGGCTGCCAAGAGGCCTAAAGCAACATTAAAGGTGTTGCAGGAATATCTGGCAAGTACCGGTTGTGGTACATGTGACAACAATCTCCCGTATTCTTCATATGTCTGGGCTATGGAGAAGAGTGGCAAGACAGAAGCCTTTTCTTACGAAGAAAACATCCAAGCCCGGCTAAATTTTGCAAAAACACATCTGAAGTCTCCCAAAAGCATGCAGGAAAAGGTGTTCTGGTCTGATGAAACCAAGCTTGAACCTTTTGACCATAATTTCAAAAGATATGTTTGGCGCAAAAACAAATGCACATCCCCAAAAGAACCCCCATACACAGTTAAGCATGGTGGTGGTAGCATCATGCTTTGGGGCTGTTTTTCTTCAGCTGGAACAGGCGTCTTAGTCAACGTAGAGGACATTTATGAACAGTTCCAAATACCAGTCAATATGGGCGCAAAACCTTCACGCGTCAGCTAGAAAGCTGAACATGAAGAGGAACTTCATATTTCAGCATGACAACTCCTCAAAGCATACAACCAAATCAACAAAGCAATGGCTTTACCAGAAGAAGATTGTTTTGGAATGGCCCAGACCTGAATCCAATTGAAAATCTGTGGGGTGATCTGAAGAAGAGGGCTGTGCACAGGAAATGCCCTCGCAATCTGACAGATTTGGAGATTTTTTTGCAAAGAAGAGTGGGCAAATCTTGGAAAGTCAACTTTGCCATGCTGCTAGACTCATACCAAAAAAGACTGAGTGCTGTAATAAAATCAATAAAATCAAGAGGTGCTTCAACAAAATATGCACTTGTAAAAGTGCACTTGTAAGACCGCTGCGCAAATACAGTGTGACAGAGTATTGCAACGACCCCAATTTTATTCCCTAGGGTGTTAGAACCCCCAAACATTATACATTTTTTTTTCTAAGTAATTTTCTAGCAAAAAAAAAAATGTTTTTAACTTGTAAACCACACATCTCAAAAAGAGGCTCGGTCCTTAAGTGGTTAAGGGTGTGCACACTTATGCAACCATATTATTTTTATTTTTTACTTCCCTCCACCTAAAAAAAAAAAAAGATTTTAGTTTGTTGTTCAACGGAGTTGTACAGTTTATAGGTCACATTAAAAGTGGAAACAGTTCTGAAATGATTTATCTTTGTCTCATTTTTTTTTACATCACAGAAACCTGACATTTTAACAGGAGTGTGTAGACTTTATATCCACTTGTATGTAGTGTGTGCCGTGTTTTGTTCGAATTGATTTGAGATAGTTTTTTTGTAAGCCCTGTGTAATGTTCTATTTACAAGAAGGTGCATGTGATGCATTATATTTATAATGCAATCTATTTAATATCTGTGTATGTTTCCTTTCAGATGGTAATTTGCCGTTGGTAAGGGGGATCTATTGCCCACTGTTAGCTGGCCCAAGCAAAGGGTCTAGCGGGGGTAAAGGACTAATTGCTGCCACTATATGTCTCCTTATTGATAGCTGATGACCCATTGGTTGTTAAAGGATAAGTTCACCTTTTAGGAAAAAATAACGAATGCTAATTTTTCTCACCTCTCTTTTCAGGACAGCACCTTGGAGAGAGCGCAGATCCACCCTTCGCAGGAAACACTGCCATGACAAAGCCTCTTTAAATGCAGCTGCTTCCACCATGCCATAATTTTTTGTGTGTCCTCCGCCATGGTGGAAGCACTGGTGGGGGCTGCGCTTTCTCCAAGGATTACTCTGAGAGGGGTTGGCAGTACCTCCAGGGATAATCATGGACCAGCCTAGCACCTCCATGCAGGGGAAGGGGGTGCTCCGGTGCTTTCTTCCTTCACCAGCTCATAGGAGTAATGGCCATGTAGGGAGGACTCACCTGTGTGCTCGGAGGCCGCGGGCATGCAGGCAGCATGCATGCTAAGAGAGCTTAGAGTTCTTGGCATGTTGGATCTGAATCCCGGAAGGCGAGTGATGTCATTCCAGTGGGTGGGACTTCCGGTGTGGGTGTGTGGAAAGTGGTTCCAGGTGCTGGAATGCAGGAGGAAGAGGCGGGTCACAGGCTGGTGTGTCCTTACAGCCCTCGGGGGGGATGCCGGAAGGTTTTCTTTTTAAACAGCCAGAATGGTGGCAGAAAAAAAATACAAAAGCTAGTGGCGCAGGTTATAGTATATAGCATGAGCTTAGAGTCCATACAACTGTCCTTTGAGCTGTTAAGCTCTGTGAGGAAGCAGTCTATGCAGACTGGGCAGCCTTGCAGGGGGAGCCGAAGCAGACTCCAAACATGTAGAGAGAAAACAAATGGCGGCAGCAACTGGAGGAGTCAGATTCAGCAGCGGTTGGGGTGGATGCAGGCGCTCAGTGCACCAGTCAGGCCCAGGTAAGAGGTACACAGGTGCTGCTAATGCTTACTTATTGGTTGTTTTGTTTGGGGATATGTTGCCACTCCAAGGGAAGCCTGTGCTGTCTAAGTTTAATATTCTGTTAGCAGTACAGCAGAATGGGGTAGCTTTGTATTACAGGGAAAAAAGGGTGTTTGTTCTTAGGTCTCTCTCTGGTGGCACCTGTTTGGTTTTTTGCACAGGTGTTTTTTTGTTTTGTTGTTTAAAAGCTCCTACCGTATCCCAAGAGGCAGGGGGTTTGTTTTTTCTTGTGTTCTTTACAGGTTAAAGCCACCACCAAATCAGAGAGGTCTGTCTGGGAGGACTCCTGGCCTATGTCACTCTGCAGAACATGTATTGCAGGGTTAGTGACGGAGGAATCCGTACAACAATGTAAAGAACTCCTCTTCTCAGTAAGTAAAGAGCTTGCGGAAACCTTAGGGTATGTATGCTCTCTGCTGAAGAAGAGCCGGGTCGGGTCAGGTTAGCAACAGAGCTACTGCTCCAATCCTCTGATTCTCTCAATCTCTTTTGAGGTGGATGGCAGAGGAAGAAAAGAAAGCTTCCCTCCTTCTACGCTGAGTTCAGAGAAAGATGAGTGAAAAGAGGAGGTGAAGGCCTCCCATTACAAATTGTCCTTAGAAGAAGTAGATGAGCTCTTGAAGGCAATTTATACCACCCTTGATATTCAAGAAGAAAAGGCACAGTTATCAATACATGATAAAAATGTACCAAGGACTAGAGGAGACTAAGGGTTTTTCCTGTCCATACGTACAAGTACTATCGGAGACAGTCAGTCAAGAAGGAGTGGAAGGACCCAGAAAAGAGACAGTTTTTTTCAAAGTCCCTCAAAAGAAGGTTTCCCCTCGAGGAGGACGAATCTTTGGTCTGGAACAAGAAACCAAGGCTCAATGCTGCCTTTCTCGCAGGTCTCAAGACGAACAGACCTAGCATTTGACTTCTTGCTGAAGAAAGTTTGGGACTCATCCCTGTCCAATTGAAAGCCAGCAATGGCTTCTACAGTGGTCGCTAGGAATCTTGAGTGCTGGGTTGAGCAGTTAAAGTGGCATGTTGAGGCTGGTACCTCAAGAAAGGTTTCCTACACTATTAAAAGCAATAAAATTAATGGCGGACACCTCAGCAGAATCCATCAGGGTATCAACAAGATCGTCAGCTCTTATAAACTCAGCCCGGACGGCTTTATGGCTCAAGACCTGGTCAGGAGACTCGGCATCAAAGGTGAAACTATGTGGAATTCCCTTTGCAGGAGACTTGGTGTTTGGCCCAGAATTGGAAACCGTCCTAGACAGGACAGCAGATAAGAGGTCCTTTCTGACTAAGAAAAAGAGTGTTCAGCCAAAAAAGAATTTTCATCCTTTTTCAGTTTCAAAATGAAAAAGCCAAAAAAGAACATGGTTCCCCAGAGGGGAAGAGGTAGAGGGGGCGTGCTATTCAGGCCTCCAGAACCAGGGACAAAAAAGCAATGATGACCACCTTCCAGTGGGGGGAAGGCTGCAAGCCTTCCTACTGCAGTGGAAGGAGGCAACAACAAGCCCATATTTCTAGTCAGAAAACCTTTGGGAAAATTTCGGCTGATCCTGAATTTGAAAATCCTAAACAAATCAATCAAGTACAAAAGATTTCGGATGGATACGATCTTTTCTCAAAGGAATCTGCTCATTCCCAATTGTTGCATGGCGTCGATCAACCTGAGAGGCGCATATCTAAACATCCCGATTGCAAGCTCGTCTGAAACATTTCTATGGCTAGCAATTAATCTGGGAGACAAAATGTGCCTAGGTAATGGCGGAAGCCTTGGAACCCCTACGGCTAAGTGGGGGTCGCCATATTACCCTATTTGGACAATCTGCTACTGTTGCAGAATCCTAAATTCAGATAGCAGACAATCTACAGATAACGCAGACACCTAAACAATTTGAGATGGCTCCTGAATCAACAAAAATGAAACCTAGTTTCAGCACAGTGAGTAAGATTCCTGGGTTATGAGATAGACTCGACGCAACTGAGAATTTTCCTTCCGCAAGAAAAAAATTCAGTTGGCCATAAAACTAGTATAATCCAACCTGGAAGTATCTGTATGGAATGCTATGTCCGCTATTCTGGCAGTACAGTAGGCCAGGCTACATCCACGTCCGCTTCAATGCACGATATTTCAGAAGTGGTCGCACCATGAAGCAATGGAAAAGAAGAGCAAAGATTGCTACAAGAGCAAGAAGATCCTTGTGATGGTGGAAGGATCCAAGGAATCTTGTGAGGGGTCTCCCTTGGACTTTTTCAGCAACCAAGCATCTGACAATGGACGCAAGCCCCTTGGGGTGGGGAGCCCACCTCGAAGAACAAACAGGTCGGGGAAAGTCGTCCATGGGGGAGGCTAGAAGGTCCTCCAACTGGAAAGAACAAAGGGTGATTCAACTAAGTCTTTTGTTCTTCCGGCAATCCTTAGAAAATCAGCATGTTCAGGTGCTGTCAGACAACATGTCAGCAGTTTTATACCTGACAAAACAGGATGGCACAGGGGTGGGGTGGGGGGCACTGATGGAGCTGGCACATCAGATCCTATCCTGGGTAGAATCAAATCTAGCTTCACTGTCAGCAGTGCACATGAAAGGCACACAAAATGTCCTAGCGGACCTTCTAAACAGAATGTGGATAAGGGAGTCCCAGTGGTCATTAAATCAAGAGATCTTTTGGATCACAAGAAGTGGGGCCTTCCTCGAGTAGATTTGTTTGTGGACTGGAGAAATATGTAGACGCCTGCCTTCTTTTCGCTTCACAGAGAGGATCATGCCATGGGGTTGGATGTCTTGGCTCCCAAATGGGACTTCCCCTTGTCTTGCGTGCTCCCCCCATTTCAACTAATCCCATGGGTACTAGTGAAGTTCATAATGGAATCCAGGGTTCTGATTTTAAGAGACATTTCCAATAATTTCTGACGAATGACTGACTAACAGGTTGATTATATATTCATGATTGTTTTTCCTGGGCCATCTCAGAAGGCAACAGCGTATATTTATTTCCATGGTTTGGAATTACACTGTTGTCTCTAGAAATTGTCCAGGTCAGCTCTCATCATAGGTAGGTTGGGGGTATGTATAGGTGTAAGATAAGGGGTCTCATATGTTAGGGGAGGGTGGGAATCATCCACTGCATCAACATACCCCTCTCTTTTTGAGAGAGTGAATACTTTTAATAAACTTTTGTAGAGGTATGGTTTACTGGGGAATTGGTTAAGTATATAATCTCTGTTTAGGGATTGTTGTATAGGGATTTCATGTATGGGGTCAGTATTGGGGATTAAGGGATTTTATATGCTTGTTTATATTTTTTGCTATTTATAGCTAATAAATGTTTGTAGTTTAACTCTTTAGGGTGTGTATTAGTGTCATACTTTTTTTTTTTTCTTTTCTTTTTTTTTCTGATTTTAATCGCACCCTTTTGGCCAAAAAGACTTTGGTTTTCAGCCCTGCTAAACTTATCAGCGCAAAACCCCTGGAGATAATCAGTCAGAAGGGACTTGCTGAGTCAAGGTCTGGTCATTCATCTGGACCTAACATATCTCCATCTGACGGCCTGGTTTCTGAGGAAGACCTACTAAGAAGCAGAGGCCTGTCACAAAAGCTTATCAAAACCCCTTTTATCAAGCAGAAAAAAGGTAACCAGGACAATTTATTTCGAAGTCTGGAATTGTTATAATTCCTGGTGTTCCAGCAAAAACTTTGATTTCAATCGTTTAATTTCCGTTCTAGAATTTCTCCATGAGGGAATGGAGAAGGGATTAGCAGTGAGCACCCTCAAGGCGCAGGTGGCAGCGCTGTCGGCGTTTCTAGAAAAAACTTTATCTAGAGAGCCGTTGATAATTTGATTTTTCAAAGCTATAGCTGGGAGTAGACCTATGCGGATCGTTATTGCTGAAGTGGGATTTATCTTTTAGTTCTTCAAGGACTCGCGAAAGCCCCTTTTGAACCTTTGGAGGATACCTCCATAAAGTTGATTACGTTGAAAACATGCTCTATCTAATGCTGAGCTATTCCTAAGATATTTTCCAGACAGAATAATTTTAAGGACCAACCTGGGTTTTCTTCCAAAAGTGTCTACAGCGTTCCACCGTACACAAGAAATTATACTACCTACATTCTGTCCAGCTCCCTCCGGTCTGGGAGAGGAGGCCTTTCATACCTACGGCAGCACAGTGGTGTAGTAGGTAGCACTCTCACCTAGCAGTAAAAAGGGTTGCTGGTTCGAATCCCAACCACAACACTAACTGCCTGGAGTTTGCATGTTCTCCCTGTGCCTGTGTGGGTTTCCTTCAGGTACTCCGATTTCCTCCCACACTTTAAAGACATGCTGGTATGTTAATTGGCTTCTGTCTAAATTAGCCCTAGTATATGAATGTGAATTAGCACATAGATTGTAAGTGTGGGGACTAATGTGAATGTACAATGTATATGTAAAGCTCTGCGTAAATTGATGACGCTATATAAGTACTTCAGAAGAGGTCTTGAAATATCTGGAAGTAAAAAGTACATCAGAATATCTACTGCCCTGTTCATCCTGACAACAGGAAAAGGGGAGAAAGCTTCCAAGAGTACTTTGGAAAGGTGCCTAAAGCAGGCTATCAAAGAATCTTACCTGGCAGTTGGTAAAGAAACTCAGGAGGGGATAATGCCCCATTCCACATGGGCGGTGGTGACTTCCTGGGCAGAGAGGGCTGGTGCAGCACCAGAACAAATCTGTAAAGCAGCCACTTGGTCCAGTTTCTCCACATTTATAAGGCACTACACGTTAAATCTGCTTTCTGCCTCGGACCAATCCTTCGACAGGAAGGTCTTACAAGCTGTGGTTCCACCCTTAAGTAAGTACTCGGTTATCATCTCCAAGGTGCTGTCCTAAAAGGCGAGGTGAGAAAACCTTATTTACTTACCAGTAATGATATTTCTATGAGCCTTCCCTCCTTCGTTTATTATATGTATTTATATAGTATAGTAGAGCTGCAACTAACGATTAATTTGTCGACTAATCTATCGATTTATCTTTTCGATTAGTCAACGACTATCCAATTATTTTTTTTATTTTTGAATGAATCTAGTGTTTTTTTTTTTTGATTAGCTAATTAATCCTTTGGATAACCTTGAGAGTGTTGCATTGCAGAGTGTTGCATTGCAGAGTGTTGCATTGCAGAGTGTTGCATTGCAGAGTGTTGCATTGCAGAGTGTTGCATTGCAGAGTGTTGCATTGCAGAGTGTTGCATTGCAGAGTGTTGCATTGCAGAGTGTTGCATTGCAGAGTGTTGCATTGCAGAGTATTGCATTGTATTGGCGGGCAGTGTATTGTACTGTATTGGCGGGCAGAGTATTGTACTGTATTGGCTGGCAGAGTATTGATGGGCAGAGTATTGACGGGCAGAGTATTGTATTGTATTGGCGGGCAGAGTATTGTATTGTATTGGCGGGCAGAGTATTGTATTGTATTGGCGGGCAGAGTATTGGCGGGCAGAGTATTGTACTGTATTGGCTGGCAAAGTATTGGCGGGCAGAGTATTGTACTGTATTGGCTTGCAGAGTATTGGCGGGCAGAGTATTGTACTGTATTGGCGGGCAGAGTATTGTACTGTATTGGCGGGCAGAGTATTGTACTGTATTGGCGGGCAGAGTATTGTACTGTATTGGCGGGCAGAGTATTGGCGGGCAGAGTATTGTACTGTATTGACAGGCAGAGTATTGGCGGGCAGAGTATTGTACTGTATTGACAGGCAGAGTATTGTATTGGCGGGCAGAGTATTGTATTGGCGGGCAGAGTATTGTATTGGCGGGCAGAGTATTGGCGGGCAGAGTATTGTACTGTATTGGCTGGCAGAGTATTGGCGGGCAGAGTATTGTACTGTATTGGCTGGCAGAGTATTGGCGGGCAGAGTATTGTACTGTATTGGCGGGCAGAGTATTGTACTGTATTGGCGGGCAGAGTATTGGCGGGCAGAGTATTGTACTGTATTGGCGGGCAGAGTATTGGCGGGCAGAGTATTGTACTGTATTGGCGGGCAGAGTATTGGCGGGCAGAGTATTGTACTGTATTGGCGGGCAGAGTATTGGCGGGCAGAGTTTTGTACTGTATTGGCGGGCAGAGTTTTGTACTGTATTGGCGGGCAGAGTATTGGCGGGCAGAGTATTGGCGGGCAGAGTATTGGCGGGCAGAGTATTGGCGGGCAGAGTATTGGCGGGCAGAGTATTGGCGGGCAGAGTATTGTACTGTATTGGCGGGCAGAGTATTGTACTGTATTGGCGGGCAGAGTATTGGCGGGCAGAGTATTGTACTGTATTGGCGGGCAGAGTATTGTACTGTATTGGCGGGCAGAGTATTGTACTGTATTGGCGGGCAGAGTATTGTACTGTATTGGCGGGCAGAGTATTGTACTGTATTGGCGGGCAGAGTATTGGCGGGCAGAGTATTGTACTGTATTGGCGGGCAGAGTATTGTACTGTATTGGCGGGCAGAGTATTGGCGGGCAGAGTATTGTACTGTATTGGCGGGCAGAGTATTGTACTGTATTGGCGGGCAGAGTATTGTACTGTATTGGCGGGCAGAGTATTGTACTGTATTGGCGGGCAGAGTATTGTACTGTATTGGCGGGCAGAGTATTGTATTGTTTTTTAGCAGAGTATTGTATTGCATTGCAGAGTATTGTACTGCATTGCAGAGTATTGTACTGCATTGCAGAGTATTGTACTGCATTGCAGAGTATTGTACTGCATTGCAGAGTATTGTACTGCATTGCAGAGTATTGTACTGCATTGCAGAGTATTGCATTGCAGAGGCTGGCAGAGTATCGGGCTGGCAGACTCTAGTATTGGCTGGGTATGGAGGGATGGCTGCTTCCATCCGACCTCTCCCCTCCACTGCACAGATCAGTACAAAGAGGGGAGAGAGAAACCGTCGGAGCGATCACATTGTAAACGCCTGGGTGTAGAAAGATGGCCGCCACTTCGGAGCTAGCCCGAAGCCGCGGCCTCTCCTAAGGCCGAGACCGCGGCATGTGCGCACGGATCGGTGACGATCCGTTGCACCCCTAGGGATGGCGGCACGGAGGGGGAGAAGAGAGGGGGACGGCGGCACGGAGGGCGGCGCGAGATACTAAGCACTGCCACCACTGTGACGCATCGACGCCCAGAACGCACGTCGACGTATTTTCTTAGTCGACGTAGTCGATTACGTTGACGCGTCGTGGCAGCTCTATAGTATAGTATATATAGTAATATTATCTTCCAGCATGTCGGAGGAATTCTCGGACGACTGATGGCATGGTGGAAGCAGCTGCATTTAAAGGGGCATTGTTACGGCAGTGTTTCCTGTGAAGGGTGTAGCTGCACTCTCTCCAAGGTGCTGTGCTGAATGGCTCATAGAAATACCGTTACCGGTAAGTCTAACTAAGGTTTTTTGCAGGTAAATGTGCATTTATTATTATTTTTCTTTTGGAGTCTGTTGTCAGAAACCATAAAATCAGACCAAGACAGAAGTACAGTTAAATCACTTGTTTAATAATAAAAGTAAAAAGACCAAACGTAGTAAAAATATAGCCAAAGTTCCGTAACAAGAAAGGATAGTCAGTCAAGCCACAAGTCAGGGATCAATGTAGTGGAACAGTAAGCAGGATATGGAGCCAGAAGGGATGTCAGCAAAGCAAATGTTGAACAGGATTGCAGGAGATCATTTCTGTGATGTTGACCAAGGCGAAGGCAGAGCTCCTCTGGACTGGACAGCAATAAGTAGGCAGCGGCTGCAGTATTGGTAACATGTAAATAAGCCTTAGCGCTGATATTGCAAATATGTAGGGATAAGATATAGCAATAAAATAAATAGAAAAAACCTAAATGACTAGGCTGCGACCATTTAAGGTTAATATTATATCTAATGGTGCGCTCAAGTCAACTTTCTATTACGTTGACTGCTCAATGTATGGGTGGAGCCAGTGACGTTACCCGTTTTGGAGCCTTTGTGAACACAGCTAGCAGGGGAAGCCTGTGTGGGGAACGCCTCCTTCCAGGTGATTATTTGAATGCGCTAATTGGCAATCATGGTTATGTGAGTGAAGTTGTCGTGTGTGTGTGTGTGTGTGTGTGTGTGTGTAGCACACAGGAATGGTAATCTTTGCGCAATGAAAGCTTTCTTTGTTTGGTGCTCAGACCTGGGATAATACTATCTGCTCAGACCTGGGATAATACGATTGTGATTAATCTCATTTGGAAAAGTATTCAGACCTTCGAATAATACGATCGTGAGTAATATTACTTGGAGAGCTATTGTGAAGATAGTAGTGGACCCTCTTTTGATCGTGATCCAACTGCATTTGAAGCTGCATATGGATATGGATTAAGAGACTATCGTATATGCTAATCTGTGGTCATAAATTGATTTTAAGTATTTTTTGAGCATGGTACACTGCTATAGTTGTCTGCACAGATACATACATATATATTTATTTTTGCTATTTGCACGATTGTTTGGATTATATATGGTTTATCTGCAATCTTATGCTAATTAGTAGGTGTGAAGATGGGAAACAGCACATTTGCACTTTAATAGCTTTACTATTTGGCATTTAAATATTTCCTGATATATACTAGTTTTGCACATAGTTAATATTGTGTTATTTACACAGCTGTCACAGCACCTTGCTCTTTTGATATTGTTTACATAAGTTTTGCATATTATATTGTATATTTGCACAGGGGTGACTATAGTTTGATACATATTGATAAGGAATCCCCCCAGCCATTGTGGGCTCGTGTGAAGCACTTAGTTTTTTTGAGCAGTCAATGTAATAGAAAGTTGACTTGAGCGCACCATTATATATAATAGTACTGGTAACATGTTACACCCTAAAAAAGGATGAAACATGTAACCTGTTACCAAAGGGGAACGTTAACCATTTGCCGACCACTGGATGCCAATATACATCGGCACAGTGGCAGCAGTGGGCAAATGGGTGTACCTGTACGCCCCCTTTAAATGGAGGGGCTAGCGGGCACGCCACATACAGCGTGACCATGCCCGCTGGACCGGCGGACTCTGTCTGCCGGTCTCCGAGTGATATATGGTGAACATATGAGACTAATACTTAATAGGGCCACCACATCGAAGCTGGGGAATCCTTAAATTGCTACACAGTGGCACATACTGTGATGTCGCAATACCCCGGGAGGGGTTAGAGGTTCTGTGAGTGCATTGGCAATAGGAGCATGGATGATATCACCACTCACGATTTTATATGTGAAGGAATCCTCCCTAAGAAGTTGCTTTTTTGCTCATGGGACTATTCTAAGAGCACCCAGTCACTTTTTTTGTCCTGTTGTTTTACATAGAGCACCAGTCACTTTTTACAAGCACGAGTCACTTTATGGTTTGCTCATGTAAAAGTTGCAATATCAGTTGTGTTTTCACGATAGCACATAGTCACTTTTTTTTGTATTAAAGCAAAAATATTTGAAGCCATTTCTTTAGACCAATATAAGGGAAAGGCCCTAGAAGACTATTTGGGCAACAGCCAAATGCAGGCTGAGGCTCTAACACAAATAAAAATAGAAAATTTTTTCCTTAGATTACGCAACCGTTTTTTCTCTATTGGGAGTAAGAGAAGGGTATATGGAACCTTGGGATGAGTTATTATTTGAGATTTTTCCTGACCTAATACGAATGTTTTTTCCCTCGAAAAAATTGTCATTTATAAAGAATATAATATATTTTTTCACCAGCTTAAGGAGCAGCACCAAGACCTACTACATCATACTTTTTTCTTACTGATTGTGCAACAAAGCCATAGAACGAGGAAGTGCAAAAAAACAAGGCTTTTCCCCATTTTGCCTTGTCATAACAGATCACTGCTCCCTGTCATTGGGGATTCTCCAGTTGCGGGGACACCAGTATCATTGACCCCTGGGGAACCTAGTGCCTTTACCCTACAGAGGGCTATTGGGTTTTGCTTTACTAGCTAACCTAAACTCAGTGAAACACTATACAACTTGCTGCAAGGTCTCCTTGTAGCTGGATGAGGCTTGAAAGCGTAGTGGTGAACACAGCATAGGAGCATTTTTAGTGACAGAGATATGATGTTATAAAATCCTGATATCCATACCTGATATGGGCGGTGGGATTTGGGTGCTCGTTCCCAGTTTCTTGCTTTGGCACCCCAAGGGTCAACATTGTTAGATTCTACTTGTTGGCACTGTAGATTGGTATATCTGAAGCTGGTTCTCCGTCATAGATGTGGTCTGAATCGCAGTCTGTGATGTGTGGTGTCCCCACTCATTGAGCCAAGGTTTAGTCCGCTTTTTCTTTGGGATACATTCTCAATCCTTTTATATCCCTGGTTTATGCTTAACCCCCCCATCCCTCTCTTTCCATCCTTGTTGCGCAGGATTCGGTGAATGGGGGTTCCAGTCATTCTGGTGGCACCAGCCTGGCCCAGAAGACCCTGGTTCCCAGAGATAATGAGATTTGCAATAGATGGGCCATGGACGTTTCTGCGCCGCCCCAATCTACTATCTCCAGGTCCTATTTTCCACCCCAATTTACAGTCTATAAATTTGATTTCATGGCTATTGAAGCCAGGATGCTGAAGAGTCATGGCATCTTGGAACCAGTGGTGTCTACCCTAGTGAATGCTAGGAAATCAGTCACTAGGAAGACCTATTATAAGGTCTGGAAGACTTATATTGCTTGGTGTGAAGCCTGAAAATGGCATCTTCGGAAATACGTGATTGGAAGAATTCTCTTTTCTACAGTGGGCTGTGGAAATCAGATTGCCTTTGAGCACAATCAGAGGTCAGATTTCAGCCCTGTCAGTATTCTTCCAAAGACCTTTAGCCTTCCATTCACTGCTCCATGTTACAGTAACAACCATTTGAGCCCATCAAGGAAATTCCATTAGTCTTGCTGTCACGCAAGCTAGCCTTCCTGATGGCTATCATTCAGCAGAAGAGAGATGACTGGATTCCTTGGATGTTGTCCGGGCAGTCAGTTTGTCTAGATTTCCTTTTTTGTTTTACCAGAAGGACCCAAAAAGGGGCAGGCAGCTTCTAATGCGAATTGGGTAAGCCAGTTTGTCATTCAGGCCTATGGTCTGAAACATAAGGCTCCTCCCTTCAGGGTGAGAGCTCATTCTACCAGGGGTGTAGGTACCGCCTGGGCTTTTCTGCATTGGGTATCTGTGGCTCAGATTTGTAAGGCTGCTACCTGATCTTTAGTGCCTACATTCACAAGATTTTATCGGGTAGATAGCAGCCGAAAATTCGGCTATCGGCCATAGTGTACTACAGGCTGCCATTTAAACTCTGATGGCTAGTGTCTCTCTCTGTCAGGGCTGGCTTAGCCCTTCCTTCTCTGGGCTGGCTGCTCAGCTGTCAGCTAATTGCCAGCTCTCATCTCTCTCCACAGTTACTCAGCTGTTTCTGATACTGCTCGTCTGACCTGCCTACTTAAAGCTATCCAGCTCACTTCACCTCTGCCTTTGCTTTGGTCACATCACAAGAAACCATCTCCTGCGGTTATGTTTAAGGACTGACTTGCTGACATCCCTTCTGGCTCCTTATCCTACTTGCTGTTGCTCTACATGGATCCCTGACTTCTGGCCTGGCTGATTACCTGATCTGGTTATTGAACTCTGGCCTGGCTGACAACTCGATCCAGTTACTGGACTCTAGCTATGCTTTAACTACACTTTTTCTATTTAGCTTTTTATTTTTATTTAATAAACAAGTGTGATTTAATTGTACTTCTATCTCAGTCTGATTCATGGTTTCTGACACTCCCCTCAAGGCTATTATTGCTCTGGGACGTCCCTGTACGTAATGAATAATAGCCTAACGCTGTGTCCCTTGATGTATGCTGAAGAAAATCGGATTTTCCTTTTCTTTGAATACATTCAGTGCTTTCTACAAAACTGAAGTACTTCCTGTATGGGGAGAGGTTATATAGGGGCAGACTTCCTGTCTAAGACTTTATCTACCAGTGTCCAATCACCTAGAGATGGCGTATAACCCAGTAGGTAATGAATAGCCTAACTCGGAGCCCCTTGATGTATTCAAAGAAAAGGATTTTACAGGTAAGTATGATGAAATTTTTTTAAAACCGAAACTAAGAAAAACATGTTTTTTTTTCAAAAATGTTGGTCTTTTTTTTACCAGCTTACTTCCAAGCATACCCAGGTCTCAGGCCTACAGTGCAGTATGGTTTGGCCTAGGGAACACTCTGAACCTGCTAATTAGCAAATAAAGAAACAGCAGCTCACTACTGTCCATCTTTCAAAACGTTCTCTCCTGCTCTCAAAGCTTCTAGGCAACTTTGAAATGGCATTAAATGATTTTATGAAAAATCTTGCATGAATAGGTTTTATGTCTGCCTGGTCAATTTAGAACATTCATCTTTAGGCTACCTTTAGACATGCAGCAAAGATAACACACAACAAAAAGGAAGAAGCACATTTGTTATGGTAGATGCCGCAGCAATCTGGGTTTCTGTAATCTGTAATTTCTTAGCTGTAGGCTGGGGGGGGATGGGTGTCTGGCAAGGTGGCTGCTAGGTATGTATGTAGTTTCAGTTTATTTAATCTAGCCTTCTGGCAGAATCTTCTTAGAATCATGTGGTTTAGCTTTTTATTAATAAAAGATTAGCAAACTACTTATGTTGCAGGTGTCACTTCTTTTATGTGCAATGTAACATTGAAAGAATATTTTAAAACCTGTATTACTGTCTGACTTAAGAGAATGTAGGATTTAATCCCTTAAATTTCTTCTACTTGAGCAAGCTGTGCCCCTTTTACCATTTAATTCTCCCATAATTGCTTTTACTTGCTCCATGTAGGCGCTTAGTAGCATCATTTCTGCATGAGGTCTGTCACTCTTTGTCTGCTATGCATTTAGATCGCTGAAAGACTGGTGGCAGGTGGGTGGGGAACTGGTCACATCTCAAGTGCTTAATCCGCCAACTGTTGCCAAACACTCCAGTGGCTGTGGGAGATTTCTGCAGGTCCTTGATGTGGTTTTGTTTGAACACAATTCCCCTGTGTTGGCTCTTTGTGCCCACTCTTTACAAGGAGATGGAGTTATAATAGCAGTAGGGAAATAAGTTTCTCCTGGCCTGTGACTTCCAGGCTGTGGACAAGTGTATTAATGAGAGAACTTTTCTGTCCTTGTCTGCTTGACTTTCTGAAAGATGGGTTCTTATTCCTGGTTTGTTGGGTTTTTCTTTTTCAAAAAGATTGAATGGAATGCTGACGTGTATAATTTTATACCAATTTTAGCTATTATAAAATGTTTTTGTCAAACAAGGTTATGCCTTCAGTAATAAATCTAACGATAACACGAATGATGAAATTACCATGTTCTATAACTCCCATCTTGCATATGGCCATAAAGATACATGTTGCCAGTTGCAGGTATACATTGCAAAGGCCTAGATTGCAGGTTAAAACCTCTTGACTCATCATTGTTCTTCCACTTATTTGAATGATCTTTTTACACAGTTTAAAAATTCTGATGCATCTTATGGTTTGTCTGAGCCCAGACCACATCCATGCAACTGTTCTGTGGCTAATAGCATCATATTAAAGCCTAGTACCCACGTGATTAATGTCGGGCTGTGTGTACGGCAGCTGGTCTGACAGCTTCTGTCGAAGGGTCACGACTGAAAAAGGTCTGTCGACTGGCTCCCAGTCAGCGCTCTCAGCCAAAGACTGGAGTGTTCTGGCGAGGGAGCTGTCCCCCTGTCAGAACACAGTAGTACAGCAGGGGAGATCCGACCTGAGCTGTCGGGTTTTTTTCATAAAAAAAAAAAAAAAACTAGTAGTCTGTACGAGACTTAAAGGGGTTGTAAAGTCAAAAAGTTTATCTTGTTGCATTCTATGCTTTAAGATAAAAAGCCTTTTGTGTGCAGCAGCCCCCTTTATACTTACCTAAGCCCCATCTCTGTCCAACACTGTCCAAAAGTGTCTCGTGGACACTCCCAAGACTCTCCTTCCTGATTGGCTGAGACGCAGCAGCAGCGCCATTGGCTCCCACTGCTGTCAAAATCAGCTAGCCAATCAGGAGAGAGGGGTGGGGCCAGGCTGGCATTCCATTTCTGAATGGTCACAGGGAGCTGTTACTCGGCTTGGGTGCCCCCAATGCAAGCTGCTTGCTGTGGGGGCACTTGACAGTAGGGAGGGGTCAGGAGCACAGAAAAGGCACCCGAAAAGAGGAGGATCTGGGCTACTCCATGCAAAACCACTGCAACAGAGCAGGTAAGTATGTTTTTGTTATTTTCATATAAAAAAACAAGACTTTACAATCACTTACTTCAGCCCTGGAAGAATTTACCCCCTTCCTAACCAGAGCATCTTTTGCTATTCAGCACTGCGTCACTTTAGCTGACAATTGCGCAGTCGTACGACGTAGCCAAACAAAATTGTCCCTTTTTTTTCCCCACAAATAGAGCTTTCTTTTGGTGGGATTTGATCCCCTCTGCGGTTTTTATTTTTTGCGCTATAAACGAAAAAAGCAACAATTTTGAAAACATTATTTTTTACTTTTTGCTATAATAAATATCCCCCAAAAATATATAAAAAAATGTTTTGTTTTTTTCCCCTCAGTTTAGGCCGATATGTATTCTTCTGCATATTTTTGGTAAAAAAAATCTCAAGCGTACATTGATTGGTTTGCACAAAAGTTATAGCGTCTACAAAATGGGGGATAGATTTATAGCATTTTTATTATTATTATTACAAAATAAAGTTTGTTGTGATTTGACAGCTTGTAAACCAGCTTCTTGGTTTCACCTATGCTATTTATCTATAGTAGCATACAGGCTGGTATGCATTTTAATCATATTTTCACATACTCCCCAAAAATCGTGAGGTTTTTGCTTTTTTGCTACAATATGTAAATATTTGCATGATCTCTTGTGAGATGCCAACTCGCCAAGGTTTCCAACATGAAGAATCTGTTGTGCTTTCAAAATGCAGCAGCCCAGTTTTTAAATACCTAAAACATATCTGTAATAACATTATTTGCTGATGAATTACCAGCTAAAGGTAAACAAGACCTATGCCACATCTAATAAATTGTAAAGCACCTTTGTTCAAATCCCTTCTAAAGGTGTACTTGGAGCGGTAGGAGAGTCCCCTTCATCTTGATCACTTGGTGCGAATGGTACTCGCCTTGTAGCTTTTTGGTACACTAATGTTATTGTCTGCAGACCACATCTGCACACACAGTCGTTGATCACTTCTTCCATTGTTTAGTCAGTTCCCAGAAGTGATTTGCACCATGCATAAAACTTGGTCTCCCAAAGACCATTCGAGTTAGGGAGAGATTAGAGTGTAAATGAGGTTGATTTACCCATAGACATAAGACAATTGTTCCTTATTCTGGCAGATCCCTTTGTCTGTGGGCATGATGAAACTACCACATTACTCCTTGGTCAGATGATCTTAGGAAAAGTTGGAACAGAAGTGTTAAATGTAGATAAGGCCAATCACAGCCAATCTGTACCATGTGATTTAGCTGTGCCCATTCACAGCTAATCACAACAAAAAAACAATCAATTAAATTCAGTAAAAATGGTTGCTTATGCCAGTGAATGTCACTGGTATAAGCAATCGTGTGTAAAGGAAAAAAAATTTAAATATCCAGATCACCTCCCCAGAGTAGTACAGTGTTACTAGGGTAACACTGTTTTGCTCTGGCCACAGTGTTTAAAAAAAAAAATCTTTATCATACGGTCAGTGTCCTTGATCTCCGCTACACCAGTAATATGATGATACTGTACTAGTAACTAGTAATTTTATTTTTGACAAAAAAATTGCAACTTCAACAAACTCGCCATGCTCCTTACTACTAAATACCTTGATGTCTACTTTACAAAAAGGTGTCATTTGGGGGATATTTGTACTGTACTTGTTGCATTTACGGTCCTCAAGAAATGAGATAGCCGTCACTACATCAACTTTCATATATACAGTATCTCACAAAGTGAGTACACCCTCACATTTTTGTAAAAATTTTATATGTTTTTTCATGTGACAACACTGAAGAAATTACACTTTGCTACAATGTAAAGTAGCGAGTGTACAGCTTGTATAACAGTGTAACTTTGCTGCCCCTTCAAAATAACTCAACACACAGCCATTGCTGTCTAAACTGCTGCAACAAAAGTGAGTACACCCCTGAGTTAAAATGTCCAAATTGGGCCCAATCAGTAATTTTCCCTCCCCAGTGTCATGTGACTTGTTAGTGTTACAAAGTCTCAGGTGTGAATGGGGAGCAGGTGTGTTAAATTTGGTGGTATTGCTCTCACTCTGTCATACTGGTCACTGGAAGTTCAACATGGCACCTCATGGCAAAGAACTCTGAGGATCTGAAAAAAGAATGGTTGCTCTACATAAAGATAGCCTAGGCTATAAGAAGATTGCCAAGACCCTGAAACTGAGCTGCAGCATGGTGGCCAAGACCATACAGACGTTTAACAGGACAGGTTCTACTCAGAACAGGCGTCGCCATGATCGACCAAAGAAGTTTAGTGCATGTGCTCAGCACACCATATCCAGAGGTTGTCTTTGAGAAATAGAAATATGAGCACTCTGCATCAAATTGGTCTGCATGGCTTTCATCCCAGAAGGAAGCCTCTTCTAAAGATGATGCAAAAGAAAGCCTTCAAACAGTTTGCTGAACATAAGCAGACTAAGGACTAAGCAGACTAAGGGCATGGAACCATGTCCTGTGGTCTCATGAGAACAAGATAAACCTATTTGGTTAAGATGGTGTCAGGGGGAGGAGTACAAAGACAAGTGTATCTTTCCTAAAGTCAAGCATGGTGGTGGGAGTGTCATGGTCTGAGGCTGCATGAGTGCTGCCAGCACTGGGGAGCTACAGTTCATTGAGGGAACCATGAATGCCAACATGTACTGTGACATACTGAAGCAGAGCATGATCCTCTCCCTTCGGAGACTGGGCCGCAGGGCAGTATTGCAACATGACGACCCCAAGCACACCTCCAAGACAACCACTGCCTTGCTAAAGAAGCGGAGGGTAAAGGTGATGGACTGGCCAAGCATGTCTCCAGACCTAAACCCTCTTGAGCATCTGTGGGGCATCCTCAAATGAAAGGTGGAGGAGCGCAAGGTCTCCAACATGCACTAGCTCCATAATGTCATCATGGAGGAGTAGAAGTGGACTCCAGTGGCATCCTGTGAAGCCCTAGTCAACTCCATGCCCAAGAGGGTTAAGGCAGTGCTGGGAAATAATGGCGACCACACAAAATATTGACACTTTGGGCCCATTTTAGACATCTTCACTTAGGGATGTACTCACTTTTGTTGCCAGTGTTTTAGAGATTAATGGCTGTGTGTTGAGTGAGTTATTTTGAGGGGACAGCAAAATTTACACTGTTATACAAGCTGTACACTCACTACTTTACATTGTAGCAAAGTGTAATTTATTCAGTGTTGTCACATGAAAAGATGATATAATAAAATATTTGCAGAAATGTGAGGGGTGTACTCACTTTTGTGATATACTGTATAAGTTTGGGAACTCTACAATTTTCTTACAAATGAAATAAACACTGATTTGCGTTATCTTCACCAAAGAAATGTAGCAAAATACAGTTTGGCCTAAACTTATGAAGAAAGAATTTTTTATTTGCAAAATGTAATAACCGAAACCAAGAAAAACTGTGTTTCCCCCCCCCCCCCCCCCCCCAAAACTTTTGGTCTGTATTGAAGTGGTAATTTGCCCTAAAAAAAAAATAATAATAAAAAAATCAAGCTTGTTTACAGGAGCCAGAAGACACTCCCCCTTTATCATGGAGTGATTTGGTTAACCGCTTCCCGCCCGCCCTATAGCCGAATGACTGCTATAGAGCAGGCGCTTTTGTCCGGGAGGCCGTCCCTGGACATCCACGTGTTTACTTCGGCAGTGCGCGCCGCCGCGGACGTGCATTGGGGACGTTTTGTGTTTGCCATGTCCCCCGGAGGCAGGCAAACACAGATCGCTGTAAACGGCTAATCAAAGCGGCCTTTTACAGCGCGATCATAGCTGCCAATGGGAGATGATCTCAAATGTAAACATATGAGATCATCTCTCATTGCCCTGTCTCTCTCTCTCTCTCCTCACACAGAGACAGCGTGTGAGGACAGAGAGGATCTGTGAGTGATACAGTGTATAAAATCTGCCAGCGCCACCTGCCTCCAGTGCCATCTGCCAGTGCCACGTGCCGTCAGTGCCACCTGCCACGTCAGTGTCACCTGTGATCAGTGCTGTTAGTGTCACTTGCCACATCAGCATCACCTGTCAGTGTCATCTACCACCTCAGCATCACCTGTCAGTGTCATCTGCCACATCAGTGTCACCTGTCAGTGCCATTTGTGATCAATAAAAATGTCAAAGGTTATATTCAGCCGAGGAGGCATACGATATTCTTGCAGCCGACGAGAGCAACGGGGAGCTCTCCGCTTCGGATTCCTCCTCATATTCAGATTCTGAGTCTGACGTGGACTACGAGCCTATCCTCAGCAGCGGTACAATGACCGCCTCAGAGGAGGAAGATGATAGTCCGCCCGTCAGATGAAGGCGTACTGGTGAGGAGGCGGTACCATCTACCAGCACCGCAGAGCCATCCACCGGCAACGCAGTGCCATCCACCAGCACCACAGTACCTCGGCAAAGGCCAAGTACCAGTGTGTCAACTTGGCCCCAAAGGGTTAGGTCCCATGCCAGCCTTCCCTATTCCCTCCAGAACCCCTTGTGGCTTCCTCCTAACTCAGGAGAAGCTAACGTTCTCCCTTTCACTGCCAACCCAGGAGTCCAGTTGGACACACACAATTTTTTCCTGATGGACTTTTTCCACTTAATTTTTACCGAGGACATGCTTGAATCGATTGTGGTCCAGTCCAACCTATATGCCCAACAATTTATTGAAAGCAACCCAACGTCCTCTTATGCCCGTCCCTACGAGTGGAGAGCCCTAACAGTAGAGGAGTTTAAAAATTTTTTGGGTCTCACATTTTGTATGGAACTAAACAGTCAAAATGAAATACGTGCATATTGGTCATCCCGCCCCATCTATCACATGCCCATCTTTTCCTCAATAATGATATGAGACCAGATATCTCATGATGATGATAATGAGATTCCTACACTTAAACGACAATACCCAGTGCCTTCCCCGAAATGACCCAAATTTTGTTAAACTTTACAAAATTCAGCTGCTAATAAAAAAAATTCTGAGATCTTCCCCCAGTTGTTTACCCCAGACCAACACATATGTGTGGATGAGTCCCTGATCAAATTTTCTGGCAGGCTGGGCCTAAAACAATTTATTCCCTCCAAAAGGGCCCGCTATGGGGTGAAAATGTATAAATTGTGTGACCGAGCCACAGGGTATACATATTCCTTCATGGTATATGAAGGGAAGGACACCCAGCTACATCCCCCTAATTGCCCCGAATACATCAGATCGAGTGGGAAAGTTGTTTAGGAACTCATAAACCCACTCCTGGAGAAAGGCTACCATCTCTATGTGGATAATTTTTACACAAGTTTACCCCTGTTCTGCAACCTCCATAGAAAGAAAACTCCAGCATGTGGCACCATAAGGATGAACCGAAAGGGCTTTCCTCAAAGCCTCGTCAACAAAAAGTTAAGAAAAGGAGAAGCGGCGAGTTTACGGAACGAGGAAATTTTGGCTGTGAAGTGGAGGGACAGAAGGGATGTGTACATGCTTTCTTCGATCCAAAACAATACATTCGTTGAGATCACCAGGAGGAATGGCCCAATACAAAAACCAACTTGTATCCATGAGTACAACATGTTCATGGGGGGTGTCGACTTCAACGACCAGATGCTCGAACCCTACCTTGCCACAAGAAGAACATACAAGTGGTATAAAAAAAATTCTATTTATTTCTTTAATTTGGCCATATACAACACGTATGTAATCTATCGAAAATCCACAGAAAGACCCATACCCTTCCTTGGCTACCAGGAGGAAATCGTCACTGCCCTTATATACCCCAACGGCCCACCAGAAAACATTTGATCCAATGTAATTAGCAGACTCTCTGAACGCCGCTTTCCTGATAAAATCCCTCCCAGACCAACAGGCTGAAGACATCAGAAACAATGTTGGGTGTGCAGCAAACTAGGATTGAGAAGAGACACCACTTATCATTGCGCCCAATGCCCTTCCCAACCAGGCCTCTGCAAAGGTGACTGTTTCCGCCGTTACCATGCTTCAGTGAATTAGTAGTGAAGTATGGTAAGCATAACCCTCACTTCCTGCCATTTACCTTCACACCCCTTATGCCTCTGCTTGCTGTGTAACTGACCCTGGCTTGTTATTCGACCACGCTTCTGCCTACTGATTCTGTTTATGCCTCTGCCTGATCTGGAACTGACCCTGGACTGTTTGACCATGCCTCTTGCCTGCCTCTTGGACTCATCTTGTACCCTCTCAGTGGACTAGTGGGATTCATAACAGGGGTCTCACATATGTGAGGGGCTCCAGAACAGTTTTTCTGGATGAAGACAATTTCATTTGTTTTCTCATTCCTAGATTAGGGTCTGGAGACTCTGAGGCTTCAAAGAGATTTGGGTGGGAGAAGCCTCTACCCCTATCCCCATTGTGTCCTGAACGAGGCCCTACTTCTGCCTGCTGCCTATAGGACCTATACCATCATGCTTCTGCCTGTCGCATGAACTGACCACACCACATGGATGGACCATGTTCCTGCCTACTACCAGGACCAATATTTTGGCACTGCTGAAAATCTCTGCCTGCACTGACCTTGGACTGTATATGGACAGTATCCCTGCCTGCTGCCTATATTGACTATGGACAGTATACCTGCCTGTTGCCTGGAAAATTGTGTTCACTTTTGCTGACCAAGTCCCTGCCTGCTGCCTGGACCAGTGCTATCATCCTGTGGACAACTGTGCTGCTAAAACCACAGGTAATCTTTTGTTTACTCTTTGCTCAGCAGAATGTATTTTGGGGTGTAATTCTTGGTATGTGCATGCTATGTGTCTATGGAACACCTGGTGGTGTTCCTTGCATGTTGGGCCTCTGTATGTGGCCAAGCTGTGTAAAAGTCTCACACATTTGGTATTGCCATACTCGGGAGGAGTAGCAGAACGTATTTTGGGGTATCATTTTTGCTATGTACATGCTATGTTTTGGAAATATCTTATAAATGGACAACTTTGCGTAAAAAAAAAAAAAAAAAAATGCAATTTCATTTTTTTCCACATTTTCCCAAAACGTCTGTAAAAAAATGAACCATTCAAAAGACTCATTATGCCTCATAGATTATACGTTGGGGTGTTAGCTTTCCAAAATGGGGTCACTTTGTAGGCATTTCCATTGTCCTGGTTCTCCAGGGCCTTAAAAAATGTAATAGGTGGTTGAGAAATGAGATGTGTAATTTATGCTCCTAGAACGCCTGATGGTTCTATTTCAATATTGGGCCTCTGTATGTGGCCAGGCTGTAAAAGTCTCACATATTTGGTATCGTAATACTCAGAAGGAGTAGCAGAACGTATTTTGGGGTGTCATTTGTGGTATACACATGCCATGTGAGAGAAATAACCTATTACATTGAAAATTTTGTGAGGAAAAAAAAAAATATCATCTTTTTGCAAAGAATTGTGGGAAAAAGATGACAACATCAAAAACCTCACCATGCATCTTAGTAAATACCTTGGAATGTCTACTTTCAAAAAAGGGGTCATTTGGGGGGTATTTATACTTTCCTGGCTTGTTCTGGTCGTAAGAAATGAGATAGGCCACCAGTGTATCAGGTGTGATCAATTTTTTATGATTCGCACCACAGCTTGTGGACTCTCTAATTTTCACAAAGACCAAATAATATCCACTAATTTGGGTTATTTTTACCAAAGATATGTAGCAGTATAAATTGTGGCCAAAATTTATGGAAAAAAATAATAATTTGCAAAATTTTATCACATAAACTAAGAAAAATGTGTTTTTTTTTTCCAAATTTTCGGTCTTTTTTAATTTATAGCGCAAAAAATAAAAAACTCAGAGGTGGTCAAAAACCACCAAAAGAAAGCTCTATTGGTGGGAAAAAAAGGACACAAAATTCATTTGGGTACAGTGTTACATGACTGAGTAATTATCATTCAAAGTGTGAGAGCACCGAAAGCTGAAAATTGGTCTGGGCAGGAAGGGTGTTTAAGTTCCCAGTAAGCAAGTGGTTAATGTAGATCTGATTGATAAACTACGTTGGTATATTGTGTTTTGTTTAGTCCTGGTGAAGAGTGTTTTTTGGCCCCTCAATGCATTTTGTGTTTTTTGTTTTTTTGTTTTTTGACTGCACACCAATAAATTAATTTGGATCTCTTATTTGGTTTGGTGCTCCTTCCATTTGTGGAGGCTACGTAGCCCTGTGTGTTGTGAGCAGCCTGACCTGAGCCAGCCAGTAAGCACTCGATTATGTTTTTTTTCTCACTCTTTTTGTATGAACTCGCATTCAAGTCCTAGCACATATTGGATGCTCTTTTCTCCACTGCAGATTGTCTGGATCTTGGTGACTTCAGTATTTTTAGTCCCTAAATTGAAACAAATATAGCATATGATATCAGAGTGAATTCAAAACTATTCTTCCAGGTCACTGAAGCCAGTGGTTTCCTTTTTTAAAATAAATGTTTTGCAGTAATCGCCTTCATACTTTTGTCAGTACAAGTACACTTTTTTTTTTTTTTAACATCCTTTGATATGGAAAATAAATGCATATTTCAGGGCAATATTGCCAAAAGAAATCCTAGTTTGTCCCCAAAATAAAAATGTATGTACCTGTGGTTTATGTGTGCCTGTATATGTTAGCCAACAGGAACCCTTAAACGGGAAATTGCAAGGGGTTCATTGAATCAAATTTTGGCTAGTGTTGTATTTGAATTTTACAGTATTGAATGATCCCATCCAAACTTTGAGCAGGTAAATTTACTGATACCAACAAGGTTTAGAACAATTTGAAGTTCAGGTGCAATCTTTCCACATAAGGACTGAAGCTTTTGGGAAATCTAGTTCTTTATGGGGTAAATATTATGCAGGGTAATTATATAAATATATATCTATATATACACACTAAGATAACATGTTTATTTTGTCATCTTCTTGCAGGATTGGTACAGTATCAACCATTAAAACAGACCGCCCAGATCCCAACGGCTACTAGTTTAACTCCATCACCAGTTATAGGACATATGCCACCTGCTATTCCTATGAATGTACCAAGTGTTCCTGCTCCTTCTGAAACCACATTCTTCTCTCCAGCCTCCCATTATTCCTTACATGGATCTACCACTTACCAAGCTTCAGCATCATCTATGTTAATGAGTCAACCTCCAACACCCCCCTCCATGACTGCCTCACATACTCCATTTAACTACCCAGTGGGGTTGGGATTTTACCATGGTGGACCAGGAGCTCCAGCTAATCTACCACCACCTCCAACAGGTATGTTTTTTTTTTTTTTTTTTTTTTTGAAAGCAAGAAAATAAAACCAGTCCTTTATCATTTAGATTGCATTCACACCTGAGCATTTTCAGCTTGTAAACCCCCTGAAAAAATGTCCAACAAGCAAAATCCCATTCATTTCAATGGCACCTGTTCACATCTGAGCGTTTTGTCACCTGAAGCAAAACACCTTAAAAAAAAATCCTTGAGCTCAGAAAAGAACATGGGCTTCTTTTGGTGCAGATTACAGGAATTTTTCTGCTTTTTACATTGGTGACCTGTACAAAAACGCTGTAAAAATCACGGTTAAAACGTGTGAATGCAGCCCTAATAATCAAATGTAAGTTATTAAAACAGGACAATTCTTCTTTCTTTATCATACCTCACGGGACACATCTTTGTCCATTACAATAAGGTTATGCTGTTAACTTAAGGTGATTGCACACTGGAAAAAGACAGGAAGTTCCCTTTTGAAAGCATATACCTTCCCCATTAGGCAAGGCTTAATTTTTTTATTTTTATTTTTATTTTTTGCTAGTGTTCTATGTGCTGGTTACATCTGTGCCGTCTCTGCACAAAATAATAGCTCGCTTCTCAATGAGTCCATCTGGAATTGGGAGACTGGCGTCTCCTGATGGATTACCTATAGCTTTTCAAAGCTCAGAGGAATGCTACCCGGACTGTGCACTAGATATGAGGCGATGGCTTGTAAGGTTGGCAGTCAACCTTGGAACTTGTGAAACGGGACCCTGTGCAATGATATATTGCTTTGCAGACTGGTAAGTTGCTATACAGGTTTAGGGTAGTGATCCCCAGCTGGAGAATCAAGTCTCTAGTGGCAGAGCACACTGTGATGGGTAAAGATCAATTGACATCCTGTGGCATGGTATAGTGAGTGCACTGGCAATAGCCCTGCTAGTATACCACATCCCCAATGACCCCTTTTCCCCCATGGTAGAACAAAGGTATGGGCCTCACTTATAATTTTTTGTTATATTTAATAGTATTTTCTTGTGCTTCAATTTGTATCAAGGTTAAACAAAGTAACCACAATCCCGGTAGAGGGGACTCCTGCCTTTAAGGATCCCACGGACAGGAAGGCCGAGGCAGTGGTTCGTTCCTTGTTTACGGTTGTGGGGTCAGCAATGCGACCAGTACTGGCATCCGCACTTGTGTCACAGACACTTACTGAGTGGGCAAAATGTTTGCACCGCAAATTGGGGAAACAGGCTTCCCCCGTCTGCGTGGAACTAGCAGACCAGTTATTCCAATGTCTTAAGTACATTTGTGACGCGGCCCTGGATACACTCCCTCTGTTATCTAGGGCTTCAGTGTCAGCAGTGGTGCTGAGGCACCTGATTTGGCTAAAATGGTCGGCTGACCAGGCATATAAAAAAAAAAAAGCCCTGACGGATTTACCCTTCCTTGGTGAGCGGCTCTTTAAAGTCTCATTAGATGACATTATTAAATTTAATTGGACAGTGATCACAACGGACGCCAGCCTAACCAGCTGGGGTGGAGTAAAGGGAGTTCAGTCGACCCAGGGCCTCTAGTCGGAGGAGGAATCCAAGTTGACTATCAATGTGCTCGAGCTGCGAGTGATCAGGCTATGCCTCTCCACATGGTCAATAAGTCTTCGAGGGTGTCCAATCAGGATCCAGTCAGACAATGCCACGGAGGTGGCATATGTCAATCATCAAGGAGGAACAAGAAGCTCAGCTGCCGCACTGGAGGTCGTTCTCATCCTTCAGTGGGCAGAGCGACAGGTACCGGCCCTATCGGCCATTTACATCCTGGATGTGGAGAACTGGCAGGCGGACTACCTAAGTGGCCAGATGCTGGACCCAGGAAAATGGGCATTGCATCCGGAGGTGTTCAGGCTACTGTGCCTGCGATGGGGCACTCCAGATGTGGATCTTCTGGCCTCCCGTCTCAACCGGAAAGGTGCTGTGATTCGTGTCCAGAACAAGAGATCCTTGGGCAGATGCGCTGGTAGCTCTGTGGGGTCAGTTCCAGCTGATCTATGCCTTTCCTCCGTTAAAGCTACTACCATGTCTGCTCCGCAGAGTAGAGGCCGAGGGGATTCCACTAATACTGATTGCCCTAGATTGGCCCCAGAGTCCCTGGTACGCAGACCTAGTGCGCCTGGTGGCGGATGCCCGGGGCGGCTGCCGTTACGAGGTGACCTACTGTCTCAAGGTCCGATTCTCCATCCGGCTTTACCATCGCTGGTTTTAACGGCATGGCTATTGAGAGCCAGGTGTTGAGGAACCGGGGCCTTTTGGACTCGGTGATTCCAACTATGTTGAGAGCCGTGAAATCTTCTTCTCGGAAGATATATCATCGTACCTGAAAGGCCTACATCTCCATGTGCGAGGAGGAAGGATGGCGTCCACGCTCCTTTTCTATACCCAGGATCCTGATGTTTTTACAGCGAGGAGTAGACCAGAAATTGGCCTTAAGCACCATTAAAGGACAAATATCAGCCTTGGCTGCCTTTTTTCAGTGATCCCTGGCATCTCACTCTCTAGTGAGCACTTTTGTTCAAGGAGTCCGACATGTAGTTCCTCCGGTGTGTCCACTGTTACCTCCATGAGATCTGAACCTGGTGTTATCGGCGCTTCAGAAACCGCCATTTGAGAATATCAGAGAGATCCCTCTGTTGATTCTTTCCCAGAAAGGGGTTTTCCTAGTGGCCATTACATCGGCCAGGAGGGTGTCGGAACTGAAGGCCTTGTTTTGCAAGTCGCCCTATCTGGTTATCCACAAGGAGAAGTTGGTGTTGCGTCCGCAACCTTCTTTTCTGCCGAAGATGGTTTCAGCGTTCCACATTAATGAAAGCATTGTGTTACCATCTCTGTGTCCTAAACCGACACCTCCTAAGGAGGTGGCCCTACATTCCCTGGACATGGTCCGGACTCTGAGGGTGTATTTGTCTGTTACGGCTTCCTTTCGGAAGTCAGACTCCTTGTTTATTTCGTTGGCTGGTCCGAAAAAAGGCATGGCGGTCTCGTCGGCCACCATTTCCAGGTGCATCAGACAGACTGTAGTACAGGCCTACGCCTTGAAGGGGCAGGTGCCCCCCTTTCCGGTCACGGCCCACTCCACCAGGGCAATTGGAACCTCTTGGGCCTTCCGACATCAAGCGTCTGACGCTCAAGTGTGTAAAGCAGTGACTTGGTAGTCTGTTCACACCTTTACAAAATTATACAAGGTAGATGTCAGTGCATCAGCTGATGCCTGTTTTGGCCACAAAGTTTTGCAGGCGGCAGAGTATTGGCAGGGTATGTATTGCAGAGTATTGGCAGGGTATGTATTGCAGAGTATTGGCAGGGTATGTATTGCAGAGTATTGGCAGGGTATGTATTGCAGAGTATTGGGTAATGCAGAGTATTGGGTAATGCAGAGTATTGGGTAATGCAGAGTATTGGGTAATGCAGAGTATTGGGTAATGCAGAGTATTGGGTAATGCAGAGTATTGGCAGAGTAATGCAGAGTATTGGGTATTGCAGAGTATTGGCGGAGTAATGCAGAGTGCAACTTAACACACTAGTGACTAACCTGGTTTACTTCTCGGGAGAGAAGTAGTCTGGTAGCAGTGCAGCGGCTGTGGCCCCAGGAGGCCTGGACTGTCTGGCACTGGGTAGAGGGGAGGGAGGAGACAGTCTGGATCCCAGCGGCGTGTGTCTGTCGCTGGCTGCGCTGGAGGCCGTATGCGCACTGCCCACTGACTCCAGTGCGTGCCCACGTGTACGGCCGACGTCATGTGACCGGTTGCTAGACGCGGAGCGGCCCTAGCCTAGCAACCAGTCACTCGGGCGGCAGAGGAGCGGCGGACTACGCACTGAATAGCCTCAGGCGGCTAATGGGAACGGCGTTCCCGTACTATTTTCACAAAGTTCCCATGCGTTCCCGCAGGACTCAAGCCCTGGGGTCGTTCCTGGGCTTATTTGACATCAGGTTTCAGTAGCTCAAGTTTGTAAAGTTGCTACCTGGTCTCGGTTCATACTTTTACAAAGTTTTGCCATGTGACGTTTGAGCCAGCTGCTGCATGAGGTTTTATACTGTTTTGGTTTTCGTTATTTGGGGTCTGTTGGCATTTTGCTGTGTTTGCCTCACCTCATATTCAGTGCTTTGGGATATCACTATCGCAAAGATGTGAAGATTCTGTGGCGTTGATTTACTAAAACTGGAGAATACAAAATCTGGTGCAGCTGTGTGCATGGTAGCCAATCAGCTTCTAACTTCAGCTTGTTGAATTAAAGTGAAACTAAAGTTTTTTTGTTTTTGTGTTTTTCTAATAAAAATAGCAAACATGTTATACTTACCTGCTCTATGCAGTGGTTTTGAACAGAACAGCCCAGATCCTCCTCTCTGATCCCTCCTCTTCATAGCAGCTTGCTATGGGGGCACCCGAGCCGAGCTGAAGCTTTGGGTGTCCATTCAGACCCGGAGCTGTGGTTTGGGCCCACCACCTCTCTCTCTCCTGATTGACTGACTGACTTTAATTGACAGCAGCGGGAGCCAGTGGCCCAGCTGCTGTGTCTCAGCCAATCAGTTGGGAGAGTCCCGGATGGCGGAGAGAGTCCTGTACATTGCTGGATAGAGATGGGCTCAGGTAAGTATGAGGGGGGCTGCTGCACATAGGTTTTTTATCTTAACGAATAGAATGCATCAAGATAAAAGAAAACCTTCTACCTTTACAACTCCTTTAACCACTTCAGCCCCAGACCATTTTGCTGGCCAAAGACCAGACCACTTTTTGCGATTCGGCACTGCGTCACTTTAACTGACAATTGTGTGGTCGTGTGACGTGGCTCCCAAACAAAATTGATGTCCTTTTTTTCCCACAAATAGAGCTTTCTTTTGGTGGTATTTGATCACCCCTGCGGTTTTTATTTTTTGCACTATAAACAAAAATAGAGCGACAAGTTTGAAAAAAACGCATTATTTTTTACTTTTTGTTATAATAAATATCCCCCAAAAATAAAATAAAATATATATATATATATATATATATATATATATATATATATATATATATATATATATATATATATATATATATATATATATATATATATATATAAATAAAACATTTTTTCCCTCAGTTTAGGCCGACACGTATTCTTCTACATATTTTTGGTAAAAAATTGCAATAAGCGATTATTGATTGGTTTGCGCAAAAGTTATAGCGTTTACAAAATAGGGGATAGTTTTATGGCATTTTTATAAAAAAAAATTTTTTTGACTAGTAATGGCGGTGATCAGCGATTTTTATTGTGACTGCGACATTATGGCGGACACATCGGACAGTGACACATTTTTGGGACCATTGTCATTTATACAGCAATCACTGCTATATAAATGCAGTGATTCCTGTGTAAATGACACTGGCAGTGAAGGGGTTAACCAGTGGGTGGCAGTGTAGGAGTTAAGTGTTCCTAGGGGTGTGTTAATAACTGTTAGGGGCTGGGCTTTCATTTAGTGAACACTGATCTCTGCTCCAACCACATGGAGCAGAGATCAGCATCACTAGTTGCTAGGCAGAACAGGGAGATGCTGTTTACAATGGCATCTCTCTGTTCAGTCGCCCCCCGTGAGACGATCGTGGGTATGCCCCCGGCTATCGAGTCCACGGGACCCGCGACCGGACTCACGGGGGTCCCGACCAGCACACCCGTGCTCCACCGGAGTCGCGCCCGCAATGGCAGGGCGGCATTAAAGATTGGATGTACCTGTATGCCAATATGCCTGCCCGTGCCATTCTGCCGATGTACATCGGCGTGCGCTGGTCAGAACTGGTTAAGCTTTGACTTAAAAAAACTGAAAGCCAATTGGTTTCTTTGTAGAGCTGCACCAGGTTTTGCAACTCCAATTCTAGTAAATAAACCCCTCTGTGTCCCATGAGGTATGATAAAGAAATGTTTTTTTTATTTACCTGTAACATCCTTTTCTTTGAGTACATCACAGGGCACATGGATCCTGCCATCTCTTCCTTTGTGGTTCATGGCTTGCTACAAAAACTGAAGCCTTGCCCAACAGGGAGGGGTTATGCCTGAGGGGGGACTTTTTTGGCAGTGTTTAATCACCTGAAGGTGCTAGCATAACCCTATCATAATACATACAAAGCTGCTGTGTGTGCTGAGATATACTCCCAAGAAAATCATTTTTAGAGTTTTGCCGAACATAAACTCTGCTTCTGTATTTTGTAATCCTATGTTCTGTTAGAATTGTCAAAGCTTGTAACAGGTTTACTTTAATGAATAAAATCACCATAATTCTAAGTCTACTAATGTAATTTGTGAATTAAAAATATTTTACAGTGGATTTCTTATCTTTAATAAGCTGTAAAGGAAATATGATGAAGTTTAGGTTTTTCCAAAATTAGACACAGGGAACACACACTCTGCATGTATTCCAGAATTACTTGTAATGGTTAGACTAACACAACAGTGTTTCCGCAAAGGAACTTGAAAACATACTCATACAAGAGGCTTCTGTGGACAAGAGCTGCAGCATTCGAGTATTTACTTTTTTTTTTTTTCAGATGTTTTGTATTCCATTATTTTACACATAGGCTTTGAGAATATATATTTATAAAATGTACACACACACTATATAAATATATATGTAATTATAGAACTGTGTGTGTGTGTGTGTGTGTGTGTGTGTGTGTGTGTATATATATATATATATATATATATATATATATATGTGTGTGTGTATATATATGTATTACAGTTAAAGTATCTGGTCTTATTCATGTTTTCATTTTATTTATAGTCTACTACTATTAAAGGATTAGGTTAACTTTTGGGAACATGTTACATGTTCCACCCCCAATTCATGTGACAGCAGGCTGGGGATCTTCTCCCCGTACCTGCTGTCACAATTTGAAAAGAGCGCGACTGTGGGGGTCAGTGTATGTTGTTGTTATAGAACTCCTTTAATTCAAGGTGCACCCATGACACTGATATCACAGAGTAGAAGTTTTGTATTCAAACTGTCTAATTGAAACTCCAGACTGAACAGAACAGACAGGAAAAGGAATGGAGAAAGCATTAAAGTGATACTAAAGGATCGTTTTTAATTTTTTTTTAAACCACAAACATGTCATACTTACCTCCACTGTGCAGCTCGTTTTGCACAGAGTGGCCCCAAACATCCATTTTTGGAGTCCCTCTGCGGCTCTTGTGCCTCCTCCCCACATTAGATAACCCTCTTGGAGAAGCTCTCTCCCAAGGGGGTTACCTCTTGTGGGCACACTCCCAAGTCCAGCATTTGGCGTCCATAGAGGCCGAATGCAGGACTCAGCCCCACCTTCTGTATCATTGGATTGGATTGACAGCAGCGGGAGCCAATGGCTGCGCTGTTATTAATCTATCCAATCAAGTGTCAGGAACCCATGGAGAAAGGGATGGCGGGAAAGCGCCGGCGGAAATTCGGTGCTCAGTTAAGTAAGACGGGGCGGGGGGGTCACCGGCAGGGGGGCCGGTGACTGCAAGGTGTTTTTTCACCTTAATGCGTAGGATGCATTAAGGTGAAAAAACACAATGCTTAAAAACCCCTTTAAACTGGCTATAACTAGATGGATAATAAATAGTCATATGTAATATTTCATATATACCTGACAAAAAAACACTTGTAGAAATTTGTGTGTTTTAGTCCGGAAAGTAGAAAAGGAGGAAGAACATTTACAAAATAATATAAAATACCCTCTAACTTCAAACTTGGGCATATTTGGTGTTAAATTTCTTGAATGATCTTTTAATTTCTAGGTTCGTTTTCCTGGCTGCAGGATAGGAAAGATGCAGCAGGTAAAGCTTTGTGGTATTGATGTATTCCTCTTGTGCTGCTTGTATCAAGTGATTGGCTTATTTGAAAATTTGTGATCATTTATTCAGTGTATAAACCTATATTTCATTTTTCTGTATAGTACTATAGGGTACTATTGACATGATGAGGATGAATATTATCGATGATATCCACTGACCAATGAATTTGCCAGTTATTGACTGTATGTCAGGCACATAAAGATATGATGTAGTTCATGTTTACTTAAAGCGGAGTTCCAGTCATTTTTGTGTTTATTAAAAGTCAGCAGCTACAAAAACTGTAGCTGCTGACTTTTAATAAACATGCGCTCACCTGTCCCACGATCCAGTGGTGCACTCACCTTAGCAGTTTTCACCCCCTCTCCTCCCTCAGCAGCACCGGCATCTGTCTACTATGTGCACCTAGCTGTAACAGCTTGCAGCTTCACAGTCGGGGTGCCCACTGTATATGAGCTTGCAGCGCTGCACTCTGTGATTGGACCCGAAGTCTTCTAGGACCTGTCATGTGTCCCAGAAGACTTTGGGAGGAAGGGGGTAAGAGAACTTCCGCTTCCAATGGCCTACGGTGACCGAAACGGGAGTGGCAGTAGGTACCTGTCAAAATCGGGTACCTGCAACAGTAACACAGATCTAAATAAATGTTTTTATTTGTAGAGGGGGGCTAAGCAAGAACCCCCAGGCAGCATTTTCTTACTGTATAGACCTCTGTTGTAGGTTTTTCCCTCATACCTCATCTTGGGATGACATTGTCACTCTGACCTTTTTAAGTAAGGAGAAATCTCTACAGAGCTCTGGATTGCCATACAAACCTGACAGGTTTATAACCTTTCCAGCTTTGTTCAATACTAGAAAAAAGGCTTAAAGTGGCAATAAACAATATCTTCATCGTTAAATAGAATCCTTACACATCCACTACTTAAAGTGTAAGTTCACCTTTACAGAAAATCTGTAGGGTGAACTTATATTGGACCCCCTCCCCCCAATCCTGCTGTACCCAAGTCCTGCAATCACACGCTGTGAGACATCAGGTCGTCGTTTTACCAGACCAGAGATTTGAAATCCATGTGGCTTTCTCTACTCTTCTCCAGTGCTGACAGGATGGGCTAGGCAGGTTCTGATTGATCGGCGCCGACCAATTAGAATCCCTCCTATACGTACCTATTACAAGGTACATTTAGGAGATTAAGCCGCGGGTATTTCAAATCCTCAGACCGTTGAAGAGGCGACTGAACGTGTCACAGCGGGTGATTGTGGGACTTGTGTATACCGGGATGGGGAGGGGGTCCCAGTGTAAGTTCACCTTACAGATTTTCCGTAAAGGTGA
Organism: Lithobates pipiens; assembly: GCF_037356315.1. Classification (NCBI taxonomy): domain Eukaryota; kingdom Metazoa; phylum Chordata; class Amphibia; order Anura; family Ranidae; genus Lithobates; species Lithobates pipiens. Next base: position 52,648,412 of record NW_027507787.1, on the reverse strand, counting down.
ACTTACCCTTTAATGGCCCTGTAATCTATTTTTCATGACATTGTTTCTTACTGTGTTTTTTTTTAATTTCAATATAGTAGAGGAATGATATAACGTATATACATACAGCAGCGCATGACAATGATATATAGTGTAGCATAATAGTGCCCATAACAGCATGCCCGATGTCGACAAATATACCCACATGGTAAGTATGCATCCACTAGATATAAAAAAAGTTTTTTGTATATAATTAAAAAAATTAAATTAATGATGAAATGAATATGGTTCCGTATAAAATATGGCTGGGGCATCAAATCAAAATCTCAACGCATTTCGTGGGTGTATCCCCACTCATCAGGAGCTGATGCGACCAAAAAGTTCCTATGGAATATAAATAAAAAGTATAATATACTAACCATATAGATAAATATATAAGTTAATAAACATTTAATGCGTGTAGATGGTGAGCCAGAACACACTCACCAATCCGGACGGCAAGTGCAGTGCGCGGTGGTGGACGTAGGGTGGGCCAGGAGCATAATCCCTCCACGGGAACTGAGGCTGCATGAAAATGGCAGCGATATCGGGTAGAATATAGGAATACAAAGATATAGCAGAGTATCACCAAAAATTGGGGTTGTAGTTGTTGAGACTAACATATCTGGGAACAAGGTATTAAATATGTGTATAATAGTAATAATGTTTTACAAAAGTGATTAAAGGTGATCCCCATAGATTGCAAAGAGTGTGATGACATGTATCGGAATTGTGCAAAGATGTATGTGTCGGAAAAGTGAATGGCATCGTGAATGATGTACAAATTAAGAAGAATTGAGTGGAAGTGTCACTGAAATTAAAAGTGCACAATTGCAAGTAAGGAAAAGAAAAATAATAATAAAGTGTGGATTAGCCGAAATTAACAAACGAGAATAGCAAAATTACCAATAAGAGAAAAAGATAAGTGTATAGAAAAGGGGAGAAGAAATTTCACCTAGATATCGCTCCTAGAACAACACCAGCAAGCCAAGCGGCTGGTGTGTACAGACCCCATGCAGAAACTAACCGTAGACACAGCTAGCTCCGAGTGGGGTTTAAAAATGCCGCCAACGCCACGTGCGTGAGGCAAAGGGGGAGGGCCACACCTGACCTGGGTGTAAAACCAGCGACAGGCGCACGAGAACTCCCTCATGGAGACACGGAGGAAGAAACCATTAGACGTTGGCGCAATGACGTCAGATCTGATGTCACACGAACGGCGTAGGATGCGTGGCACAGAGTGGAGTCCACCCGAACCGCCGGGTCACAAGTGATTGGGCATGCTGTTATGGGCACTATTATACTACACTATTTATTTATCATTGTCATGAGCTGCTGTACGTATATACTTTATATCATGCCTCTACTATTTTGATGCCTTTACATATAATGAAATTGATACTTTTTACTGTCTCTTTACTTAACAATCAATAAATATTTAAACATGATTAAAATTTACCTCCACTATCCAAGTGCTTCATTTAAAGTCCCAACTCCATTTTATACGTAGGTAATGAAGAACACAGCAGGAAGAAGGGTTACGTGCATTCCATTAGCGTGTCTCTTACTTACCCGTCTATGTACATCTTCTGCTGTCCATGCCCCTGTTAGCTACAGCTGCCTAACACAGGCTGTGATTGGCTAATGGGTCACAGCCTTCTCACAGCAGTGGCACTACCCAAGAAGGGGGCGTGTCTGTAAACGTGACTGCAAAGATACAGGAATGCCGTGCCTATGCATGGCATGCCTTTACCTCTGGTTAGATGCAAACTGACTACACCAGCATGGATGTGTTTCCATGCTTTGCTTGGTCAGTTTTGAAAAGTAAACGAGAGGGACTGACTGGATCATCACTTATATGTATGTGAAGCACACAATAAGACACGAGAGGCTACTCTTTGTAGTGAAGACATACCCTCATAGACATATACATGCTATAATCATTTTAAAGTGGCGTTCCACCCACATTTTCATGTTTGCACCTTTCGCTTCGTAGCAGCAAGTTTAAAATATCATTGGCTATTTGGTAGAGCTGCACGATTCTGGCCAAAATGAGAATCACAATTTTAGAATAAAATGATCACGATTCTCTCACAATTCTCATGACGTAAAATCTTTCACAGTATACAAAAAAAGAATAGGCTAACTTTACTGGTTATTTTTTAATTCATTAAATTTTTTTTTTTAAATGCATTTGAAAGACTACTGTGCAAATACAGTGTGACATAAAATATTGCAACAACCACCTTTTATTCTCTAGGGTGTCTACTAAAAATATATATATATAATATAATGTATGGGGGTTCCAAGTAATTTTCTAGCAAAAAAAAACATGATTTTAACTTGAAACCAACAAATGTCAGAAAAAGGTTTAGCGTTTAAGTGGTTAGGGCCGGTTCACACAGCGATGCGATGCGAGGCGACACGGCTCGCCTCGCCTCGCTCCCGCAAGTCGCCCCCGTTCAGTACTATGGAACCGTTCTGAGAGGAGCGACTCGAGTCGCTCCGACTCAGAAAAAAGGTTCCTGTACTACTTCTGGGCGACTTCGGGGGCGACTTGCATTGACTTCTATACAGAAGTCCTCTGCAAGTCGCCGCTGAGATCCCCGCAGGTCGCGGCGAGGCAAGTCGGAGACGCCTCGCCGCGCCTCGCTGTGTGAACCGGCCCTTAAACTTTTTTCACTTAAACACAAAGTCTAGTCCATTGACAAATTGTTACAATGTTTATACTTAATTTCAACTGATAAATAATGTTTTGATTCTTGGCAGATTTTCTCTGTTTTTCTCTTCCTTTCATTTGAAGGCTGTGGATTCAGAAGAGCAGAGAGAATTCTCATGCATGCACAGCAGTAAACCAGCACTGAAGCCTGAAGGCTTCGCTGCTGATTTCTCTTGGTTGCAATGGCGGTTCCTGCACCCAAGCTGATGGGGCTGACATTGCAGGATCCCTGGACAGTTCAGTGTCCTTATATTAAAAGTCAGCAGCTACATTATTTGTAGCTGCTGACTTAAATTTTTTTTTTTTTTTTTTTTTTTAAGGCTGGAATTCTGCTTGAGGTCAAAATTGTCATACACTTTAGGAACACATACTTAAAAAAAATAATAAAAATTATTTATATTAATTATTTTTTCAAGACTAGTTTAGTGTCACTTTAATTTTGTACCCCAATAACAAAGATAATTTCCAGCAAATGAAATAAAATAATCACATGCTACAAAAGAATGATTCTTATGACAACATATGAGTTGAGAATATGTGTGCCTAAAAGAAGGGAACGTTCCACATTCCTCAGCTGCTTACCCCTATTTGAAGAATGAATCGCAAAGTAATATCACAGGAAAGGACACAAGGTTTTATTCTTTTAGATTTGTATTGTAGCCCTCCATTTACATTATAGCGCGACTACAACACTTTTATCAATTCTAAGCAGTGTTATATTAATGTACACAATACACTTTACAGAAGTTTTGAACACAGACACTGCAAAGTTGAGAATGATTGTTGTTAACGCACTGTTTGATAAAATGATTTGTTTTTGTTATTAACCTAGCTTTTTTCTATATTTGAAAGTACTAATAACTGTAAATGGCAGTTAGGATAGACATTTGCCACTGATAAAACTTTTACGTTGTCTATTTTCTGTCACCAAAAAAGGGAAATCAATATCTGCCATTAGATCGCACATATCCATTAAATTACTGATTTGTTGATGGTTCTTTGAATATCCTCACTTTATTCATCTTTGAAGTCCGATCTAAATTTTGCTTATGCTCCTAGTAATGGCTTTTATATTATGCTGGCATTGTGCACTGCAAGCTTTGCATTTTAACATTTTGAATCATTACAAACATGTCTAAGGTATACAAATCTGCTAAAGGTGTGGAAAAAAAAAAAGGAATCCCAGTTGTCCAAAAGCCACAGAGTGGTCACATATATGGGCACATATGTCATTGACATTGAACGGCAGCAAGTATGTCAGCCCTTAATTGTGTCACATTCTGCAGAGACCTTCCACAATCGTCTCCACCGAATGATTGACTATTGCAAATGGATTTTCAACATTTGGAAGTCATTCTGGATCATCACAGGCACTGTTTGAAATGGTTTTTGTAGCTTGCTTTGATCAGACTAATGTATATTGGTGTAATGTAAATGAATGTATATTGGTGTATAATGTAAATGACTTCTGAATAAGTAACTGAAACAAACCTTCACTTCAGTCTATCACAGTGTTCACCTTTTTGTTATTCAGACCCCTGTATGTCATATGAAAAGTGAGGTTAGAGCAGTTTTCAGCATGGGCAATTTTTCTGCATTGTGTTACTTTGCAAACAAGAATTGTCCCTACCCCTAACAGATAGTTGATTCATTTATTACACTACACTGAACACACAGATCTGCAATAGCTACAAATCACATAGTGCTACAGCTGGACGGTAGATTAATTTCCAATTTTATTTCTCAATCACACATCATAAACCAGAATCCCACCTACTTTTGTACACATTCTATACTGCTGTATATATGATATTTACTGTTTTTCCTCAGCAGGAGAGCATGAAAGTTGGGCAGATTCATTGAAAGCCGGTATGCAACGCAAAAAGGTAATATAGCAGCTCCAGGTTTAAGTAGTGTATTTACAATCCAGTGATTCTATTAATCATCTTTAAAAGCTAGGCTGAAAAGAGCCAGAACACCAAATGAAAATAGAAAAAAGCCTAAAAGTGAAAAACTATTGCAGCTACCACATATAAGAATTTGTAAGCTGCAATATAACAAATGTTTGCTTTTGGGTTTAATACCGCTTTAAGGAAATATATCAACAGCAACTTAAATGTGGCAAAAGGCTGTGCTCTCGAGTCCTAAAAGTCTAAATTTCTCTAGGTGTTGGTACATACATAGATTGTGTGTGTGTGTATATATATGTGTGTGTGTGTGTATATATATATATATACACACACACACACACACACACACACACACACACACACACACACACACACACACACACACACAGCAGGTAAGATAGGTATTGAATGCGTCAACATTTTTTTAGGTAAATACATTTCTAAAGGTGCTATTGACATGAAATTCTCAGCACATGTCGGTAACAACCCATGTAATCCATACATACAATGAGATCAAAACAGATAAGTTCAGAAATTAAGTTATGTGTAATAAAATGTAATGTTACAGGAAACAAGTATTGTACATACTAACTGAAATGTATTTAATACTTGGTACCAAATCCTTTTTGTTGGTTATGACCGCTTCAAGATGCCTCCTGTATGGAGAAACTAGACGCATGCATTGTTCAGGTATGATTTTGGCCCATTCTTCCACACAAACCGTCTTCAAATCGAAGGTCTCTTCTATGAACTCTGATCTTTAGTTCTTTTCATGGATTTTCTATTGGATTCAAGTCAGGTGATTGGCTGGGCCATTATAGCAGATTTATTTTCTTTCTTTAAAACCAATTGAGAGTTTCCTTGGCTTTATGTTTGGGATCATTGTCTTGCAGAAATGTCCACCCTCGTTTTATCTTCACCATCCCGGTAGATGGAAGCAGATTTTTATCAAGAAAGTCTTGGCACTTTTTCCATTCATCCTTCCTACAATGATATGAAATTTGCCAGTACGGAATGCTGAAAAACAGCCCACAGCATGATGTTCCCACCTTCTAACTTCACTGTTGGTATAGGGGTGTTTTTGGGTGATGTGCAATGCTATTTGACCTCCAAACATGATGTGTATTATGGCATCCAAAGAGTTAAATTTTGGTCTCATCTGACCAGACTATATTCTCCCAGTATTTCACAGGCTTGTCTAAATGTTGTGTAGCAAACGTTAAAGAGCTTCAACCTGTTTGTTTTTTTCAGCAATGGAGTCTTGTGTGGTAAGCGTGCATACAGACCATGGTGGTTGACTGCATTACTTATTGTTTTCTTTGAAACAATTGAACCTGCTAATGCCAGGTCTTTTTGAAGCTCTCCACAAGTTGTCCTTGGCTCTTGGACAACTCTTCTGATAATTCTTTTCACTGCTCTGTCAGAAATCTTGTGAGGAGAACCTGGTAGTGGCCCGGGTCATGGTGAAATTATGTTATTTACACTTCTGGGTTATGGCCCTAACAGTGCTCACTGGAACATTCAGACGTTTAGAAATCCTTCGGTAATCAACTTTGCAACAATAATGTTGCGAAGGTCTTGAGAGAGCGCTTTGCTTTTACCCATCATGCAGTGTTTCTTGTGCGACACCTTGGTAATGAGACACCTTTTCATAGGCCATTGGTTGAGACTGAGCTAGCTGTTAATTTGCTCTGACAAGGGGCAGGATTGCTTTGTAATTACTGATAAATTTCAGCTCCTGTCTTGGCTTTCCATGCCTTTTTGCACCTTTCATGTGTTCAATACTTTTTCCCTGTATCATTCCATTTTATTACACATAACTTTCTGGACTTATTTGTTTTGGTTTCTATGTCTGGATTGCATGGGTTGTTATCGACATGTGGTGAACATGTCATGTCAATGGCACCTTTAGAAATATACTTGCCTAGAAAAATGGTGACTTGTTCAATACTTATCTTACCCGCGGTGTGTGTGTGTGTGTGTGTGTGTGTGTGTGTGTGTGTATGTGTGTGTATGTGTATGTGATATATGTATATAGTAAGATTGGGGTGATCAGACTTGAGCGGTGGGTGCATTTTCAATGTGTTCCAGTCCAGAATGGTATTTTTAAGGGCATGGTAGCTCACTTTAATTTAAAAGAATGGAAAAGTTCACAAGATATTTTTCAGCGATATTCGGCTGCTAGCGGGTCGGTAGCGGCCAAAGAAAGGGTTAGATGTGCCCATGTAGTGCCACTGCTGAAGCACTTTGCAGGTGCTTTGGCAGCGGTGCCCTTTAATTTCAATGGGCAGGGATGGTGGAGGAACGGTGTATACATTTCTATCTAATGGCGCAGTTCTTTTTTTCCCATACCAGACACAGTACCTGGTATTGTTGGGGATCAAATTCAGATCCCTGTTCATTGAAGTCGAATGGATGTTGGACTTCAAGTCACAGGGCAAAGTCAGTCGTACGACTGTCGTGTCGTACCAGTGTGCACTCAACCTTAGTCTGCCTCCGACAGACATGCACGCTCTGGCTGCCCCATGCAGCCTCTCCTCCTGGAGAAGATGGGAGTCCACCTGACTCCGCTGTAAAGACCTTCTGTCTGTTGGGTGGAGCCCTGAGCCATAGTCAGGTCCCAACTAATAGCCCAGCACACAGCTGTGCAATCAGCGTTCCTGCCTTTCCAAAAATCTGGCGTAAACCAGCAATCTTCTGAGTAGTACGGGTCCCACGGCCACAATATAGATATAAAGATATATATCTATATCTACATATATCTTTTTTATTTATGTATTCATCCCCCCCCCCCCCCCCCCCAAGAGTCGAACCCTAGCCAAAGATTTTAATTTTGGATATTTGGAGGAAGGATTAGACTCCCTGTAAAGCTTTAATATGGTCTTTTTTCCCATTTGTTAGATATCTCCTCACTTCTTGTCCTGAGAACAGCAAAGGCAATTCTGTAAAATGAACTTGTGTTACTACTCTCTGAAATATGATTTACATATTTTCTTTGGATCCATCTACTAGACATAGTGATGTCCTTGGTTCTTTGGTGGAATTTCCATTGCAGATAATACATCATATTTGTGGAGGTCCTGGACAAATTAAGACGATAACTAAAAAGGTCTTTGCTGGCATTAAAGCCCAACTCAGTGGTTTTTACATGTTTAAACCTTAAGGCCTCGTGCACACTGGACGTTTTACAGCTGCTGTTTTTGGCTTCACACGTTTTTTTTCTGCACTGAATAATCTCCCCGGCATGTTCTCCTAAAGCCCCTTACACACGATAAGATTATCAGACGAATGATCGTCCTTTTTTTTTTTTTTGTATGCTAATCTCAGGTCGAATCTGACGAGTTTACTAAAGTCATGAAAATTCCTGTACGACAGAAGGTTTCCGGCAGCCGCTCGGTGGGGCTTTTACACACTTACCCCAGAAAGCTGTAGAGTGAGTTTTTCAGAGTTTTTGTCGTAGTGTTTTTTAGCGTTTAGTGTCCCATAGGCTGTTATCAGTTTTTGGCAGGGGTGTTTTCTAGCTGGAAAAAAAACCCAGAACTGAAAAAGCTGAAAATGTCTTAACATTGAAAAACGTGGCTATTCGGTGTTTATCAGCCTTTTTGAGCCATAAAGTTTTATGGGAGTATAATTTATCTAAAAAAAAAAAACGCTACAACCAAAAAACACTAAACGCTAAAAAACGCTATGACAAAAACTCACTCTACAGCTTTCTAAAACTAATGCTACTGTTTTTATTATAACATCCAGAGTGCACGAGGCCTCCAATTTGAACAGTCCTAAACGTCTTGCTGGGGTAAGTGTGTAAAAGCCCCACCGAGCGGCTGCCGGAAACCTACTGTAGCAATCACAACCTTCAGTTGCCCAATACATCAGAAATGTATCTATTACATACAACAGATCCAATGTTGTGCCTACACATCCCCCCCCCCCCCTAAACCTTGGCCATTCACAGTTTGTGATGACACTGTCACTATGCTTTGTGAGCAGCTAAAAAGAGAAGGGGCGGCAGAGGTAGAACACCACAACTGTTATCTGTACTAGACACTGTTTTGATGCAGACGGAAACAAAACTGCCACTATATGTTTCTGCAGCTCCTCAGTGGGACTTATACACGTTTATTTCAAATTGATATTTAATATTGTTTTACAAAATAGCAAAGTATTTGGGTTTTAAGGCTACCACATTTCTGGGATTAGTGAGGCAGTGCATCAAGATAAGATGTGCAAGTGCCAGCAGAACCTAAATGTTTAATTTAGAGGTTTATCTTTTTCAGTGCCCCAAATTTTGGTGTTCTAGCTCAGAAGTCACAGCATTGCACATACTAGCAATGGTCTTTGGTCAGAGTGTGGTATGGTGCCATATAAGCCTAGAATTCAAGTATGCCTTCAAGTACTTTCAGGAGCGAGTAAATGTCTAGCTGTAATTTGCCATAAACAGTGATCTGATTCCCATCAAAGTCACGCCAATAGACCAGCACAATGTACGTAAGCTGGTCACGTACAAACCATTCAAATTTCTTGTGTCTTTATTGAACACACCCAATAAGCATTCACAGTGATGTAGGAAAAAGTAAGTGAATCCTTGGAGTGACTAGCTGGTCAAACCTCCTTTGGCAGCAGACTTCAAGTAAGCGCTTTCGATAGCTCTAGATCAGACATGCACATCATTCAGGATGAATTGTTAACCATTCCGCTTAACAAAACTGCTTCAGCTCAGACACAGTTGTAGGATGTCTGGCGTGAATAGCTCTCTTGAGGTGGTTTCACATAATCTCTACAGGGTTGGGGTCTGGGCTCTGACTGGGCCACTTCAAAAGATACATTTTCTTTTTCTGAAGCCAGTCTGTGGTGGATTTACTTCACTGTTTAAGGTCATTGTCCTGCTGCATCACCCAACTTCTATGAAGTTTCAGCTGGCAGACACCCTGACATTATCCTGTAGAATATTTTGATAAACTTTTTTTCTTTTGGTAAAAATAAATAAATACATGAATTCCCCTCTATAATGACGCATGGTTCAGGCCCTAAGGCAGTGAAGCAAGCCCAAATCATGAGGTTTCCTCCACCATACTTCACTGTTGGGATGATGTATTGATGTTGGTAATCTGTGCCCTTTTTGCACCATACATAGTGCTGAGTAGTCTTACTGAACAATTCAACTTTTGTGTCATCAGACCAAAAAACATTTTCCCAGCAGCGTTGCGGTTTGCCAAGGTGCTCTTTGGCAAACTTCAGACGCACAGCAATGTTTTTTTGGAGAGCAGCAGCTTCCTCTGTGGTGTTTTGTCATATATACCCTGCCTATTCAAACACCTACATATGGTAGGCTCATGAACGGGGATGTTTGACAGTTGCAGTGATGTCTTTTAGCCTTTAGCTAGTACTCATTGGCTGCTCTTTACCTCATTGAAGATTTTCCGTTGTGACTTGGGAGTCATCTTAGCTGGGCGCCCACTTCTAGAAAGAGTAGCCACATTACTAAACTGTTTCCATTTAACAAAAATTTGTCTGACTGCAGGATGCCTAAACACTGATATTACTTTCTTTGCCTTTCCAACCTTATGCTGATAAACTAGTCTTTTCTTCACAGAGCTCCTTTTTGCAAGGCATGGTTCACATCAGGCTGATGCTTATAATGAACAACAATCTTAAGTGTCTTGAGTGTCTTTTATTATAGTCAAAATAGCTTTATACCAAACTCATTTCATTAAATGGAGTCTAGGTGTGCAAACTACTGTCTCCATTTAGCTTTTGTTGAAGTAACTAGTCTTCACAGTTTACATACTTTTTTTTTCCTCCAGCTCTCTGAATGTTTAATCGGTGTGTTCGATGAAGACAAGAGAAATTAGAACTGTTTTTGTTTTATTAGCTGAAGCACATTGTGTTTTGCCTATTGTAACTTAGATGGAGATCAGATCAAATTTTATGGAAAGTCACTGCATTAAACCAGTTAATTCCATGAGGTTTCACCTACTTCTTTTTTTTTTTTTTTCTGTGAAACATTTCAAATTTTGTTCAACCACTCAACTGTTTTACACTGCATAGCCAGGATGGTGATGCAATTCTTAATTATTGTGACTTCTGGAATCTGCCTGATCATTTATTCACTGAAAGGACAAAAACACATCACTAAGGTCCTACCTATATTTGTCTCTTCCTATAAGCTACCAGAGCAGCTCCAGTCCAGTTACCCCTAAATGAAAACCTGCTAGATTGACAGCACTGTTCAGTAAAGCAGTTTCTGACTCTCTATATATTAGCCTCCAGTTTTATTATGCCTAGTCTGATTACTGTAGCAAAGGGAAAATACTGTATTTATCAGCGTATTACACGCAACTTTTAACCCGTAAAACAAAGGGTAAACTGTGCCTGCGTGTTATACACCTATATTTGATTTTTTTTTTTTTCCAACGGGGGGTGGGGATCGGGCGGTCAGCCCCCAGTTCCACCCATTGGGAGGGTGTCACGGCAGCAGCCTTGCCTCCCCTGGCCTTGGGACAGCGCTGCCAGCATACTTTAAACTTCAGAAAACATTACTGCCAGCCCTTTCTCATATACCACTCTTCCCGTGTCACTATCAATGTCACTCTAAGCCTATTAATGCCGCTCATTCAGGCCGCTCTCCTCCTCCTGCTCCGCCTCCTCCTTGAGTGTAGCTTTTGATTGGAGGAGGAGAGCAGTCATGTGACAGTCAATGAAAGAGAGGAGAGCAGTCACATGACCCAGTCCACGGCGTTAATGGAGGTATTTAGAAGCTTTGATTTACAATGAGTGACACAGAAGAAGTGGTGTATGAGGAGGAGATGGCAGTGATGTTTTCTATACTTTAGAGTATGCTGGTAATGCTGTCCCAGTAGACTGGGGTCTCCTGGGAGTGCAGAGGAGGAGGGGGGCTTTATAATGAAAGGGGTCTGTGTACTATGCAGGGGGCTGTGTGTTATGCAGGGAGTTTTGTGTACTTGTATTGTAAAACACAATTTATCAAATATTGCATCACTGGGCTTTTAACCGCTTCGCGCCCGCCCTATAGCCGAAAGATGGCTACAGAGCAGACGCTAACTGCCGGGCGGCCTCCTGTTTACTTCCGCAATGCACGCTCCTGTGAGCGCGCATCGGGGAAGTTCTGTGCTGGCCGTGTCCCTCGGACACAGCCAGTCACAGATCGCTGTAAACGGACAATCACAGCGGCCGTTTACAGCGCGATCGGCGTGTCCAATGGGAGATGATCTCATATGTAGTGCCATCTGTCATCAGTGCCACGTGTCATCAGTGCCACTTAGTTCCATATGTCATCAGTGCCACTTAGTTCCATATGTCATCAGTGCCACATATTAGTGCCATCTGTCATCAGTGCCACATATTAGTGCCATCTGTCATCAGTGCCACGTATCAGTGCCATTTGTCATCAGTGCCATCTGTTGTCAGTGTCACGTGTCATCAATGCCACTTATCAGTGCCATCTGTCATCAGTGTCATGCATCATCGGTGCCACATATTAGTGCCATCTGTCATCGGTGCCATCTGTCATCGGTGCCACGTATTAGTGCAATCTGTCAGTGCCACATATTAGTGCCATCTGTCATCGGTGCCACGCATCAGTGCCATTTGTCATCAGTGCCACCTGTCAGCGTCACGTGCCATCTGTTGTCAGTGTCATGTCATCAATGCCACTTATCAGTGCCATCTGTCATCAGTGTCACGTATTAGTGCCACCTGTCATCGATGCTACGTATTCGTGTCATCTGTCATCAGTGCCACGTGTCAGTGCCACGTATACGTGTCACCAGTACCACGTATCAGTGCCATCTGTCATCAGTGCTACGTGTCATTGTCCTGGTGCTCCAGGGCCTTCAAAAGTGTAATAGGTAGTCAACAAGCTATATGTGTAATTTATGCTCCTAGAACACGTGACGGTGCTCCCTGCATGTTGGGCCTCTCTATGTGGCCAGGCTGTGAAAAGTCCCACACATGTGGTATTGTAATACTCAGGAGGAGTAGCAGAATTTTTTCAGGGGTGTCATTTATGGTATACACATGCCATGTGAGAGAAATAACCTATTACAATGACAATTTTGTGTGAAAAAAAAATCTTAATTTTGCAAAGAATTGTGAGGAAAAAATGACATCAAAAAGCTCACCATGCCTTTTATTAAATACTTTGGAATGTCTATTTTCCAAAAAGGGGTCATTTGGGGGGGTATTTGTACTTTCCTGACTTGTTCGGGTCGCAAGAAGTGAGATAGGCCACCAGTACATCAGATGTGATTAATTTTGTATGATTCGCACCACAGCTTGTAGACTCTCTAACTTTCTCAAAGACCAAATAATATCCACTAATTTGGGTTATTTTTACCAAAGATATGAAGCAGTATAAATTGTGGCCAAAATGTATGAAGAAAAATTTATAATTTGCATAATTTTGTCACAGAAACAAAGAAATATGCGTTTTTTTTTCAAAATTTTCGGTCTTTTTTCATTTATAGCACAAAAAATAAAAACCACAGAGGTGATCCACCAAAAGAAAGCTCTATTTGTGGGAAAAAAAGGACAAAAAATTCATTTAGGTACAGTGTTGCATGACTGAGTAATTGTCATTCAAAATGTGAGAGCACCGAAAGCTGAAAATTGGTCTGGGCAGGAAGGGTGTTTAAGTTCCCAGTAGGCAAGTGGTTAATGCTCAGAGTTTTGATTAAAGTTGTTGTTTCTAATTTTGTATGCAGGACCAGCAGCTCTAAGACCTAGTGTAAAACCTTTTCTGGGATTGTATTTCAAAGTTATGTTTTGCTATGAAGTTATGATGTGACAAAGGGTTTTGCAAGTTAGGACAAATTGGAGGGGACCAGATATATAAGCAGGGGCCTCTTCAGCCAGGATCCTCCTGCATTATATCCTGCACAATGAGTAATTAGTTCATTTTGGCCCTGCAAAGATCATGACTGTTATTGCTTCCTGTGGAAGAAATCCCCAGTAAGCCACACTGTTGAAGATGCTCAGGGTATCCTTTCACTGTGGCCTTCATCTTCGCTTGTGCTCTCACACAATAAAGCTTTTGGCTTTCTGAGAAGGCCTGGCTGGGAATCAGCTGCAGGCTGAGCTCACTACAACAGGATTAGCTCCTCGTTAAAACTTTCTGCTTTTGATGTGACCTTGTTGGAAGGAATCTGTCCTGTCTATATGGCTTAGCCAAAGCAGAATAAAGTGCTGATACCCCAATCTCACTCATGTCATAGGACTTTCTATTTCATCTTTCCTTACCACTTCTAAAAACCCAGCACTTCAAGGCAGTTTACTGCACATCAGTAACTATATGTATCACTCCTGCTGCTGTGTAATATAGATGGCAGAGCCAGTGTGTGTTCTCAGCCTCATGAGAAATTATTTAAATGCCTTAAATACATTTCAATGCATAGGAAGCTGACACAAAGGCAGATCCAGAGTCTAGTCTCGGGAGGGGCACTGCCAGAAAATAAGGTGTTTTTTACAGAACTGTATCGCAAAAATGGCCTGGGTCATAAGGGGGAGTAAAACGTTCCGTAGCTGAAGGGGTTAAGATTGAATAAGTCAAGACTAAAAGGGCATTTTTTTTCCTACATAATGGCAAACATGTATTTCGCGATTTGAGTTGACTGTGCAAGTTAATGACTGTGATGTGACCAGTGTGACAATCATGGTGGATGCGGTGTCATATTTTCGAGGGGGGAGGGGGCAATTGCCCTGTTGTGCCCCCCCCCCCCCCCCCGATCCACCCCTGAGCTGACATGTTTTGTCCCTTGCGCAGTCAGATAAAATAATGGTAAAGATTGATGTAACAACCATTCTTGCCACTTCCTCCTTCCTTTCCAGGCTACGTGAGCAGTTGGCTTTATATCATCAAGGCAGTGTATATACATAGACAACTTATAACCTTGGCTTGTAAAGGTTAGTCTAAAGAGCATCAGATCCACAAAGCGGTAAAAAAAAGTATTTAACAATTTTTAAAGATGATTTTTTAACCATTTAAACCAACCTAAAGATGCAGTCTAAAGTGCTGAATGAGCTTCTCTGGGGAATGCTGTTTACTGGCACAGGTTTTAGCTAGGGTTAGCAAGTTTAAAAGCTTATTTAAAATATATTTGCAAACCCTCACTTTGTAAAACAACCCATTCAGTTTTTAAAATAGAAATTTAAAGGCAAAATGTGTATAATTATAAAAAAAAAAATTAAACACTTTTTTCTCTTTTTATAAGAGGTCACATACCCACTGAGCTTCCCAGTAAAAGGCTGTGCAGGCGGGGGTGTATCTGGACCAGTCTGATCATTGGAGGAGAACAGTCTGAGTTCACAACACAGATAGAGAAGAACTAAGCTGAGGAACACACTGTGGTCAGTTTTTTAATAGGAAAGCAGAGAGACTGGCAGGAACACCAGGGATTTCACAAAAAGGAAGCAATACAAAGAGAACATGATACCTTTTATAAAAGTACATGGTACGGCAGACACAAATCAGGAATGTGAAATGCTTGGTTTACATATTCTTTTAGGTTCCATGCTCACTGGGCTTAACAAAAAAACCTCTGTTCTCTTGGGAGTAAAATACGCTCATATAAATGAGAGGCAAGTGGACAGAATACTTCTCTTTGCAAGCAAGACCTCCGTATGTGCTAGTCATCAGGAAGCAGGATTCAAGGTACTTTCGAGGTGGTACTAGACTCCAGCCAGGTTACACTGGATGTTTCCTCAAAGCTCGGGCTTATGTTGGATATGTGGCGAGGCACCAGGATCATTACTACACATATTTTGGTCATGCGGTTCCCTGACCCCCTTCTGGACAGAGGTCCACCGCATTGTGCAGAAGTTCACAGACCGGGAGCTCCCCTTGACTCCCTAATTCTTCCTCTTACACCACCACGAAATCCCAAGTAAGGCTTACAGGAAGTCCATCCTACCTTTACTGGTCACAGCAACAAAAAGCTGTATTCCCCTGTTTTGGAGGCGGACGGAGCCTCCAGGGGTGGCGGCTTGGTTGAAAAGGATGGCTGCCATCCATAAAATGGAGGACCTGGTAGCAACAGAGAGGGGTCTCAGAGAACAGTTCCTGAAAAAGTGTTTCTACTGGCTCAAATTCTTCTACTCGGAGGAGTATGCTAGGCTGCTGACTTGACTTCATTTTCTAGCCAAGAAATTTAAGTGATGGCGACTGGAGGAAGGCCCCCTTTCCCTACCCCTTTCCTCCCTCATCTCCCCCCCCCCCCCCCAACTATACCTCTATTGGTAACCTTTGTTATCTTTTCTTGCCATTAGTATACTCAAAAAGAAACAAAAAAGGTAAAAAGAAAAAAAAATTGGTTTATATTTATCCTCTAGACCTTTAGGCTTCATGCACACGAGACGCTGTTAAACGCGTGTTCAGAGGCAGTTGGACACCTTTTTTTCAACTGCCCTTGAACTCATTCAATGTTATCCTATGTGTCCATGTACACAGTCTCATTTTTTGCTGTTGTTATGCAGTTGCGTTAAACCTCGTTTTTCCAGAAGCAAAAAAATGGGTTCAGACGCAAAAGTTTCCACGTTTCAGATGCAAAATGTGGCAGAACGCTGCTACCGCATTTTGCCGCGTTTTCATTTATAAGCGTTTTTAAAGGTGAGCTTTTTTTTACATTAAAAATCTCAAAAATGATTGCAAATGATGAAAAACCATTAAAAAAATATTTTAAACAATTGCAATTGCAAGTGGACAATCCACAACTTGTGGCAAGTGACATGGCAGGTGACAAGTGACGTGGCAAGTGGACAATCCTCAACTTGTGGCAGGTGACGTGACAAGTGACCTGGCAGGTGATGTGGCAAGTGGACAACCCACAACTTGTGGAAGGTGACATGGCAGGTGACGTGGCAAGTGGACAATCCACAACTTGTGGCAAGTGACATGGCAAGTGACGTGGCTCGTGGACAATCCACAACTTGTGGCAGGTGACGTGGCTGGTGACGTGGCAAGTGGACAATCCACAACTTGTGGCAGGTGACGTGGCAAATGGACAATCCACAACTTGTGGCCAGTGACCTGGCAGGTCACATGGCAAGTGGACAATCCACAACTTGTGGCTGGTGATGTGGCAAGTGGACAATCCACAACTTGTGGCAAGTGACGTGGCAGGTGACATGGCAAGTGAACAATCCACAACTTGTGGCAGGTGACGTGGCAAATGGACAATCCACAACTTGTGGCAGGTGACATGGCAAGTGGACAATCCACAACTTGTGGCTGGTAATGTGGCAAGTGGACAATCCACAACTTGTGGCAGGTGATGTGGCAAGTGGACAGTCCACAACTTGTGGCAGGTGACGTGGCTGGTGACGTGGCAAGTGGACAATCCACAACTTGTGGCAGGTGACGTGGCAAATGGACAATCCACAACTTGTGGCCAGTGACCTGGCAGGTCACATGGCAAGTGGACAATCCACAACTTGTGGCTGGTGATGTGGCAAGTGGACAATCCACAACTTGTGGCAAGTGACGTGGCAGGTGACATGGCAAGTGAACAATCCACAACTTGTGGCAGGTGACGTGGCAAATGGACAATCCACAACTTGTGGCAGGTGACATGGCAAGTGGAAAATCCACAACTTGTGGCTGGTGATGTGGCAAGTGGACAATCCACAACTTGTGGCAGGTGATGTGGCAAGTGACGTGGCAAGTGGACAGTCCACAACTTGTGGCAGGTGACGTGGCTGGTGACGTGGCAAGTGGACAATCCACAACTTGTGGCAGGTGGCATGGCAGGTGACGTGGCAAGTGGACAATCCACAACTTGTGGCAAGTGATGTGGCAGGTGACGTGGCAAGTGGGCAATCCACAACTTGTGGCAAGTGATGTGGCAGGTGACGTGGCAAGTGGGCAATCCACAACTTGTGGCAAGTGATGTGGCAGGTGACGTGGCAAGTGGGCAATCCACAACTTGTGGCAGGTGATGTGGCAGGTGACGTGGCAAGTGGACAATCCACAACTTGTGGCAGGTGACGTTGCAAGTGATGTGGCAAGTGGACAATCCACAACTTGTGGCAGGTGACGTGGCAAGTGATGTAGCAAGTGGGCAATCCACAACTTGTGGCAGGTGACGTGGCAAGTGGACAATCCACAACTTGTGGCATGTGACATGGCAGGTGGCAAATGATGTGGCAAGTGGATAATCCACAACTTGTGGCAGGTGATGTGGCATGTCACGTGGCAAGTGGACAATCCACAACTTGTGGCAGGTGCTGTGGCAAGTGACACACTAAATACAAGTACACTGCTGCTCTCAGCTGCTGCTACTCTGGTCTCACAAAATTGCTGAAATAGTTAATAATACTGTTTTTTGAGCTGGGGAGGGTCTATGATGTTAGCTTAACTAAACGCTTCTAGACGCAAACGCGGTAAAACGCTGCTAAATCGCTGTAAAAATCGTGGCAAAACGGGCGTTTCTAAACGCAGGTTTCAGCTTTTAAAAACGTGTCCAGCAGAGTTTGCATCTGCGCCTCGTGTGCATGAAGCCTTAAGCTCACTAACCAGTTAATGATATATTGTTTGTGATCACTTAAGCAAATGTGTCCATTCTCAACAGTCGGTCCCATCGAGGTGAACCAGAATACACATGATGCATGTTGTGCTTTCTATACCATAGTGTGTTTGTGTTCTGTATGTTTTGTTTCAAAAATAAAGAATTTATTAAAAAAAAAAAAAACTTTATATAGAGCATTTGTTGTACAAAGTTTAGGAGAGTTTTACCTTTTTTTTTTCTGCCAGAAAGCGCCAATCAGGAATACGAACCAAGATTTTTTTTTTCTACCTCTAAAAGTTCAGCTCAAAATATGCCTGTAATTGTCCTAATGTGCATGGACACATAGGAGAACTGCTTCTACAGGCAGAACACAAAACTCCTGCAGAAGCACCTTTTCTTTAAGCCAGTGTGTATGGAGCCTAAGACTGATGTGAGCACTCCAGGGTGGATTTGATTTAAATCAATCGATTTAAATCACTAGTAAAAAGGCTTTATTTAAATCCACTCAATTTAAATCATAATTTTTAAAGAGCAACGGTCATCTGTGTCACGCAGCGGCTCCTTCTCTAATCCTCTGTTAACTCACCAGCAGTCCCATTCACTTTAATGGGACAGCTGGTTATGCGACAGTGACACAACAATGTGAGGGACGTGGCTGCAGCAGGTGAGTGGATGTCCACTAACGGGCACTGCCTCTTAGCAGGCAAAATTAAGGTTTCCTATTTAGAATAGTCCGGTTACTAAAACAGAGATATCCAAACTGATTAAATTATACAGTTTGTAGTGTACATAGATTTG
Organism: Lithobates pipiens; assembly: GCF_037356315.1. NCBI lineage: Eukaryota > Metazoa > Chordata > Amphibia > Anura > Ranidae > Lithobates > Lithobates pipiens. Next base: position 52,629,447 of record NW_027507787.1, on the reverse strand, counting down.
CAAAACAATGCGATAAAGCAATATTCTTGAACTTTGTTTTAGCTCATGGTTACCGTGATATTGTGTGAATGCATCAATGCAGTGCATGTTCTCTCAGCTTGCAGAACCTGGATCCATTGGATGAGTTTACCAAAATTGTAAATATTGGAGAATATACAGCCTCATGCTACATAACTAAGCTCCATTTCATGCTGAATAAACTAAATTATTAATGTTTCTTAAATAGAAAACTATTTTTAGATAGATTTTTACTCCAAAAGCATTTTATTAAAAAAAAAAAAAAGTGATAAATATAAAAAAATACGATTTAAATAAATAATCCAATTTTATTTTTATATTTTGATCTTTTTAAAAAATCATTGATTTTTATTCACCCTGGAGCACTCTTATCGAGAACTGTTCTCGGCACTTACTGACTGGAGTGGAAGCGTATTTTAGGGGCTTCATAAATGTTAGTTGAAGCTTGTTAAAATATTTAGTTCCCGCTTGTTCATTTTTTCTTTCCATCACAAATACAGGTGCCTTTTGGCTTCCCTCTTTGAAGCCTTAAAACTTGAGTTATGTCTAAAATTCCATACTAACCCACTAACTTAATAGGAGTGGGGAGTTATGGATTTGTAATGAAAGTGGATTTTGAATGTCTAGGACCCCCTATTAGTATAGGAGTTGGCTCCCTGGCCAACATGACAACATCTTGTTATATTGTTTTATCTTTGTTATTTGAGAGATTTTATTCACTAGTAAAATAGCAGTATTTGTTTTTTTGACAAGTCGCATCTACCAAATAAAATGTATGCCTTTTTTAAGTTCACATAAATCTTACTGCTTTAAAAAACATTTAATAAATGTATTTTGTAAATTTTTTTTTTTTTTTTTTCCATGCAGCCAAGTGCTTTTGTTACTCCAGCTCCTATCACTGCTCCAGTGATGAGCCTTCCCTGTGAGCCTGACCGCCTTCAACCTCACCTAAGCAGCAGTCATGACCCTGGTCAGACACCTCCTGGTGCTCCTAAAGAAGCAAGCGTACAGGTAGAATCTAGACCCAGAGAACCCTCTCACTCTTGACTTGCTTGCTCATTTATTAAGCATTCGGGATCTTATTTCCTTTAAATCATCTTAAATCTGTATTTCAGGGCTTACATCGACTGCCTGTAGAAAAAATAGAGAAGAAAGAGTTACCCGCAGAGCATCTACCTCTCCAAAGAACATTCAGTGGGCTTGTGCAGCGCTGTTCTTCAGTGGCATCTGACCCAGTATGTTATACTATTTTTTTAAATGTTTAAAAGCAATGTTTAGTATTTTTCTGTAATTTTTTTTTTTTTTTAGGCATGTTCATGTGTGTTAAAAAAAAAAGTATGTGGAGCAGCCAGGTTTGCTCATTATATATGCAGAATTTGCTGTATATAAAATTGTGCCTAGTGGCTGTATTTTACTACTGCATCTCACAAGTCATCAAAGTCATTGAAAACCATGGATACCCTAAGTGGTTGATAACTTTTCTCAACAGCTTTTCTGCAGGGAGGGAGAATGAGGCTAAGCTTCCCACTCGTGGTAGTCTACCATCTGAGCAAAGAGAAACCTGGAGGCTGCCACTGAGAGATTCCTTCTGCTAGGTGCCTGGATATCATGCTGGTCTAATGTCCGTTCCCAGTCACTGACCTGGAACATACATCAGGCGTTCTGACTTTAGTTTAGTTTAGTTCAGTTTTACCAAAAAGCGCCTTATACGGCCCCTTATGGCTATAGCAGCATAGTGTGCTAAACGTACTTGCCAACCTGGGCTCCCTTTCTGTTTAAACAATGTAGTCCAAAACCACTATTTAAAAGAAGCTCCTTCAAATCCTCTGTAGCCTGCGATTGCTCTGTGCCAAGTTATTGTAGAAGATCGGTGCCCCCTAGTACTACTGGGGAGAGTGCCCTCCTGTTATTTCCGGCCTATGATGAGCTCAGTGGCTACGACAGGAGAGCGTACACACTACTCATGTGCAGCCTGAAAGAGCAGAATGCTGCTTTAAGCCTAACTTTTTTTGCTGTATACCTGTTGTAGGTCAGGGGCTCAGAGTGTGCTCAGAGGATCCACGTTACAGTCAGGCAGCTAGCATTTTAAAGGAGATCTGCAGTGACAGCCTCCAGACTTCTCTTAATACACAAGTAAATGCTCAAAAACAGGGTCAAAGATTTTTCCCAATGTCCACCAGTCTCTCGCCAATTGAAACCAAAAATCCAATTATATGAATGATTGTCCATATTATGTTAAGATCCGTATGATTATAAATATAAAAGCTACTGTCCAGTAGAACAAAGGAAAGCATTTAAAACCAAGAGCTCCATATCCAGGGCTGCCATCAGTGAAGGACAGAAACCGTGTTCCAAAGTCTGTGAAAAAATGCAAAGGAAGAGGCGCCTCTGGGTGTAGAGATAACATGCACTTTAATTATAAAAACGCATTTAAAGTGGTATTGCCACCAAAAAAAAAAATTGCTTAAAATTCATAAAAAAAAAAAAATGTTTACTCCTCTAAATGCCTGTTGCTAGGGGGTCCCTTGTAGTCTGCCTCCTTCATTGCTCGGGCTGGTGACATCGCTTACCCTCGGCGCGGCACAGTCATCTGGAACCTGTCACGTGTCCCAGATGACTGTGCGGTGTATCACGGCGCAAGGCGCCGCTCATGCATGCGCAGTGGGTGCCCGGCTGTGAAGCCACAGCCGGGTGCCCACAGTAAGAATGCCGGCAGAGTGGGGAACGGGGGGGGGGACTTCGTTCCCCCGCATCGCTGGACCCTGGGACAGGTAAGTGTCAGATTATTAAAAGTCAGCAGCTAGAGTATTTGTAGCTGCTGACTTTTACATTTTTTTTTTTTTTGTTTTTTTTTTAGGGGACACCCCACTTTAATGCAGGCAACTCACATTTTGGATGTGATGTATGAGCATTCAGTCACTTTAAAAGCTGAGCATGGATGTGGTCATCTGATAGTCCATCAAGGTGAGGCGCTGTAGCTGCTAGCGGCCAGGAAGTGGCACAGACGCCGGCCATGGAGCGCAGTTCAAAGCAGAACGAAGTCTGGTGCGCCGGCGGAGAGAGATGACATCATGAGGTGGGTGCGACCGGTTTCGTGAGCGTACAGGCTGAGATCGTTTGACAGCGCTCCTTCATCAAGCAAGTGGGACAAAAACAAAGACTGATATATATATATATATATATATATATATATATATATATATATATATATATATATATATATATATATATATATATATATATATATATATATATATATATATATAGGCCATGCAGAGGAGGAGGCACTTAAAATGCAGGTGCAGAGGATTACAAATCTTAGTTGCAAAAGAAAAAAAAAAAAAGGGTGTCAGCGAGAACAGGAAATAAGATATAAATGAATTGGAAATGGAAGATGAATGATAAAAAGAATAAAACAAAAATATTATAATAAAAAAAAAATGAAAATAAATAAATAAAATAATAAAGATGATGAATGTAAAAATAAAATTGAAAATCAAATAAATATAACAATGATACCACAATCATTCAAGACATGGGTAAATACAGAGACAGCAATAGATAAATGATATACACACTAGACATGTGCATTCGTTTTCGTCCGAATGCATTTTCGTCCGAATTTCAGCTATTTTCGTTTTCGTTTTGACAAACGATAACGAAAGCACAAAATCCGAAAAACAAAAGATCCGACATAAATAAATGCTTTATTTTCGTTTTCATTGTTACAACAGTTCAAATAGGAGATAGTAGAATAGGAGATTCGACATGACTCTGACAATAACAATCTGTCTATAGAACCTGTGGTCGAATGTGCCTAACCTTACCTCTATTAGTCCAAGATTATATAGAGAAAATATTCGACAGAGAAAAAAGATTTGACAGAGAGAAAAGATTCTGCAAGTTACTGTCCTAAAAAGTGTTTGGGGACCCGGGTCCTGCCCCAGGGAACATGTATCAATGCAAAAAAAAGTTTTAAAAACGGCCGTTTTTTCGGGAGCAGTGATTTTAATAATGATTAAAGTGAAACAATAAAAGTGTAATATCCCTTTAAATTTCGCAGGGGGGGGGGGTTGTCTATAGTATGCCTGTGAAGGGGCTCATGTTTCTGGTGCTTAGAACTGTCCCTGCACAAAGTGTCATTTATGCAGGAAAAAAAGTCCTTTAAAATCACTCGCAGCTATAATGAATTGCCGGCTCCGTAATACAGAGAACACTCATTGAAAGTCATTGATAAAAAAATAAATAAAAAAGCGTGGGGGTCCCCCAAATTCAATTACCAGGCCCTTCAGGTCTGGTATGGATATTAAGGGGAACCCCGCGTCAAATTTAAAAAAAA